>NW_003852417.1:8898450-8946214 GCF_000181295.1 Otolemur garnettii
TCAACAAAGCAGCACTCCTGTCTTTAGAGAGCTCGTAGATCAAATTATTACAGGCAGTGTGGCAAGGGCAAAGACAGCACTCTGAAAACGCCAAGGTAGCGGGGACGGGGAAAGGTACGGAGGTGGCTGAGTTGGTCTCCGCGCCCTGGCTGGGTGCTACACATCATCCCATTCACTCCCAACAGGGACAGTTTGGGCAGAAGTGTAACAACCTCAGCTGTTTCTGTTTTTCAGCCATTGGGAAGTCTGGTAGCAAAGGAAGAAATAAATCAAAACAAGGCCTCGTTTTCAAAAAAACCTAATAATTATATAATAAAAGTGTTTCTACCAAAAATTTTACTGTGATATGACCAAAATATACTGATTTGTTTATTGTTGGGCTCCAGAATTTGATCTTCTCTGTCCAGACTTCTGAAAATACAGCATTTTTATCTGAAGATAAATTTTAACAATAAGGAGTTGCTCTCGCTGTGAGTGACAGATACCCTGCCAAATAGAGGTGAGGCGTTTTATTCTCTTTTCCTCTTTGAAGGTACAAAATCTGGGAGCAGACTGTGGTTCATATTGGTTTGGAACCGCCACAGATCCCTGTGACTCTCCTGGCATTTTCCTTAACAGTCGGATTTCAAAGAGCTGCAGTTGCTCCAGATGTGGCCTGCGTATCCTTGGCAGGAAAGAGGGGCTGGGCAGAGGGGATGAGAGAAGGAGGTGCGCACCTGCTGAGTCAGCCTGTCTTTGGAGATGCTTCTCTGGAAGCCCAACCCAACAATTTCTGCTTCTGTCTCAAAGACAACTACTGCCTGCCTCCCTGCCCATCTATGAGGGACAGTCCCCTGGGGGGTTATATCAGTAAGAGTAAGGTGAGGGGTGGGGTTCAGCCACAATCATTTATTTTTAGAAAACAGTGTTGCTTTGGTGCTTTAGAAAAACTTTCAGAAATCACTATAGGAATAAATTGCCACGCAGTAGGAAGACAAACAAAGCAGTGTGTACAGCTTTAAATAACAGAAATATTTATTGCTCTAAAAACAAAGACCTGCAGACAGGAAGTTAAGATATGGCTGATTTATTTAGACCAAATGATTCAGTGTATGAGTCTGCATGCATTATTTTATCCTAGTCATAGCTTAATAAATCCATGGTGATGTGTTTTAAGTGCTGGTTTATAAACCACATATCTTTCTTTTAGGAAATGCAAAGTATCAAGAGGAAGAGGCTTATTTTTTGGTGCTGCTTTAATATGTTGAGTTTTAGGGAAAGAGAAAAAAAATAGCATGAAACAAACTGCAGTTTGATGTTAAGTCGGTATTCTTGGCCTAGCAATTCCAGCCAGCAAAGCAATTTACTGACTGATTCAAAATAGTACTCTTCCAAAGAGGAAGCCGGTGTGCGTGTTTGTGTGGATGTATTTATGTATATGTGTGTGAATATGTATGTGTGTGTATATATATTTTTAATGTATGTATATGTTATGCATATGCACATTTGACATCACATTTAATATCTCAAACATGGTTTCCCTTCTGAAATAGGTGGGTATATGTTTTAGGATGTTTATTACTTTGTTTACTGTTGCCAAGAACAAAACCACTCCTTGGAACAAATTCTCACTTCCATCAGGAGGCCCCTCACTAAAGGGAAGATGCCGTTGCAAGGGATAAATTAGTCGACTGACTTATTTCACGTGAAAATACCTGGCTAACTTATTCAGTCCCAATTAGCCTTCTGAGATCTCAGCAATTCTCAGACTTGACGTTAGTAATTTGTCAGTCTCTACAAAATTCTGGAAAAATAGTACTGGCCATATTAAAATTTGTTAAGTAAATGAATTTTTTCAGCTGAATGGGTATTTTCATTTATTTATATTTATCTTATCTAGCTATGAATAAAAGATAAACCATGTATTTACATGTATTCTGAGACCTATGCCTGGGGCTCCAGAGCCTCAGATGGAAATATCCATTTGTGTTCTCCATGTTAACCACGGTGGACACGAGACTACAACCCCTTGCAGTAAGTTCCACAACAGAAGCGTGGGGTCTCAAAACTGACTTTCCTGAAATATAAGGTGAGTAGGGAAGAAGACTACAGGTAGCCACAGCCAAACCCAATACCTCTGTTTTGCACTGGTGAATTAATACACAAATGTACTTTCACTGTTTTCTTTTATGGTTTTGCCTGTTCTATTTACATTCATTTATTTATTTATTCATTTATTATCTTTGAGTATGATTTAGAAGACCATTGAGGGTAGTGAGCAACTTGGTGGCATAACATTGTCTCACCACATGTCTCCATTTGGGCACGATGCAGCTGAGTGACCTCACCCAGGAGCTGAACTGTTGGAAGAGAAGGACAGAAAAGAGATATGTGGATGGCAGCACACGGGGCGGGGGGGCAACGCACCCCTGTTTCTTTCAAATGGGAAATCTATTTACAGGGTCCCAGCCAGGAAGAAAGTTTCTTCCCAAAGAAAGAATTAAATAAAATACTTGTCCTTCTCTGTTATTTGAGCAAAGCATACACAGAATACACAGTGGCAGAAAAGTGTCTGGCAGAGCCCAGCAGCTGACCCAGGGGTCTCAGTTCTCACTCTGCCTCTCTGTACCCCCCTGTCATCATTTGAACTTACTCAACCCTTTAAGTTAATCAACAGACCCATTCCATGGCTTCGCATTTATCCCCTGATGTCTCATTTCTTTCTTCACCTTAGGAATAAAACCATTTTCCATTTATTATAAAAATAAATACAACTAAAGTATAGTTTTGCAAGATGGCACCATCAGGGGAAACTAGATGAAGGACACAAAGGACTTTTGGATCATTTCTTCCCACTACAATTATCTCGAAATAACAAGTTTCACTTTTTTAAAAAAGAAAACATGCTCAATGGAAAAAAAATTAAACAGTATCTAGTTTTAGAGTATGTATAAGCTCACTGTCCCTGACATGGTTTAGCTATATTGAAAAAATCCTTCAGAGATGTTTAATAATTTTTATTAATACTTCAGAGTTGTGATTACAGGAGTACAAATAGTTTTGTTTACATGGATCCCTTGTATAAAGCTTGGTTCCTGGTTATTTCACTTAGGATAAGGAATTCCAGTTCCATCCAAATTGTTGCAAAAGATATTAAGTCATCCTTCTTCATAGTTGAATAATATTTTGAATGATATTTTGTTAATCCACTCATGAATTGATGGGAACTTCAGTTGATTCCACATCTTTGCAATTGTGAATTATGCTGCAATAAACATTTGAGTGTAGGTATCTTTTTGGTAAAATAGCTCTTTTCTTTGGGTAAATACCCAGTAGTGGAATTGCTAGATCAAATGATAACTCTTCCTTTAGTTCTTCGAGGAATCACCACATTGTTTTCCATAGAGGTTGCACTCATCTGCAGGCCCACCAACAGTGTAGAAGCATTTTTTTCTTTCTGCATCCATGCCAGCATCTATTATTTTGGGACATTTTAATAAAACCCATTCTAACAGGGGTAAGGTGGTATTTCACCATAGCACTAATTTGCATTTCCCAGGTGATTAGTGATGTGGAACATTCTTCATATGTTTATTGGCCATCCGTCTATCTTCTTCTGAAAAACTTCTCTTCATGTCTTTTCCCAGTTTTTAATGTGGATGCTTGATATATATATTTTTGGATTTGCTTGAGTTCTTTGTAGATCCTCATTATTAGCCCTTTCTTGGATACATAGCTGGTGAATAATTTCTCCCATTCTGCAAATTATCTATTTCCTCTGCTGATTATTTCCTTGGCTATATAGAAGCTTTTTAATGTAGTAAAGTCTCAATCATTTATGTTGTTCCCATGATTGACATTGGGGTTTTCTTTATAAATTCTTTGCCTGGGCTGGTATCTAGAAGAGTTTTCCTCACATTTTCGTCCAGAATTCTTATGGTTTCATGCCTTACATTTAAGTCATTTATCCACCTTGAATTAACTTTTGTGAGTGGTGATAGATACTGATTCCGTTTCAGTGTTATGCGTGTGGCTACCCAGTTTTCTCAGCATGATTTCCTGAATAGGGATTCTTTCCCTCTGTATGTACTTTTTGTCTGCTTTATCAAAGACCAGTTGGCTGTATGTACATAGTTTTATATTTGAGTTTTCTATTCTGTCCCATTGGTCTACATTTTCTTTTTTGTGCCAATGTGAATGATATTAAGTTTTTGATTTGATTCTCAACTTGACTGTTATTGATGTATGGGAATGCTACTTGTTTGTATGATTGTGCACCCTTAGGCTTTGCTGAATTTGTGTATCAGTTCCAGAAGTATCTTAGTGAAATCGTTGGGGTTTTTTAGGTATAAGATCATATCATCAGCCAAAAGCGATAGTTTGACCTCCTCTTTTCTGACTTGCATACCCTTAATTTCTTTCTCTTGTCTGATAGCTCTGGCTAGGACTTCCAGCACTATGTTGTACAGAAGTGATGACAATGGGTATCCTGGTCTTGTTCTAGTTCCTGGTAGAAATGTTTTCAGCATCTCCCTATTCAGTATGATGTTGGTTGTAGGTTTGTCATGTAGGGCTTTTATAATTCTGAGTTATGTTCCCTCTAAGCCTAGTTTGCTGAGGGTTTTCACCATGAAAGGTTGCTAATTTGTTGAGTGCTTTTTCTGGATCTATTGACTCTCATTGTTTTGTAAGAGTGGAATGTTCAAGTGCAGTATTCACTCAAGTGAATGACAATTATTATTTTCCCCAAACAAAGAATGCTTTGTTGTGCCTTAGTGGAATACTTAACGTAAGTTGTACTCATACTCTTTCAAAAAGGTCTGAAATTCTTCTCAGTTGTTCACAAAAAAAAAAAAAAAAAGTTTAAATGTTGCCTTAGCACTTAGACCACTTTGCTATGCTGGCACATTGGCAATTATTTGTCAACTAAAAATAAAATTAAATATGTTGCTTTAGCTCTTGGATCACTCTGCTATGCTGACACACTCAACGTATGTATTTCTCAACTCAAAACAAAATAAAATTTTAAAAGGCATTTTGAAGAAATGTCCTTAATAAATCAACTGATGGCTAAAAGTCATTTTAATTTTAACCAAAATAATACAAGTAAAAATATTTTGCTTTTTTGACTTTGACAGAGAACTAGATTCTTTACAAAATTAATATTCAATACGTGTGTATGTGTGAGTTTATATATAAGTGGGTTTGGAAGTATACACGTTGTGTATGTGAATGTGAAATTGTGTGTGTGTGTGTGTGTGTGTGTGTGTGTATCTGTGATGAGGGCTGTGGGAAGAAGGCAGATTTCATTTTCCGATATTACTTTAAATTATTTTTAATACACAGGATAAATAAAATATAAAAGCCATTGATTTTCTTTGCATCTCTTGTCAAGAAAAAAAATCTGAGAGCTCCTTCTTTGTGTGAAGACCAAATTCTAGAAGTATTTTCTAATGTCCCAGCAGATGTGTCAGACTTCTCTGGCTGTTTGATTAGTTTTATATTTAAAGGGAGGCAGTGTCTACAGTGGATACAAGCACTGGCTTTTGGGGGTGGGGAGCAAGTCTAGCTAGAAGATTTGTGCAGGTGCTCATCTATAAATGAGACTTTAACAGCTATCTCACCTAGAAGATTGTGAGAATTAAAAGGCATAATATATGTGAAGTTCCCATCCCAGCATGTTAGTAAGTACCCTGTGATTAGAAGCTATCACTATTATGTAGTCATTTTAAAACACTTTGTTCTTTAGTTATTCTTCTCACATTAATTGAGATTGTTTAATTAACATCAGCTAAGGCATAATAAAAGAAATAGCCTTCCAGGATAAGAAAGCAGAGACTATTGAAATAGCACCTTTTCTAGAATGGTATTTACTAACACATCTTAAAATTTCAGGTGACTCTTTTTTCTTGCCCAGAATATAAACAATTCAAACATAATAAATTTTCAATAGGTAGAAGTACCAAAATATTAAATGGATAATTTAAGATTAAGTAAATTGGGCAGATATTTTCAAAATATTCAATATATTCCTCCAAAAAATAACTATTTTAAGTTTCTCTGATTGAAATATTTGTAAAGCTATATTTCCTACCAAATGGTCCAATATGATTTAGCTTTGCTTTCTATTATCTTTTTGTAATAAAAAAGAAAATATTCACAAGTAAACCTAATGAGGATAAAGCATGATCTAAACAAAGAAAAGGATATATTACAGTTGGAAATTATAAAAGACTTGAATAAATGAACAGATACACCATTTCTTAAAAGAAGGTTAAATAGCATCAAGGTATCAAGTCTCTAAAATCAAGTACAACCAAAATGCCAATAGTATTTTTGTCCTAGTTACCTGAAAGTTGTAAAATTCATCTACAATAAATATTTTAAAGAAATTACCTTGAAATACATTAACATGTAATAAAAATAGATATGATTACATTATAGGACTACTCTGTAGATACTGATGGAAGAGGATAAATATTCTAGCAGCAGATTATATCTCCAACTAAAATATTGTATGAAAATTAAGACAGCATCACAAATCGATGAGAAACAGACAGTTTATCAAATTATTGTCACGAGTAACTACTCAATTTCAATTAATTTAGATTCATAGGATACCCTTGAATAATATAAATTATTTTTTTTAATTTCAGATTAATATGAGGGTACAAATGTTTAGGAAACATTATTTTCATTTCTAAGGTAAAGTTCAAGTTGTAGTTGAGCCCTTCACCCAGGGGGCATGCTGAATGCCCTCATATTACGCTCATCAGATGAGATGTCATGTGGGTATATAGTTATATATATATGTTGATTTCATATTAGTATTTAGTACACTGGAAACTTTTTTCCATTCTTGAGCTACTTTACTAAGGATGATGTGTTTCAACTCCACCCAGGTAAACACAAAAGATGTAAAGTCTTCATCTTTTCTTATGGCTGAATAACACCCCATGATATACATATACCACAGGTTATTATTCATTCATGGATTGATGGGCACTTGGGTCGCTTCCACATCTTGGTAATTGTGAATTGAGCTACAATAAACATTCGAGTGCATAAAATTCTTATTGAATTAAGAATTCTTATTACATAAATTCTTATTGAATTAAAGAGCAAAAATTTAAAAAGAATCATGAAAATGTGAGAAACCATTACAAAAGAAAATAGTATAAATTTTAAAATTTCTAAAAGAAAAAGTAAAAATCAATTTACAAATCTGTCCTAGTTTGAACTTTATGTTGACTCTGCTTCCCCTCACCCTCGCATGGTTGTATTGTGTTCATTTACAGTATTTCTCCTGTAATAGAACATGTGCCCTCTGTGCTTCTAGTTAATATTCCTCTGTACATCTCCCAAAGGACATTAGGTGTTCTTATGGAAACTTCAGAAAAGGAAAAATAAAGAAATGATAACCTTCATGGGTCCGGGACTGGCAATGATTTCTTTGAACCTAGCACAATGCCTGTACCTAATAGCTATTCTATCATATTTCCTGAATAAATGAATAATGGATGAGAATAAGAATTCCAGTGGCAAATCTTTGGAGCTTTGAATAAATCAAGAATCACAGGAGGATACAGCTGGGAAAAGATCAAGAATCTACTTAGTGGTGTCTTCCAATTTGCACATGAAGAAATTAAGGCCCAGAATAACAAAATGACTTGCTCAAGATCACATAGCTTGTAAGTAGTGAAGGACTAAATGAATGAAACTCATTACTTCCCTTTGATGTTTTTCTATATCAAGCAGAATACTTAAAATATAACTTAAGCTGTAATTACAGTCTTCATCATTCAAGATAAACACTTTCCCTTCACATTAAAAAAATTGTGTATGCCCCCCAATTGCATTAACTTAAGCAGAGAGGAAAGCTCAAGTAAAGACATTCTATCTACAGGCCAGAAAGAATTGGGCCAGTTTTTTCCAAACTTTCTGCCATTGTTCATTGTTAATATGAAATCTGAAGGTCATCTTTTCTGGCAAATATATGGTTAATTGTTAGTAGAGTGGGACAAGGGTTTAGCTCAGCTGGGTTTATGTTTAATGTTCTTTCCACCATTCCCTTTCACTAAACAGAATAATTTTTAAAACACAACATAATCAAGTATTAGTGTACAACCAAAACATAGCCCGGCACTGTAGTTGGCACCTATAGTCCCAGCTACTTGGGAGGCTGAGGCAAGAGAATCACTTAAGCCCAAGAGTTAAACCCAAGAGTTTGAGGTTGCTGTGAGCTGTGATGCTACGGCACTCTACTGAGGGTGATGTAATGAGACTCTGCCTCAAAAAAAAGAAAAAAGTATTCAAACTTACTGAGATGAATTATTCAAAAGTATATTAAAACATAGGATTTTTTCAATCAACATTTATTTCATTCAGCATATATTTATTAATTGTCTACACTATCAAGGCACAGTATGAGATACAGAAATTTATAATGATGAGCGATCAGACACTGTCCCTGACCTTACAGAGTTTTCTGTTTCAGGACAAAGATCTATAATGACACGGAAACCACACAACCTGCCATTATGGGGATTTGGCTGCTGTAGAGTAAACACGTGACCACCCATGTAAGCTATTCTGGTTGATTGAAATCAACTTAGGAATTCAGAGTTTAATAGAAATACAAGTAAAAAATAATAATCTTTGAGAAAAACCATATTCATGTGATTAGTTTCAGGAGTTTATTTCTCAATTTTAATTTGGAAAACTCTGCACCTTAACAACTGCAAACTAAACCTTTTCATCCTCCAGAACAGTATCAGCCTCATTAAAATGTACATGAGGTTGTCTCTGATGACTTTTGTTAGGTAGAATAAATCTGAATGTGAAAATGAGATCTTCAGGGAAGATAAAGTAGAACGTTCAAGGAATCTTTGAGGAATAGCGAGTACCTTAAACATTGAGGTACTCAAATAATGATCCAGCTATGTGTACATATCTTAGCTTTTCAAACGTTTTCAGGTCAATTATTTCATTAGAGCTCCAGAATTTAAAATGTAAAATGTTATATATCTCTCTGGAGGGGTGATAGGAGAAATTATTCCTTAAAATTCATCTAAAGTTTAAAAGAAGAGGAATTCTTTTGCAGAGGATTCAGTAAAGTCAGTGGACCTTGAAATCTGGCAGCTCTAGCTTCCTGGAAAAACATAGGACAGGAAAGACCAAATGTGGGGCCTTCCTCCCGGTGGCAACTCACTGAGATGAGTCCTAGGGGTGCCCAGGAATTCTCAGACTGGGAATTTTCTCTTCCTTAAACTCTATCTTTTCCTGAGAGGGAGAAGGAAGATGTTAGGGTGATGGATAGTGAGTTGGGAGGGAAAGAGGGATACTGGATCTGCAGTTGGGGAGGAGTGTACAGCTGTGAAGAAGGGATGAGCAGAAGCCAAGGTTCACAGGAACAAAGCTCCTGCCAGAAAGCTAGACTCCAAGGAGGCCATAGGAAAGAAGGCCCAGCCCCGGGAAAGAAAATCCCACTGTTCTGTAACGAGGACAGCCAGTAGCTTGTAAGGTGTGTTGTCCACAGGCACTGTGCTGAGCGCTCCTGCCCCTTTAGGCCCTCCCGACTCTGTGTGTCAGCCTTGTCACCTCTTCTTCCCCAACCGTTTAACCCAGACTGATGTGTCCAAAAACCTGCTCCACTCTTGACATCTTTGTGTCTCCCTAGCATGGACCTCCTTTTGGAGTGTTGCTGTTCTTCACATTTCAATACAATTATTTTTTTCTTCGTAGGTCTTTTTACTCTCTTTATAGATTTTCCAAAAGTATAACATAAATCCAAATGCCTCTCTTTTAAACAAGGGGAGAAATATGACATTTCTCCAAAGGGCACTTTTTACAAGAGGACTACTGTTCACATTGGTGAATATAAAACTTGAAGTAACCTTGGAAGAAGGTCAAGGTCTTGGCTACTTCTACTCTCTTTCTGCCTTCCTTAATAATCATCAAACATCCCGTAAGTGGTCTCTGCAGCACAGCCAGAAAAGGAAACTCAGGAGAAGGCGCTACCATGTCTGATGATAGAGAAATCTATGATTCCTGGACTGTGCATGTTGCTTTTATAGTTTCTGTGGACATAGAAGTCTGCCTTACTCATCAGTCAGTCCAGGCCTGTAATAGCAATCGCTTATCCAGTCACTAAGAACACGGAAGATACAGGAAAGTCAGCTACAAACAAAGGTGGATATTGATTGCTTGCATTACAACATCGCTTAACATCACCAAATAACGCCAAAGATCACAGGGGGATAGGAAACTTCCAGTTCTATTGTCTCAATTGGTTCTTTGGACTAAGTATTTCAACCATTTTCCTGATTCGAAGACTGTCTCTTATGAAAACAAAGAGAAAGCAGAATGTGCCCCTTGCTGTGTAATGTCAACACTGTGCCTACATCACGAGCTGTGAGCTAGGTATGTATGAACTGCTTCTCTGTCTCTTTGCGTACATGTGTGCAAATGCACGATTGTACACATGCGGACACACTCAGAGCAAGTTCTGTACATTGCCGCTGTAACAGCTTCAGTAACAGGAGCACCTCAGACACACCTATTTGCTTCATCTTCAAACTTGAGATCTCTGGCTCTAAAGCCTGGTTTTATGATTCCCTCCACCTCCCCTCAGCTACAGGGATCTAGAACGGGGACATCGGTTGTTCCCATTTCCTTCTGCTTCCCAACGGGTACTTGTGCCCCCTGCAGCAGTTGTGAAGGTTCTTACAAGAAAGGAAAACATTATTTCCAGAATCTGGAGAGAGTTGAAGTTAGTAGACAAGAACATTTAGTTTTATTGAATATCTGGGTTTGCTGGCCACAACACAGAGATTGTCTGTTGGTCCTCCTTGTGGGTTTTAAAGGCTGATTTACAAGTTCCCTAGAAGTCTAGCCTTGCCTTATCCATTTAAATAACTTCCATATTCACAGGCCTCCATGTAATACTAATACTTCACTGAAGGTACTATGGCGCCTGGTACTTTTAATTAATACTCCCAGCGTTTAAGCAGGATATTCAGACTCAGCAGCATCTGCAAAGAGAAAGGGAGAGAGTGGCAGCAAATTGCTCCAAGCCAACGGCAGAAAGTAAAATTATTATTAATGGGAAATCATTGGATTTGGTTCCAGTTAAGCCTGAAACATTAAGCATTTCTCTAATGTTTCTCTCTGTGGTAGCAAATTGACTGCAGACTGTGATTTTTAATGGAAAATGTGATGAAGCATTCAGCTACAGCCCCAGCTCCTCAGCATAAATTCCCTCTTCCATTGTTTCTTTGCTGTTTTAATATACCAGGATTTAGAAACAAGAAAACTGTTCTTCCATCAACCTTTCTTCTGTGAAATTTGTTAAGGAACCAAGCTGAGTGAATCATCATTCAGTGTCACTCTCCTCAAAGTTTCCATTTAACTTTATACTACTTTTTCAAAGTGATATTTATATTTATTGGTGTGTTTCAGCTCATTGGCTATGAACATTAAATGGCTTTATTTTTTATTCCAGAAATGGGTGCCCAGCAGTGCTGTCTCGCTCCCCTTTCTGATGGGGGCATCTCTCTTAATGTCACATCTTTGTTTGATTTCTTGACTCTTTATGTGATTACAGGAGTCTTATTCTGGTGCACAGGCCTCACTTAAAAATCATAATTTTAATCTTGATGAAAGCTCTGGCTTGGAGTGTGGAGTGAGGCAGGGATGGTAGAAAGGGGGCTGCTTCCCTTCCACACGGCCTGCCATCACTTTCTCTCCTAGGAGATCTTTACTCAGATGCTGAAGAACTATGCAGGGACAGGGAAAGGGTCACGAGCTTTATCCCACTTGACTGGATACATTACAACCCTTTCTCTTGGTTGTTGCTGCTTCTCACGCAGCTGGCTATTAATGTGCTTTGGGTAAATTTCCTTTGAGGCATATGAGGGAGCTCTTCCGAGCCCCTTTCCACTGGGGCTTATACATCCTTATTAAGACAAAAAATGAGAAAGCTCGCTTCAGCCCCTTTCTCGGTCACGGTCTCTTTGCTAAATCTCTTTTTGGCTATGCGAGTTGCACAAGGGGGTGACAAGCCAGTTCACCATCAGGGAACACAGATAAGGAAGGGCATGAAATGACTGCGTCCATCTCAGGCTCTCCGCATCATTTGCAGTGATTCCCTTAGAATTCATCCTCATCATTGGCTTGCAGGAAGAGGAGCACTTTTCTTCAGAGAGCAGCATCCTTCAAGTGGCAGTTTACTTTCCTTGTTCCGCCCTGTGTTGGTCAGGAGGTGGTAATATTGCAGGGGCTGTGATGGGTGGGTTAATTCTGGTATCCCTCAAGAAATCCTCCCAGAAGATAGCTGGCCCTGACAGGTGATGGCTAGGTGAACTTAAAATAAGCAGTATTGGCTCGGCGCCTGTGGCTCAAGCGGCTAAGGCGCCAGCCACATACACCTAAGGTGGAGGGTTCGAATCCCCAGCCCGGGCCCGCCAAACAACAATGATGGCTGCAACCAAAAAATGGCCGGGCATTGTGGCGGGCACCTGTAGTCCTAGCTACTTGGGAGGCTGAGGCAGGAGACTCGCTTGAGCCCAGGAGGTGGAGGTTGCTGTGAGCGTGATGCCATGGCACTCTACCCAGGGGGATAGCTTGAGGCTCCGTCTCAAAAAAAAAAAAAAGCAGTATTTAGCACCTTTTATTCCCTGAAATCTATCATTCTTTCCTATCTCTGAGTCTGATAAGAGAGGAAAGAATGCCAATTGATATCATCTTGTAAATAGGTTGTACCCTTACAGCTCTGCTCCCCTGCTGCTGAGAAGAAATGGAGTTGAATAGGGAGACATGAGCACATCTAACCACAGCTTGACAGTTTTCACTCATTGCTCTATTCTTTTTTTTTTGCAGTTTTTGGCCAGGGCTGGGTTTGAACCCACCACCTCCAGCATGTGGGGCCGGTGGCCTACTCCTCTGAGCCACAGGCGCTGCCCCATTGTTTCACTCTTAATAGAAGAACTGGTATTTCCTTTAGTCCAAACTAGCTCTTTCTTGTATCCAAGCTTCCCCTCTAGAGTAGCCCTTGCTTCCTGGTCCTAAAGATAATTATCCTCAATTTGGATTCAAGGCTTCCCTGGCACCCACTGCACTGCACCTCACTCACACATACACAGCTTCCCTATGGTGGCAGGGCGGAGGGGCAGGGAGGGGAACATGTGATCTTCTAGGTCCTTATGTTTGGCCTTTTAACTGAACCCAAATTTATTTATTTGGGGGGGGGGTGTTTGTTTGTTTGGTTTTTGGTTTTTTTGCAGTTTTTGGCCGGGTCTGGGGTTGAACCGGCCACCTCCGGCATATGGGGCTATCACCCTACTCCTTTGAGCCACAGGAGTTCTGAACCCAAATTTTATAGAACAAATTCTTTTATTTTTAGTAATACATTTTTGTTTATCTTTTATCTTTTTATTTTATTTTTAAAATGAGTATAATAAATATTCTTCTTAGCAAAGTATCTCAAGAATGGAAGAAAAAGTATCCAATGTACACAGCCCTATTTTGAAACTAATTTATAGCTTTCATAGGAAAGCTATAATCTAATTATAGCCTTAGAATATGGGGAAGGGGGAGGGAGAGGGGAGAAAGGGGCTGGATGGGTGGAGGGAGGGTGATTGGTGGGGTCACCTCTATGGTTTATCTTACAAGGGTACAAGTGAATCTTCCTAAGAGCAGAGTATGAATGTCTTAACTCAATAACTAAGAAAATGACATGAAGGCTATGTTAACCAGTTTGATGAGAGTATTTCAAATTGTATATGAAAACACCATACTGTACCCTGTGATTGCATTAATGTATACAGCTATAATTTAATAAATAAATAAATAATAAATAAAATAAAATGAGTATATTTAAACTTCTGAAGAATATAATAAGTTTCTATGAAATAATCCTCTCAGATTGACAGGCACAGTTAAAACATTAGTGAGCCATGATGGGTAAATTGATGGTTCCTATGCTCATGATTTTGTTCTAACTTTCCCCACCTGACTGGGGCCACTACCATATGAGCCTGGTTGGGGAGAGTTGATAGGGGTTGAGTACACAGTGTGTTACTGTGCACTGTGTTTTTGTTTGTAATGGAATTTGTGAATAGTTGCACAGCTCAACAGTATGGTAGAACCTCCATAGTTGACTATCTCCTTAAGTTGACCCAATTTTCACAAACCAGATGTGCACTACACATACTCAATGGAAGTTCCTTATGTTGACAGCCTCCATATATTGACCAATTTGTTACAGTCCCTTGGGTGATGAACTCACAGAGGTTCTACTGTATTTTGTAATTCTGTCTGCTTGATGGCCCATCATGTCAAAAAAGACCAAGAGAACACTGAAGGAAGGAAGGAAGAAATGAGAATTGAGAAATGCAATATTATCTCATTTATGCTAAGATAAGATGATTTGCTTGCTTTATGATACTTAAATATCAACATTAAAGAAAGTCAATGCTCATCAGCATCAAAACACTCAGAAGGACCACAAATATTTTGAAGTAGGGAGAGAGGTGCAAAAGGTTGTACTGCAGAAATTAAAAGACGAAAAGCAAAGATGAAGATGATTTTTTTAAGGAGCAATAATACCGGGAAAGAATGTCACTGATGCAACTTATAAAGTAGCTTATGTACTCAGAAAAAGGGGGGACTATTCAGTGATGCAAAAATTATGAAAGAACTTATTGTCAAAACTGTAGGATGCTTAGATCCCAATAACATTTCAAAGTACAAACAATGGCCTCTTTCAAGGGGAGCTATAACTAGTTAGCAGTACAAGTTAATCTTCAACTTAGCATAAAAATTTCATGAAATACTTCAAAAGGAAAATATATATTATTCAACTGCTTTGGATGAATCAACTGATATACTGACTCGCCATAGGTTTTATACTATATCCTGTTATAACAGATGGTTTTTTTTTTTTTTTTTTTTTTTTTTGCTAAGAAGAGTTACTCACTTTGGAAACTCTTATGAACAGAACATAGGGAATAGATATCTTCAACAACTTACAAGATATAGGTGAAGTTGTACTAAATTTGGTGAATTTAGTGAGTGTATGTACCGACAATGCACCTTCCATGACAGGAAAATATGAAGGGTTTATTGCACAAGTAAAATAAGTATTAACAGACACAAATGCTCTCATTTCTCTTCATTGTATCCTGCATCAGCAGAATCTCTGTGCTAAAGCTACTCTGTTAAGTGACACTTTGCAAAAAGCTGTAAATATTGTTAACTATATTTTTGCAAATACAACAGTGTATTGTCACTTTACTAATATGCTAATGTTGACCCATGAGGTATAATTTTCCATATTATTCTAAAGCATGTTGGCTCTCACAGGGACAGGTGTTAGCCAAAATTTTATCTCTGCAGGAACAGATATTTCAATTTTATGAAGAACAGAATCAGCGATGTGAATTAGTGAAAGAAGATTTCTGTAGGAATGCAGCATTTCTCTGTGATAGCACATCAAGTCAAAATGACTGAATATTTCTCTGCAAGGTAAAATTAAGTCTAAATACTTTGATATGTGGCAAAAATCCAAGCATTCTGAAACAAACTATCTTTTTTCAACAGAAGGAAATTTTGGATGAACATTTCCACCTCTTAGAAAAGGTCACGGATGAGCAGGATGATATACATGAGTCATCTGAAGATTATGCAGCTGTAATAGGCCTATTATTTGGAAACTACAATGAAAAGTTCACTGGCTTTGAGAATCATGACATCATACTCACATTAGCATTTCAGCCTCACCTAGTTGATATCACTAAGACCCCTAAACAACTACAGATGGAATAGATTGAGCTCTCAGTAGATAACATTTTAAAATCATTGTTGGATGTTAAGAAAGATCCAATTGAAATATGAAAAATTGAAGAATACTGAGGCCTTTGGCAACATACCCCAAATATGTCTCTTGCTTCTCAATCACTTATTACTATGAATCCTCCTACCTAACCCATCTCAAGACACCCTTCAGGTCACCAATGACTGAAACATACACCCATCTAGACAATCAACTGAAACTGTGGACCACCATGCTGTAACCAAATATGTAAATGCTTTGGAACAAAAAGAAGACCCAGCAACCTCATTAAAAAGTCAGTTAACATTAAAATTAACAAATAGTTTTCATTTTTTGAAATTATTAAGTACATAGTAGTTATATTTTTACAAAATAATTTACATTGTTAATGATATCTAATTGAAGCTTCCTGATTATGGCTAAATTAATGAGGCCTCCCGACATGAAAAGTTTCCCTGCCCTTGCTCTATGGCATGCACTGGTACTCCAACATCTCTCTCGAGGGAATTGCTAAAGCATTGATACATACCTACGGTCTCTTTTGGATGTTCAGACCTGTCATCACATGCCCCTACATGCCACTTTCTTCAGAATCTGCTTTACATCAGGAGAGCTGCTCATCAGTCTGCCCTTTAAGAGCAAATTGAGTAGGAGCCCCAAGCCCTGCTATCTGATTCTTCTACTTTCCTGATCTTCTCTCACATCTTTTTTCCTTCCAGTGCATGGTGATGAATAATTGAGATGTCTCCCAGTACTCTACCACAGAGTCTGATTCTTGAAACCATTCAAGACATTATTCAAGACAGCTATGTGTCGCTCTCTGACACAAGAAGCAAATCTCAAGTCTGAGACTCAAACTAACCTTTTCCTCAAATGTCTTCCCTGACACATAAACAGTTACATGGTTAGGGAGATCATAAATGATGGAAGAGTAAATCTTCCAGAAAATCCTCTGTCATACCAGCTCAAATATCCTAGGAATTGGAGAGAAAATCTATTGCATAAACAGAATTGAAGAGTTAACCCTAAACCAAGTAGGGCTTTCATTTTTGCTGACTTAGATAGTGCCGTTCCACTTAAGGTAGGCAAAGGGTGAATTTAACTTGATTTTATTCAAAAAACCTTCATAAACCTGTTCCCTGACCCTGACTTTGTATATCCTCACCATCAAGGAGGATATACAAACATCTATCCAAGTAATTCCAATTAAAGACAGACAGATTTATAGTGATGGGAAGCACAAGAAGTAAGAGTTGATTCCAACAATGGCATCTGGGAAAGCTCCACGGTGGAGGTTGTGCTCAAGGTTGCATCTCAGATGTTGCAAAGGTGACTGTTGCAGAGCAAAGGGAAGGGCAGCCTGAGAGAAGGGGAGGCTGAGCAAAGAGAGAGGAAAGGGAGAAACTCAGGATGTTTCTGGAGCAGTAGTTAGTCCACTGAGTCAGAGCACTGAGAGGTGAGGAAAAGTAAAAAAGATAATATTGAGTAAGGGGGTTCTTGAACACATGATTTAGATTTGATTTGATTATACAGCAAGAAAAAGTTGGTGGAACTCCTGGAGAGGAAGAAAGTATAGTTATACAGTTTTAGGAAACTCAGGAGCGTAACATCCGATTAGAGCAATGACAGTTGATTAGAGTAAGCAACTGGCCTTATCCGTACTGCACAAATAAGGAAAATGAGATTACAAGGAATTAGATGGCCAAACAGAACCTGAACCCAATGCGAATGTCAGTGTTTAATGACTGCACACAGTCTTTGAGTACAGGTAGTGAGTACCCAGGTTTCAAGGAAGGGTCAGGTATTAGAGCTGCAGGACTTTTGGAAGTGGTAAACTATTAATAAATGAGAACTGCATTTGAGAGTGTGGACAAGGAAATCTTCCAAAAGCAGAGATGCCTGGAGGTGTGGCAGGAAGATCCATGCTCTTTATCATGCACCATCATCCAAGAGTGCTGGGTACCACAGGTAATGTTGGGTAAGAGTGGTGAGGGGCCTCAGAAGGGGAAGACATTCCTTTTTCATCACAGACATCAAGTTATCCTTCACAAACTGAGCACAATTGCATTTAGTCATCTGTCTGACTCACTGCTGGGTCCCTTTGAAGCATGGAATAAGTCCAGCTGTATGCTCAATAATCAAATGAATAAGTACACAAATGAATAAATGAATAGATGTGAAGAGTTAAACAGGGATGTAATGTGGAAATGTATTCCTTCCGTGCACACAGGAACACTCTTCCCAGGGATGATCACTCCCCATCAGTGCTGTTTATGAATGATTTTTTGATTGTGCTAATTTTACTAAATATACCCTACTTGGAAGTCTGGCTTTTTGCCTAGAAGTCCTATTTCCAGATGTAGATACAAGGCGGTAGAGGTGGTTGAAGAGGAATAGTATGGATCTTGGAATCCAGCAGACTTCAGGTTGACTCCTGTAACATGGTCTCGAACAAGATACCTAAGCCTATGTTTCTCCATCTGTAAAAAGAGTGATGATTAATATAATATATACAACTGCATTTTTATCTTCCAAAAGGATTAGGCATGTGTAAGAGGCCTTTCATATGTTCCTAAAGTTAGGAGGATGTGTAACACTGAACGGCAAAACCTGTCCATCACCATACCAAAGACCCATTCTCCTGACATAAAGGAAACTGGCTTAAGTATAGAATGTTAGAATGAAATCTGCACTCACAAATAACGTGGCTGAGTAGAACGATGCTCTGGGCTTACTCTGTTATGCTGTTAAAGTTTCTACTTCACATGTAGAATCAGTTTACAAACTTGATGATAAGAGGATTTTTACTGGCAAATATCTGGGCTCTGGGAAAGATCTCTGTGTGATGAACAATCCTGACAACTGTGCATTAGGCTCTTGTCAGCCATGAAATCACATCTCTTCCGCAGGGTGGCTTGTGAAAAAGAATTTCTGGTTGAATTGACCATAACTTTCATTGTCTTAAAACTATTGTAATAATAAAATAATGATGATGGCAAAAAAGACCACCAACATCCACCATCTATTAAATATCTTCTTGATACCAAGTGATATAAAAGTTACTTTACATTACATTTGGTCTTGTTTTATTATCACAACTGTGTAAGACAATGTTATTTGTCTTTTAGAAAATAGATAATCTGAGGGCATTTCCTAGAAAGTGCCTGGGCTAGGATTTGCAGCCACAGCTTTTTGATTTTGAAGTCATTTTTTTTCCCATCATAGTGCTGAAAACACAAGGTGCCCCCTTCCCAACCTACAGCCCTAGAAACATTATCAAGAAATACAGCTGGCCTCTGGCTGCTATGTCTGTCCCAGTTGAACTCCAATTCCCCTGCCTAATTTGTGAACTGTTTACCCATTGAGATGTCATCCTCCTGCTATAGTATCCTTTTGTTCTGGGCTTGACACTTGGGAACATTGTGCATTTTAATGTGACCATTTTGCATTATACAAATAGATTTGTAGACTCTGTGTAACTTCTGCCCCTCCTTCAGCTCCCATAGCCCCCAGAATCTGGGTGACCAAAACATTTCTTCCATAGAAAGCCCAGTTGTCATAAACACAGTCCTTCTCATCTTTAAAGTGTCTGGCACCAGCTGCCCTGAGGATAATAGCACCTGGGTGACTGGCTCAGTAATCACCAAGAAATAATCCCAGATACCATGACAACCTCTCACACTGCAATCTTGCCTTGGCTGCTCTTCTGGTGGCAAAGGAGAACAGCTGGTTGACATCTTCTATTAAATTACCTTTCTAGGAATTGAAAATCTATAAACAATCTCCAACCTTTACTTTTCTGGGAAAATTAATTCAGATTTCATCTTTCTTTATCAGCCTGATTTTTTAGTATCACAATCTCCTAAGTTTCTAAGCTTCCCTTGTTAGAAAATGTACTAAATATTTAATATGTCTTTGGTCCATTATGCTGCAGCCAAGGTTTGCTTTCTTCAGAGAGGAAATTGTGGGAGAAAATAAGTACCACTTCACTTCTGTGGTTCATCTTGCAAGGGTACAAGTGAATCTTTCTATGAGTAGAATATGAATGTTTTGACATAATAACTAAGAAAGTTACATGAAGGCTATGTTAACCAGTTTGATGGAAGTGTCTTGGATTGTGTGTGAAAACACCACACTGTACCCCCAAAGTGCATCAATGTACACAGTTACCATTCAATAAAAAAAAAAAAAAGAAAATAAGTACCTTACACATGGCCATGAGCTTAATTACTGTCATATGTAAGATACAGAGCCGTGATTCTCATTAGGTTGTACATTCAAATCATCTGGGGAACTTGTAAAGATCCCAATGCCTAGGCATACATTCCAAACTGACATCAGAATCTCTTGGAGTAGAACTAAAAATTAGTATTATTTTAAATCTCCCAATGTAATTCCAATGTGCAACCAATGTTTAGAACCACTGATTTGGACAAATGCTTCTCATACTTTAATACGTAAAGACATTATCTGAAAATATATGTCTGGGACACACCCATTATCAACTAAATGAGTCTTTCCAAGATGGGACATAGATATTAGTCTTTTTTTTTGCAGTTTTTGACCAGGGCTGGGTTTGAACCCGCCACCTCCAGCATATGGGGCCAGCACTCTACTCCTTTGAGCCACAGGTGCTGCCCTAGACATTAGTCTTTTTAAAAATTCATCATGTAAGTCTATGGTGTGACGCATTTGTGAAACAGCAATTGGGGATTTTAGCACTTACCCATCCAAGGCCTGGTTCCATCCATCCAGGGACCAGGAAGGATGAATCACTGAGAGATTCTAACTCATATAGCGAGTGTGTTTTAGAGACAAAGTCAGGATGGCATGAACACACAGGACACATTTAGCTTGGTGGAGAGCAGGCTCATGGAGTACGTGAAAAAGTTTACGATCTCTGTCTTTGAGCATTTGGAAGACTATTAGAAGAAAAAAGCTATAGACTCTGTGTAATTTCAAAAGCTAGGCTGCGGATCAGTGAATGAAGATACAGGGAGACAGATTTAAATATATGTAAAAATTCTGCCTACAAATCAAGCTGTCCAAAAATAAGTCGATGTATAAAGGAGTGCATATCCCCATATCAGCTAAAGGGTTGAGCAAGGAGAATCCTTGGTTGTTCCTTTCACTGCTTTCCACCCATTCACCTCCACCAGCCCCAGCCAGTGTCAACTCCAGCAGTCAATCCTGCCACATCTACCTTGAATCTGTTTGTACAATGCACCTGCTTTTTCTCAGATTGTTATCAAACCACCTCTACCTTTTCTGACCTGGAACACTGGGATTTTCCTCCAACTAAAACTGCCTCCTGTCACGCTTCCTCCCCACTTGCCTTTCCAGGTCCTCTAACACCAACCAGACTGGTCTTCTTAAAACATGAATCACATCAAGCCAGAATTTTCATGAAACGTCTCCATGATCTTCCACAGCATTTAAACAAAATCCCTGACCATGACCCACAAGACCCTTCGTGGTCTTATCCTTGCCTACTTCTCCCAAAGTCTGTCTCTTTTCTCTGTCCTCTGACTGAGGCCAGTCCTCACCAGCCCTTCAGCCATAGGTCTTCATGTTGAGTCTTGAGTGTTCCAACCAAACCCATTTCAGGGCCATTGCACTTGCCATTCCCTCTGTGTGGAAAACTGATGTGTGCAAGGTCAGTTCCTTCCTGTCCTGCAATACTTGACTAAAATGCCACCTCTTCAGAGGGACGTTTACTTACTGAACTAAAATGCTCACATTACTCTCACTCTCCTTTGAATTACTTGACTTTGAATTACTTTACTTTATTTTATGTTGTTTTTAGGTAGCACTTAACATATTACTTATTCTTTTATTCAACAAATATTACTATGTTTCAGATGCTCTTCCAGGTGATGGGAACAAGAGAGTAAAATCCAGGGGGTCGTGGAAGTTACATTCCAGGAAACATTCTCTCCTGGTCTGAATTACCATGTCTACTTACTTTTTGTTTATTGCCTGTCTCCCTGTAGGAAAGGATCTTGGCAATTTTTCCCTCTCTGTATACAGTACTTGGTTTCTGAAGGAGTACTCATAATGTAACATTGGTCCAGTATTTGAAAGAATAAATACATGAATGGAGACTTTTAAAAACACTTAAAATCCTGAGATTACTGAATTCTATTCATAAAGGCCCCAGTTTCTTTCTGTCTTTTAACCCAATGTCAAGGTTAAGAGCTTTTGGAAAATATCTAATCCCATGCTAGCCAAATTATGGACCCCAGAATAGCAGCATCAGCATCACCCGGGACCTACTTGCAAACAACCATGGTGTACCATACCCGAGAACTCATGACCTCAAGCAATTCCCCTACCTCAGCCTCCTGAGGATCTGGGACTACAGGGATGCATCACTGTGCCCTGCTCAGAATCTACATTTAACGAGATCCCTGAATACATACTAGAGCTTGAGAAGCACTAAGGTAATCCATGCCCTTCTTGGTAGAGAAGGTAACTGAGGCCAAGAGAGGAGATGAGTGGCCCATTCTTCTGATTTGAATATCCTTTCTCCCATACAATATCACCGTAGGTACCATATTTGTATTTCATAGCAGACTTGAGATACAAATCTTGCAACCTGACACGTGAGTATTTCCAGAAGCCTGTTCTTTAGATATGTATGAAATCTCACTGCACCTGTGCCCACTGCTCTTGTACCTTCCTGCATCCAGCACCCACTGTGGAGTGACTTCTACTGTAGAAGTCATTGCTTTTTAAAGAGGGTCATTTCTTTGTGCATATTCAGATCCTTTTTATATTCAGATTGCTTTTTAAAGAGGGTCATTTCTTTGTGCATATTCAGATCCAGGTTTGATTAACACAGGAAGTTATTGTTTCCAATTTATTCTCAATCATCAGGAAATTTCCATCTGAAACCTTTTGTAGGGAGGGTTGTTTCTGCTCACCTTAAAGGCAAGATGCAAATATCCTCGCTGCCTTTCTCTGCACATGCGCAGTCCCGTGTATCTGGGAGCAGCTGCTGCATTTCCCCGCTCCACCGGCAGAGCTCCGGCCGGCACTACCGTTGTTTTCCATGAGGTAGTCCCCCAACTCTGCAATGCAGTACATCTCTCTGCAGCCTGAGATGGACTAGTTCCGGGCTGTCACTTTATCACTCAGCTTCCAGGCTGTCCTCTGTAGAAAGGCTCATGGGGAAGCTGTTCCTTTTCTGAAGTATCTTGAAATACGTGCAGCAAACTATATTGCTTTGGATTGGCAATGAACAGGAGACAGAGGTTTGGGAAAGGTTGCATTTTACCTCAAGTACTTCAACTCTGCATTTGGAGCCCTTGGCTCAGGCTATAACCTGAAGATGTCGATGGGCCCTTATGTGGCCTGGCATCAGTGGCTCCTGTCCCACAGCAAATCTCAGAACTAAAAAGATAAGAAGAATCTAAAATAATAAATATGAAAAAATCATTCTGAAAAATTCTCACCTTGAAAAAGTTAAAGTAGTTCTTCTCTCATCCAGGCAGGCGTTTGAAAGGCTACAAATCATACTTAACTAGTAGAAATGCCTTCCCTGCACTGTAGTAGAAGTAGCCGGGGTCTGAAACCAGGCAGGTTTAGGATCCCATCACAGCTCTGTTGCTTTCCAGCTCTGTGACCTTGAAGATGCTACTTAATCTCTCTGAGCCAAGCCTTCTGCATCCATAGTCAGGCCCTAATCCACCCCTAGTGGGAACGACAAAGCCGCCAGGAGGGCTCCTGGGAAGCAGTAGCTTCACTAGGCACCAGCTGCTGCCTTAGCTATAATCATTTGTGGTAGCAGCCGTCGGTGTGGTGCTGGCAGGACAGATAAATATATCATGTGCATCCACTCAGGTAAGTGGAGTGAACCTGGGGTTTAAGTTGATTTCAAAACTGAAGGTGTCCAGGAACACACAAGATGGATGAGGATAATCAGTCAACAGGGGACAGTAATTAGCAAATTCCTGAACTGTGGCTCTGCTTGCAGGGACGATAAAGAGGACAATTATCTACCTGCTCAGAAGACTGCATCTCGGCTCAGGGGGCCCCTATGTGAACACAAGCACCTCCATGTCTCACCCTGGGGCAGGGCAGGGAGGGTGAGGCAGACAGGACCTGGCTGAGGCTGTGGCCTGGATAGAACCTCAGGGTACAGAACTGAAGTTCTAAACCAGAATTCCTGAAGTTAGAACACTGTAGTTGGCTAAGCTTTCCTACCTGATTCCTATGCACAATAACTTATAAAGATCTTTGGTAAAATAATGTGCCTTCTATCCAATATCAATCCTATCAGAAGGAAAGCATGGTTAAAAGAAATAATTATATAGATCTGATTAAACAACCTAATTAACCCCCCCCCCTCCAAATTCCCCTGCTTCTTGCCCCTCTTTATGGATGAAACGCAGTCTTCATTTGCTGGCGGCATACACAGGACTGAGGGCTCTTTCTGAAATGTTCTAAGATTGCATATCACTTTTATGATTGAACTTTATCTGTTTTTCTATAATATTTTGTGAAGTTCCCGTAAATTCTTTATAGCACCTAAGGCATTAGATAAAATTGTTTATGCTAGGAAAGTAAAGAGGAATTTACTCTCTCAACTCTACATTTTTAAGCATTTTTTATCAGCGAATTACCAAGTATTTACCAAGCATTGGAACCAGCCAGGTGGCTGGGGAAAGGTAAAGCCCAATGCATTTCTCCACAGACTTTTACAATCTAATATAGAAAAAGAAAGCACACACAAAAATGAAATAATAATAGAAAAATTACTACTGGAAACAAAAGTAATGGCAGAAAGAGTCATAAAAACATCCATTCACTGAGTGCCTTCTGTGTACCTACCAGAGACCATTTCAGATATTCATATAAATTATTCTTACTATCTCCAACAGCAACGCAAGAAAGGGATGGCCTCCTTGTGTTACATAAGGAGAGACTGAGGCTTAGAGAGATTGAGAAACGTGTTCAAGGTCATATGGCAAATTAAGAAACTTGTTCAAGGTCATGTGGCAAATAATGAAAGTTCTGGGATACAAGCCTTGAGTTATCAAGTGCTAAATAATTGATTTTTAGAATTAGGAGGATGAGGAAAGAATCCTTAGTGATGCAAATGAGTTACTGAGCTTTCTCACCCATCCCAACAGGAAAAATAAGGTTGACAATTTGGCCACATTCATAAGGTTAATAAGAACTCAGGTATCTTTATTTTAACCTGTAAGCGCTTGAGTTAAATGCCGTCACCCTCATCTATTCAATACCCTTCTACCAGAGATAGCACTTATGACTGTTCATCAGCTGCCTTCCTTCTCTCTCTCCCTCCCTGACTCCCCCCTCTCTCTCTGCCTTCCTCCCTTCCTTCTCTCTTTTTCTCTCTCCCTGCCTTTCTCCCCCTCTTCCTCCATCCCGCCCTCTCTTTCCTTCTCCCTCACCTTCTCTTTCTCCTCCTCTTTCTGCACCAAAGGGCCTCAAAACACATTATATTTAATTAAATTAATGATTATCAAATATGTTTGGTTCATGGATCACTTAACCTGACAAGTATGGTTTTTCTTTCTGCTATGCATTTTTGTGGACAATTTACTGCTTAGAATGCCCGTCATCCCCATTTCTGGTAGGTAGACCTCATTTCAAGGCCTATCTCTCTATGCCACCTGTCCAATATGCCCACCCCAAGTTTGTCATTTTTTCATCTCTGGTTTCATAGGTCCCTCTACTTTGTTCCATCAGAACATGAGATTGTGAACTTTTTGAGGGCAGAAACTATTTTTGATATATTCTTTATCTCCAACTTCTAACTCAAGACCAAGAATTGGCAAGTGCTCAAAAAGTCTAGATAGATGGTAGATGGAAAGATGAGCCTGTTTTTGTTTTTTTTTTTTTTTTCCTGTCTTTAGAAGGCCCCAGAGACCTCAGTAATACAGAAATGATAACCTCTCAGTGTCACAGTCAGCAACAGTCAGCAATCCCCAGGTCTGGGGAGATAATCAAAGGTGATCAGGACTGTGGAATAATGCTGTCGGTCAGAAACCCCACAGAAGCATTAGTTATTATAATGAGCTAACAGATTTTATGGATTGTGAATGCAGCAGGGACCACTTTTGCCATCAGAAAACAGACATCCTACAGGCTTCCTGGATAGAATTCCTAGGAAGCCAGCATGTTTTCAAACATTTCAATCTCTTTCTATTAACTGCAGTGTACAAGCTCCCGGGATCTCTAGGTGACATTTTTTGCCCTGTGTGGTGCCTCTTCCATTCTCAGGGGTCATTCTTACGTTTTTTCCCTTTAAATAAAACTTGCTCTCAGGATGGGACATTACATCAATTATTAGAAATGTAGTGTTGATTTGGAGTAACCCATTCCTGTGAGTAATTTCTATCAGTCTCAGGACTGATCTTTTATCAGTCAGTAACAACATAGTTACTCAGACTTAGAATCTGAGAGTAACTGAGAATCAACCTCTGAGGATTTCCCATCTAAGCCTGGGAAGCAGGGATCTGTGCTCTAAGGGAAGGATGAGATCTGTCAAGGAGAAAGATGGTAGGGAAGCCCTTCTTGGAGTGCCTCAAAATATCTGAATGAGAAGTCACCTAGACATCATTGTCATCGCTAATGATTACTATGTCCCAGGTGCTGTACTAGACACTTAAATAAGCAAAACCTACCATCCTTACAATCACCCTATAAGGCAACTCATTCTATTACTCATTTTTGTCTCAATTTTAGAGATTCTTGATCACCCAGACCATACTAACACACTCCCATAACATCTGGCATTATTTCCCCATATCCTTTATCACAATTTTTATTTTTTGATTGCATAAGTATTTATACAATACCATCTTCTACTCTAGATTTCAAGTCCATGGGGATAACAATTGTGTCTATTTTATTTTTACCTTTTTCTCTATTCCCAGCCAATAGGATAGTATCTGTCTCCTAATAGGTCTTCAAAAAATATCTATTGACTCATGAATGATTGAAACAAGTGAATACCACATAACTATTACTAAACCCACTTTACAAATGAGAAAACTGAGGCTTGACATCTGTGCTCAATTCAAGATCAAGACCCACTTTTGATAGCTTGGGAGCACCTGAACCCGTTCACACAGGTTGGAGCACATACACTTTCCACTGCACCACTCTGTGTCACTCCCAGCAACAGGTGGGACCACACAGGCTAATGGGGTAAAAGATATCTATTTGCCTTCTACATCCTAACTTCCCACTTAAAGACCTACCTAAACGTCTTTGTTTTTTTAATTGAGACGGGGTCTCACTTTGTTGCCCTCTGTAGAGTGCCATGGCATCATAGCTCATAGCAACCTCAACCTCTTGAGCTCAAGTGATTCTGTTGCATCAGCCTCCCTAGTAAATGGGACTACAGGCGCCTGTCACAGTGCCTGGCTATTTTCTGCTGTTGTTGATGTTTATCAGGCTCAGGCTGGTAACCCACCATCATTGGTGCATGCGGCCAGCACCTTAACCACTGAGCTATGGGCGCCCAGCACTAAATGTCTTTTGATCTCTGCATTAGAATCTTCCTCATAGGTTTTGACTGGGCCTGTTAGCATTACATTCAGATCAAGAGGCTTTATAAAAGTGAACCCAGTTAATTACTAGATGATTTTATTTGCTGTTGTTTTTCTAAGATAAGGAATTGTAACTTTACTCTAAAATTAGAAAAAAGTCAAGGTAACGATAGTTGTATGAAACATTTTGAAGAAGCCTCAATATTCAGGAAACCATTTTGTGGCTTAAAGATAAAGCACTTCATACATGAACATTCTCTGCAGGAAGAACTCTGGAGAGTTCAGAGGAAAACACTGACACACGCAGGTCTTGGGGTTGAGGAGTGAGCTCCTGAGACTGGAGTCGGTCAACAGGAGTCTCAGCTCCAGGTCCTCCCCCGTCATGGTGATAAAACCCACTGAACAAAGTTGTTCTGAGAACTAAATGATATGTGATATTGGAAAATGCTTATAAAGGCTCATAAATACAAAAAGTTGAAGGCTGACAAATAACCATTATGTTTCTGTGGACTGACCAACCTCTCAAGAAGCCCATTACAAGATAGAATAGAGAGAACCAGGCGTTACACACACACAAACACAGACACACATCCTGACACTTGAGTACCTACAATCAGGGAATTCACGTGACATTTTGATCTAAGACCCATTTCAGGTTAGATTCCTGCAGAACTTGCCTGCTCTAGAAAATAATCCTCACAGATTCTATCAACCTCTTCATTAGCCCGAACAGCCGCTCAGAAAGCCATTGGCATCATTTGCAGCACAAACTTAGATTAAGCAATTTATAGGCATAAGAGAATGTCTAATTTCACACAACTGATGGCAGGAAAATGAAAGATGAGTTCATAACATTTCAGCTGATTCTGCAGTGTAGCTCAGCGGCTTTTTTTTCTATTTCCTTCAAAATTCAAAGGGAAAGAAATAAAAGCAAAATGATTTCACCACCTGTGGATGCAACTCTTCATTTTGCACCAAAAGCTCTACGCAATTTACCTCCATTCTCACATTCCAGTCTCCCCTGGAGTGAGACTACTGGTGAAATTGCCTATATAGGGTAACGTCTACACACCCCAAGCCTTCCCACCTCAATGTGTTCCCTTGATTATGATTTTCTTCATAAAGGACCCCGTCTGTAGTGGCAGGCACCAGGGACATGTGGATGGCAGTAACAGGTGTAGCAGACGCAGACACTGACCTCAGAGACGACATACCTCAACAGGCAACCACTATAAACATATGCCAAGTGGGTTTCTCCCCAGTTCCTATCAGTTGGTGTCCTGCCTTTGTTTTCCAAATGTTACTTATTTCTTGAAGTCTTTTCCAAACTCTCAATTGAGTGCAACCTTTCCTACTTGCTTTGTGCCTCCCCTGACATTTCATAGCTGCTGTTCATTAAGCACTGTGTGGCAGTTGCTGGGTGAAGTGCTCTAGACAGGTATCAGGTTTAATAAACTGTGAAGTAGATAGTATACTATCATTACCCAGTCTTACATGCGAGGAGACTGAGATTTGGAGAAACAATGCACCCAAGGTCACTCAGCTCTAAATGATAAAGCCAGGCTTCAAATCCCTGCAGATTGACCCCCCACACCTGGACATGTCCTCACGACTGTGTTATGCCTTCCCATTTTACCACAATCATTTTCCTTATCTCTGTTCACCTTCTCAAACCCAGGCTGAGAGTTTCCTGCAAACAGCATTTATGTCTCATTCTCCTGTCCTTTTATCCTGCCTATCATACCCTACCTCCCTGCTTACAGGTCTCTCCCAATGAGACCAGACACTGAGTCAATATTTGTTGGACTTAATTGAATTCTATGGATAACCAATTTAAATTCTGTGATCTATCCTTGGACCATCTAGACATGACCTTTTGAGTTCTTATAACCCAGCAACTCACTTTGTACTTCAATATTTTGTGGTTTCATTTGCATAAACTCCTTGGTGTTTGTGTCTCCAGATATTTTATCATGCTAGAAAGCTAGCTGGGTTTGCTTTTTTTCATGCAGCTGCTGTTATAGGAAGTGTGAGGGAATTTGATTTGTCCAGAAGACTAAAAAGAATTTCAGAAGATGGATGGGTCTACTAAGAAGGCTGCTGGGTTTTGCCAGGAGGGCACAGCTTAGGAAACACTTTGAGCAAAGGTTCCTGCAGACTCATCCTTCCTAGTGACAGATCCCCCTGGGACAGCTGCCTCTGTCGCCACATCGGAAGACCCAAGATGCAGAACTCAATCGGAAAATGCAAAAACGTTTTTCCTTTTTACAATTTAGAGCACAAACATTTTGCAGTCATTCCTTGGTAGGAGTTACTCAGATGATGATCTTGTATAATCACCTCTGATATCCACTTAAGGCCTTTGCTGAGACAGAAGAAGTATAGCTGCTCCTAACAGGTAGTCCAACAATTTCCCATAAAGGAAGATGAGTACAGGTGCTACTGATCCCTGAGATACCACTGCTCTCAGGATTTAAGAAGAAGAATGAAAAGACAATCTTTTAATCCACAAATTTGGTGAAAATATATACCTAGACCAATGGAATGACATTTTTAAAGATTCAAAACTAGTTTGGTTATTGGACAAATAATATGACTAAGTAGGCAGTAAAAGCATGAGTACTACCTTAAACATCACCTATACTGTCATTAACGTCAAGGCCAAAGTTATAAGCAACGAAACTGGGGCATCACCTTTCAGTTTCGCAGTATCAAACCCATATCTTATTTACTTCTGGCAAGAAGAGCACTCTCAGGAACTATGTGATGTCCACGAGAGAAACAAATGTGGACTGCTTAACACAGAACACTGTAACAGAAGCTCTAATACAGAAGGAATGTCCAATACCAAGAAAATGAAGAAAATGGATGAATGAATTTTGTTATACAATAGATTACTGTACAACATTGAAATAAATGAACTACTGCTACACACAAAAACATAAAGAAATCTCATAGACACAATACTGAGTGAAAAAAGCTAGTGAGAAGCAAGAGAATGCAGACCATTTCTATGAAGTTTAATAAACAAGCAATGCTTCTCCAAGCTAGAGGAAGATGAGGAAATAATGTGCCCAGTGGAAGGAATATTGAAACATTAGGTTTGCTAAATAACTATATAATTCCATATGTCAATGTTCTGCACATGGCATTCCCAGCCTGAACTGCTGCTCCCTCTCTTGTATGTTCATCCATTAGGGCTTTGCTCTGTGAAGACATTTGTAAACCGTCCCTTACCCCCTGCAGAGTATTGCCGCTAATTGGCTACCAGAAACAAGTAATAGGCTTAATATGTTTTCTCTGGAGAAAGGGACTGGATATCTGAACAAAATCGGTAGTAGAGAGGCTGTCAGTGAAATGAAAAACATTTGCATATTTCGTTATCAAGCAGTTTAAGATAGAATGCAATATTTCAGGATTCTACAAGATAACATCTTAGCTATGCTTTGCAGATTGTGGCAATATTAAATTTACACTACCAGTAATCAGTTGTGGATCCGTTTCAGAAAAAATATCTCAAGCTCTCCAAAGTGAAAGACTTTGATTTCAAGGTGAAATCATGTCATTTAATAGCAACTCTCCATATCTAATCATAAAGGGATGTCTTATGCATTGTAGGCATAACATACTCTTTAAAATAGAATTTAGGAAAAAAATTAAAAAGTAAAAGCAAACGTTAAGTACCTAAGCCACTAGTTTACTGTAAGTTATGAATAACGAAATAGATGTTATCTAATCCCCCTAGAAGCTGTCTTCCTCTAATCTACCCCATCCCAAAGTGTTCTTTTCCCTTCTCAACAACTCATGGAGCAAAGCTAAGCCAATCTAGGGAAAAGCAAGTAAAGAGAGTTCTTTAAAAAAAAAAAAAAATTCTATAGGTTGATCACAGTAAGGCCCTCATGTAAAGTTCTTATGTAAGAGCAGAGCTTATGACAAATGAAATCCCCAAAGCACAGAATGCCCTCAGTATCTAGATTTAAAAAATAGTGAGTTAAATTTCCCCAGACAGAATCTGTTGTTCTGCATCCTGTGGTCCTCCATGCCTACAGTGCATAAGGCATCCTTGTATGATTAGATATGGAGAATTGTTATAAAATGACATGATTTCACCTTGACATCAAAGTCTTTCATTTTGGAGAGCTCGAGATCCTTTTTCTGAAACAAGATCCACAACTGATTACGGGTAGTGCAAATTTTATATAACCACAGTCTGCAAATCATAGCTAAGATGTTGTCTTGTAGAATCCTGAAATACTGCATTCTGATCTTCAAATGCTCTAATAACAAAATATTCAAATATTTTTCATTGAAATTTACAACAGATATCTATTTCACAACATCTCACTGCAGTATATAAAAATAACACAGTCTCAGTTTCATTAAATTTAGGTGCTAATAAATTATAAGCAGGAAGAAAATGCACAAAACAGATAAATATGACATCTCATGTTAAAGGGTAATAGTAGAGATATGATTATAGCCACACGTCTACCATTTTGAATGTGACATTGACCAAGTTGCTATGTCTTTCTAAATCTTTGTTTTCTCTTAAGTTTGGGTTAATACCGAAGGACAGGATTTCTAGGCACACCTGAAGAAATTCCAGGTGAAGAGCAATCAATATACAACCAAAGCTTGTTTTTCTTTTATGGATTTCTTTCCTATAATAACATGGCTAATATGAACCATGAGACTGCTACTTCCCACTTAGCCAACAAAACTGCCAAACATAAACATATTAAAGCGTCAGCAGGATATAACTGTTAAGGCTTAGAGGGGAAAAAACACAATTAAAATATTTCTTTTTTTTTTGTAGTATTTGGCCAGGGCTGGGTTTGAACCCACCACCTCCGGTATATGGGGCCGGCGCCCTACTCCTTTAAGCCACAGGCACCACCCCAATTAAAATATCTTCACTTACTGTCTGCTTGGGGTAAGTTATCTGATCTCTGTGAGTTTTAATTTTCTACTTTGCAAAAATGAAAATAAATCCTCTCCTTCCTGTTAAGGACTGACTATATGGGTCTCCCCCAAATTTATATGTTGAAATACTACCCTCCAATATAACAGCATTAGGAAGTGAACATTTGGGAGGTGTTCATGTAATGAGGTTTCAGCCCTCATGATGTGATTAGTGTTCTTATAAAAGAGCCTTTGAGGACCCCATGAGCCCTCTTTCTGCTGTGTGAGGGTACACTGGAAGTTAGCAGTGGGCAACCTGAAGAGGGCCCTCACCAGAACCCGACCAAACCAGCAGACTTCCAGTCTCCAAACTGCTAGAAAATAAATGTTTTTAAGCCATCTAATCTATGGCAGACTATTACAGCTGCCCAGATGGACTACGACACCTGTCAAGGGCTGATTGAGGGAGAAAGGAAACAACAGCACAGGACACATCTTACTTGGAGTAGCCGTTGCATATGAATTTGTTTTATTTCTTCTTTCCTTCAAAAATAAGTGTATTTTGCATTTCTAAATGACAATTTTTTGAAATCCATTGAGATGATTGGAGAAAGCCATTAGAAGGAGGACAAAAAGGAAGGAGAAATATGAAGCTACAGCATGTGTTCTTGGATTCTGTTTTCTGAAGCAGAAGCAACTTCAGAGCACTCCTGTTGGAGACCTAGCCACACTCTGGTGAATAGGCAATTGTAACATATTACCTTGTAAATGACCTCAGCCCAGCTTCTTAGTGTTCCTAAGAGCCCTGTTCTTCAGTGTTGACTACATGGAATTCTTCATATGACATGATCTTCCTCCCACTTTTCTCTAGTGAACTTCTTTAGTAAAGAAGAGGCATTGCTTTAGCACACCCACTGGGACAGCAGATGCTGAATCTCAAGAACATGCAGACCTCTCACTGGTTTGATCACATCACTACATCTGATCTTCAGGCCAGCTCCCAAGTGCTTTTCATATTCTTCATGGCTGACCCAGCAACTCATGTTTAGGTATCTACGACAGAGAGATTCTTAGGCTTGTACACTATAATACAAGTTAGTTTTGCTGAACTGGTGGAGGAAGAGTAATTGCTGAGACCACACTTATGGTACATCTTACAAGGGTACATGTGAAATTTACTGTGTATAGAATATAAATGTCTTAACACAATAACTAAGAAAATGCCATGAAGGCTATGTTAAACAGTTTGATGAAAACATTTCAAATTGTATATGAAACCAGCACATTGCACCCTATGATTGCACTAATGTACACAGCTATCATTTAATTAAAAAAAAGAAAATTGATGAAAAAAAACTTTTTTATGTTGAAGTCCTGATAACCAGTAACCTCAAAAATGTTACCTTATTTGGATTTGGGGTTATTAAAGAGAGAGAGGCCATGCTGGACTAAGGTGAATTTCTGTTTTAGCCAGTTCATGTTGCTATAACAAATTACCATAGACTGAGTAGTAATACTTATTTCTCACAGTTCTGGAGGCTGGGAAGTTTGAGATCAAGGTAGCAGCAGATCCAGTATCTGGGGAGAACCTGCTTTTTGGTTTGCACATGACTGCCTTCTCGTTGTGTCCTCATATAGTGGAGCAGAAAGATAGACAGCAAGTCCCCTGTCTTTTCTTACAAGGACATTAATCCCATTCATGAAGTTTTCACTTTTGTGATCTAATCACTTCCCAAAGGATCCACTTCCTGGTACCATCACATTAAGGATTAAGATCTCAGCACATGAATTTTGGAAGGGGCATGAAAATTCTGTCCATAGAAACTCCTAAACCATGTGACCAATGTTCTTATAAAAACAACACCATGTGATAAGATGGACTTGCAGACAAGGAGAATGTCATCTGAAGACTGGTTAACACAGTTGCCATAAGCTGTTATGTAACAGATTCTTTGGTGTTTCAAAGAAAATATGGTCCTGCTGACACCTTAGTTTTCAACTTCTGACTTCCAGAACTGTAAGATGACAAATTTATCTTGTCTAAGCCACCTAATTGCGTTACATTGTTACAAAAGACCTAGCAAATCAATAAAAGACTGATATTCAGTCAGTATGTGCTGGTATAGCAAACAGGCTTGTATGAATAGTGAAGTAATTTTCTTCCAGTTAGTACATACACATTGTGTAACAATCCTTAGTCTTCCAGATACCTCTGGCTTCGCCACCCACCCTAACTCCTTTCTTGGGATCAATGGACTTCCCGTATGATACAAAAACTAAAGATTTAAGGCCTTGTGGATGCAGGAAACTACATCTTTAAGGCTGCAACCATCTCCTCAGGCCAAATAACTTTCTCCCTGCAAGAAAGACTAAGGAACATATCTTTCTCCTCAACTTACTACTTCCTTACTACGTCTTAACACAAGACCATACCCTCTTTGCATTATAAGGATTTTACCACTAAGCTTTCTCAAGAAGACAAATGAATACACATTAATCCTATGAAGATGTAATAAATGTTTCAAAATCTGTATAATTCTATGCAGTTCCAGATTCCCATATAAAAGGAAATCCTCTAATCACAGGTATGTTAAACTCACCTCTCTTCAGTATAGACCCGAAGATCTAAAAGACTCTCCCAACTTGTGTGCATTCACTGCTTTCTTATCTCAAATGTCATTTTCCATCCCTTGCTTCTGTAGCTCTACCTGAAAGCCATTCCCACACAGCATTCTTTCATTTAGGGACATGGCACATAAACCCCTACCTCCAGAAGTCTACAGAAAATACAAATGGGGTTGCTGTCTCTGATAAGCTGGACCAAAAAGACTGTGATGCTCCCTGATACATAAAGAAAATACTACAGGCTGTACCTTCATTGCTGGTACCCCTCTCAGGAATATATGAGCTCCTGGATTCCCACCACACAAGATCTATCAACAGCTCACTGTGCTTTAAAAGGCAAAGCTACTTTGTAGACATGATGACGTGTGAAGTCACCGCTGCCTAGTAGAACAACCACATATATAAGCCAATGATAATACCTGTCTAGGAAGATATAATACAGATGTGAACTATAATATTAATAGAAGCCCTGACTTTCTAGAGAGATTATGTTTCAGAAACTGTATTCATGCATTTCAGTTGCCATGGACACAGGCAGCTATGTGGGTATGAAGCTAGCTTTTAAAGTAAGCAGCAGCCAAAGGAGACCCATGGTTTAAGTAGATCTCAGCCTCTCTAATGAATAATAATAGGCCCTAAATTTGATACTTCAATTGCTCAAAGGAACTTCCAATGAAGTTTGCCTTCAATAACATTCCTTAAGTCACACTCTATGCAAGAATGAATGAATGAATGAATTTGACACAAGTATTCCTTGTGTAATGATTTCCACAATCAAGCTAATTAACATATTCATTATTTTTATTATTTACACTTCAATAAATAATGGTTATTTATCAAGGGTCTGTGTGTGATAGGCATTATGCCAGCAAGCAGAGATGCAAAAATGAATAAAACATGGTTTCTTCCCATAAGGATCTCATTCCTCAGTGGAGAAGAAAAGTATGCATTGTGGTAAGTTTTAGAATAGAGAAGTTTTATAGACCACAGAAGAAATCATTCCTCAGAGGAGAGAACAGTGCCAGAAAAGGACACACAAAGTGGACTGACATTGAAATTGAATCTTGAAGTATGAGTGGGCTTGGCTCCAATATATTTTCAGTTGAAGAACATTCCCAGCTGAGAGCAGAATATACGAGAAACACAGAATCACAAAAGAGCAAGAATATTTGGAAATTGCAAGAAATATTTTTCAAACAGACAGTTCTAGCATCCCTCAGGTACTAACCAGTAATGTCTCTAATGTTGGGCAATCTTAGTTATTGGAACATGTTTGTAAATCTGCAAACAGCTCCTCAGCATGGGGAAAAACTATGACAAAGTCCATGCACTTGATATATTCAGGGAATAGTGACACCATATTTAGATCAAATATCTAGTAAGATAAATGCTTCATATGACATCAAATTTATCTATTTAACATGTAAAGTTTTCAACCAAAAGAAGCAGAAGTTACAATACCCATAGTAGAAACCATTCACTTTAAAGCAACAAGAGTAAAAGAAAACAAAGATGGATATTTCATACTGATCAAGGCAACAATTCAATGACAAGACACATCATTCATAAATATGTATGCACTCAACTCAGGTGCTCCCAGATTTATAATGCAAACTTTACTTGATATAAATAATATGATAAACAACAACACCATAATAATCAGAGACTTCAATACCCCACTAATAAAACTAACAGATCCTCCAAGCAGAAATTAAGCAAAGAAACTTTATATTTAAAACCAACTCTAGAACAAATGGTCTTAGCAGACATCTGCCGAACTTTTTACCCCAAAACTACTGATACATTTTTTCATCAGCTTATGAATCATTATCCAAGATCAATCACATCCTAGGTTGCAAAACAAGCCTCAACAAATGCAATAATATAGAAATTAAAACATGCATCTTTATAGACCACAACAGAATAAATGTAGAACTCAGTCCCAACATAAACCCTCATTCCTTTCACAAAGTCATGGAAACCAAATAACTTACTGCTGAATAATAGCTATATCAAGGAAGAGATTAAAAAAAGAAATAATTAGATCCCTGGAACAGTGACAGGAATGACACTGTTGAAATGAAAATGACAGTAGAGCCACAAACTTTCAAAACTTGTAGGATACCGCAAAACCAGTCCTATGAGAGAAATTAATCATGTTAAATGCTCACATCCCCAAATCAGGAAGAGTGCAAATCAACAATCTAATGAACTATCTCAAGGAACTAGAAAATGAAGAACAATCTAATGGAAAGAACCAGCGGATGGAAAGAACCAAAATCAAATAGAACTAAATGAAATTGGAACAAAAGAAACATTCACAAGATTGAGGAAGAAAAAAGTTGGTTCTTTAAACAGATAAGCAAAATTGATAAAACCTTGGCAAGATTAAACAGAAACAGAAAATTAAGATCTCTAATAATCTCAATCAGAGAGAGACAAAACAAGGGAATAATAATTGATATCACACTACCTTCCTAGACTCAACCAGGAAGAAATAGAACTCTTGAACAGACCAGTTTCAAGCACCAAAATTGAAACAACAATATAAAATGGTCTAGCAACAACAACAAAAAAAAGTCCTGAACCTGATAACAAAACCAGGAAAGGACATAACAACAACAAAAAAGAAAACTACAGACTAATATAATTAATAAATACAGACACAAAAACAGTCAATAAAATTTTAGCAAACAGAATTCAGCTACAAATCAAAAAAGTAATTCATCACCACTAGGTGAGCTTCATCCCAGGCTTGCAAGCCTAGATCAACATATAGAAATCTATAAATATAATTTACCACATTAACAGAAGTTAAAAACAAAGAACATATGATCTTCTCAATAGATACGGAAAAAGCATGTGACAAAATTCAACATCTCTTTTTAATAACAACTCTTAAGAGACTTGACATAGATGGCGCAGTCCTTAAATTGCTAGAAGCCACCTATGACAAACCCATAGCTAGCATCATTTTGAACAAAGAATTGAGAGCATTTCCACTTAGAACTGGAACCAGGCAAGGATGTCCACTACTGCCACTATCTAATATAGTGCTGGAAGTCTTAGCCAATGAAACCAGACAAAAGGATAGCAAAGATATCCAAATGGGGATAGAGGAGATCAAACTGTTTTTCCTTGCTAATAATATGATCTTATACTTTGAAAACTTCAAGTACTCAACCACAAAACTCTTGGAAGTGATCAGGAAATACAGCCATGTCCTGGGATATAAAATCAATGTACACAAATCAATAGCTTTCATATACACCAACAGACAAGCTAAGAATCAAATGATATCCAAACTGATACCCTTCATAGTAGCATCAAAGAAAATTAAATACCTTGAAATATATTTGGCAAAGGATGTAAAGTATCTCTACAGAGAGAACTATGAAACATAGAAAAGAAATGGAGGATGTTAACAGATGGAAGACCATATATCATGCTCATAGATTGGGAGAATCAATATCGTTAAAATGTTTATAATACCCAAAGCAATGTAAAGATTCAATGCAATTTCCATTAAAATGTCAATGTCATACTTTGAAGATCTTGAAAAAATCGTTCTATGATTCATGTGAAATTAGAAAAAAACCTGAATAGCAAATTCAATAAGAAAAAAATCTAGAGGCTAGATTTCAGGTTATACTCCAAGTCTATGGTGCTCAAAACAGCCTGGTATCAGCACAAAAATAGAGACAAAGATGTATGGAACAGAACAGAGAGAGTCTAAACCAACCTCATACTGCCATGGGATCTTTGCATACTCTAAGGAAAAGAACACCTGTTCAATAAAGGGTGCTGAAAGAACTGATTAGCCTCATAGAAAAGACTGAAATTGGACCTGAACTTCTCACCACTTATGAAAAATTAACTCATGACAGACAAGAGATTTAAATCTAAGACATGAAACTATAAAAAATATAGAAAAAAGTGTAGGAAAAACTCTTAATCTTATAGGTCTAGAGGACAAATTTATGAAGACCTCACTCACAATCATAGCAACAATAAAAACAAATAAATGGGACCCGACTAAGGTAAAATTTTTCCACATATCTAAGGACAGAATCATCAAAGCAAAGAGACAACCTTTAAAATGAAGGAGATATTTGCATGCCATGACTCTTACAAGGACGACTAACCAGAATCTAAAAGAACTCAAGCAAATCAGCAAGAAAATATCAAACAACCCCATTAAAAAGTAGGCAAGAGACATGAACAGAAACTTTTCTCATGAGGACAGATGAATGGCCAACAAACACATGAAAAAATGTTCACTATCCCTAGTTATCAGAGAAATGTATATCAAAACCACTTTGAGATATCATTTAACTTCAGTAAGAATGGCTCACATCACAAGGTCCCCAAACAACAGATGATGGCACAGATGAGGAGAGAAGGGGAGCCCCATGCACTGCTGGTGGGACTCCAGACTAGTACAGCCTCTATGGAAAGTAGAATGGAGATGCCTCAAAGACCTAAAAGTGTACCTACCATTGATCCTTCAATCCCATTACTAGGTATCTATCCTAAATTTAAAAAGATATTTTACCATAAGGACATTTACAGTCAAATGTTTCTAGCAACACAATTCATAATTACAAAGATGTGGAAACCACCCAAGTGCTCTTCAACACATGAATGGATGGACTGTGGTATATGCGTACCATGGAATACTATTCAGCCATAAAAAAGACAGAGACTTTATGTCTTTTGTAATAATCTGGACAGGTTTAGAGAACATTCTCCTAAGGAAAATATCATGAGAACTGAAAAACATGCATCACCCATACTCAATACAAATTTGAAACTAATAAATTAACAATTGCTTGCTTACATGAGAGAAAAATGCAATTAAATTCAAGTCAGGGGAGGAGCGGGTAAGTTCAGGTATGTGGCACACTTCCTAGGTGAAGGATTAACTACAATTCAGACTTTACCTTTACAAAAGCAAACTATGTAACAGAATCCTATGTACCCTCATATTAATCTTTAATGAAAAGAAGAAACATAGTAAATGTTGCCAAAGGTGCAAGGGAAAAGAAGAACGCTAGTGCACTGTTGGTGAGAATGTAAATTGGTACAGCCATTATGGAAACAGTTTGAAGGCTCCTCAAAAAGTTAAAAATACAACTACCAGATGATCCAGCATTCCTAATTCTGGGTATATACTCAAAGGAAATGAAATCAGTATCCTGAAGAAATACATGTACTCCCATGTTCATTGCAGTATTAATCATAGTAGCTGAGATACAGAAACAACCTAAGCATTCATCAGGAGATGAGTGGATAAAGAAATTGTAATATAGATGGACAGTGGAATACCATGCAGCCTAAATAAAGAAAATGCTGTCATTTGTGGCAACATGGATGAATCCAGAGGATTTTATACAAAATGAAATAAGCCAGGCACAGAAAGACAAATATTTCATATTGTCATTTATACATGCAATCTTACAAGGTGGCACTCAGAAAAACAGAGTATAATGGTGGTTTCTAGGGAATGGGGGAAATGGTGGGAAGGGAAAGATTTTGACCAAAGTGTACAAACTTATAAGATGTATAATTTCTAGTGATTTAAATTATAGCATGCTATCTATCATAGTAATGTACTAAGGGAGTAGATCTTAAGCATTCTCACCAGAGTCCCCAAAATGGTTACTATAAGCAGGAATGGATATGTTAATTACTTTGATTGTGGGATTATTACACAAGGAATACTTAGATCAAAACGTCACATTGTACACCTTAAAGATATACAATGTTTTGGCAATCATACCTCAATAAAGCTGGGGGCGGGGGGAGTAAAACAAAGAAAGAAGACTGTTCTTATAAGGAGAGACAGGCTCCTGGAAGGTTTTGATTGTCCTTACACATTTCTGCAAAGATACAGAAAAGCACAAGCATTTGCAATATTAATCACACACAACAAATCCATCACAGCCAGGATCTGGCTTACCCCCAAAGAAAAAAAGAGCTGCATCTTAACTTCCTGTTAAATTTTAACACATCTGAGAGCCTGCCTTCCTCTGCATCACTGTTTAATCTCTAGAAATTGATTTATCTACCTAGCTTTTAGGACCAAACTTTCCTTTGAAATTCAAATGAAGCAAGTCCGTACAAATGCATAAGCTTTATTACATGAATCTTTTCTTTCTAAGGGGAGTCTTTAGAGAGCAAAGATGACACCTGGGAGGCCTATTGCTGTAAATTTTGCTCTCCAAGTTTCATAGGGTTTTTTGGTGAGATTAGAAATCACATATGTTAAATGCTGGCACACATAAGTGGTAAATAAATAGTGATGTTGTTATTTTAGCAGTTTAAAGCTCCAGGAAATAATTCCCATTAAATCATGGCTCTGCAGTAAGAGATCATTAGAGAATATTTTGATTTAAAAATAGGTACATAGTTTTTCTTCGGTTAAAAACCTGACTCATTCCTTAAGTTACAAATACTGCCCTCAGAGATTTTTGGTTTCGGCAATGACAATGCTTTCTGCTCAAAAGAGGATTTACTGTGAGGTTTAATCTTCCAGATCTGTCACTTGGACAGACCCCTTAGGCTCTGAAAGAGGCAAACAGTTTATCCTATCAGTTCTGGGATTTTATACAATCTACAGGATAAACGTATTTTAGCAGCATTTAAGACCACTTACTTTCCACTTAACTTGATTGTTGTCACACCTCCCATCAGGTATGTCGCAGGAAATTAAATCTGGGACACATTTAGCTTGGTTTTAAAGAAATGCATTGATGCAATTCGCAATCACTTCCATACCTAGATAAGTTATGACTGGCCCTTCCTATACAAGAATGGCTTCTAGGGATACTACAACTAGCAATTGTGCCAACAGACCCCATAGCTTGATGGGAAGGTACAGGGTAGAATTTGTATGCTGATAGGAATCTGTCCTGTATCACCTTGTACTGAAGTGACAGGGTAATGGAACAGAGGCAAGGTTTGAAATGCAGAGAGCTGAAAACTAGACTACAAGTCAAAACATATGCCTTATGGATGACAGACATATGATAGAAGCTTTTCTAAATTTGAAAATGATCCCCCAATTTAGATACCATTACTAAAATCATTACTGGTCACTAATTTTGAAAATTCAATTAACTATGATTAAAAAGACCCCAAACAACTTTTGATTCTTTCTAAAGAAAATATTACAAAATACTATAACAGGAAAAGAATCAAGCCATACTTAGCCTAATAAGAAGAAAAAAACCAATATTATAGAGGTAACTCAGGCAATTAATTACTAATAAATACAATAAATACAGTTCTCAATGTTTAAAATTTTATGAATTACAATTCATATTTGTGTTCAAAATTAATGTTTTCTTTAACATCTCTTTTTGTATTTTTTTTTAAGAGACAGAGTTTTATAGAGTGCTGTGGCATCAGCTCACAGCAACCTCCAGATCTTGGGCTTAGGCAATTCTCTTGCCTCACCCTCCCGAGTAGCTGGGACTACCACGCTCTCCACAACGTCCAGCTACTTTTTGTTGAAGTTTGTCTGCGGCTGAGTTCAAACCTGCCCCCCTCAGTATATGGGGCCAGCGCCCTACTCACTGAGCCACAGGTGCCACCTGCCATTTTGTATTTTTTCTTTGAAAACATCCCCCCAAATAGAGAGGGTGCCAAAAAAATGTGTATACTTTTAAGACAGAAAAAAAGTATGTTAAAATTATAATACTCAATATAAACTGATAAAAAAGATGACTACAAGTCATATTTGACTTAGACAATTATAAGAAGTACTCAAAGTGGTAACAATCACCATCTATACACTTCTGATGACGATGAACTACTTGAGTTATTAACCAGGAGAACATGAGGGAACTTGGACCCCACCTCTTCATCCTATCCATCATCCTGGCAAATTTCATCAAAGTAAGCTTTCATATCTCAGAGCGTGTAATAATCCTGAGATGAAAACTTTCCAGTCTGCTATTTTAAGAATGTGTCACATTCTTGTTCTGCTACCTGCTGTCTCACATGCACACTGTTTGGCAGACTTCTTTGGTGAGCATGTATACTCCAGCACTATAGCAAAAGCAGCAGGACTTGTTGCTGTGCAAGGCCTCCTGGATCTTCCCTTGCACCCATCACACACAGTAGCACACATATCAAACTTATCACGGATGGATGCAATCGTTAGGCATGTTCTAGGTTCTGTTGCATACCCATGCCTCCATAGTCATTGTACTTCCACAACATTCTCAAATTTCCAATGCCTCTTCAAAGTGGCCTTGCGCTCCTTGAACAATGATCCTTCTGCCATTTTCTCTATCCTGCACATCACATAGTGACACTAGTATTCACTTAAAGCCATCTTCTAAGCAAACTTCATGCTACACATTGCTACTGTCATTCAATTTGACTCAAAAGTAATGCACAGATAACATCCCTTAGAATGTGTATATATTTTTTTGCAACTTCAGTAGATAAGCTTTAAGTTGCATAAACTCTGCATCAGTCAATGGTCTCCCCACATTCAGTCAGATCCAGATCTGTCTATGTATACTTTGCTTGGGGTGGTCCAGGTGGCAATTAAATTACCCCTCTGACCTCCAGCTTTCAATCAATACAGAAGGGACATGAAGAATAAATGGAGATGAAACAACATGTGTATTAACTTTGTTATTATGACAACTCCTCAACCTATGGGGCTTCAACGTAAGCTACTGTGTCCTGAGTCCAGCCTGGGCTTCCTATTTTTTCCTTCATGGGAGGCAGCACCACATAATTATCTACCAGTCACCATCAGAGAAGGTGGAAAATATTAGTCCTCTTTAACAATTGATTGGAGTTCAAAGATATAAAGAAATATTAGGAAATCCAATGTCTACATTGTTTTCCCAAGAAATCACTCTATGGTAGAGAAGGATGAAGAGAAAACAGTATGGAGATTACTAAAAAAAAAAAAAAAAAATGTAGACATACCATTCTACTCAGTAATCACACTCCTGGGTATCTACCCAAAGAAAAACAATCATTTTACAAAAAAGAAACCTGCACTCAAATGTTTACTTCAGCACAATTCACAATTACAAACACTTTGGATCAACCTAAATAACCATCAGTTCAAGAGTAGATTAAGAAAATGTGGTGTGTGTACTCCATACTCACCCTGGAGTACTACTCAGCAATGAAAAGGAATGAATGTCTTTTGCAGCAATTTGGATAGAAATGAGACCATCATTCTAAGTGATGTGTCTCAGGAATAGAAAAGCAAACCACAAACACCACTGATTGGTACAAAGAGATGTAAAGCTGTGGGAAGTCAGGAAGGGGGAAGCATGGGGGGGGGGTAAAAAGCTACCTGTGGGTACAATGAACTCTATTCAGGTTGTGGGCACTTTAAAAGCCCTGAGGTTAAGCATTATAAAAAGTACCTGCACAACAAAAAACATTTGTATGCTCCTTAATATTTTGAAATTAAAACAATTTTTTTAAATAAGAAGACATATTTCTTCAAATATACCTCTCCATGGATGTTCCCTCCTCCTATTAAAAAATGAGCAAAGGATAATAAAGATTTCTCATTAGAAAAGATCTTAAGCCTCATTTAAATAAAAGACCCCAATTCTTTGAATTCACAGCAAAACCCAGTAAAATCTAATGTGTATATTAACTTTCTTGTGGAATGTATCTATTAACCAAAGTTCTTAGACCCTTTCTTTAATTTTAGAAAACATATGAAAATTCTTCTGATTTATACAAATTTTCCAAAAGCCAATAGTCAACCAGTTACTATAAAAGCAATCATTCATTAACAAATACATAACCTAGGAAGGAAGATACTTCCTATACTATTCTGGGAAGTTGATTTGTATAGGCATATTTTTTACAGTATATCAAGTAGCATATTTTGATGTATTTGAATCTATAGTCAGGGAGAAATAACTTACAACTCCAGGAAGGAGGACTATTACAGTTCACATGAGTTTAACATGAGTCAAGAAAGAACCTTGAAACTAAGTCTGCCTCAGGGAAGCAGAAGAACTGGGTGTAGAATCAGGAATAGGGGACGTATTTAGGGACATAAGGCACCATAGTAACTTGAACAACAGAATAAAGCAGGTATTCTAACTGCAATTATGATGCCAACTAGTTATCTGATCCTTAGGAAGTGAACTGTATTTTCTCTGGGCATGCATAGCCTCATCCACAAAAACAAACATACAACCATAATTACAACAACAAAAAAACCCTGACTTACCCAGCTGTAAAGACTCGCAGTGTGGCACAGGGTTGAATTCTTGATGCAGTGTTTCCCAAAAAATGTTTTTCTCAATTCCAGTCCCTGAGATGAGAGAAGCTCTGAAAAACAGTTTCCCATGATCAAATAATTTTAGAAAATACTGCATACTTTCCCCCACATTAGTATATGGAGTATACATTAGCATAATGCTGGCTCTAAGATGTACTGCAGCAAAGTAATATTTTTATCTGATTTAGAATTGTGCTCGCAAAATGTATTTGACTGTAAAAACTTTTGAGCATAATGTCCATAATATGCAGCTTGGGAATATTCCTCTAAGGAAATATTTGAGTGTTTCAAGCAAATTCTTTACAAGAGATATACAGCACAGTACCTATGGTTGGACAGCACCATCAGAACCTTGGTGTGAGCTGTATTTTTGCAATGTGCTGAATCTATTATTTGGAACTCCCAAGCAAAAAGACACATCAGAATCTTTTGAGATACAATATGAGTGGCTAGGGGTGTAGATAGAATTTAAGACTGTGTTGATCTTTGACAAAACTCTCCTCAATTGAAAAAAAAATTAAAAACAAGAAATCATGCAGGGTTGGAAATGTATTGACTGTAAATATTAACTCATGACCATGGTAGGACCTCATCTGATACAATGTAGGAAAGGAAGGTAAGAATTTCTAACTGTGATATGAGAAATCCAAAAGAGACTACAAATTTATGGTCTTTGTTCTAAAAGGGCTTAGATTCTATTCGAGAAGGTAATGCAAATACATGTGATTCTTTAAAACACAAGGCATTATAAGTGGATTTAAAAAATAAGACAGAATGTTTAATGAATTGAAATAACTGGATCCAATTATTATAAGCATTTGGGCACTTAAGGGTAGATATTTTCTTTTTTCTTTGCTTTTTGACTTTGTTATGTTTAAGGCCAGACAGCTCTTGTTTCAAATTTCTCTTCATCAGGTATCAGGGATGGTGTTACTATAGGAGGCTATCAGTATCTGTAGGAAACAATATCCATATTTCTGGTCAGGGAAGAACATCTAAGGCGTGACGTAGGCCTTCTAAGAATGAATACAGTGAGGATGGAAAGATGGATGGATAGCGGGATGCATAAATGGGTGGATGGATGGATAAAGAGCACAAATGAGTAATGATAATGACAAGATCTTAGATAAGGAATTTATCATGTATCCGACTATCTGGAATAGTAACAGCAGCCATGATACCTGATGAAGATAAATTTGAAACAAGAGCTGTCTGGCCTCAAACATAACAAAGTCAAAAAAGCAAAGAAAGAAGGCAATACCTACCCCTAAATGCTTGTGATAATTGGATCCAGTTATTTCAGTTCATGAAACAACTACAGTCCACACACTTGGATGTTACGTATTGAGTATATAACAATAAACCATACATTTCTGAGCCAAGGACCTAAGGATATATTGAGTGAGGATGAAATAGATATAGATTCAAGGAATTATAATTAAAAAGATAGTGATTCAGTCTTCAATATAAGTCAACCCCAAAATGTACAGAGTATGAAGGAGAAAGTTCAATGTTGACGTGCTACTCTGCAAAGGCTATATAACCACATCTTCAGGATTTAGTAAGAATATATGAGGCAGAAAACAGAGTTTTAGGAGGCCAAACCTATTAGCAAAGGAATGGAGATATGAGAGTGAAAAGGATGGTCAAGGAATGCTAAATACAAATGTGGTTATATGACAGGCAAGTGGCAATGGATGAAACTGAACATGAACTTTGGGAAAAACTGTGAAAGTCCTTGAATGTTATATTAAGAAAGGGTTTATGCAGAAGAATATTATAACTAAGTCTGTTTTAGAAAACTTTTCAAATCATGTCCTTTGAGCTTTCCAGAGACTACTCAAAAACTAATTCAGAGAAGATGAGGGCAGAGGAACATAAGAGAGCCCTTAGCTCCAAATTCCATATCCCCATGTCAATTTGAGTAGTTCTGTTTTGTATCTCGCTTCATATCATTAGGCTTCCAGTAGGATTTGGTTTAAACAAAGAGATCCATAGCTCAAAAAGACGTGTACTACACAAAGAATGGGAAATATAACTGTTGTTGTTGAGCAGAAAATATGTTAGAAAGACAAGAATACTTTAGAAAGATAATGCAATGATCTAGCTAGGATATGATGAACACTCAGAGAATCAGCACTAGTAGAAAATGGGGAAAGTTCAAAAAATTTCAGAGTTATAACAACCAGGGACTGGCTGTGTATTGATTGTAAAAATGAGGGCAAGATGGACATATGATGATGACTCCAAGGTTTGGTTTTTTGTTTGTTTGTTTGTTTGTTTTGAGACAGAGTCTCTCTATGTCACCCTTGGTAGAGTGCTGTGGCATCACAGCTCACAGCAACCTCAAACTCTTGGGCTTAAGCCATTCTCTTGCTTCAGCCTCCCAAGTAGCTGGGAACACAGGTGCCCATCACAATGCCTGGCTATTTTTTTTTTTTTTTTTGGAGACAGAAAGCTCTCTCAAGCTGTCTCTCTCTCTCTCAAGCTGTCGCCCTGGAGAGAGTGCCATGGCATCACAGCTCATAGCAACCTTCAACTCCTGGGCTCAAGCGATTCTCCTGCCACTGCCTCCCAAGTAGCTGGGACTACAGGCCCCTGCCACAATGCCCG
>NW_003852417.1:8946234-8948533 GCF_000181295.1 Otolemur garnettii
TTTTTTTTGCAGTTGTCATTGTTGTTTAGCTGGCCCCGGGCTGGGTTCAAACCCACCAGCCTCAGTGTATGTGGCTGACACCATAACCACTGTGCCACGGGTGCTGAGCTGACTCCAAAGTTTTAAGCTCAAGCACCTAGAAAGAGAATAGAGTCATTCACTGAGATAAGGATCATAGGTTGAAGGGAAGGTAAGCAGTGGGGTATGTTCACTGTTATGCAAGTTGATTTTAGGTCCATGACTTGTAACTAAATATATATAACTACATACCTCAGGAGACAAATATTAGCATGTGTGTGTATGTGCATTTTCATGTTCAATTGCAGAAAATGGATATGACCTTCCAAAGAAAATTAATTAACAATGGGAGAAATATTGAGTTAACATTATATAGACATTTTCATTTCTGCCAGTAAGTATGCTAAGAGTCTTACAGGCGTTATTTTCTTTAAATTACATGTGAACGCTCTGAGTAAAGAATAAAAATATCACTATTGAGGAACAGAATAATGTAGCAATTAACATCTGGATCTGAACTACCTATATTCCAATCCTGGCTCAGCTATTTACTATTAAGTCATTTGGGGGAAATTATTCAAACTCTGTGTTTTGATGACCTGATAGAAACCCCTTAAAGCTGTGATAAAAAGTGACTTAATACATACAAAGTGTTTATAAGAGGGACTCATACATGGTAAGTGTTCAATAAATGTGAGCACTTATTTTTACCCCATTGTGCAGATCGTGGAAGCTAAATCATGGAGTCATTAAGTAATACTAAGGGACACACCACTGAATAAAGGGCCAGAGAAGCCTGCTCCCAGTCCTTTATTCAACCTTTACAAGCCTCATTTATGTAGATAGTAGAAAAAGGCTAATGTAATCTTGCAAATGCTTACTTGATCCATGGGTAAAAACCACATTACTAGTTAAGTAGACAAGCTCATCAGAAGTCATGATCAGACTGCCTAGAAAGGCCCAGCTTGTTGAGCTATTGGAAAAAAAGATAGAAGGAGTGATCAGAGATTGCAAAAGCTACAGCGAGTTTAAAAAGGAAATGTAAGTTTAAAACCCTGCTGAATTCAGCAATCAGAAAATTCTGGAGGAAATTTAAGAGATAATTGAACAGACCAGATGAGGCAAACACCAAGAGGCAGCATCTAAGAAATGACTGCACAGGAAGGATGGAAAAGCAGTGAACGTGGAATTATAAATAGAGAAAGAGTGTCAATTTAACAGTGCAATTTAAGGGAAAACTGAAAACTGTTTCCATAGAATGGGGAATCTTACCCATTTTTCTCGGCAGAGAGAGCCAACAGAGATGGAGGAAAGGGAGAAGGTCACAGAGAATCTTCTCAGTGCACCGTGACCAAGGTGGATCTAGGAATCCGTGAGGAAGTGACCACAGGGGCACATGTTAGTCCTAGAAAGAAAGACTCAGGTTACCTTAAGTCAAGAGAGAACAGAAGACATTTTTAATATTTAAAATGTGAGAGTGAATAAATTTTATCCCTTAGAGGCTTCAGCTTGTTTGTGTGAAGAATGCAGTATGCTTGCAACCACCAAGAAAGGGGTTACATTAGGCACCATGAGGAAGAATAAAAATCTATCTCTTCTCCCTCCACAGGGATAAGAGACAGATCGCTGAACAAGGCCCTGCTGAGCTTAGAGCAAAGTAACTGATTAAGAGGCTTGTACAAGGATGTGAAGGACATGATGAGTCTCCCAACCACAGAACAAGTTAAAGGGAGGCCAAGTGAAGTAAACAAGCCACACAAACGGAAATGATGTTAGTTAATGCACATTTCATAGAAAAAAGAGATGAAGAATGTTTAAATATAGTCATAAGGCATAATTTGTGCAAGAAAATGTTGAAAAAACTCTCATATTGGCCTAGGCAAACAATTCATGAAGAACACCCCCAAACCTATAACAGCAAAAATAAAATAAATGGGACTTGATCAAATTAAAAAGTTTCTGCCCACCCAAGGACACAATCCAAAGAGCAATAGAAGGGGAGAACCCACAGAAGGGGAGAAAAATGCTCACGTGCTGTGTATCTGATAACCAGAATCTACAAAGAACTCAAGCAAATCAACAAATAACCAAACAACCTCATGAAAAAATTCTCAGTGTCCCTAATCATTAGGGAAATGCATTCAAAACCACAACGTAATATCACCTCACTCCAGTAAGAATGGCTCATATTAAAAAGTCCCAAAATAATAGATGCTGGTGTTGATGCAGAGAAAAAGTAACTCTGACACACTGTTGGTGATACTGCAAATTAGGAAATCCT
>NW_003852417.1:8948580-8954783 GCF_000181295.1 Otolemur garnettii
AAAAAAGATGCCTGTACTGGAATGTTTATAGCAACAAAATTCACAATCACAAAAACAACACAAGTGTCATCAATAAATGAACGTGGTATGTGGACACCATGGAGTACTACTCAGCCATAAAAAATCGTGATCTAATACCTTTTTTTTGAAAATCTGGATGGAACCGGGAACCATTCTTCTATGTGAAACATCACAAGAATGTAGAAACAAACTCATGGACCCGATACCAAGTTGGAACATACTGATCAACACTTAAGAGCACATAGAAAAGGAAATCTCAGTGAAAATCCAGCTGGGGAAGGCGTAAGGAGAGGATGGGTAAATTTACACCTATTGGATACAGTGTACATCATCTGAGTCAAGGTCACATTTATAACTTTGACTCAATCTGTACAAAAAACAAAGTTTGTAAACAAAGCATAAGTACCCCTAAATATTCTGGTATTTAAAAAAAAATATCATGTAGTCATATCCCTCACTTGAAATGGATTCCCTTTACCTATAACCCCAAGGAGATTAAGCAATAGGAAATAATAATAGCTATAGAAATCTGTCATGGAAAAAAAGATATGCAGAGAAAGATGCAAATACATTTTCCTTCTAAATAAGTTCCTAAAATATTATGGTATACCAATACTGCATAGTAGGGTGCAATGACATGCCTGTCTTTCAATAGAACAGATTAACAACTTGGAAAATTTTACTTATTTGACTTTAGGGTGATGCCTGAGCAGTTTGCGGGGTGCTAGAAAGAAAAGCAGAATGAAAAGTACCCTGGGTATGTAATGGGCACTAAATCTTTAAGGTAAAACAAACACTGGAGTTCAAAACCCCAGGTGTGAGTTTTGGTATCCTAATTAAGACTATTCAGGACACAAGGACAAAAATTCTTTATTCATACATTCTCCAACTCCACACCCACCTAGAAGTGAGCTTAGAAAACTAACTTAAAAAAAAAAAAAAAAGGAGGGGAGGCTATACTTAGCTCTCCAAAGATCACTCAAATTTTAAGACTGAATGAGTCTACATTACAAATAATGGCATGTACACTGCCTTTACTTTCCATGTCTACAAGGATCTGTTTTGGAACAGGGTCTAGCTCTTAAGCTGACATTAAAGGGATGTATTAGTTAGAGCTCTCAGAATACAGACATGCCTCACTGAACCATGGACAGGTGTGTAGCTGGGGCTCAGAAAGGAGCTGCTTCATTCTTATCTCTCTCAGCAGCTTTCTCGGCTACTCAATCTACATGGAGCAAGATGAATGCACGACAGACAGTTACTGAGTGTAAGGGATTATATCAGATGATGCTCGAGAATACTTGGGTATCTGTGCCAATTTGCTTCGATGGATTTGGGGAGTCTCTCCTGGTTCACTATATTCTATATAAAGGGGAATTTCATTATACATACATGCACAGAGTATGAATATATATACACACGCATTGGCTATTCTAGAGGCCCACACAACGAATCAGGGAGAATAGTGGTAAATTGGGAAAAAACTACTATACAAGATGTCCATTATAAGAGTTTGCATTAAACAAAATAAGATAAAGCTAAGCAAGATCGAAGACACCATATCTCTATTTTCCCTATTAATATAGGAACACACTCTTTTAATCACTTAAAAGAGTGGATTTTATTTCTCCCATTTCCCCCGTCAAGGCAGGCAAGAGAGACATTAAATATTTGTGTGCCTAGCTAAATTTTGGCTTCTTAGTGCTCAAGGAGTCACACTTTGAGATTTTACCCAAGAAGTAGTACGAGAATCTTTTCCTGCAGTTGGAATAAATTGTCAGCATATGGTAACATAATACCCAAGTTCCATGATTCAAACTGCAAAGCCAGTGCTGAACCTAGGCTTCCAACAGAGCATCTTAGTGCAAGCCCACCATACTCGCAACCATGGATACTAGATAAACAAGGTAATTTATGATATAATTTCATTTTCATTTATATGTCTTCCACAAGCCATGCTACTTTGCCTATAGAAAAATAAGTCAATTCTTAGATCTGATGACTTCAGTTCTATTAGGAAACATTGTTCACAGTGGAGCTAGTGAGTAATTTCAGCTGTTAAATGTGTCTCCTACCCAAAGTGGATGCCCAGGCACAAACACATGCATTTACAAACATGTTTTCTCAAAGTTCAGTCTTTCACACATGCATTGATTATATCCACATCACAAAATCCACTTCCTTTAATTTGAAACTGATTCATTTGCTTTTAGAAGTAAATGAATTAGTCTTAGAATAGGTCTCTCATCAAAATGGATAAATAAGAAAATGTTCATTCATAGAACCGCTGGTTTGAAAAATGATGTAATATGTGTAAAAATAAAAATAACCAAACTAAAAATGGAAAAGAGAGATATTAAAGGAGTGCATTCATCTTCAAGAAAAGCCATGAGAATCAGAAAAAGAAAGAACTAATACTCATTTTGAGTATTACTTCAAAATATAATCACAGTCCCCTTGTCCGTGACCACTGGCGAATGTATTCAGAAGACGAGATTGATTGCAAGATGGAAAAATGATCATGCTCTTGATTACTAATGTCAAAGTCTGTAAAGACAAGCCACAGTCCAAATGTATCATGAAAGCACCTTATTAAAATCTTCCTTATAATCCCAATAAAGTAAAAATTCAGTCACAAATATGCCCTTACATAAATGTAGTTCCAAGTCATACTAGAATGATGCTGATACATGCCTTACATTATGAATATTATAAATTATTTAACAGCAAATACAGAAAAGTCGCCATTGTTGGAAATTTGACACTTTTTCTCCCTGTAGTTGCTGAAAGACTACTGCAGCAAAAGCCAAATATGTGGAATTTTCAGAATACAAATCCACATGATTTGAGGGCAAATCATGACTAACTGTCCCAGCATATCTGTAATCATATGAGCACCTGGTTTAAAAGTGTGATGGCTCCCTCTATGTTTAAAAGCAATTCAACATCCATATTATGGCATGATGTGGCCTTGACCTACCCTTCCTCTTTATTTCTCTCCCATTCCTCTAGTCTGTCTCACAACTTCCTGAACATGCTTCTGCCTGGGTCCTTTTTCATGGCATTCTCTCTCATCTGCAATGTTCTGTTTCATGATTTTACCCACAGAAATTCTATTCCATCATAAAGGTCATGAACATGCCTCCTCTGTGAATCCTTGCCCATCGCTCTTAGTGAGAAGATTTTTGGTCCTCTGGACCCAGTGACAGGGGTTCAAACTTCCATAACTGACGATTCCTACTAACCTGCCACCTGTCAGCCTCATAGATTTTCTTCTCTGGCCTTATGGCCCCTCCCACACTGCCTGAAGGTGGAGTAATCTGAGCACTTGGCTGTTTCCTTGCTCATTAAATCTTCTTCCAGGTAGCTACTGTCTTTCTTTTCTTCTTAGTGTTGAAGTTTTCTTCACAGAGTCACATCCCCTTTGGGTGTAAGGCAAGTATCTGTGTGAGTGAATGAAGCAATGTTTGAAAAAAAGAACCCACATAGTGATGAATTAAAAGATATTTCTTTCATCCTTTCTGTGTTTTCAGGACATTCTATAATGTGTACAGATTTTAGTCAGATGAAACTAATTGCATGATACCCAGAAAATCTGAAACAAATTCAACTCCCCATAAGAAAATATTCTAATGTATCTAAACATGCTTCAGTATGTAGCCATTTATACAACTGAACTCAACTACTGTTCATCTGGCCAAAAAGACATGAACTTCATGATCTCTGTAAACACAGGATCTTGTGCCATATGTATCATGAGAATGAAAGAAAACATGTAATAGCAAAACTTGGGCAAACACAAATTATTTCTAATATCTGAAAAGATGGGTAAAAAATAAGTTAGCATGCTTGCTTTCTCACTTGTCATTACTAATTTTTAGTGTAAGAATCTAGAGTTTAAGGGTCAGATGAAGTTCATTTGCCTTAAGGATCTATATATCCATCTATGTATCTATTTCTAGCCAGCTAGCAATCTAGTCGTAATGATACCTAGAGGGAATTCCTTAACCTAGAAAAGTATATAGTCAATAAAATAGTGAGAATAAAATTGCATACCTCCTCTGGAGTGAGAATATATATGGTTTACTATGTGATACAACAAAAATGGACATTTACTGGGTTTAATCTCAAATTCTCCATTACTAGGAATCTAATAAACATCCTTAACTCAAAGGTTTAAACACAGAGACACAAACAGGGGCTCATAAAACAATATCTGGGCAACCCAAGCTAAGTTTGATAAAAGTGTATTCAATATTCTAATTTTACACCTGAAACTTAAAATGAATGCCTTGTTTTGATTTCTTGGGCTGTTGAAGTTTTACTAGGCAAAGCTGTCCTTTCCTCCAAAATGTGATCGGCAAAATCGCTTTTCACTGTTATAAACTGGGTTGCTGAGCGACGCTGCATCTTCCCGCTCTTCTTCCTGATTCTGAAACTACGTCTCACGTCTCGCTCTGTTCTCTGTGCCCTGATCAGTACCTGCACTCTTCAGTGTGGAAAAAGGCTCCCCTTTGGTTAGGAAAACCAGTCCATGACAATTACTGAGAGCACTATTGTTTAATCACACCTGTCTAAGACCATGCAGTCTATACATCGAGAGAAACGTCAATCCTTCCTCAAAGAAGAGAAAGTTGAGCTTCATGGAGCTGGCGCTGGATGCTTCCTCATCAGAAGCTCATCTGAATCACCAGCATCCCAGGGCAGGAATTAGTAACAATGTGTAACGGTCAGCATTCTCTGATGTTAACCTATTTAGCCAGGCTGGAGTAAGGCAGACGATCTCAGATGGGAAGAAGGACACCCACTTAGGTAGAAATATCTTTATTCAGCGAGAGCAATTGTTTGGAGAAGAGTTAGGTAAGATGTAGAGTTGAGTTTGCGCTCATGTTCACAGAGATAAAAATCCTCTGTGACCTGTTTTCTTAAGTGTCAATAATCTCAAAATATGGGCAATCATCATGAAAGTCTGAATTTAGTTTCTATGTAGATCTTTGATAGTGAGCATTTTCTGAGAGTTAAGAAATCTTTTCTTGGGTGATGCCTGTGGCTCAGTGAGTAGGGTACCGGCCCCATATATTGAGGGTGGTGGGTTCCAACCTGGCCCCTGACAAACTGCAACAAAAAAATAGTCAGGCGTTGTAGTGGGCACCTGTGGTCCCAGCTACTCGGGAGGCTGAGGCAAAAGAATTGCCTAAGCCCAAGAGTTGGAGGTTGCTGTGAGCTGTGACTCCACAGCACTCTACCTAGGGCAACAAAGTGAGACTCTGTCTCTAAGAAAGAAAGAAAGAAACAAAGAAAGAAAGAAAGAAAGAAAGAAAGAAAGAAAGAAAGAAAGAAAGAAAGAAAGAAAGAAATCTTTTCTCTATAATGCACTACTAATTTTAAGGGGTGAGTATCAGTCATCATCACCACCTACCAAGAGCTTACTGATGCCCAAAGCCACTAGGTCAGGCCTTGCCTGGCCTGTTTGAATTGATTGGGATGGTTGTGAATTCAAATCTCCTTATAGGGTGACCTGAGTCTGCTCGTCACTAGTTCTCCATAATAGTACATCCAGCTTATGAGCAAAATACCAGGTTTTTTACCCTTCTCAGTTACTTTTAAAGTTATGAAATATGACAATACACAAAATATTTTTATATAATACCAAGATAAAACCTTCAAAATTATAAATCCTTGCTATTTGCATCTTATAGATGTACCTGATCATTTTACTTCATATTTAATAAGTAATCAGTGAAGATTTATGAGATGAATGAATGAATGGGTTGCAATCGTATCAAAATAGATATGAAATTGACCAAAAACTAGCAGAGAATTTTAGTGGGGGAACAATTACTATAATACAAAAGTGGGGTTCTGGGTGATTTTATTTTAAAAAATATATTTCAACGTCACAGCAATAATGCCTCAATGATAGCCACAACTTAAATTGATATTTAATTCAGTTCATCAATAATCGTTCACTGAGAATGTGCCTAGCCTTATGGGACATACAAGAACATCTAAGCCACAGCCAATGTCCTTGAAAACTACATTGTGCCCTGGAAGAGAGAACACAGGCATGAAATGGAAAAGCTTCACACGGGTCATGGCTTAATGGAATGTTCAAATGAGCAATATACAGAATCATTGGAAGCAAGAAGCCCTAGCTCACGCTCCAGGAAAAATCTATACAG
>NW_003852417.1:8955188-8956538 GCF_000181295.1 Otolemur garnettii
CCATTATTGTTCTCTAGATCCACGATGGCCATGGGAAAGGAAAACTCACATACAGACTTCCTGGCAACTGCTAACCACTGCTAAAATGTCGCTGTTATTCCTGGCTCATAACTCAATCTCTTTTAAAACAATCACATTGGTTCTTACTCCTAGTCTTCAAATTCAAAATTCCACACTGTGGTGGCCCCAAATGACCTACCACAATACTGTCTCTGCCTAACTCCCTTCCCACAAACTCGGTCATGTCAGTCTCCTTGTCATTCTCTAAATATACCCTAATACACTCTCGACTCTCCAACCCGTGCAATTCTGCTCAAGACTTTTCTTCTCTCTACTCATCCCCTAAGACCTTGCTTAAATGTTGCCTACCCATATCACCCACTAAAACTAGGTCCCTTTTCTCCCTTGTCTAATCGAGTGTACTTTCATTATATAATATGGTATATTTGCCTGGGCATATGTTTCAGCCTCTTGATTACTAATTTACAAAAGGTCACTCACATTTTATCTAACACAGCACCTTACCTTGTGTATGGCATACCCAAACCGAAATAAGTCACACTAATGTGGCATTGTGAAAAAGAAATTTCTCTGAAAACTAATAGGTATAGTGTGCAAAGCCAAGATATTTATTCATAAACCAAGCCTGGAGGAGGTCTTTAACTTGATTTTGAGAGGATGATGGAAAGACTGAAGACTCAGTTTCCAAGATCCATCAAAATGAACATTTGTCTGGACTGGAACACAATGCATTCATGCTTCAGAGTGCCTCTGATCCTCACTACATCAGTAATATTTCGTTTTAGATCATGAACCCAGTAACTCTCTCACAAATCCAAGATCTTATACACTGTGTCAAGATGACTTTAAAATCCAAATAATAAAAGGCATTGAACTTGATCCCTGAGGTTCCTTTTCTCCCTGTATTCAAAGAATATGATGAACTTTTCCCCGGGCAAGGTTGAGCTCATGCTCAAGAGGAGACTAGTGAAGTCTGGGATTTGTTCCAGCTATCTGGGAAAAAAAAAATGTTTTTTGGTCTGAGCAAAAAAGAAAACTGCCTCTATGCAGGTTAGTTCAGGTCAAAATTTTACTGAGCTTCTGATCTGTTTCCATATCTGTTAAGCATTCCAGACTCAAAATAAGTGATGCTACTTATGTTCAAGGTCATCGTTCCTTCGGTCTAATGCAGGGAGGAACAGGCAGTGATTCCAATATAGGATGAAAATATTATGATGGTATTAAGTAAGTTTACCACAGAAAAAGGACACTCCCCATAGTCTGGGTAATCAGGACGTTTTGGGGACCACTGCATCTCAGTTCACACTGGTGTGAACCAGAAGCTGGTCC
>NW_003852417.1:8956558-8957090 GCF_000181295.1 Otolemur garnettii
GGTGTGTTCAGCAAAATGCAAGTACTTTTCTGGTTCCAAAGTGTATACAGTACAAAAAGCAGGACGTTTGGCCAGGAAGCTAAAGAAGTAAGTCTGACATTCCTCCCATCATGAAGAAGAATAGAGGTATTTAAATACATATATGACAGATGACACAAAACCCTCCCACCAAGTCAAAAGTCAGCCATGTAAATTTTATCACAGAATTTATCAGAGGACCCATCATCATGTAGATAGCAAATCTGTTTCCAAATAAATATCATAAAATGATTTAGTGGTTGCAGCAGTAAGAAGAGAAAATGTATCAATGCAGTTACTTCCCCTTCCCACTGTGGTTTTCCCACTGCAGTTAGAAGGCTGAGTAGAAGGCAGATGTTACGTTACCTTGGATGTTTGGTAAAGTTCATTTTCTGGATTTCCAGTCCCAGTCCAAACTACCCAGGCTGGAACCATATCTCCTTAGCCCACCTGCCACTATCTTGATCAAAGTATATGGGCAGAAACACTGTGCCTCTCTGAAGAGCACATTCCC
>NW_003852417.1:8957269-8965429 GCF_000181295.1 Otolemur garnettii
CAAGCTGGTGACCATGCTGAGCTAGACAGAGATCCTAAAGCTGAGCTTTGAGATTTTCTTAGCGATGTGACAGTTTGATATATTTTATACCATCATAATGAACTCTCTTTCCCGATTTAATTGTACAACTACTGGCATTTTGAATTAGAGATGTTTTCCCCCATTTTAGGAGGCAGCTCTGTTCCTCACCGACCAGGAAACTGTAGGGGAAATTTTGATGCTGCCAATTGTAGAACCAAATGTATAGAATGAAATAATTTATGGAAGGAAAAGATGACTTCAGTGTGCAATAGTGCTCTTGTAGGACCAGTCGCTTCATTGAAATATTTTTAACCTAATAATTATTTACGTTTTATTTCTGCTGTGATATTAAGAGATGTGATTTCTGAACTTTTGACTGGACTGTGACTGATTTTCTTACATGTACAATCCCTCTCTGTACACACGCACATACACACCCATACGATCCCTATCACTAAGCAAATACCTGATGGCAGAACTCTCCAGTCTGTTTAATTTCCTTAGAAACATAGCATGGTTATTATGAGAAGTAAAATTCTTTTGTTTTGCATTTGAAAAAAGGACAGTAGGCTCCCAGTAAAATATTAATGTTTGACAGTCACTTGCTATGATATATTGGGTTTTATTTTATAAACCAAAGGCATAAAATTATAGAAAATAAAAAAATGACTTCCAACTCATGAGATTCAAAAGAAGTTTACATCATTATGAAAAAAATAAGTATAAAATTTTCATGTTAGCCAATAATTTATTGTTTCATCATCTAAAAAAGGGACTACATTTAAGTTAAATAACAACAGAATTAAGTTTATAAAAATGACTGTGAATCCCCTATTATGTAAAGATTACCTTATTATCTTTCTTGAAATACCTATACCCCTTGACTTGCATTCAAATGCATTAATGACTTGACCTTTTGCCACTCTTACAATGCTTTGTCCCATTATTCTTTTCTTTTTTAGTCTAAGGTAACAGGTGGCTTCTTGACTCCCCATCTGTCCGCTTCCCAAACACATTCTCAACTGTCCCTGGGATTCTATGAAAATGGAGAAATTCTGCAGAGGCTGCAGAACAGTAGGAGCATTAATTTCCCCTACAGTTTCCTGTAAGCACTCCTAGATTTTCACTGAGCTCTTACCCAGATGGGCTAAGCAGCATGTAGGAGGCTTGGCATCCAGGGGCCTTGCCTTTCCGAAGCACTTTGAAGACCTCTTCAGGGTTTTGCACATTTTCACATGTGAACTTTGGGGTAGAGAAGTTTCCAGGAGTTGAAATGTGAAAATATCATCATTTGTCCCATCCACCTGTCCTTTTGCAATGTGACAGCAGTCCAGTTCTTTGCAGTTGAATTTGAACTTTTAAAACCTCCTTCACACTTACCATAACTTACCTAGACAAAAGTGCCTGAGAACAGCTGTGCCAGGGAGGCCCAGGGATCCTTTGTGACCCATGGTACCCACACCTCAGAGCTCCTGTCAGGACTAAAGGAGAAGCTGAGGAACATTCATCCACTTAAAATGTTCTTCAGCTATTTGGGTTTTTTTACACAGAGAGCGTTTGCTGACTTGAAGACTTTTCAGTTAGAATTGGTGGTGCCTGCAGACGCAGGTGGCATCTCCTGGGGAACAATGTCCTGCATGCTAAGCATTCTTGACCTGGCTGAATTGTCCTCATGTGGGGTGGGGGTTCCATCTGAGGCCTCTGCAGCAGATGGGACAGATGTTTCCCTTCCTTTGGTCCATTCTCCGACTGCTAATTACAGCCCATGGGATCCCCTGCCCATCACACACAGCCTTCCTTGCACCATGTCTTGTCCTGAAGTTCTCCAGTGGTATCATAGAGCCAATTGAAATGAGACCATTGGCTTTGAATTTGGGTTCTTTTTTCCCCTGGTGAGATGTTTGTTACACTTTGTCAGTCTTTCACTTGACTCCGCAAAACCTTTTGAAGTCTGTGGTACACACTGGTTTTGCCACCTGCACTGAGGTGTCAGCTCACAAATTTTGCATTGCCAAAGAAGTAAAAAGTTGTACCCTAGAAATGCTAGAGTTTTCAAAGATATGTTTTTTTTTTAAACAATGTTTTTACCTCTGAATTTCAAATAATAGAAGTATAGGATATTGCTTACTCTAAAATATGGGAAGAACACAAAATGAAATAATTGTTTAATCTTTTCTCAGGTACTCTTAAATGGTATGGATTCTTCTTATTGAATGTATGACAACATATGGCCACAATCATGGATCATACTAGGTCAGTCTAAAGCTATTACTGTTTCCTGGCTGTCATCTGATAAAGACACACTTCATTAGCAGCACCTGACCCTGGTGCTGGATCACCATAATCTCTGGAAAGTAAGGCTTAGAAGCCACCTACTGTGACTCATTCTGTGCCTCTCCTGTAGTTACAATGCAGCTGTATTTGTATCATTGGGACACTACAGAATTTTCACATGTAAAACATGGGAGTTTGAGTTTATGACATGGAACTACCTTATAGGGTAGCACACTTAGTCTTTTAAAAATGCCAAGGGCAGGCCTAAAATTGTATTACATATTCTCAAATTGGAGCTAAGTTACATTTCTTTTATAAACTTTTGGTTATCTGGTCAAAAGGAGACAAGACTTTCTCTGTTTACAATGACACACTCAATAAACATGTGTTGGCCAGCTGTGAACCACTGTTACAGACTGTAGCTTGGCCACAGCCCTACCTCCCCCATCCTTTGTAAAATGTGGGTAAGTGTTTGAATTGACTTGGATATAAAACAATAAGGCCTAGATTTTGTGTTGTGAAAAAAAAAATTCCAATTCCTATTTCAAAGAGTTGTACTGGTTCATGAACTGGATTGTGCTCACTTTTCCTTATTTATTTATTTGCAGTTTTTGGCTGGGGCTGGGTTTGAACCTGCCACCTCCAGCATATGGGGCCAACACCCTACTCATTTGAGCCACAGGCACCACCCACTTTTCTGTATTTAAAATCCAGCAGAATGAGTTCTTAGTAAATTCATCATACAAAAATTTTATTGAATATCTTACTTTGGAAATCTTTGATACAATTCAATTTAATTGAGTGTCTTTGATCAGGTGCAAGGCCAGAAAGTCACTTTTGAGGAAGAGAAAATCTGAATTGGGAAGAAAATTGCACATCCAGGTAAAATCCAAAGTAGCATTGTTCTTAATGTGTTAGACCAGTCTCATAGTCCATTTTGTGTTGCTACAACTCCATACTCAGACTGAGTAATTTACAAAGAAAAGGGATGTATTTCCATACTATTCCGGAGGCCTGGAAGTCCAGGGTTTGAGGGACTACTTCTGGCAAGTACCTTCCTGCTGCCTCATCCCCATGACAGAAGGGAGAAGGCCAAGAGACCATGTATATCACACTCAAGCATGTGAGAAAGAGAAGAGAAAAGGGCGGGGGGAGGGCCAGACAGAAACCCACTTTCATGACAACTAACCCACTCCCTTGATACCGGGGTAAATCCATTCGGGAGGGCAGAGCCCTCCTGACCTGAGCACCTATTAAAGATTTGACCTCTTAACACTGTTGCATTGGGAATTAACTTTACAGCACATAAGCCTTGGGGGACACATTCAATCCATAGCAGCTTGCCCTATCCTATCCCTCCGAAAGAACCGCTCATCTGGAAAACTCTGCATTTCTGGCTCTCAACACAGAGCAGTCTATGATTTACTCCCTAGAGAAGAGGGCCTGGGGTCAATTTTGCAAGGAGCAGCCACCCACTTAGGTTACCAATGTGGCCTCCAGCCGTTACTCTCCCACACACCCGGAAACCTGCTTTCTACCAGCTACCTGAATGCATGCTACTCAAAACACCTTACTTCTTTTAAGCACCAAGTTTGCATTTTAAAAAGCCATCATATTTCTTTTGTAAAGAATAATTTAAACAAGGAATGTATTTTCTCAGTCATTTAAAGGTGTTACATGCCTACTTAGACTGATCACTGCAGCAGCCCAGCCCTTAGCAAACATGTTAGTTCATTCGCTCCACACACAAAGAGATTACAAGTTTCAAGGAAGACAGACTGCTGGGTGCTCAGACCTGGTTCTGTTACCTAGAAACAGGTCCTCAAGTAGGTTATTTACTCTCCCATGCCATATACAAATAAAATACGTATTACAAAAATTCCTACTATACCAAGCCTGTGGTAGGCAAAATGCTGGTTTTCATGATCTCTGTCCCCTCGTATTCCTCCCAGGTTTATTCTACATTACATGGCAGATTTTGCAGATGTAATTAAGGTTAGTAATGAGTTGACCTTAAAATAGGAATATTATCCTATGTTACTCAGATTGTCTCAATACAATCACATGAACCCTTAAAAGCAGAGTAGGACAGCAGAAGAGGACATTGATGACCACTGGTGCAGGAGAAGGGATGCACCTGACACTGCCAGCTTCCAGATGGACAGGCAAGATGGAAAGAGACAAATAAATGAATTTTCCCAAAAACCAGTGAGTGTGGAAGAGGACACTGGGCCCCAGGTGATACATTGATTTTACCATGGAAAGACCCTTACCAGGTTGTGAAAACACATGTCAGGCTTCTGACCCACAGAACCATGAGATACATAATGGGTGGTGTTTTAAGCCACTAAGTTTCTGGTCATTTGTTTAACTTACTAGACAACACTAGAAAACCAATAAAGGGTCAATTTAAAAATTAAATAATGGATACCATGAGTCATGGTGAACCATAAAAATCTTTGCAAAGATCCTTTTGCTATTATTGTTTTCTTTAGTATGAGTCCTTTGTATCCCCCTGGTTTGCAGTCTTCAATTGTTAGGGTTTTGAGTTTTGGTTTTTAGTGTGTGTGTGTGTGTTTCATTTGTTTGTTTTGCTTCTCAGCACAGGAAACACCTGTAAGAGGCTACCTTTTGGCCGTCCTCTTTATCTGAGAAAAGTGTGTTAGCTGTCTTCTCAAAAAAGTTAGTAACACATTATCAAGCCCCCTGCTGGGCTCACTGTCCCTAGGCTCATGTTCCTGCCAGAAAGAAAGGTGTGTTTCTGACACTTATTCTGAAGGCTTTTAGAAGCAGTCATCCCCTTGAGGATTTCACATTCTCCCACTTCTAATTACTCTGTAAATGAGATCTGTTTACCTGGCTGTAACTCTGGGTTGGCTCAGAGCCTGTGATGCCCTTGGTACCTCATTCAGGACCCTGTGGAGTAGTAGCTCCAGGTTATTCCATCATCTTATCCTCCTTTCTTTCTTTTGGGTCTCTGTGGGATCCACACTGTCTGGACAATATTAGTTTGGAGGTCTCATTCCAGACATTCATTTAACCAACCAGGACACAAATTAAAAATGATGGTGTAATTTTGAACCAAAAGACAGAGACTGCTTTCTCATTATACATCATTTTCCATACACTTCTCTCCCACACCAGATGAAAAGGTTTGGCTTTCACTAAAGAGAATAAAAGCAAGATATATTCTTTGACCCCCTCATCATACTTCTATTCTTTAAGAAACTATATTCCATTTTCATGTCATTTCCATCTCAAACTTTCTTCAAAAGTACAAATACTCCTTTACCAAAATATTTTACATCTACTTCTATTGTTTTAGGTAATTAGTTAAATATCACAATAAAAAATAACATTTTTAATCTTTGGTAATTGGGCAGATATTGTACTATAAAACCAAAAACATCCCCTGATTGCTATTAAGAGTTTGATCTAGCAAACCCACTACTAGGTGTTTACACAAAGGAAAAAAAGACATTTAATAAAAAGGACACCTACATTTAAATATTTATAGCAGCACAATTAACAACTGCAAAGGTGTGGGAACAACCCAAGCGTCCAGCAATACAAGAGTGGATTAATAAAATGTGTTATAGGTATACAATGGAGTACTACTTAGCCATAAAAGAAAAATGGTGAACTAATACCTTTCATAGCCGCCTACATGGAACTGGAGACCATTCTAAGTGAGGTATCACAAAAATTGAAACACAAACACCATATGTACGCCTTATTAAATTGGAACTGATTGACACTTACATGCACATTGGGAAGTAACATCACCAAAAATCAAGTAGTGGGCGAGGAAGGAAGGGATAGATAAATCCACATCTAATGGGTACAATGCACATTAACTGGGTAATGGACACACAACTTTTACTCAAATGAAATAAAAGCAATTTATGCAATTGACATGTTTATACCCCCATAATATTATGAGATAAAAATTTTTAAATAGAGTGTTTTTAGTTATGAAATAGTTTGGAGTTGAAAACGCTCCCTGATTTTATATTCTGGCTGAACGAATTATGCACAGCACATAGTAGTTGGGAGCTCGTACTCTGAAAGTAGATAACCTCAGTTTTGTGTGGTAGCTCTGCCAATTACCAGCCTTAATCTTGCGCAAGTTCCTGAACTCCTCACACCTGAGATTTTCATCTATAAAATTCATTTATTCATTACATATACTGATTCAGTACTACTATTTTCATTATCATTACTCTTATCATCATTTTTTTCAAACTCACAGGAGATACTTAACTATTTCACCACATTTGACAGAAATGATTACAGAGCATTTAGCCAGCGATAAGACAATAATAGCAAAGCTGTAGCTCAGTTGGAAGACTAAAGTCAAGTGTGGAGACAGATTGCCACCTTTCTGTGTTCCCATAGCACCCTGACTCATGAGTTTTGTTGCATTTTTCACAATATTTAGTATTTATGAATTTATGTCTTTTCACTTGAAATCAAGGGCAATGTTATTCATTTCCAGCTCATAATACAATCCCATAAACAGTATGGTGGTGTTTAATGGATTGTTAAGTGAATGAATGAATGAATGCATGATGAAACATATATCATGAGAAATAAGAAAACAATTAGAATTCAAGGAGGAGGAGGGAAAGGGTAAGGAGTGAAATGGGAGAAGGGAAGATATAGGGGAGTTGGTAAGCTTTCACTTAATGGGCATGACTTAAGGGTATACAGCACACCCCCAATTACAAACTCGAACTTTACCTAACAAGTGCAAATAATCATAAGTACCCTCATATTAATCTGAAATTTAAAAAAAAAACTCATCTTCAAAAAAAAAAAATAAACAAATAGAGGAAAAACATCAGTCTAGACATACGTTCTGCCCTCTCACCAATCAAAGGAAATCCATAAAGCAGAACCCAGTTGAGAGCAAGAGACATCTGTGCTGAATTCTTTCTTGTATGCTTTACGACTTGCAGCAGTACTAATTAAAGGACAAGTTCAAGAATTAACAGAGATACAGTCTAAGAACTTTGCTGAAGTAGATCTGAAAATGCATAACTTTATTCTGAGCTTCAAGCAATTTTAGACAGAAAAGTATCACCGCCAGAGTTTTTAAAAAATATATTAGAGCTGTACTAATTTATTAAATGACCATCTTTGGGGGACTAAAGTGAAGGACCAAGGGATGAAAAGCTGCCTATGACATAGAACCAAGTCAATCAATGTAAAAATGGACTTGACCAAAGAATATAAAATTTTAATAATCCAAAGCTCAGTTTTATCAGGGCTTTTTTCAGTAAAACTGAGTAACTAGGTTGTGGCCACATCACTCCAAGCTCTGCCTCCATGTCTGCAGCGTCCCCTCTATGTCTTCTCCTCACCTGTCTATTCTCTGTGTATCTATTACAAAGACACTTGTCAGTGGATTAGGGCCCCTTTGATCCAAGAACAATTACTAGGATGATCTAATTTCAAGATCCTTAACATGTTTACATCCACAAAAACCCTTTTTCTAAATAGAGTAATAGTCACAAGTTCCAGGGATCAGGGCATAGACCTAGCTTTTGAGGGGAAGTGAGGGAACACCATTTAACTCACTACAAGAGGAAACAGCTCCCAACTCACTTTGTGAAATCTGTACAATGTATTGTTCAAATACAAAAGAAAAGACAATGATATGACAAGGAAAGAAAGCTACAGACTAAACTCTTGTGATTATAGATGGAAAAATTCTTCACAAAGTAATAGCAAACCCAATCCAGAAAATCATAAAAAGTTTGAATTTCAGGAGAAAGGAAGAAAGAGAGAGACAGTGAATGAGAATGAATCAGTAGATTAAAGAACAAAGGCCCAAAAGACACCTGATTATCTCTATCGACA
>NW_003852417.1:8965710-8974071 GCF_000181295.1 Otolemur garnettii
AAGGAAGGAAGGAAGGAAGGAAGGAAGGAAGATAGATCAGTTAGATTGGAAAAAAAGAAGTGAAACTATTTGTGTAAAAGACATGATCTTAAATTCAGAAAATCCTGTAAAATCTCCTAAAAGTCTATTAGGGCCAATCAATAAGTCTGGCAAAGTGGCAGAACATAAAATTGACATACAAAATCAGTTTTATTTCTATACATTTGCAATGTCAAAACCAAAATATAATTAAAATACTTAAGATTAAATTTGACAAAGCCAGTGCAAAACTTACATTATGACAAATCAAACACATTTTTTAAAAAAAAATTTAAAAGACATAAATAATTGAAAAGACATATTCATGGTTTGTCAATATGGCAAAGTATGCTACTTAAGGTATAATACTCCCTTAAGTAATCTACTGATTCAATGCCATCTCTATCAAAATCCCAGTTGGATTTTTTCAGAATTGGTGATCTTAAAATTTATATGATAATGCAAAAAACTCAAAACAGGCAAAAGAAAAAAATGGAAAAAGAAAACATAATTAGGGTACTAATATTTCCCAACTTAAAACTTGCTACGAAACTACTGTAATTAAGATAGTGTTATTAACATTTTTTGATAGACACTTACAACAATTGATTATTATTTAGAATCCAAAAATAAGTCCTTGCATTTATAGTCAATTGATTTTTTCTACTTATTGAGGTATAACTGACAGATAAAAATTGTGTATATTCAAGGTGCAAAACATGATGATTTGATGTGTGTTTACATTGTGATATGATTGCCACAATCAAGCTAATTAACATACCTACCACCTAATAGAATTGCTCTTCTTAGAAGAATACTTAAGGGCTACTGTCTTAGCAAGTATAAATATACATCATTATTAAATATAGTCACCACGCTGTACATTAAGTCCTCATAATTTACTCATAACTACAAATCTGTAGCATTTAATCCGCATCTCCCCATTTATCCCACCCCCGACACCTTCTACTCTTCGCTTCTAGGAGTTTGACTTCTTTGGATTCCATGCGTAGGTTAAGATCATGCAGTATTTGTCTTTCTGTGTCTGACTTATTTCACCCAGCCTTATGTCTTCCAGGTTCATCCATGTTGGTGACATGTCAGGATTTCCCTCTTTTTAAAAGGCTGATATCCCACTGTATGTGGGTTTCTAATGTGTGTGTGTACGTATTACAAGTTCATTCACCCGTTGACAGACATTCAGGTGCTTCCATATTTTGACTTTTGTGAATAATGCTGCAATGAACTTGGGAATGCATCTCTTGGAGATGCTGATTTTATTTCTTTTAGATATATGTCTAGAAGCAGAACTGCTGTCTTACATGGTGACTCTATTGTTTAATTTTTTGAAAAACATCCCATATTGCTTTCCATAATGGCTGTACCACTAATTCCATCAACATTTCAGCAATATTGCCTAAGAACTTCCTTTCCTTCACACCCTTGGCAAGATGTGTTATCCTTTATTTATTGATTGATTGATTGATAATAGCCATCCTCACAGGTGTGAGGGGATATCTCATTGTGGTTTTGATTTCCTTGATGATTAGTGATACTGAGCATCTTTTCATTTACCTTTTGGCCATTTGTGTGTCTTCCCAAAGGAGATGTCTATTCAGTTTTTTGACCCACTTTTAATCAGGGTTTTTATTTCTGTTGAGTTGTACGAGCTCCTAATATGTTTAGGATATTGACCCTTATTGAATATAAAGTTTGCAAACATTTTCTCCCATTCTGTGGGTTTATTTTTTAATTTTCTGTGCACAAACATTTTAGTTTCATGTAGTCCTACTGTTTATTTTTGCCTTTGTTGCCTGTGATTTTGGTGTCATATCTAAATTTTTTGTTTTTGTTTTTGTTTTGCCAAGACCAATGTCATGGAGCTTTTCCATTATGTTGTCTTTTAGGAATTTTGTAGCTTTGGGTCTTATGTTTAAATATTTGACACACTGCATGAAGTGTATGGTATAAGATAAAAATTCAGTTATTATGTGTAGTTATTATAGTTATTACATGTGGATATCTAGTTTTCCCAACACCCTTTATTGAAGAAATTATCCTTTGCCCATTGTTTATTCTTGGCATCTTCGTCAAAGATTAGCCATAGAGTCTCCTGTTCCACTTCTTTGTAGTCGCCATGATGTTTACATGTAGCATCACATAGTTATACCACTCTCTTCTACATTGATAAAAACTTAGGTTTGATCACATACAAAAATGCTACACTTTTACTCCCCATCTATGTTTTAGCTTTTTGGTGTCACAATCTGAATCTTTTTATACTGTGCAGCCATTGACAAATATGTAGCTATAGTTCTTTTTAATAATTTTGTCTTTTAACCTGTACACGAGAGATATGTCATTGACACATTCAGTATTCTGAACTTCCCTGTACATTTACTTTTACCAGTTTTGTCCTTTCATACAACTTTATGTGACTAGTAGTGTTATTTCGTGCCACCATAAAGAATTCTCTTTATCATTTCTCCTAAGGCAGGTCTAGTGATGATGAATTCCCTCAGGTGTGGTCTGGAAAATTCTTTATGTCTCTTTCATTTCTGAAGGACAGCTTTGCCTATATTCTTTCTCGGCAGTTTTTTTTTCTTTCTTTCAGCATTCTGAATATAGCATCTCACTTCCTCCTGCCCTACAAAGTTTGCACTAAGAAAACAGCTGATAGTTTGTGGGATTTGTTTATTTGTGAGGAACCTTTTTTCTTTCTAATTTTAGGATTCTCTCTCTGTTTTTGATTTTCGATGGTTTGATTATCTTATACTTTGGTGATGTCTTCACAGGATTGAACCTCATTAGAAATATTTGCACTTTATGTACCTAGATGTTCGTATCTTTCCCAGATTTGGGGAGTTTTCACCTATTATTTCTTTAAATGTATTTTCTGTTCTTTTTACTTTCTCTATTCTCCTTTAAATCCTATAATGTGAAAGTTAGCTCTCTTTCTAACTTTCTAGGGTGTTCGATAAATCTTATCTACTTTTTTCATTCTTTTTATTCTCGGGATATTTTCAAAGAAACTGTCTTCGAATGTACAGGTTCATTTTTCTGCTTGATCAATTCTGTAGTTGACACACTGTATTGTTTCATTTTTTATTTCACTCATTGTATTCTGCAGCTCCAGTAGTTATGTGTGGTTCCTTATTATGATTTCAATCTCTCCGTTAGACTTTCATTTATTTCATGTATTGTTCCTTTGACATAGTTAAGTTTTCTATCTGTGTTCTCTTATAGCTCACTGAGCTCATATAAAACAATTATTTCAAATTCTTTGTCAGGCAACACATAGATCTTTATTTTTGAAAAGTTAGCTACAAAAAAATTATAGTGTTCCTTTTGTGGTGTTACTTTTCTTTTTTTAATTTCATGTTGCCGTGCATTGATGTCTCCATATCTGATGGAACATTCAACTTTTCCTGATTCCATAAACTTACTTCAATGGGGAAATAATCCCCAAAATGGGAGGGGTTAAAGGCAATGGAAGATTGGCATACAGCAGTTCCAGCTCTAATATGAACACAGGGGCATGGTTTCTATACAACTTTGTTACCTGAGATCAGTGCTGAAAAAGATTGCAGGAGTCGTTAGCTGCCAAGGCTGGTGTGTCTGTAGTGGTCACAAAGAGTGATGGGATTTTCAGAGGTAAAGTGTGCTGAGGTTCTTTTTCTTCCATAGAAGGAATACCCAAGGGAATCTTGGCATTGGTTCAGGTTTGCAGGTGCATACCCAGTGGCAATGGCATTAGTGTCTGATGCATGACACCCATACAGTAGTCATAGATCTGGGGTCTGGATCAAAAGCATGTTTGGAATGACCACAGCTTAGAGAGCTAGGGCATAAATGGTACCAGTGCCCGCAGTGCAAGCACCCCTGGTGCAAAGGTGAAAATACAACTTATACCTGTAACTGAATGCAAAGCAGAGGTGCCTGTGGAGCAACCAGACAGGAGTTAAGAATGCACAGAGACTCTGGGGTGTGGAATGATGCTGCTCCCACTGTAGTAGTGGCTCTGATGGTCCTGGTGTACAACTCATTGAGTGGTTGCAGTGTCATAGTCCAGAGCACATGTGTGCATGGGTCTATCATTGCTCCAAGGACTAGGGCACAAAACTTATATGTGTGTCTTATTATAGCGGTGACTCTGGTGATCACAGTACAAGCACTTGTGGTATCTAGAACATGGGCACTTGAAGCAACAGTGGCTTTGGGGTGCAAGGTGCAGAATAGCTTGCTGCAGAGGTGACACCAATATCTGAAGCACATTCGCTCATAGAGCACCAGTGGAGCTACGGTCTGGGGCACAGGTGTACACAGAAAAAAACCTGGTCTGGGCCTTTGCGGGGCTATCCTCTCATGGTGGTAGCTCAAGAATCAGAGGCATGGGTGCACACAGAGCAGAGGTAGAGCGCGGGTATACACGGAGCACTTACAAGTCTAGGGCCCAGGCTGCATGTAGGATTTTAGGACTTGGTCATCCCACCTCTAAGATGACTAAATCATGGCTCTTTCTAGAAGCAGAAAACAAAATATAGCAGCAACCCCTTCTCCATGGGGACTCAGTGAACATGACTATTGACTACCTACCTCAGTGGTAAATGCTGCCAGTGTCCTCTACAGAGCAGGTGATTGGTGGCACCCACAGTGTGACCAATATTAATAATAATATCCTTGACCATTTCTAGACATCTTCAGACGTCTCAGAATTGCCAGTTTCCCCAGGGCATCTATTCTACATGTTTGGTGGGGGCTTCACTGTGTTGCTGCAGGTTCTTAATTAGACACTTGAGCCCTCTCTAGGCTACTTTCCTTCATAGGTAGCTATCTAATTATAGATTTTGAGGGGGAGGCTAATATTTCCTATTCTGTCATCTTGCTGATGTCAAGAAGGTAAACAAGGGTGTCAAGACAACTCAATGGAGAAAGAATGAGCTTTTCATCAAATGCAACTTGACAAACTGAATATCTAGCTACCAAAGAATTGATTTGGGCCCCTTCCTTACTTCATACCCCCAAATTAACTCAAGCTGCATCACAGATGTAAATGTAACAAGTAAAACTACAAAACCTCTTACAAGAAAATATAGTATTAACAGCAAATTGTGACCTTAGTAAAAGCAAAGCCTCTTGAATATGATACCAAAAACACAAGTGATAGAAAAGAGAGATAATTTGTACTTTCTCAAATTTAAAAACAATTCTATCTACTGAAATCAATGCCATCAACAAGATGAAATACAACTTACAGAATAAGAAAGAATATTTGCAAATCATAAAGTCATGTATGTGATAAGGCACTTATTTCCAAAATATAAAAAAGCATTCTTACAATGCAATAATATTAAAAAAAAAAAAAAAGCCAATTAAAAACTAGGCCAGTAACTTGATAGGCATTTCTCCTGAGAAGATATTGGCATTTTCTGAAAAAGTTAAATATAGACTTGTCATGTGACTTAGGGATTTTATCCCTAGATATTGCCCCCAAAGAGATAAAAACATATGCCTATACAAAAATGCAGACATTTATGTTCATAGCAATTTTATTCATAACAGAAATAAGTTGGAAATAATCCAAAGGCTCAGAAACTGGTGGATGATAAATAAAATATATTAATTCATAAATCAGAATACTGATTAGCTATTAAAAGGAATGAAATTCTAATACATGTAACAAAATGGACAAACCCCAAACCATTAGGGAACAGGCGAAAACAGACACAAAACACTAAATATTTCATGATCCCACTTACATAGAATTTCAAGAAAATACAAAATGATAGAAATAGAAACTGTTTGGCACTGACGTAGAAAAGGGATTGAGTGACAACAAACACAAGGGAACTTCATGGGGTGATGAAAATGTCCTAAAACTGGGTTATGAGGGTCATACGGTCTTATTAACTCACTAAATAATATTGAATTAAACACTTTACTAGATGAATTTTAAGTAAATTATACCTCAATGGAGTTGATAAATTAACTTTAAAATCAAGGACTTCATGTTATTAAAGGACATATGAAGAAAGTCAAATTATAAACCACAGAATCAGAGGTGATATATATACAAATGAACTTAGACTATATTTTATATATATTTTTTTTTAAATGCTACAATTAAAAAAACTAAGTAATTTTTAAATAGATAATAGAATATGAATTCTCATAAGAAGATATTCAAATGATTCTACTTCATTTGTATTTGGAAATTACGTACAGAAACACATTGACATACCATTATGCATCTGTGACAATAACTAAAATAAAAAAGATGCTCGGTACCAACCATCGGTGACGACGTGAAAAATATCATAGGAACTCTCACAAATAGGAATGTGTGAGATTCGTGTGGCTTCAAACTGGTACAGTCTTTTTGAAAAACTGTTTCAGATAGTCTAACAAACTAAACAATAATACTCCAAAGATACATCATACATAACCAATAGAAATGCCTGTATATGTTCAATAAGACTTATATGAGAATGTGCACAGAGCATTATTATTAGTAGACTCCAAATATTAATATAAATAGTTGGATAATACATTTTTGTTATATTCATACTATGCAGCAGTGAAAATAATGTAATTTTTTATCCATGCAATAACATGGATAAAATGCAAAACTATAAAGTTGAATAACAAAACCCAGACATAACTGTATGCACAGGAGTTCCCTGGATTATGGAAGAGATATGCTCCTGAGAACGTCTTTAGGTCAGATGTGTTTGCAACTCAGATCCCTGTTGAGTAGTGTGTATATAGTAATAATAATAATATTATAATGACTAATATATAGTAATGATAATATAGTGTAATACTGGCTCGGTGACTGTGGCTCAAGCAGCTAAGGTGCCAGCTACATACGCCTAGCTGGTGGGTTTGAATCCAGCCCAGGCCCGCCAAACAACAATGATGGCTGCAATTAAAAATTAGCCGGGCATTATGGGAGGTGCCTCTAGTCCCATTTACTTGGGAGGTGGAGGCAGGAGAATCACTTGAGCCCAGGAGTTGGAGATTGCTGTGAGCTGTGATACCACAGCACTCTACCCAGGATAACAGCTTGAGGCTCTGTCTCAAAAAAAAAAATAAATAATATATATATATATAGTGTAATACTATAATAATGATAATCCCTTTATGCTGTAAAAATAAATTACAGAAAATATTAGATTCTTTCTGTTAATTCAAGCAAACTTATACAAAGTTTAGATAAGAGATATGAGAAATTTCCACAAAAGAATTAAAGTTAACACTCACCTATGCATGCACCAATGTCCTCTTGTCTGGAAGGGGCATTTTTGAGGCAAGAAAGGAGGCTTACATTAACCAGAAGATGATGGTGGTAAAGATGGTGCTGGGGTGCCAGAAATGGGGGCTAGAGAATCAGTACTTGATTCTGTGGCTAGAGAAAGGGAGCTTACCACTAGAGCTGTTTTTATGAAAAAGGATCTAGTGTTGTTTGCACAGTGTTTTCCTTTTTCCATCATAAATGGCCTTGGAGCAGTTGACTTCTCGCTGACCTCATGGCAAACCTGTGCAAGCAGCTTCACGTTTGGATCTTGGTTCTCAAGCTCAGCAAATCCTGCTTCAGCGAAACCATAAACTTTACCTAAATCCTTTTGTGTCAACTTTCGAGGCTGTAGATTCTCTTATTGTTTATGTTCTTGTCTTTCTGTCATCAGCTTCTCTATCTATGGGATTAGCTGCTTACAAAAGTCTTGGGACCAACCAACCACTTAACACCAGGCGGCTTTGTTTACCTGCACGGAATAAACTAGTTGCAGAATGATTAATTACTTAGCTATAAATCATCTTTATGGGGTATCTGGGAGCCTGTCTGTAAGTACCAAACACTACAAATTGGATCATCCTTAACCTGAAGACGGCTTGTGTTCTGTTTGAATTGAAAATTTACTAAAACTAAGCTATGTGTTGGAAATCAAGACCTTGGTTACGTTTGGGAAGCGGGTGTGTAGTTACCTATTCCGGAGTGCGAGTAATATTCATGTCGTAACTCGGGTAGTCGTTATTCTGGTGTGTTTACTTTGTAATAATCCATAAAAATGTATGATTGTGATGTCTATATTTGCTTGTATTAGGCCATTTTTGAAAAAGAAATGTATCTGGGGTGGATGGAAATACAGTGGCCCAAGCCAAACAGCAACAGGGAAAGGCTGCCCTCAGCTCTGTCTTCTGGCACCTGCCATTGTATCACCCAGTTTGGACAGCTTTAAAAATTTAATTTCATAATAAAAATAATCATATTATTTTTAGCACATGTTGGTAACACATTATAGTACTCAGGTTAGGTTTTGTTTGTTTGCTTTTTTTTTTTTT
>NW_003852417.1:8974388-8979945 GCF_000181295.1 Otolemur garnettii
AGCCTGGCTCATGGCAACCTCAAACTTCTGGGTTCAAATGATCCTCCTGCTTCAGCCTCCCAAATTGCTAGGATTATAGCCTTAGATCACAATAGCACTAATTTTTTTATTATTATTATTTTTAGTAGAGATGGGTCTGGCTCTTGCTCAGGCTGCTATAGAACTTCTGAGCTCAAGGGATCTCCCACCTCAGCCTCCCAAAGTGCCGGGATTACAGCATTGAGCCACCAAACCAGGACTAAATTATTTTTCTGATTCCATTTTAGAATGACTGTCTATATGTCTGCATGGAAATATCTTAATCTTAACAATTAATTCCAAATCATGATGTGTATCTGTGTATGTAAGTAAATTCTATTTAGTAGCAATCCCTAAGATCATGTCATCTGATATTTTTCCCTAAATTTTATTAATATTTTAGTTTTTATGTTCTTGGTTTTTTATTCACAGAAAACAATATGAACAAAATTCTGCCTTGATTTTTTTAATGATTATGTATAACTTATGTCCTAAGTGATATATAGAAGAAAACCACAAATTTAAACTCCCAAATGTCTGCTTTGGGAGCTTTTATTCTACATTTAATTCAGTTTCACTAAAACTCCAAATTTAAAGCTTCATAAACGTTTGCTAAATTACGTGAAATGTCAATATTATTGCTTTTACTTGGAAAAGTATAAAATTAAATTCTTACTGTCCAAACCTGGCTATTCTGAGAACTTTTAGGCTGTCTATATCTCCTGCCTGCTGGAAAAAATCAGAATCATGGTTATTTTAGTGCATCTAGTTAAAGCAACAGAAGGACCTATTGCTACTGTCATCCTTTCCCATAATTAACCAGGCACATTATCTATTTTGGTGCTAGAAATGCTCTTTAGCTTTGTTCTACATTGATTTTACATTAGCAATTACCCATTCTATCTCCATAGACCTTTGTCAAACTAATAAAATTATGACCTGAAATTATTGTAGGTTATGCTATTTTACAAGGTTTTCTTATTATAAGAGAAGGACTTTATGAGAAAATAAATTAATGGAGCAGCAAATTTACTGAGTCATTCTTTGCACATAAACTGTTAGCAATACATAGAAAATACTGTCTACCTAAAAAGGAGAGCACTCAAGTTGAGTCCAAGCCCATATGGTAGGAACAGTCTTCCATGCCATGTGCAACCCTCCATTGAACTTAGATCTTTTCCTGTCAGGACTGCAAGCGTGTTGAGGGTACCATGTGTGAATTATCTTCACAACCTCAGCACTCCATGGCATGCATGGCACATAAAAAGGACTTAATAAATACTTCCTGGATAAACATTTTGTTCTTACAGAGCACATCTTCTTTCCTTCTGGAAATTTATAAGCCCTTTCTGTACTCTACAACTTACTGAATTCACCAACACCTAAAGGGAAGACTAATGAAAAACAGACTTAACAGTCTAATACAACTTGATCACTGAGAAGGACCCAGAACTTCTTCCTTGTCACCATAGCTTCACAGTCACCCAGACCCAGACTTTAGAGTTGTAAATGCAGATACTGGGAAAAGGACCCTAAGTAACAGAAGGATGACAAGTCTCGATATTATCCTTTTTCTTCCTTGCAGCGCCCAGCTTTGAATTCTTTGATTTAAATTTCTTCTATTCTCTAGTTTTTAATCTAAAAGCAAAGAGGTCAATGATGACATAAAGAAACATATCACAAATACATTCAGTGAAATACCTTCCTGCAGATGGCCTGGGATTAGCAAGCATTCACCTCTCTGCCCAAGACTTAGTCCTTCTCCAGTCTGTACAATGCAAGCAAACTTACCAAAATAGTAATAACCTAGAAACTGAGAAAGGCCTGCTGTAACCACTAAGATGCAAACATGCAAAATGTGCAATGCTGATTTTAAATACCACTCAACTCTATGGGATGCCTAAAAGCCAGGGGAAAGGCTTCTTCTCTCTGACTTGTCCTGACCTACTTCAGAATCTTGGCTATCCAAACCACAAGATTTGTCTTTGGTCCTGCAGCTCTGACTCTGTGACAGGACTGAGTCACTAGCCTCACTGCTGTGGGTGAGTGTCCCAGTACCTAAGACCTACCACACATCACAGGCATCTTCTTTCTTTCTTGTCTTCCCTCAAGTCTCCATTACTCATAGAACCCACAGAATTCTTTCTAAAGAATCGCACTTCTGTTTCTTCTAACCCTCCATAGGCATCTCCTATTCCATGCATAATTGAGAAATTCTGTAGTATGTTTTGCAAAAGAAAGGTAGAATCACTGATTTCAAAGATTTCTGTCTCTGCTTTACAACAATCCCTTAGACCCAGGAGCAACAGGGAACACATAAAAATGTTTTAAGTCAGAGTAATAATTCAATGAAATGTTCTGCTGCTCCAGTATTCCATTCAGCGTTTGGATAACGTAAGAAACAGATTGTGTTATTCAGGTTTATATACCTACCTTTTGTTAGCTGTGATATAATCACATTTGTTCAGATGAGTTTGTAATTAACTTCTCCTGCAATTTAGACTTAATATCCTTGGAGTATATAGTTGTCTGCACCGAGAGTACTGTGATGTTGTGTGCATCTTAAAATAGGTGAAGTAAGCGATAAAAAATCCAATACTCTCTAGGTGCTTACGATGTTCCGGACAGTGTTTCAGGTTCTATGTATATTATCCATTTAGTTTTCATAAGAACCCTGTGAAGTAAGGGTACTGCTCTTATTCCTGTTTTACTAATAAAACACTAGGACACAGATACATTTAGTCATTTATACAAGGTCACACAATAGAATGCAAAGATAGGAGTAAAAAGCCAGGCTATCACAGAAGTAAGAGATGTATCTTGAGTAAGATCATGCCTTTCAATAATAATGATGATGATGATAAAAACAGTATAAGGTACAAAGTAGTTTTATCAGTGGCTTTAGGTCCCTACATGAAGCAATCTGCAAAGGTAATCTCTAATTTTCATAACAATCCAAGTATATATTGTTACCCCTATTGCACAAATAAGGAACCGAGGCTGGCAGAGCTATGTAGCTCAACAGCACAACACGAGAAGTAAGTATCAGAGGTAAGATCAGACCACACGTCAGTCTGAGTTGAGTCTCATGCCTGTTCACTACAGTATTTTCCGTTCTTTTCCAAGGCTCCTCATTGAGCATGATGGAGCCATCCTTTGTAGGGTGACTTCTCTTTCCCTAGTTCATCCATGGTCTTCTCTTCGCTCTGGCCTCAGCCCCAGCCCCAGCCACAAAGACCAGCCTGCTCTGCCCAAGTTCTCTCTATCCCTGCAATCCGTTCCCACGTGCTGTTTTCTCTGCCTGGGAATGGGGTCCTCTCCTGCTTTCCACTCATCTTCATGACTAACTCTTGCACCTCTCTTACCTATACAGCTTCAATATCCTCAGGAAAGAATTCTCCGACCACAACTCTGAACTTTTTATTTAAGTGGACATAACCATCTATGTGTCTATTCTCCCTGTGGCCTCACACAGCAGCAGACTTTAAAAAGATGACCACCCATGGGACAGAATCCTGGCATTAATTTTCTTAAAAAGGCACAGCAGCCAACCTATCCTTTGAGCACCAAGCTTGCACCTGAAGCCGCTGGACGGAGAGCACATGAAGCACATGGAAAGAGGGAGGGAGACCAGCCCTGAAATGAGATTGTTGCCCAGGAATTCTTGGAGGCAACTTCTGGATTTACTCACTACAGCAACCTTAGCTGTCCACATCTGGTTATGGATGGGATGACTAGAATTCAGCACAGATCTGTGATTTGAAGAAGCAAGTGGTAAGGAAAGGAGAGCACCATAGTGAGTTTATCCCCATATTTTCAAAAGTTGCCAAAGTCATTTTGTGTGCTGAAAATTATGTTACCTTATTATGATGATCAAGTGAAAGAACGGATGTCGTTGTTTGTAAACACTAGAATACAGACTATGTTACTGAGTGATAAAGTCCTTGGGAGTGTCTTCCTGTTCTGGGACACACATAAATGCCTTACACAGGGCGTGGCACACACTAGGTGCTCAAAGGTGGAAAACAAATGAATGGGGAGATGAGGAGAGTGGAAAATCTCTGCAAAGTTGTAATAATTATAACAAAGATGACTCACCTCATCTGCTCCAGTCTAGAGCTAAATAATCTATATATAGACCAAGATATTACATCTGGTGCTTCTGTTTTTAAGCACAAACAGTGAGTCTTTCTGGGGAGACACCTCCAGGGAGGAGCATTAAATTGACCAGCTCGGTGTAAATGATCAGCACAGCCTAAATGACTGATTTCAAAGATGCTGTGAAAAGGTCCTTTAATAAAGTGAGACCACTGAATAGAGATCTCTAAGTTCCTCTCCAGCACAGAGCATCTTTTAATTTACTTCTGACAAATGATGCATTTGTTCTGACAGTGGGATAAGTTGCCCTTGATCTTGGATTAGCAAAGTTCTATAGCAGGTAAAACGATGCTGCTTTCATCTAGGAACAGTCTCCAAACCATCAGATCTCTCCTTGACAATAGAAATGAGAAAAAGCACCAAAAAAGTTTTTAGACAATGCAGAATCAAATGGGTAAAGGATCGCCTTATATTTTGTCCTATGCAGCATTTGCTATGCAAATATTTATTTTTAGAGTTTGATGAACTATTTTAGTCTGAGGGGAAAGGAGAATTAGGAGGAAAAAAAACATGTAAACTTATGGGGATGCAGGGTTTTATTTACATCCTTTGAGAAAAAGGAATCCTGCAGAAAATAACTATTTTTTCCCCTCCAATTTGCTTGTTTAAACTTACTCTCTGGGTGCACTAGTGCTTCCCATGTCCACTGATATTTGGGGAAAGTTCTCCTTTGTTTTCTAGTCACCCTTAGGGCATCAACCTTTCTCCAAACATTTTCTACACAAGAATCTTGACTTGGAAGCTGAAACGCCAAGTCCAATGTCAGCGTTACATAACTCTCTCTTCTTGTCCAATTTAAAGGTTCTTTCTGCCCCTGCATCAGAGGGAGGAGAGCCTGCATGGGCCTGCTTTCTAGCTCTCCCTGCACCTGCTCAGCCTCCCTGGCTTTAGTTTCAGACCCCCCGGGGTGGAGGAAATGGCATTAAGGAGAAGAGCACAGCTCCCTTATGTGACAGCAATGTGTTGGCTTTAACCCTAGTTCTTTCTCTCAAGGATGTATATGGAGCTCTTGTTAGTTTCTCACAGATGCACCTGCTGGACACCTCCAGGAGGACTCTCTTCATGCATTTACTGTCTCTGCTCTAGCAAGTTACCTCTGTTTCCTCCCTCATTCCCCGGAGAGCCTTAGGGAATTATTTGCTTCATTGGGGAATTCTCTGAGAAGGATCTAAAATGGCCCAGACTAGCCCTTTCCTGGGGGAAACAAGACATTCTCTGCACTAAACTTCATCTTCTGAAGCAGAATCCTTCTTCCTGACTCTCTCCTAGAAACAAACATTTGGTGCCTGTAACTCAAAATCTCAAAGGAGCACATAGGTCAATTGTCCTGGGTGTTTCTCCTAATGTTCTTTAACACTCTCCCCTCCTAAGTGAGTGGGTG
>NW_003852417.1:8980358-8982361 GCF_000181295.1 Otolemur garnettii
GTGGGGGAGAGAACATCGATAACACTCTCCCCTCCTACCTGTGTGGGTGGGGGAGAGAACATCGATAACACTCTCCCCTCCTACCTGTGTGGGTGAGGGAGAGAACATCAATAACATGCAGCACAAACCTACCCCCCCCAAAAAAAGCCTTTAAACCCAAACAAGTGTCTCTTCCAAACCTCTCCATCCTTAAGAAGTAGATTTGAATATCTGGATACTAAATAAGTATTTTTAAGTAAATACTAGAATAAGATCTCAAAATTCAAGTCAGCCAGCTGGGTTGGCACCTTTGCTTTCCATTACTCTCAGTTTTGGGGACCTTTAGCCAAAAAGGAATAGAAAGAGTCTCTTTGGCCATCCTATTTTACATTGATGTTATACCTAGGTGACCCTTGCACTGCAAATTGGAGAGCACCATCAACTATTCCCTGGGTCAGACCGTTACGTGGGTGTATTTAGGATAAAAAAAATACTTTTCAGAGTTAATGCCACCTGCATTCCAATCAACTCTTACATAAGGCCAATCTACCTCCCTGTGATGCTGGACCCAATTAAGCTTCCACAATAGTGGCTTAGATAACTCTGCGTATGATGGAAACATAAGGAGAAACTCAACCGAGAGTGGATGATGCACACCCATCAAAGGGTCGGTATACATAGAATCAGTTTCTGACTATCTGGTTTATACACTTAGCACCTAGCATGTAGTTGGCATATGTAGTATAGTAGATAATGAATACATTGTACTTTTCATTTCTTCCCTATTAAAACTCACTTTTCAACTAAACAAAACAATACCAAAAAGGTACTCATTTCTCTACAGACCAGTAATTCTGGGGAGAAAAATCACATGAGGCAATGTATGTGGTTTTTGCAAAAGCATTGCATAATCTCTTTATGTCTGTGCATATATGCTACCCAGAAACACTCTACGAAACTAATTATCCAACGGAATGCATTAAGAGCTAACTTTGAAAATAGGATTAAATTTATATCTGCATAAATCCTCGGAAGAATACATAGAAAATAATAATTTCACTTGACACAAGAAAAATAAGTCCCAAGTAGTTAGAGGCCTTCCCCAAAGTCACACAAATCAGACGCAGAGGGATTAGTAGGTTTTATCCAGGTCTCTTCACTTTATTACTAGATAAAAAAATGAAGAAAGCATGAAGTTCTATTTCCCAACTTTTAGAGAAAATCTAGGAGGTAGAGTTGATACATTGGTGACAACACTCATTCTTCACAGACATTGCTATCCATTAAGACACCTGTGAGCACAACTCCTTACTGAGAAACAATGCAATCTGTTCTCATCAAAGAAAGAAATAGAAGATTGCCAGGGATTTGTACATAATTCAGGATATAGTGCAACATTTTTCAGGCCTTTTCAGCAATGCCATTTTACTTATAAACAGTTCAGAAGAGGAATATTTATGGCCCTTCGACCTCTCCCACTGGCCCAGAAAGAAATTGAATTTCCAGCCAAATCCATTTACAAGGAAAAAGCTATTTATTCCAATAAACCACATAATAGGTACATTAAGGAGAGAAAATACATCTTTTGATGAATGGAAATAGTATACCCACAGGAGGGGTGGAAGCCTCAGTGAAAGTTTAGCTTGACTGTTTCTGATAGCACTTTTCTCGATTTTCCCAGCTCTCAAAGCATAACCATGCTACAAATAGGCCACTCTAGAGTCACACAAGTTCAATTAACCAACAGGGCCAACTGCAGCCTCTGTGGGACTTGGGACATGAGGTAATGTGTAAAGGAGACAAATACCACAAATCCTTTAAAGGAACTTCAACTTCTAATCTATGACTGTGCAGCCCTAGCAACATGGCCGACATAGAAGGGACGCCAAAAAGCATGTAATATATTTAAGCTTTGAGAAGTATTTTACCTACTTGGAGAGAAGAGACCAGTGCATGCAGTGTATAACATTACAAAACTGAACATAATAGGAAGTTAAAAACAGACTGTCAACTATTCATTTGAC
>NW_003852417.1:8983569-9003626 GCF_000181295.1 Otolemur garnettii
AAAGAAAGAAAGAAAAAGTCCAGCAGCAGCCTAGTAACACGAATAGAATGGATGAATAGTATGGATATGTGTGCTAGACACCCAGATCTTGAAGTTGCTAGAGAATTGGAATTAGCTCCAAAGTTTTAACTCTTTGCTTTCCGTCCAGATTTTGCAAATTTATAATTTCTTGTTACTGCACCAAACTCTCTTTTCTTTTAAGGAAAGATGTGTTGTACTTAACACATATAGAATAAATATAGCAATAATTCAAATATGTGATTGTGTTAGTAAAGACATCCCCAATTTCTACCTGTCAGATCAGCTATAACGAGATCCTCAGACTCATCTTCAGTTACTACTGGGAACAATTTTAGAATACAGTTCCCCAAAAGAATCAAAAGTAGGTTCCTGTTAGCCAGGTAACAGATAAACTTGAATTCTTTCCCCTGATAAAGTCAAAAAAAATATTGCTTAAGACTCAGGTCACTGTGTGTGCTGAATTTGAAGCTATCATGCTCTGGAATCAGGGTCCCTCATTCAAACATTAGTCAGTGGCAGGGATATTTCTTTCTGCTGGGTGAGCCACGGGCATTGCTGAAAGCAGGGAAACTTGTTTTGGTAACTATAATATTGTTGACTAAGAAACAGGAAAAAATAATTTAAATAAAACAAAGAGGCAACACACACACATTTTATTCCTTAGTGGCTATGTCATTAATCGACGTGGAAAGTTCCAGCTAAGCTTGGTGAACACAAGGACATAAAATTGTACATCAAGCTGAAGATGAGACCATGAGAGTACTTTGCAAGAAGTAGTTACTTCTTTATTTTACACAAAGTTCCCTAATTTCCTTGTGTGCCACAAACTGAAACAAATTTTCTTGCTTAACAGCACAGTAAGAGGACAAGTCTAAATGTATTCTGATGAGAATTAGAAAATTCATTTTTTCCCAACAAATGTAAGCAGTTGATAAACTAGACCAGGAAAAAGGGTAGGAAAAATACTGAGCATCCAGATAAACTTCAACATATAAGAAATAGAGAATAAGATGCCTGCCAAGGTATTCCAGAAGGAGATAACAGAACTTAATTGTAATTAGGAACTATACACTATGGGAAATAAGAAGGCTGAGGGGACCTGAGTTTAACTGATGGATGAGCTATGTGATTAAATTATTTTTGTAGATAATTAATGCTCTGATTGTGATTCTGTGAGTAACAGAGAAAATGTTGGAGGATTTGGGGTGCAGAGAAGGATCAAATAAGGACAAGGTAAATTTACCTGATCTCAACAGAAAAGGGCTACAGGAAAAAGGAGAAACGGGAGTTCCTCTGTCTCTGGGGTCATCAGAGGAAAGTTTTTTGACTTAGATGTTTAGATAAAGACATTTTTCATGAACAATATTATGATAATGTGGATAACTTGACAACTGGAAAGTTAAGATCTTAGCCCAATAAATCTGTAATGTAGCCAATGCCAAGGAAGGTGGGAGACATTAGTGATGCAGTGGTGTAACTGGGAGAGAACCCTTGACCGCAACCAACCCTCATGAGGATGGCATGAGCTGTGTTGGGAGTGTGGGTGGAACTTGACTCCTCTCCTAATGGTTAGAATCAAAGGCCACTGGTCAGGGCAGAATGTTCAGCTATGGGTCAGTTCTCTTATAAGGTTTTTACAAGAGGATTAAGCAACATAATCCTATATTCTGGAGAAGGGAATGGAATCCCTGAGTTTTTATACCCAAAATGGTTCCCACTCTAATATCATGGGGACTGGAAGGATAAAGGGAAAGATAAAAGTGACCTTTGGGGCAAAAATAGTATTCAAAACATTTCACGGCCAGTGAATCATGAACCCCAGCCAATCAGAAGAAGCCAGATGAACATACAAGACCTATAAATAACTGTTATGGCCACTGGCCGAATTTCCACCCTACCTGTGTTTGATTTGCTCCTCAAGGTCATCAGTGCTGTATAGCACTATGGATAGGGCTTCTAGAGTACTTTGAAAGGGCTTCTGCTGCTAAGGAAGCTGTCATACCTGCTGCCATGGAATTTACTATATTAGAATCCTTTGTAAACTTTACATTAATAAGATGACACAAGAGTAAAATTCTTCCCAACTCAGTGACAGCAAACCTGCATCCAAATTCTGTCAAGTACATTCCTGGAACTTTTAACTAGCCCTTATTTTTCACTTGCATTGATTTTACCACTGGTGTCACCCTCTTGAGTTTTTCTGCCCATCACCAACTGACTTTTCTAACTTTTCTCATCTATTCCATCTCTTTCACACTGTCACCAGAAACCATGATGACATTATTAATGATCCACACAAAAATAAATAATAGTTACTCACTCCCTACAAAAAATATATGTTATATACCTTTTTCTGCTTTGGTACTCAAAACTGATAAAAATATATACATATATTTTATATATTATATATATTTTTTACATATATAAACTCCAATCTCCTGTATTTCCTGGTCCTTTCTTGATCTATTGTCCCTAACCCCTACCAACCCCTTGTGTTTTCAAGAGTGAAGGGCTGAATAACTCCTAGCTCTCTGTAGACCACTTCATGTACACAGTCCCATAATCCCAGTATTGGCTTATGTCTCCCTGCCCTTAGGAGACAAGGGCAAGCTTGTTGTGCAAGGTTGACTATAGTTCTCAGTTATTGGCTGCTGAATTTTGTAAGACATTCATACCTTTCTGCAACACTGATATGAAGCATGGCTGTGTGACGCATCTGGCCAATAAAATGTGAGCAGACGTAACACTCTTTGTAGAAGCTTTATGAGCTCCTACACCATGCTTTTTAATTCTGCTGTGAGAACAGCATGTCCCAGCCAGCAGCTGCCTCCACAGCTTACATAACAGAATGAGGCTGTGTGGCCAGTGCTGCAGTGAACTCACACCCAACATGAAGAACGAGCTAAATTACTTCTGCATATTACTTAGCAGAAGCTAACTGACGCAGAGATCTGGCTAAAGTCCCAAATGCCAATTTCAGCTTCCTCCCCGAAGTGCCATATTCCACTTCCTCTTGTGTACATCTTTCTACTTCACTTGAACGGTTCTACCTTAGTTTGGTATCATTAAAAAAAAAAAACTACACTCAAAGTAAATTCCTTTTATAGTTCTCTGTTAAAAAAAAAAAAAACTAACTTAGTAGCTTATAAGTTTGGTAACATTCAGGATAACTTGAATGGCTGAAAGATTATATCATACTCACAGTGCCCAGTCTTCTGTTAACACACTGTCTCAGCTCCCATATTCCACTATTTTCTAAAACTTTATGGCAAGCCATGATCCTCTCCACCTACTACACATGCTTCTCCCAAGAGGAGGGTCAGTGCCAAGCCCCTTGGTCTTGGAACAGTTCTAACAAGGCAGCCTGTTTTTTGCCCAGAAGTATCTCTACCATATATTTAAACTGAAATTGCATTTTCTATGAACTCATACTTTAATGCTGTCACAACTAACATCCAAGCTCAGGAGATTACATCTAACTTACTGTTAGACATTTTGATTGCAAAAGCTCTCTTTTACATCCACTATCTTGTATGGCTCTGTTTTGCCTCCAGTCTCTAGGAAGGCAGGTGCCGCAACTCATATACGTGCATCATCACATCTGAGTTCTTAGCACAGTGTCTGACAAATGGTGAGCACTCAGTCAACATCCGTGGGTGAAAAATGAATGAATAAATGAACATGGCTATTAAGAAACATGCCAAGGATCATATATCTTATAAGAACTAGAATTCCAGCTCATGTCTCAGATTCCAGTTCCAATGGCCTCATTCCAGTACGCTTGTGCCAGAGAACTACCACTCTCTTACCATAAACATGTGTAAACAGAGGCAGAGTGAGCACAGTCCAATGATTTTTAAAGAGGGGATTAAAGTGCTAGATAGGTATTGAGTTAAAAAAAGGTTAAAATTTCTTTCAATCTGGTGTTCTAATGAGAAACCTAAGGGTACTGTGATATCTAAAGGACTGATATCTGTGGAATGGCATTCTTCCTTCAGAACATTGTGTTTGCATGTAGGAAACTGTGGATGAAGACCATACAGATTTAGAAAATCTAGTTTTCCAGAGGGACAATCTAGATTGAGACATCAAAGTCATAAATTTTGCCAGCAAATGCTGTTGCTATCACTCTGAAACGATAGATGACAAGTTGTTTCTGTCTGCTAAATAATTCATCCTGTTCAGTGTTTACAAATTTACAAACACAAGAGGATGTGCACCTTTGTGACTGTGCTAGTGCTCCACTTTGAAGCCTAGATTCAGTTTTTATAATTACACAGTTTATTGGTCCCTCGTCACTGCTATCAGAGGGAAGAGAGTCATTATTCTCCCCTAGAAACACATCATTTGGAGTCAGGTGACCTGTAGGAGAGTTTTGGCTCACTACATATTGATTGTGTCACCTGGGGCAAGGCACACAAGCTTCAGGTCTGTGATCTCTAAAGTAGGAGTAATAATAAACATGAGTGAGCAGTGGGGATCAAATGAGATCAGCAGGTGGCTTTCAAACTATATTTTATGGAGCCCCTGCGATGGAGAGAGGTCAACCAAGAGAAGCCATGCCCCTTCCCATCCTCCCCTGCATTGTCTAGGGAAAGCCAGTTTTTAAGCTCGCAGATCTCAGCTACAGGCCTTCAAATTCCCAACCCAGTTATCTCAACCACCACACCAATATGAATGCTTCCTCACAATTGCTTGATGCTCTGGAGTTCACAGAGCACATCTGTATACTTTATCTGTATCTAATCCTTACCATGATATGAGAAAATTATCGTTCCCACACAGAAGCTGAAAGATGGTGGTGGTTCCCAAGAAGAGTCAGCAGCTGCCCCCAGCCAGACTGTTTTCTGCTCTCCCTGTGGCTCTGTACAGCCTTCTAATTCCTGTCTTCTGCAGTGCACAAGATATCATCTTTAATTTGGAAGCTGTTTGCCTTTTCAGATGACCTATGTTCTCACAATAAACAAGCCACATTCTCATTTTTCTTCAAAGACTGAAACTTCTGGCTTATCTTAAGGAAAAGGTGAAAGCATTGATTCAAAATCTGATAGGATTTATAGCTTAGCCCATGTTTCTGTTTCTAAGACCATAAAGAGCACATTGCCCTCAAATCACAAAGATAGTCATCCCAGGCCCAGAACAGCACATTGGGGTGGGGGAACAATTGTCCATAGATGGAAACAACAAATGTATCAGCAATAAGTATCACCTGATTTTCCAGCTAATTACCTAACTTTCTTTCCATTTAAGGGAAGCAACTCTCTGAAATTTCTTTTATTGCTGGTGAGATGTTCTCTCCATTTACCTCTTAATTCCAAGTGCCTGTCCATGACATATATTAAGACATCTCGTATACTCATTGGATTTATTACTTTATTCATTCATTAAGCAGCAAACATCTATCTTAGGTATGACGTGGAGCTAGGCATTGTGAATAGTGAATATGTAAAAATCAGTTACTGCCATCAAGATGTTTGATGAGGAGAACTGATCTATATAAATAGAGAGCAGAAAAAGATAAATAAATTGAGCAGTACAAAGAGTTCTGGAAATTCTATGAGCAAAGACTATTTTTGACCCCAGCAGTGTCTAGGGTAAGAGACTGATGCTATAAATGAATGAGTAGATGGGATCTCACCAGGAGAAAGTAGGCAAGAGCCTAATCAGGATGGAAGGAATGCCCATGCCAAGGGGACAATCTGAGAAGCTTGGAAGAAGCAAAATTTAATAATCAGCCTATAGAGTCAGGGAGTCTGGGTATTTATTTCCATTCCAGTCTCAATTCAAATATTTCTAAAACAGCTGTTTCTAGTCCGCCCTCTTGCTCTGCCCCCAGATCCCTAGTTCTTAATTCAGTTTTATAATGACTCAATATTTCAAATAACCCAAAGTCAGGAAGCCAGCCTAAAAATGCCGATTAATACTGAGGAATACCACGGAACTCGTGAGATCTTTTTGCACAGGGAAGTTTCCAATGACCAAAATTTATGTAAAAATTATTTTAAATGTACCTCCAGTTTTAGCTATTAAAAAGTAAAACATGAAGATAGGCTTTGGAATTAACAAATGAAAGGATTCACACTATGGAAATACAGATAACAGATCATATATTATAAATGTGAAAAATCAAGGTAATAAACAGGTATAAGTATCAAAAAGGCAAGAAAAACAAGAAAGGCCAAGTATAAATCTACAAAAATCTATAAAATAAAAATGACTAGGAGAACTAATGAGTTCCGGAGAGTAACACTAAATAGGAAAGACATATCTGAAAAAAGAAATATATATATATAATGTATATATATACACACACATATATACTTCCTCGTGCAAAATTGATAAAATTGAGAACAAAATAAAAACATGTTCTGTCATCCAAAGATTAAAAGAATTTTTTATTCAAAGTTTCTACTACAAAGAACCAATAGAGGCTATATTTCAAAATTCAAAAGGGACAAAAACACAAGAAGCAATGTACAAAGATACTAATAGAATATTTGGTTAACAGTGGAATTAACTATTATAATAAGTATTTTTATTATATGTTCATATCATATATTAACATCATTTATTATATATGGTATACATGTAGTATTTCAACAAATCAATTAAACAAGACAAACAACCTAATTGAAAAGAGGTCAAAACACAAAAACAAGTATGTCATAATGATGATATATAAATTGTTTGTTAATAAAGGAAATGCAAAAGAAAACCAAAATGGTACCATTCTCTTATTTCACACACTACTGAAAGTCTTAACCAGAGCAGTCAAGAAAGAAAAAGAAATAAAAGACACCTGAATTGGAAAAGAGGAGGCCAAATTGTCCTTCTTTGCACAAGACATGATCATATATCTAAAAATCCCAAAACACTCCACAAAAAAACTCATAAAAATGATAAATTTAGTAAAGTGCAAGATATAAAACCAATGCACCAATAACAAACCAGCCAAAAAAGAAACTAAGAAAGCTATCCATTTACAATAGCTACAAAAAAATGTATACCTAGGAATACATCTAACCAAACAGGTGATAGACCACTATAATAAAAACTATAAAACAGTGAGGAAGAAGACATAAAGAAATGGAATGATATCCCATGCTTGTGAATTACAAGAATTACTATTGCCAAAATGACTCATATTACTAAAACCAATATACAGGTTTGATGGAATCCCTATCAAAATATTAATGACTTTCTTCACAAAAATAAAAAGAAATCCTAAAATCCACATGATACCGTAGAAGACCCTGAATAGCCAAAGGAACCGTGAGCACAAAGAATAAAACTGGAAGCATTATATTACCAGACTTTAAAATATAGTATCGGGCTCCAGTAACCAACACAGCATGATACTGATATAAAAATAGACACATAGGCCAATGGAACAGAACAGTGAACCCAGAAATAAATCTACCTATTTGCAGCCCACTTAAGTTTAAATAAAGATACTAAGATTATACATTGGGTAAATGAGACCTTCTTTAATACATGGTGCTGGGAGGACTGAGAGCGGTGGCTCACACCTATAATCCTAGCCCTGGGGACACCAAGATGGGAGGATTGTCTGAGCTCACAGATTCGAGAACAGCCTGAGCTAGAGTGAGATACCATCTCAAAAAAATAGCTGGGCATTATGGCGGGCACTTGTAGTTCCAGCTACTTGGGAGGCTTAGACAAGAGAATTGCTTAAGTCCAAGAGTTTGAGGTTGCTGTGAGCTGTGATGCCATGGCACTCTACCAAGGGCAACAAAGTGAGACTCTGTCTCAAAAAAAAAAAAAAGTATATATATGTGTGTATGTGTGTGTGTGTGTGCATATACATGTACATTATTATATATGTATAAGTCCTTAATCCATTTTGAGTTGATTTTTGTATATAGTGAGAGATAGGGACATAGTTTCATTCTTCATGATACGGTTGTCTATTTCCCAGCAGACAATCATATCAAGAAGAATGAAACTATGCCCCTATCTCTCCCTATATACAAAAATCAACTCAAAATGGATTAAGGACTTAAATGAAAGATCCAAAATTATAAAACTACTAGAAGACAATATACAGAAAAACAAATATTGACACCTGCCAAAGTATCACAACCGACTTAGATATTATTGAATATTAAATGTTATTTAAGTAATAATATGTAATAGGTTCCCTCAGACCCTTTGTATGAGTGTGGATAGGTATAGACTTTCTGGGAAGTAATTTGAAAACTATGTATCCAAATCCTGCCTTTGAATGAGTACTTTCAAGTTTGCATAACTAATCTAAAAGATAGAAAAAATTTACAAAGGTAATTTTAGCCATATTTGAAAGAGTGAAGCATTGAAAAGACTTTGATGACTAACAAAGGAATGGCTCAATGACTGTGCCATTTTCCAAGTGTTGCACATTGTGTTTACAAGGGACTACAAGGGACTACGGAATCACTAAGACAGTGCTGATACCAAGAACTTACGTATAAACGCCAGTAAATTGCACATGCAGAATGATTTGAAAGTACAAATAGACAGCTACATAATACACTTCTAAAAATAAATAAACACTTAGAAAAATGGCTAGAAAGAATATAAAATGATGGCATAGGTAATTGTTCTGGCTTGTTGGTGAATTTTGAGAAATAGTTTTGGGTAAATGATTTTCTTTTTCTTTTTATATATCTCTATAGTCTGCCAAGCACAGAAAATAGATTAAAAAAAAAATTGCCTCCTGTAACTTATATTCTAATTAGGAAGAAAAAACAAAAATAATTGAAGAAGTATAATATGTTTATATAACATCAGATAGCAATATATCTCTAAGATGTATTGCTATTGTAACCAAAACGATCATACACTTAAAAATTCTGATTACCAAAGAGTGGAACTAGGCCAGCAGCCTCTGGATCCTACCTTACAGAACGTTTAAAGGGACAAAATTCCCCTGCAGACTCCCCACAGGTCTGAGGGCTTTACATTCTAATACAAAAGCCTCAGTGGATTATCAACCCATTAACATTTCCAGGACCTTTCCAGTTTTAGCTCTTGAAAGTCCTGTGTCCCAGGAAAATTCCTGTGTTCTCAGTCCTGGGCAAACCAGGACAGTTGTAATGCTCAGAAACTTTACAAAACCATTTGTTCACTCTTGTGTCAGTTCACAGCAAGTCTGTAACCAAAGGAAACTGCTGTGGCCTTTACAAGCTGTGTTTAATGGTCAGAGCATCTCCTTCTGGGTGTGACGTTCCAAACTGAATAACTCCTTCACAAGTCCTGGGGATTAAGAATAGAGATGCCTTCATGGTATAAATGAAACCTTGGTACAATGGCATACATTGGATTGGCACCATTCAGGGTTACTAGAGTAATCCCACATACCTCTCATGTTATCCTCAGTTTTTTCTCTGTAATGCTAGGTAAAGATATGTATCACTTCTGGCTGGGATTCTCTCTCCTGCGAGAATCTATTTTTATAACTCTGTTGGTAGTGATTGCTATTTCCTGAGTACATATAGCATGTAACCAGAGGGTAAGATATTTCACACATATTATCATTTTTATTCTAAAAGCAGACCTGCAAGGTATATATTGTAACCATTTTACAAATATGGTGAGGGACCTTCAGGGAGGTTAAGTAATCTGGAAAGAGCCAAACAGCCAGCAGGGGCCAAGGCAGGAAGGGGAACAATGGTTTGCCTCACAGCAAAGTTCAATTTCTTAATAATTTATCTGAAAAATTACTTTAAAAAGCTTTATGACTCATCAAACACAAAATCGGGGTTTTAAAAGTGATTAATTCTTATAACCTCTAGTTTTTCTTTTAAATGCCCCTTTTCATTCTGAGCTGAATAGATTTAAATCATTATGACCTAAACTGATTTAAATTAGAGGAACTATGCATCCATTTTATCCAGGCACACAAATGTCTCTGCTATACGTTGCTCTCTAAATAGAAATTTCTCTAGATAAAAAAAAATTTAATAGCTGAAATAATTATATAGTTTCTAGGTGAATCACTCTGTAACTTTTAGTCTTTGGGAAGATTCCATATCTCTAGTTATCTGCTCTAAAATGGTTTCCAGCTACCCACTTATGTCCTTGGTAAAATTACAGCCCATTGGTAATCACATTGTTTTTACTCAATACCATTGATTTATTTATTCTTTAAGTCTACAGTTAAAGTTCACATTAATACCAAAGATGTATAGTAACGTTTATATTGGGACCTTACAATAACCTTGTCAGGTATTTAACTAGATGACACTCTGGGAAAAGAATAAATTTCAACCAAAAGATCTGTTGATTCAGTTTAATTGAATTTCTCTATTTCTTGCCTTCCTCCTTCCTATACAGCAGGTAGTCACCCTGCCTCCAGAATGCATATATAAGATACTTCTCTGTCTCGATAAGCCCTCCCTCCTGAGATATATTAGCAAATAAAAGAAAACATGATATGACAAAGACTTCAGTAGACAGGGCACAAAGGAGACAAAGAGCAGGACAGTGACTCAGAAAGTGGGAAAGGAATCTAAGGAAAGGATGCTCAGAAGTGACAATGCCCCAGTTGGGCTTTGAAGGATGGGTAGGAAAGGCTTCCTTGCTAACGCCCTAGCCCCTGTTCTCACTGATTTGGGTTTTGTTTTGTTTTGTTTTCCACTTCACATTTCAGCTTTGGTTGATCGGAGTAATCACAGATGCCCCACATACAGTCACCTTCTCTTACCATTCTCATCTTTCAGAACCAAGCGCCAACACCCTGGGCTATCCCCCTGTAGTACATGCATCCTCAGAGACCACTGTCAGATGCTACAACTTCCTGGAAACTTCCTCTGTCACAACCAGTCATGAATTTTCACTTCCTCTTTGAAATAAGACTTTGTTACTCTGTTATTTCACTCATCAAATTCTACATTGTCTTTGGGTCACTGAAATCATTGTTCTGTCTTTCTTAATAGATGGTTTGCCTTCTGAACACACAGAGCATGCTATGAGTATCATCATCTCCCCACTTTCCTAACTCATCATTCACTGCAATACGGAGCCCCCCATGGCTACAACAGAGTACAGTTCCATCAACACCACCTGTCTGATGAAGGAGCTGGAAAGGACTTCACTTCCTACAGTAGATACACTTCTGATGTAGGATATGAATGAAATTTTCAATAAAACCCAGCATGTCTTCATTTAAGTGGATTTTTGCATATGAAATTAATTAGTCTATAATAACAGTCTCTTTTTGGTCAGAGGTGGTAAAACTGGAAGAAATTCCCTTTTTTAATTTTCCCAAGGCTCAAACTTGTAGCACTTGGTTTTTTAAAGCTCTACAGCTAAACTGTATAAAGGAACTCCTATTTCTGCTTGGAGTATAAAGGAAAAAAAAAAAAAAGGACTTGAGATATTTCAAAAATTTAAGGAAGGAAAAAGAAGCAAAAAAATGTTGACTGCTTCTTAATGGTCAAGAAGAGAAAGGACTATTATAAGTCATCAGGTTTTACAGGGAGATCATTAAGCTAACACACCCAAACCTGAAAATAAATTGGGAAAAGGGAAAAGTAAAATTTTTTTGAGAAATACAGAAGTTGGGAAGACATCAAACAACTAAAAGGTTATAATATTTAAGGTTACAATTGAGATTAATCCCAGGAAAAGGCTTGGCAAATAAGTCAGCGTCTCTAAGGACTCCATCAATGATGCATGTCTCATTTCTGAAGGATCACAGTGCCCGGGTCTTTTCAGAATTCTACCATGAAAAAGTGAGGTGTTCTCGTTTCTTCATTACAAACTATAAAATTTTACATGTAATAATGCAGCACATTTCTAAAATTTCCTTGAATATTATGCAGACTCTGTAATTCCTATTTCAAGTCTTGGCATTCTGCTAAGAATTAAAACAAAAAATGCTCTAAGAATGTCTTAGGGAGCTTAAATTATGCATTTAACTTTGATGCACAAAATAGTTCCTTGTAAAATTAAGTATCTCACTAAAGCTAAGAGGAAAGATTGATTAAAAAAAAAGTCAACTTTGCTATTCAAGGCCATTTCTTCCTTTGTCCTTTGAATTATATTCTAACTTCTTCCACATCCTGATTTAATTTTTAGTGAGAAAGAAAGGAAATGACTTAGAAAAGATTTATGCTTGTATCTATCATGAAACTACTTCAACTAGATATTTAAGAACTTTGCTGAGACCTTCTAAGATGAAAACAAGTCCAGAGAATTCCTTGAGAAACCACTGTGGGAGCAGCTGGTAAAAGTCATAGAAAACCAAGAATAGCTAGCAGGTTGTCAGTAATATTCAGGGTGAAAGTGGAGCTTGTTAATTATTTTTTCTTTAATCACTTGAAAGAAAATGCAATATTGTGTTCACAGCTTGGGAAATATCAAAAAAGGTAGACTATCAAATTCCTCTGTATTAATTAAGATAGGCAGAACACTATAACAAATCACCCCTAATATAAATATTGGCTCAATTACAATAGATGGCTAGAAGAGGCCTAGATTGGTGTTAACATTTCATGAGTGGCCCTGATCCATGCAATCCTATAAGGCTATCAGTGGATGTTCTGTCTTAAACAGGTGGATTCCAAGGTCATGCTCTCTACTGTGGACAGCCAGGAAAGAAAAGAGCTTGAAGTCCCCCACATAGTTATGGGTCCTGCCTAGAAAGGACACAGATTACTTTTGCACATACTTGCCAGTCGTGTGACCACACACAGAGAATTGGAGGCGAGTTGGCAGATCGTTTGTTCTGAACTTGACAACCTCTTCTCAGTAGCAATTGTACAATGTAGAAGTAGGAAAACAAATATTTGGGGACAGCTTGCCATCCCCACCATAATCCTATAAACTGAAGAAACTAGTCACATGGGTAACCCCTTCTGTCCGTATATTGGCTCTGTGGTAGAAAACCTGGGGTCAGATAAGTTCAAATATGTCTCCAAGGAAGAAATGAAGTCAATTTACCCATTGACTTGAAGCTGTGGGTTGATTCAGAAAGATCTCTGATAAAAAGTTAACATAGTGCGACTCAGTCACACAAACACAAATGATCAGTTTTAGATTGAAGATGGTGCTCTAAGCACAGCCTTCACCCCTCTCTCTCTCTCCTTCTCTCTCTCTCCCTCTCTGTGTCTCTCTCTCAATTCAAATGCTTACAAATGAAAAGAAGGGATAAGAATGTTTAAACTGGGCTATATACAGCTTGAGGCTCAAAAACATAAGAAATTTACCAGAATTATAGATCACAGTGAAACACACCAGAAGGTAAAAGAGATTAGCAAAGAATATGAGCTATAGCTGAGTCCGTTCTGATAATGACTTTCTGGGGCACATGACTTCTGATACCATTACCAACCTATCTGAATGCCTTCAATGATTAGTAAAAAAAAAAAAAAACCAATATATTTTAGCTTATGTATATGTTTTTACCCTAAATGGGACATAATTACTTTTTAATCTCCTTTTCCCTTATACATTTTTATGTCATTAAATATTTTCTATGGCATTACATAAATGCTGCATGACACACTACCAAAAAGACTTAGCAACATTTATTTAATACCAAAGTTAAGATAACTTATAAATATATTCTAATTTCTAGGCTCCATCCTAATTTTTATATAATATCTCAGTCCCCACAACCATGCTATACAGTAGCTACTACTATTGTTACCCCAAATTAAAAAGTAAAGGCAGAGTCTTTATAAAATAACACACCTTTGGCAAGATTACACATTGATTCTGTTTTTATTTACCTTTGTCCAGAAGCTTCAGCAGGCTCGATTCTCTTTCCCAAGTACTCACTGCATTTCAAGCATTCTTTTGTGCTCTAATACTTAACTCTGCCACAAAATTGGGAAGACAAAGGCCATTCAGATCAGTACAGAAAAAAATCACATTTATCAGCCTACACCATAAGATGCAGTTTATTGCTGCCCTCCAGCTAGCTTTAAAAATCCTTCCACATGATCTACAGCTCAATCCATAAATGGACTATGAAACTGGACAGCTGCCGTGCGATGAACCCAAGAAGAGGGCTATTTTAAAGCTGTCTTCTTGAGCAATAACAATAAAACAACGTGGGCACCAAATGGTTGATGTTGGTCTTTTAAATAAGGCAAAACTGAATTTAGCTCCCTAAGGAAAGCACAGAGTTTTTTTTAATAGATTATAAAAGTATATTATTATGCTAATGGTGAATAGCTGTACTGGGTTAACTATTCATAAACATTTTGGTGGGGAGCCTTCACATTACCTGTGTGTAAAGCAGTACTCCTTCATCAGAAGAGACTCTCACAGTCAGCCTATCCTTCGCGTTCTAAGTTCAAAGTCCTCACTTTTCTGATTATCCTAGGCATCCTTGCCTTTTATTTTTTCCTCCTGGACTTGAGATCCCAGGGAGCCTCATTAGTTTTACAGACAGATGCAGCTCTCTCTCTCTGTTCAGTTAAGACAGTAAATGAGGAGCTTGTGCTCCCGACAAAAATTCTTATTTGATGAAAAAAAACTGGCAAATGACATTAAAACTTTCCCAGAAGTCACCATGAAGTGTGCAGAACGGAAAATTGAGAGTATCTCAGCAATCCTTTAGAGAGAGCCCACATGTGCTAAGGAAAATGCGGAGAGGAACAACATTTCGGGAGCTCAGTGTCTTTGAAGAGGGGATGAGATCATTACAATTCCTCTAACACAAGCAAAATTAAAAAGTGTCATTGCAGTGAAACATAAAATGTGACATGCATGCTCACAGGAGGGAAGGATTATGCCTTTTGGGAAGGCTGATAAAAACTTTCTGGAGAAAGGTACATTTGAAATGGGTCTAAATGGGTTAAACTAATTTTAGGCATTAAAAGTGTAATGGATAAATGGTATTCAGCCAGAAGGCACACACAGGATCTATTTCAGATGGGAGAAAGTTCCATAAGACTAAAGGAGAGTTCCTGCACAGACCATAAAACACAAAATCTGATGTGCCTTAGAGTTTGCATATAAATTCATTGAAAACTTTTATATAAAGGATGCCATATTTTATATATTCGGAACCCAGGGATGAATCTTGTCCTATTTAAGTTGGTTTGGAAGAAATTTCCATTGAGGACAAGGATAAAATAATGCAGCTGTGTCCTGGTCTTCTAAAGGAAGGTTTCAATGAAGAAGAGGGTTAGAATGATAGATATATTTTGGAAGTAGAATTTGTAAGACATAGAAAAATTCAGAAATTGAGGCCAGAAATAAAATAGGCTTTGGAGAGATTATGCCAGATGCAAAGAGAGCAAACTACTGAAAGTTTTTGTGACATATATATTAGAGAATTTTAATTAGCTCCTTCTTTTTATCAGTTTAATTGCTATCTCTATATTCTAGTATTGTACTCATCTTACCAAGAAGGAATTCAAGAGTCACACTCTGGGCACTTTAATGTGCTCCAGGAACAGCTGAAGTTGCTTGAAGTCCTGGTTCTCCAAACTACAGATCACTCAAATCATTTCACATCTTCTCAGAAAGCCAGGAGAGGTGTTTTAAGTGTGCTTATGGGATTCTCACTTGAATAGCTACCATCTGGGGATGGATTAATTAAAGGGATAATGACGATAGAAATCCTTTGCATCATGTCAACCTCTGAAGATGTGAAGAATTATGATGTTAGTTCTCTACCTTTTGAACTCAATCCAAATCAGATTTTCAGCGTCATTCATTAGTCAGCAATTCTTATGCACTCACCTTGGAGGGCAGCATGGCCTTGCTTATGTAGAGGTAGACTCACAGCACAGGGGGTTACACGTTGAGTTCCGACATGAACTTTACCCAGGTTAAAATCCTATTTATGTCACTTTACTGCCTGTATGATCCTGAACAGCCTATTTAACATCTCTACTTCAAATTCCTTGTCTATAAAACTGAGATGGTAATAGTACCTACATGATATAATCCTTCTGAAGATTAGAGGCACTCTGACCTGTAACGATTAGAAAAGTTTCTATCACATAGACAGTTCTCAATAAAGGGTGATTATTTCTTTCTTTCTTTCTTTTTTTTTTTTTTTTTTGCAGTTTTTGGCTGGGGCTGGGTTTGAACCCGTCACCTCTCACATATGGGGCTTGTGCCCTACTCCTTTAAGCCACAGGCACCTCCCTGATTATAACTTTTAGGAATCCTTTCTTCCCACATGGAAAGTAAGCTCAGAAGAGGGAATGGTTTAAGAAATTTATTTTGAACTTTCTATGATTTCCAACATAATATGTTTAGGTTGAGTTAATACAACTATTTAGAGAACATTTTGGTCAGCAAAGATTCTCTGATACCACTTTCAGTATATGGCAAGGTATGAATAGGGTAATAAGACTTTCTCACTGAATATAGAAAAATCTGAAAGTCAAGGTTATAGGCAAACTGAGATTGTGTCAAGGGAATTGTTTTTGTCTGCTATTTCTTGCTTTCACATAATTTAAGTGAACTGCTCAATGCCACAAGTGAAGCAATAGACTAGTTAAGTTTAGTTCACTCCAGGGAAGCTGGACTTAAACATAAATTCTTTGTCTATAGCCAGACTTGAGTTTAAATAGAAAATCTCTGAAGGGCTGGAAATAACCTAGATGCTTGAATGAGCATGGAACACAAAGTCAGCCAGACTTGCATTGAAAATTATCCATGCTATATATCCAATAAAGGGCTGCTAAACAGCATCTATAAAGAACTCAAACAAATCAGCACAAAAAAAAGCACTTAACTCCATTAAAAAGTAGGCAAAAGACATGAACAGAAACTTTTCCAATTAAGATAGTCTAATGGCCAACAAACAGATGAGAAGACACTCAACATCTCTAATCATCAGGGAAATGCAAATCCATAGCACAATGATATATCACCTAACAGTAGTGAGAATGACTCAGATTAAAATGACCCAAAACAACAGATGCTGATATGGATAGAGAGAGAAAGGGACACTCCACAATCCTCTGCTGGTGGCACTGCAAACTAGTAGGACCATGGAAAGTAGTGTGGAGATACTTCATAGAACTAAAAGTAAGTCAACCTAGTTTTTGATCCAGTATTCCCACTATTAGGATTAATTCAAAGGAAAAACATCCTATGAAAAAGACATATGTACTTGTATGTTTATAGCAGCACAGTTCACAATTGCAAAGATGTGGACACAACCCAAGTGCCCATCAATACATGAGGGGATTAATAAATTGTGGTACATACATGTGTGTATATATTACACACTGGAGACCATTCTCCTATGTGAAGTATCACAAGAATGGAAAAACAAATGCCCAATGTACTCAACACTAAATCAGAACTAGTTGATGAACACTTATGTACATGTATGGAAGTAAAACTCAAAGGAAGTTAAGTAGGTGGGATGAGAGAGGCAGCGTAGAGTAAACTCACACCTAACTGGTTAAATACATATATTCTGGGCAAAAGGTACATTTATAACTTTGATTTAAAATGTACAAAAGCAAAAGATGTAACCAAAATGTGTGTGTCCTATAATATTCTGAAATAAAAAATAGTCCAACTTATCCAAGTTCTACCATTTCCTGGCTCTGTGACAAACATCTCTTTATTCTCTTGCTCTTTTTTCTTTCTCTCACACACACAGTCTATTAAATAGATTTCCTAAGGCAAGATTTTAATGAGATCTTTCTAGTAATAATGAAGATCCTTAGTGACTATTTATAAATATCAAATACATTTCTGAGTGTTTTCTTAAGATTTATGAAGTCAAAGTTAGAATTTCAACAGTATATAACATTAAGTATCTATATAGCTAATTTTAACCATAATGTGACAGTTTCATATATGTTTTCATAAATGATAGGTTTTAAGCATTTTCTTATTTGATTAGTTATATGCAAGTATTAGCTTTTATATTCTGAACTATATATATTTCTAAAGTTTTAAGAAGTATAGAAATGACTGAATCATGAGTTAGATTTCAAAGAAACCTAGAAGAAATACTAACGACACATTTGAAAAGAGATCAAACAGATTAGAAAGAAGAGTCAGAGCTCTTCGGTGATAAAGGGCAGAGAGCACTGATGTAGGAGTAGAGGGAGGCTATTCCTCCATACCAACCAAACAGAGGAGCCATATAGAGCCACAATGCGGCAAGCATTGCACCAGAAACCCACATGAATATCACAGTGACATTGCTGCAGGACAGATACCTGGAGACAAGGTGAACTAAATCAGGCCAATTGAATTATATTGTACTGATGGCCACAAGACATGGAGACATGGAATATGGTACACGAGGCACAAATGATTGGCAGCAAGATCTCTCTCACCATCATTCTCCTCAGGTGTAAAACAAGGGTGATAATGGTCTCACCAGGTCACTTTAAGGCACTATGCCCAGCTTGCAGTATATCCCCCTCCCTGGGAATATGGCAGGTCTCCACTGAATGACGTGGCTGACTGTCACCACAGGGCAGGAACAGAGACAGTCAGCCCCTCCACCCACTTCTCAGCAGCTCCCTAGGAAAAGCAGAGACTTGATGAAAGCTCCTCTTCCCTCTACTAAAATAATGTTATCAATGTGGCTAGTATTTATGAAATGTTTGATGATAAGCACTTAGTACATATTATCTTTGATGTTTGCTTTGCCCCTATGGGCTCAAAACACCATCATAAAATTATTTACTAGGAGTTTCTTAGTGGCAAGGCCCAGTCAGATTTATTTCTGTGACTCCCAGTGGCCTAGGATACCATTTGATATATAGTGGGTGCACTTGGCTAAAGCAAAACTAGAAATCATAAGCAGAGCTCATAGTGTCCATGGAACCAATTGGAAAGAAAATGGTCCAGTTAGACACATCATGTATGGAGATTTGAAGTGAAGTAAGGAAAGCAGAGATGTAATTGACGAAAATGGATTGAGTTCACAAATAGTCTGGTGGCTTTTATCATTTAGGGATGTCTTTTATGTTCCAGGGACTGAGCTCATATGAATAAGAGCAAAGGAAGAGTGGCCATGTGTGTGGGACAGAGAGAGAGGAGCCTCCCTACACACTGGTGCTTCAGTTCCCAACTTACCTAGCCAAGAACTTGAATCAAAACAAGGCTTTGACGGGACTACACAGAGTAAATACAGCATGCCTGCCTGCCCATGGCCCTTCCTGACCTAGTATTTCCAGCAGGGCTTACTATCTCCAGCGACAGGTGAGGCACATCTAGGTCTATGAAGGAGGCCAAATTCTTGCTACATTACTGCCCTTTTATCCACAGGCCGGCCTAAGCAGCCTATACGAGCAATCAGTGCTCATCCCACTTATATCTATACTTACATTTATTTATATTTTTATTCACCAGTATCTCTTGGTTTTTGAAACAAATAGCACCAGTTAAGCTGTACCCTTATCCAGGGGAGAGAAAATAGATTTAAAGGATCTCCTGATAATTTCTCTGGCTTCAGCTTTCTAACACCCTAGAAAACTCCTGCCCTCCTAAGGAGGTACTAGAAACACAGTAAAGGCCTTCCCTATATGCCTCAGCATGAGAATGTTCTTTACAGATCTCTGGTTAAAGGGAGTGGAGTTGACTGAGAGTGGCAGGGATATCAATACAGGACTCTGGATGATCAGAGTTGGCTTGAGGACTCTCCAGTGTCCTTTCTGCTGGACAGTTTAGAATGCTTTTACCATCTTCTATTCTCTCCCTCCACCATTCAAGGTCATGGGCTGACATTTTCCCCAAACTTTCCTGATTTGATTCCCTCCTTATTTTTTCTTACAGGTGTTTTCTACAATAAAACCCTTCCACATTTAGTCCTGTCTTGGCACCTGCTTTTCTAAAGACTCAGATGACATTTGCACCATGCAACTATATATTTAATCATTTATTCACTTTTGAAATAGTTGCTAACCTTATACTGTGTCTCAACCACTATGCTTATAAGCACTAGAGGGGTACAAAAAAGAAACTGAGACTATTGAATCCTGACCTCAAAAAGCCACAAAAATATTAGGGGAGAAAATAAATAAATAGGCATTCATTGCATATTGGTAAGTTATATGCATGAGGAATCCATGATGGAGAAATGTGGG
>NW_003852417.1:9003915-9012113 GCF_000181295.1 Otolemur garnettii
AAAAAAAAAAAAAAAGGATCTCTGCATAAATTGATCCCTTATAGGTTGGATCATTGCCACATTGTTAGATGGGTAGCTGTGAAAGAAAGATCTATAGGCATGGAACAGTGACTCTGAGGCAAAACAACCCTCTTTCCAGGTAAATTTCATTCATCTTTAGAAAACAACTTGGCTCTCAAAGTTCCCAGAAGCTGCCAAGAGGCCTCTGAAACAATGAAAGAGCACCAACAAACCTCTGCCTCAGTGTAAAAAGTCGTAAGGTGCCAGAGCTGTTTAAGGCATTATCCATGTCAAAAACATGGATATTCGGGTGGAACTTTTTATTACTATTTTATCAAAGATTAAAGAATCTCATGTAAAGAGGGAAAAAAGAAGGCATATGGCCTTCACTAGAAGGCATGTAGCCACACCACAAACCATTCCTTCTCCTCAAGCGGAAGGCTCCATTGAGAACATCCCAGGATCCCCAACCTAGTTCTAGTCCTGGCGCTGCCCATGTTTCAGAGCCACCAAGAAAAATGAACAACATGCTTTATCACTGGACATGTTTTCCCAAGAGTCAAATTATCTCTAAGTTCACTGCCAGCTGTAACCTTTTAAGACTTTAAATTTAATTAACCCAATAGCAAATGAAAAGTCTCAGGATGAGACTGAGTATGAGCCTCATCATAAGACAGTCTGCAAATGCGAAGACTCCAGGTGAAGAAAGGGGAATCCGGCATGTGAAATAAAAGAAATAATGCAGGTTTGATACCAGTTGGGCAGTGTTCTGTGTCATTAAATGGACATAACCTAATGTCCGGACATAACCAGAACAGTAGCCAAACAGAATGCACCCAATATGGTGGGTATATAACCACAGCCCAGGAGAATTTCAGATTCTAAGCAGCTGTCAAATGTGCCTTCCCAGTGGACAGGGACATTTCTGGGTCTCACAGTCACAAAGTGGACAGGAGCACACCCAAGGGTGGCCTCCCACATAGGCAACCACAGTTCAGGATGCGGGTCTGAGAAGACAAGCTAACAAACTGGCCCCAAACAAGAGCCAACTGTCCTCCAGTAGGAGTCTGAGGATGACATTAACGGTTAATATTTTTAAATATATTGAAATTTATTTCTCAAGAAAGTCGAACACTTTAAAGTCTAACACTCAGAAGATCACTCTAAACACATTTTAATGGAATGTGAGTCACCAGGTACAAGGTGGGTGTAAAAGAGCAAGAGCAAAAAGTTACACTGAGACAAGGTTTGGGGTGCTGAGGATTTGTTTTTGTAACGTTCTTGTTATTTTGCTAACACGAGCACTCTCAGTCTTCCCACTCGGAAAGTCATTCCAGGACCAACATCAAATCAGAGAACTAGGCCACATGTCAGGGTGGCATGGAAGAAGCATTAGCATTTCAAAAAACGGAGACAATTTTTTTTTTAAGACATAAGACTGTAGAACATGAAATCTAGGAGGAATTGCTGAAGTCAGCAAGTCCACATCCTTCATCTGTTGGGGAAAGAGCAGGCGGAGGTGAGTTGTCTGTGGGCACGAGCTAGATGAGAGGGGGATCTCAGAAGCAAATTCATACTTCGCCTCAGTGCTCCTCTGCCAAACTGTGTCCTGTGTGTGGATAATTATTCCAGAAACCAAAACCATCTCTTTACCCCCTTAGGCAAGACATATAGTCAGACTAACCAGGATCACAATTTGCCAAGGGCACTTGGCAAATACCTGCTGCCCAGCTGAATAGAGACCACCTTCCTTCGGGTATTCGGAAATGTCAAAACAAGCATAAGGGTCTGTTGTGTGTTGCTAAGTAACAAAAGAGGAAAAGAAAATGGCTATGTTGTTGAGTTCATTTCTAGGACATGGTGGGAGTCTCACATCTGAAACAAGTCTCCTGCTTGCTTCTGTATCAAGGCTATTATTTAGCTAAGGCAAAGTTCCTTAATGGACTTAAAAAATGGGCTTTCAGTTCTTCAAGAACAACATTGAAACTGCCCAGAAGTGAACTTTATAAGAAAACAACAGCCATAGGCATCAGATTTTCATCCTCTGTGTACAAAGTTTCTGCTTTGATCTTCCCACAGCATAAAGTGCCTCTCTGCATTGAGAACAGGGCCCATTGGCTTGACCTCTGCATGGTCCAGAAAGTCACAGACTCGATAGTTTAAAATGGAATTATGTTTTGTGAAAATCTATGTGACTGGAGATTCAGAGTGAGTCTGAGTCATAATCACCCCCTTTAACTGCTGGAGTGTCTGGAGACAGCTTCTCCATCCCCACTCTTCTCAGATAGTGATCTCACCCACCTCGGGCTTTAAATACCATCTCTGTGCCGATAACAGCCAATATGCTTCACATGTCCAGTCTCTCCCTGCAGTTCATCATCATCCAGCCAATTGCTTATTTGACATCTGTTATAAATTGAATTGTGCGCCCCTCAAATTCACTTGTTCTAACCCTTAGTATCTCAAAATGGATGTAAGGTCTTTAGAGAGGTAATCGAGTTAAAATGAAGTTATTAATGTAGGTCCTAATCCAATGTGATTAGTGTACTTGCAAGAAGAGAAAACCTGGACTCAGACATGCACAGAGGGAAGATGAAGTGAAAATGCAAGCCGGGGAGAGAGGCCTGGAAGAAAACCTCTCTAGACACTGGATGGAAGCAGCCCTGCCAACACCTCCGTCTCAGACACCCAGCCTCCAGAGCCGTGAGATGACTTTCTACTGTCTAGGCCACTCACTTCGTGGTACTTTGCTACAACAACTCCAGCAAACTAATACAATGCCTGTTTGAATATCAAATAAATGCCTGAAATATAACATATCCAGGCCCACAGCTTAGATGCCACCGGTTCTAGCCTGGTGCTCTCCAGTACCCCCATCTCAGTAAATGACAATTCTAATCTGTGGGTCTGTACAGCCAAAAACAATGCAATCACTCTTGAATCATATTTTTCATTCAAATCTGTGAAATAGGTCATTTCTTTTATTTCAGATTAACATATGGGTATAAACAATTAGGTTATGTTGTTTGCATTTGTTCAGCAAAAGTCCAAGTTGTAGTTGAGCCCTTCACCCAGGAGGTGTGCCATAAACCCCTACATCTCACACATTAGGTGAGAGCTTACCAATCTCCCTCTTCCTCCTCCCTGCCAACTTGAATTTAATTATTATTTTTTTAATTGTGCGGGCATGTACCACATGTACTCAATGCATTGATGCTTGTTTTTCCATTCTTGTGATACATCCTCCAAAATAAAGTATCACAAGAATGGAAAACAGTTCATTTCCTAAATAATTTTCTCTTTGATTACCGTACCTCTAAATTATATCCAAAGCTAGATCATTTCTCACCCCTGTCCAATTCTGTCACCTAAATCAAGTTGCTATCGCCTCTCATGTGGATTTTGGTAATAGTTTATTTATTCCTCTCTTGCCTTCTGCATCCACATTTGCCTCTCATAACCCTATCCCCACACAGCAGAAAAGTGGGCTTTAAAGAAGGTAAGATCGTGTGAATGTTCTGCTCAAGACCTCATCAGGGGTGTGGTAATCTATATTTACTTGAAGTCCTACCAAAGTATATAAGGATTTGCTTCAGTTGGCCCCCTAGGTTACAACTCCCAGACCTTTTCTTCTATTTCTTTCTCCATTTCACAATATCTGTTCCAATAAATCCAGTATCCTTGCTATTCCTCAAAAGGCCAGCTGTGTTTCTGCCCCAGGGCCCTTGAACTCTCTGCTCCTTCTTAGTGGAGTCATTTTCTCTGAGAGACCCAGTGACTTATTGTCTTTCCTTATTAACCTTCCTGCTAAAATGGCCTTTATGGCCATCATATCTAAATAGCATCCTGTGCTGTAAATCATGGGGTCTTTAAAGATTATTCCAAATGGTCATGGAAATTACACTCAGAGAGGCATTTGAAACTAGAGGATTTATGACCAAGTTTGGTGGCTCATGCTTATAATCCCAGCATGTAGGGAAGCCAAGGTGGGAGGATTTCTTGTAGCATGTAGGGTGGCAAGAGTTAGAGACCTACCTGAGCAACATAGTGAGAACCTATCTATACAAAAGAAAAAAAAAAAAAAAACAAAAGCATCAGCTGAGTGTGTTGGTATACACATGAAACCCCAGCTACTCAGGAAGTTGAGGGGAAAGAATCGCTTGACCCCAGGAGTTTGAAGTTGGGCTATGATCATGCCAATGCACTCCAGCCTGAATAACGAATCAAGACCCTATCTTTAAAAAAAAAAAAAAAAGATTTATTGTACTCACAGGTCCTAGAAGAGCGATGCACCAAGCCATACAAGGGGCCTTATGGGAAGTTCTCCCAGAGAAGAGCTTATTAAACAGATAGAAAGCTGAGAGAGGAAGGAAGTGAGGGCCTCTGGGAAAGTAGGGCCTCTGGGGTCAGAATGTAGCATATAAGCAAACTGCATGAGGGGTTTTCATGGGTGCAGTTGTTGAATGTCATTAGGTCCTATTCAGGGGAGAATGAAAAGGGGGATTTGCATCCAAGACCAGCTTTGTCACACTGGTGCACCTGCTTACCTGGGCAGGGTGCTCATGACCTATTTCAGGGAGGTGGCTTAAGGCACCAGGAAAATATAAAGTCTTAAGAATTGATAATACATCCCCCATGTATTTAGTTACGTATTTTTATGTTTCTCCCACATGACTCTCTGAAAGACCAGGCATTATCCTTTCTGTTCATCACCATGTTCTACCACCTAGAATACTGCCTGGCATCCACCATGTGACCATGAACTATTTCTTGAAGAAAATTTTAAAAGGAGGGAAGGAAAGAATTCACATGTACCTGAGTATGTCAACCCTATTCAACAGCCTGACAGACTGCTATTTTCACAAAAAAATGAGAAATCTTCAGGGAAATTAACCCTAAGGGTAGGAAAAAAAAAATCTCTCTGTGATTGAATCAATAAATAAATTCTGAATCTTCAAGGGGAGACTCTCGTCTGATCATAGCTTGGTGACTTTTACTAGGATTTGTCGTCTGGCTCAGACCTCACTGGACTCAGATTTAAACACTTGAAGAAACAGAGAGCTATAATAAAAAAGGCTTTTTTTATTAAAATTCTGTGTACCTTTGGAACATATATATATTGCTGGAGCCCTGAGGAAGATGGACAGCAAGCACTGCAGAGCCCTTCCATCCCCTGCAGTCTCAAGTGCACTGGTGGAGTCCTCACTGGAAACTAGGATATTATGCTGTGCCCAGTGGGACGTACAGTGTCCAGAGGACACTGGAGACCCATCAGGATGCAGGGCCCAGAAAACTGACAGCAGTCTCAATAACAGGCAAAGAGAGGGCTGTACCCAATAGGAGCAGAATTTTTTCTTGGACACAAGTAACTTACTCCCCAGGGACTTCTAGAAATACTTGAAATGGCAGTATTTGAGGGATCCAGAGGTACCTACAAAATTCTGTAGGTCCATCTGTAAGCCTTTGAAATTTCGGTTTCTATTCCTGCAACCTCTTCTGTATCCCCAAACTTCTGAGTTCCAGTGATATCTGGCAAAGATGTGTATAATGTTCTTTAAGTAGAGATACTTGAGATATAAATCTTTCAAAAAATGAAGATGACTCAGCCTGTTTCTAACAGCTGAGGATTTTGTAGGAGCATCAAGCATGATGCTGTCAATCCACTGCTGATGTCCTCAAGCCTCTAAAGCAGGGGCTCTCAACCCTCTTAATGCTGCGACCTTTAATACAGTCCCTGGGGGTCGCGACCCACAGGTTGAGAGCTGCTGCTATAAATAAGGTTACAGTAATGTCCCTAAACTAAATGGGTGCTTGTGTCTGGTATGGAGTACTTGTTTCTGCTCTGTTAGTTAGTGTCAGGAAAAGCATTTAAAATTAGAACTGCTAGTTGTTGCTTTTCATTGCTGTCAATGTACCTGCTGTTAGAAATTGCATTATTTCCTCCAGTTTTTGTTTCTGTTCTGCCACAGGAAATCAAACCCCGGGCTACAATTAATGTCAATTTGACAAATATGTGGAGGTTAAACAATATCCCAGAAAATTCATGTAGTGATGTAGGGAATGATGAGTAGGAAGCCACCTCTGTCCTCTGATACAAGGGGGTGAACATAGAGGGGAGCTCAGCTAAGCAAAACACTTGAGCTTTAGTCCATGAATTTTACATCCACTGTGCCTGCTCAAAACTGTGTATACATGGCTCATAGGATGGGATGTTGTTACTAAAAGACAGCTTCAGAAGAGCACAATTCACATATGGACACACACACGTACAAGCACACACAGGATAAAGTCCAGATTCAACAGTGTAGAAAGGCAATGATTATTATAAAGCATTCTAGATTACGGTAGCTTGATCTGGAAACTCATGTTGTTACGAAAGCTTAGAATAGGAACTAGCATTTATTAAAAGCCTTTTCTATGTGAAGAAGTTTATAAATGACACCTGCCCTGCCCTGCCAAAGCTGATAAGCATGAACTCTCTCCTTGGAGATGAAGAAAGTGATGAAAGGAGCTATGTTTATCATCGAATTTAATTAAGTAAAAATAAATACTGGGGCTGAGCACATGGACTACATTATAGGGAAATTTGCCTGCCACTCAGGTAACCTGAATCTCTTGTATGCGTGGGACCTGAATGAGGAGTGGGAACTAACAGCAAGGCAGCAGGCTGGCTGTGCTCTCAGGCCACGCTCATCCTCAGGCACCCTGGGAGGGTGCAAAGTTGCTTTGGAGCCACTGCCTCCTTTGTAAACCAGTGAAGGTTGAAAGTTCCGAGGGCCCTGGACCCTTAAATCTTGAAAAGGAGTCCATTAACATGGTTCAAAGGCAGAGGAAGACTGGCCTAACCCATCAGCTCTTCCTCATGTGGGGAAGTCAGTGAGTGAACGGGAGATGGTAGAAAGGAACAGTGATACAAGCCCAGAGAAAAAGGAAGGGCTGGCAAAAGGACATGTGTGTCATCAAACCCAAAGTACTCCCAGCACTAAGGCAGAAATTAAACAGATGCTCTCTAAAATTCAAAAACTATCAATTATCTGCCTACCTGGCTATAGAAATGGAAGTTCCCAAAAAGAGCATCCCAACGGTAACCCTAGGCAGCCAGCGAGCTATGCTTAACAGGGCAGTGCAAAGGGTTTGTGTCTGAGATCACCAGTGCCCCATTTTAATGAAGAATGAATATGCAAAAAAAAAAATAACCATCTTCTTTTGCCTTGTTACATGGACATAGTTTGAAGTTTGAAGGGATTGTGTATGTATGTGTGTGTGTGTGTGTGTGTGTCTGTGTGTATTTACCACTTATCAGGATGATCCTATGCTCAGCAAACCTATTGGATGTGACCCATGCTACAGAAGCACAGAGGGTGGACATCTGGCCTGAAGGCTCAGTCTCCTTTCATAGTCCAAACTGAACTTTGAGGCTTCACTCTGCCACTCATGTTCTATCTCACTGTGAACAAGTCCCTTAATCAATATACATTTCAATTTTTCTTATTTCCAAGATGAGGAGAATGAACTAGAGGCTGCCTAAGTCACACGATCCAGTACTCTTCAATTCACAGTGTGGCACAAGTGTCCTCAATTGCTCTTCAATTTGCAATACTGCTCAGTCAATTTGTTTGACTTACTATTCTCTGAATTTATGATGGTGCAAAAGCAACACACATCAGTAGAAACCAGCAGTACTTCAAGTTTCCAATTTTGATCTTTTCTAGGACTAGCGATGTGTGGTACAGAAACTCTCTGATGATGTCAGGCAGCAGCAGCGAACCCAGCTCCCAAGCAGCCACACCATCACGAGGGTTTGAGTAACTGATACCCTATGGTGGACTGTGTTTCCAGGGCCCGGGACATGTTGTGATCTGGGTTTGCATCTCATTATATCTACAAAATGCTTATTTTTGACTTCATGATATTTTCAGCTTATCATGGGTTTATCAAAGAGATATGTGCAAGGAGTATACAACTGTATGATTCTTCATAAAAGGATAGTGTTTTTTTTTTTTGGTTCTTTTTTTTATTTTTTTGCAGTTTTGGCCAGGGCTGGATTTGAAACCACTGCCTCCAGCATATGGGGCTGGTGCCCTACATCTTTGAGCCACAGGCACCTCCCCTAAAAGGATAATTTCTATAACTCTTCCATTTTTCCCAAATAATGGGAAATGGGAAACTTTGATGTTTGAAATCTTTAAGTTATATTC
>NW_003852417.1:9012162-9012579 GCF_000181295.1 Otolemur garnettii
CAACATAAAATCATCTTAGTGGGCTTATGAATTTTCAGCCTAAAAACCCAGAAAGATATGTAAATGAAATGACATCAGGCTTTCTTGTGGTGGTTAAGTAGACTCCATGTTGTTCTCATAAAAATGGGCCAAAGAGAGCAGTACCTGTGGCTCAAAGGAGTGGGGCATGGGCCCCATATGCTGGAGCTAGTGGATTCAAATGCGGCCCTGGCCAAAAAAAAAGGGGGGGGGCATAGATGCCTCTTGCTCTCAATATATAAGTATTCAGTTTCTACAAGCAAAAACAACCCAACAGAATGTTGACTTTACCATATTGTCCAGATTATATTTCTTTACAAACTCACATAAATATGCCCACATACACACTCACCTCATTATCAAAGATCGAGGTGCTAAAATATGGTAAATGCGTGGTTT
>NW_003852417.1:9012711-9016553 GCF_000181295.1 Otolemur garnettii
GTGGCTGGCCCTCTTCAGGGAAGGGATGCTGACTCCTGCTGGCAGTTGAGGTTGTCATAGGACATATTAAATACTGAATGTGGGAGTGCTTCATTCATCACCAATTTAGTGAAATCTTCATACAGGTATTGAATTTGTTTTCCTTTTCTTAGAAAATCTACATTTCAAAACAGATTTAAAAGAAAGATAGGCACCAAGAACATTAACTTAGAGAACTGAAGAGTGAACCAGTGGGATAGAAGGAGCTAGTACACCCAGTCCTTCCAGCACACTCACAGAGTCAACAAGTGATGATCCCAGGGTGATGACCTTGAGGCTGTCCAGCAGGAAAGAAGCCCAGCCAGTGAGAGTGATGCCCACAGGAAGGGCAGCAAGAAGGGCCTTCAGCCAAGTATCGATCTTACTTCTATTCTGAGCTGTACTTAAAACCTAGCTTCCCTTCCTGGCATATTTCCCATCTTTAATAAAACAGAAGACAAAGTAGTCTGTGTGTGAAGGAGGCAAGCCTCGGGAAGCATTACCAAGTGACCCACCCTGACCCCCAGACAGCAGAAATTCAGCCTCCCAGAATTCTCTTAGGAATCTGCACGTGGTTTGTCCAGGATGTTGCATTTCCTGTAATTACCTGCATGTCTGTCACTATCACTGTATGAACAAAGGCATCCCTGAGATCCTGTCCCCTCCCACCAGCTCTTGCTTTCTTCTCATCCAGCTTCTGAAGCTCACTCATTACAGACTTGCTGCCAGACTAGGTCAGTAGGTAGACTAAACATTTGTCAAGTGAGTGAATGAATGAATGATCACTCTACAAACCCCAGACAGCATGATGGAGAAGGATGGGATGCACAGGCTCAGCCCTCACCTGTGAGATGCTTGTCACACACGAACAATGACAGGAATATGGTGGTTTACCATGATCCAATATGGTTTGGTCACTAAAGCCCCAAAGCAGGAATCAGTACACCTCAGAGCTCTGTAATTGGAAGGCAGCTATAGGTAAGTCTAGGATCCTTTTAAGCACAGTGTGGGAAAGGATGCACACGTCCACCCCTCTCTAGGTCTTCTCTGCTTTGAAGTCAGAGAAATGGTGTCTTTTGGCTGAAGAACATTTGAAGGATGTCTGTAGCAATAACAACTAGCATTCACTGATCATTTGCTACTCTTCTGTTTCACATATATATCCATTTTGTCCTCTCAAAGGAGTCAAGATTATTACAACCTCCATTTCATAGATATGAAAAATGAGGCAAAGATGGGGAAGAAGCCTACCCACACCATGCAGGTTGTAAGTGGCAGAGCCAAGAATGAAATCCAGGTGTGTAAAACCATGACCTTCACTCTCAACCATGACCCTGGGCTACTCTGAGAGGAGATGGGGAAATGGCCAGACCCTGAAGATTGTAATGCCTGGCTGGAATTCAGGGACCAGTCAAAGCACAAACATGCTCAAGGGTAAAGGTGCCCTCATTGGAAAATCATCCTTGCACCAACTAGACACAATGGGCATTTTTCTCTCTGTGGTGGGTCCTTGGTCTAGAGATTCAGGAATGAAACCCCAGACCATGCAAATAAGTGACATGACAAAGTTTATTTACACAGAAAGACAAAGAAAGAAAAGTAACAAAGAAGGGTAACAAAGCCGCTGGCACTGGAAGGGAGAATTCCCAAGTGGGAAAACCCATGTGGGTCTTTTGTCTATGGCAGTGGTTCTTAACACATGGATTGCTACCTACTGGAACTGTATTAAAGGCTTCAGGCATTAGGAAGGTTGAGAACCACTCATCCTAGGTCAAGGGGTTCATATACCACCTGCCGGTATTGGGGGGGCGGGGAGTGGGAACTTGGCCAGGAGCAGCAGACAGAAAACAACTCAGAATGTTGATTAGCGAATTAATGGGGTCCTCACAGTTCTGGTCCCAGGGAAAGCAACAAGGTGTATGCTTTTCACTTCAGGAGAGGCTGTCCAGCTGAAATACTATTAGGCTGCTCTTCTCTGATCCTGCTTGCATCCAGAGAGCATGGTCTGGAAAAAGCCTGTTTGTCTAGGCCTAGAAAACGGGGGTCATTGTCCAGTCATAAATTGGAGGAAGCCTATCAATCTGACAACAACCTTGTGAACACTTCACAGACAAGAAAAGTGAGACTCAGAGTACAGTAGGTCACATAACTGTCTTGGCAGAGATAGGACTCAAACCCAAGTCTGTCTGAGCACTTCTCATTGTAGCACACTGCTTCTCCAGGAGACAGACTAGGGTGCCCTGTGCCCAGATGGAACTCTTCAGCATCTGGATCGTGAGACACTGGAGGATCTTGATCCTTCTTCCTGCTCTCACACTTTCCTGAACTCTAAGAAGTGATGTGGATGGCAGCCTGTCTGCCCTCTTTGGGGTCTTTACCTCCAAAGAAGGAATGGGAAGCTCTATAAAGGGAGCTTTCTCACTGACCAGAAAGTAGATAATTAGTTCTCCAGTTTGTTCTCATTCTCACCCTTTCCAAGCCTCCCTCACTTCAATATGATTCCATTCAGAGTCTCAGCTTGAACAAATTTCCTTAAGAAATAGACATCATAGATTACAGCTACACATTAAAAAAAAATATTCATCATGATCAAGTAGGTTTCATCCAAGAGATGCAAGGCCGGTTTAACATATGCAAATCCATAAATGTAATTCACCATATAAACAGAAGCTAAACAAAGACCATATGATCCTCTCAATAGCAATAGATGCAGAAAAAGCATCTAACAAGAACACTTAAGATTCTAGGCATAGTTGGCATATTTCTTAAACTGATCAAAGCCATCTATGACAAACCAGCAGCTAATATAATACTGAATTGAATGAAACTGAAAGCTTTTTCACTTAGAACTGGAACCAGACAAGAATGTCTTCTAATGCCACTGCTATTTAACATCGTGCTAGAAGTTCTAGCCAATGCCATCAGGCAAGAAAAAGAAATAAAAGGTATTCAAATGGGTGCAGAAAGGTCAGACTTTTGCTCTTTGCTGATGATATGATCTTATACTTAGAAAACCTGAGAGACTGAACCACAAAACTCCTAGAAATGATTGAGAAGTACAGTAATATATTAGGATATAAAATCAAAGTCTGCAAATACAGCCTTTGCATACATCAATAATAGCCAAGTTGAGAAGCAAATCAAGGACAAAATTCCCTTCACAGTAGCTTCAAAAAAATGGAATACCTAGGAATATACATAAAAAAGAGGTGAAGAACCTCTACAAAGAAAATTATGACTCCCTAAGACATAGCAGAAGATTATTAACAAATGGAAGAACATACCATGCTCATAGCTGGGAAGAATCAACATTGTTAACATGTCTATACTTCCCAAAGCAATCTACAGATTCAATGCAATCCCCATTACAACATCAACATCATACTTTCAAGATTTGGAAAATCTTCATTTTGTATGGAACCAGAAAAAAACACATATAACCAAGCCAAACCTTAGTAATAAAAACAAAGCTGAGAGCATAACCCTACCAGAATTTAGGCTATATTATAATTCTGTAGTGATCAAAACAGCATGGTATTAGCACAAAAATAGAGACATAGACATTTGGAACCAAATAGAATAGAAAAGCATGAGATGAAACTAACATCTTACAGCCACCTGATCTTTGATAAACCAAATAAGAGCACACACTGGGCAAAAGAATCCCTATTCAATAAATGGTTCTGGGAGAACTGGATATCCACCAGTAAAGGACTGAAATTGAGCCCACACCTCTCACCACTCACAAAAATTGATTCAAGATGGATAAAAGATGTAATTAAATCTAAGGCATGAAACAATAAAAATCCTCAAAGAAAGTGTGG
>NW_003852417.1:9017474-9025486 GCF_000181295.1 Otolemur garnettii
AAAAGAGAGAGACAGAGAGAGAGAAATAATGATAGGGCAATATCATTCCCTATACTCAGAGAAAAAGTGTGTTTTCTCTTACCAGATTTCCAGGATTCTTCCTTGTAGGTACTTCTCATTTGGACCTGAGCAATACTTTCTTCCATGACTGGGTTCATCCTCACCTCTTGTGAAGCAGTGTCCTCAGCCTACATACATTCTGCAGGCCTAAGTACAGACAGCTGATTTTATGTGCAGTTGCCAGTCTTTTTCTGAGGACCACCTCCTCTCCAAACTAGAAGCAAAAAGCACATTTATTTCTAAGTCCTTGACTGCCTGCCCTTGACTTTCTCAGGTGGCCAAATCACACCCATATTTACCTCTTCTACCTCAAAATGACTTATTCCCTGAAAGTAGACAATACCACCTTCTCCTCTTTGTCTAACTAACCAGAGAAATAGATAAATCCCCCAGTTCTACCTCAAGATGACTTATTCCCTGAAGGTAGACAATACCACCTTCTCATCTTTGTTTAACTAACCTGAGAAATAGAGAAATCCCCCAGTTCTACCTAGTAGTTCAAATTCTTTGAACAGAATTCTACCATAAATAATTGTAACCATTCACTTCAATCATCCATTGGATGAGTGTCTACTTTTAAGACATATTCAGAGGTCTCCAACAAATTGATTCAAGGTTTAAAAAAAAAGTTGACATGAGGATAATTCTATTCACTTTACTGGGAAACTTCTTTCCATAGAATCTGGGTGGGTGGGTTCTATCCATATTACTGATTGTAAGCAATGTTGGTAACACAACAGTCATTGAAGGAGATATTTGACATTTCTTGTCAGTTAGCTTTCTTCTCCTGACTGACAGATCTCGAAGCATTGCAGAATTTTTATAGCACAGTGTCTGTTCACCATTCACTAGTCTTCTTCTTAGTGCCTGAGAGAGTTCCCCTTTAACATTGAATATGGCATCTCCTGAGTTATGTTTGCCAATCACATGCTTCCCAATGTGAGTTCAGTCACCTGAGCATTTGTGCTCAGTGATTTGGTCAGTAGTAAGCACATTCATCATGGACCTCCTAAGCCCTGCTAGGGGACACAAAATACAAAGAAAGTATGGATACAGAGATACTATTTATAAGATTATTTTATGCTTATCTTGCTAAAGGTTTTCTTGAGTCAATATATTCACAAAGTCCTGTACATGGTTGACTTTTTGTCTAAAATATGGAGAGAAATACAGGAAGACAAGGAGAGCGATACTAAGACCATAAGCATAATTTCAGAGTTTCTTTAAGTTCTCTCAGACTTTAGGAAGGCATTTCAAAGGTTAATTGATTTGTCTTTCCCATGTCATAAAACTCTTTGCCAACCATTGCAAGAACATTTCCTACTTCAGTCCTAGGATAACAATTTTGTGTAAAATAGAATTGGCTATTACATGAAAAGCTTAGAGGGACAAAATCTACGACTCGAATGTTATTTGATTGCTGTATCTTAGAAAATAGGCTCAAATCCAATTATACTGTCTAGTAATAAACTTGGAGTAGTAAGGAGATCAATTAACTTGTAATTCTTGTTCTGAATTACAATTTCCATAATGTTAGTTGAGGCTATTTTCTGTCTTTCTGTTTATCTTTCTTTCTTTGTCATACCATCACCCCACAAGTAACCATCTTTGTTGCTCAATGGGTTGACTCTGGCATGAAATATGTCCCCTTTCCTTGATCCCACAATTTCCTTCTCTTGATCCAACAGTAAATAAATACATAAAATGAAGATTTAAACAAACATTTATTGTTGTTTGGGTTACATTCATGTCAACCCAAAAGATATTGAAGTCCTAACCCTCAGTACCTATGACAAAGACCATGATTTTGAAATAAGGTCTTTGCAGATGATCAAGTTAATATGATGATGAAAATTTATGAACTGATACAGAGGAAGATGCCCTTACCTTATCATGATAATAAGAATTTAATGTTAATTAAATATTAAACATTCCTCCTCTCTATCATTTTAGGTACTGCCTCCCTCTCTGTTCCCTACTCCTCCTCTCCTTTGATCCTTTGCAGGTACACAGTTCTATCAATATTTATTTCCTAAGCAAAGGGATATAGCCCTCTGTCTCTCCTGATTTCTGAACACCAACAGATCTATGGTGTTAGGGTCTTCTCTTCCACCTTCAAAGAAGTAATGAAAATTTTTTTTCTGAACAAGGAGCATTGTCTCCCTCTGTGTCTGCCACTGAAGAACTCTCCTTCTTTATGAAGTAGGTGCTTCCAATAAAGACTCAACTTAGCCCTTTTGCCCATCTGTTTTCTGTTTCTCCAGCATTCCTACCTACCCTTCTTAGAGGCAGAGAGATTCTCTCTGAGGTCAATTCAAAGCACCACACCTGCTACATGTTCTAAGAAGAGACACCAGCTGAGAAGCAGCCTTTTCTCAGTCCAGGGCTCTTCCTGCTTATTGCCTCCTCTGCCACTCAGCTGCTTTGTAAATCTCTCTTCTAAAGAGCTCATTTTGTTACTGTCAGTCCCCACATTCCTCATGGGAGTAATTATCTGATTATAATTTAGAAATGTAGAAGCCACACAGCACAAAAGAATCTCAATATTAATCTCACAAACTTCTCACACATTCATCAGAGAAGATAAATCAAGGCATGACTTACAATTGCCTTGCACCAGTGGCTTCATACCTTAGGCAACTGTTTTCTTATTCACCTGGCTCCCTCTCTTTCCTGTCTTCTTTATAGCGTAACAAAACCATAATCCTTCACCCAGTCCATATTATTTCCTTCTGAAACCTCAGCTAAGGTAAGTTCTTATGATTCTTCACCGCTTCCCCATCAGAGCTGCATTATTACAGTGGTTAATGGGGTACCAGCCTTTCTACCAAGTTCTGAACCTAAAGGAAATCACCGAACACCTCCAACTGACATCCAGGTCAGGTCAAAAGTAATAAATACACATATGGAGCCATGACGTAGTAGAAGTTAATCCTGAAGTAAGAAGCAGAATCCAAGGTCTGATTTCTGGCTCTGTAATACATTTTCTGTGTGATTTAGGGTCAAAGTTACTTAACCTCTCATGATCTCATTTTTCTTATCTGTAAAAATGGTGATAATAATACCACATACATTATTCTTCCTTCCCTCTCAATAAATTTTCTCTTTCTCCTCTTCCAGTTTATTCTCTTAGTAAACACCATATCCATTTCCCCAGTTCACTGTGGAAACATGAAGTAAGTTTCGATCCATACTCCTCCTTTACCCCAGACATCCTTACTCAATCCATCAGTAGAAGCTAAATTTACTTCTCAAATTTCCCACAAATTCTCCAGTTCCATCCATCTGGACTGTAACACTCTATTCAAATGGCATCATCTTTTACCTGAATTACTAAAATGTTTCTCTAACTGACCTCCCTTGCATCTCTCCAACACATTTCAAGAATTTTTTAGAACATAATTCAAACCATGAAGTTTATCAGATTAAAAACTTTTTTTAAAAGTCTTCATGAGTAAAGTACTCTTTATAAACAAAGGTCCAAATCAGTGTTGGCAACCTAAAGGCTAGAACATCAATGTTTTGTTTGTTTTGAAGAGGAGTTTAATTAGATGCCTAAATTAAGCGATCAGGAGACCTCACATACATTCTAGATTCCCAGGGTCTCTGGGAAACTGAGAAGACGGGGTCACACTCTGCCTGACTCCTTGCAGCAGCAAGCAGTTAAAGCGGGACAGTGGTCCCAAATGTGGATGAGCCAAGCCCCTCCCTGCTTGCCGTCCTACTCACTTCTGTTGTCTTCTATGGGACCTGTGGCATTGAAAAAAAAATGCCTTCCTGCCTCTGATAGGCATTTTCATTTAATATATTTCCTAGGTCAATGAGGAAGAGACCTAGATTTTTCAAGTTCATGGAGGGGCCTGGCCCAATCCTGGAAGTGGCTTCCTCAAGTTTAGACAAAGAAACAGGATCTGGGCTGTACCCATGGCTGCACCTATGGATATAAAATCTTCTAAGACTTCATTCTGAAAATCATGTTAAGAAAATGCTCCTTGTGCAATTTATAATTGTCCATATATAAATGTACATCATATATGTGTGTGTATGTGTATAGTAATGAAAGTCCTACTACACCGCTATTTGAGTGACTAGAATGAAAATTATTGACAATACTAACCACTGACAAAGCAACAGTAATTCTCACTTATTGTTGGCAGGAATGCAAAATGAAACAGCTATTTGGTATAATTTCATAGTTTCTTATCAAATTAAATGTAGTTTTAATATACTATCAAGTAACCATGCACCTAAGTATTTGCCCAACTGATTTAAAAACTGATGTCCACATAAAAATCTACGCACAAATACTGAGAGCAGCTTAATTCATAATCATCAAAATCTGGAACTTCCAAGATGTCCTTCAGTAGATAAATGGATGCATAGGCTGTGAGGCATCCAGACAAGGCAATATCATTCAGTAATTAAAAAAAAAAAAAAAAAAAAAGTGAGCACGTAAGCCAGGAAAAGGTGTGGAGTAATCTTGAATGCATATTGCTAAGTGAAAGAATTCGATTTGAAAAAGCCATATGCTGTATGATTCCAATCATGTGACTTTCTGGAAAGGGCAAAACAAGAGAGACGGTAAGTAGATTAATGGTGATTTAGATGACCCAAGAGTTTGGGGACAGAGGCAGGATTAGAAGGTGAAGCATAGAAGATATTTTAGGGCATGAAACTGTTTTACATGATACTTTGATAGTGAACACCAGACATTAAGTGTTTGTTAAGGCCCATAAAACTCATAAAACAAAGTAAAAATCTTAAAGTATGTAAGTTTTTTAAATCATTTATAAGGTCGGAAGATTTCAGGATGGGATGCAGAATATGATAAAAGTAATAATAAATTTATCGCAAATATATGAAACAACCTCACTAAAGGGATGGAAAAGGAGTTATTCACCTAAGTAACTTTGGAAATAAGTGTAGTCTGTAATCCTGAAGGCAGAAGAAATAAGCACTGTATTCTAGTTAATAAAATTGTTTCCATGGGGTTACAGGCTAACAATTCTGAAACATGTGCATGGAATTGAATAATTAGGTACACGGATGGTTGGATAGTATGAGCCATATTTCTCACTGCAGGAGTGGGAGGTTATAGATAAGCAAGAATAATACGTTAGGATGATCCATGGGTGACAGAGTTGAGTTTGAGACATCAGTATGAACTCATGCTTAGCTTACAAACAGACAAAAAGGGTTACATGCAGGAAGAAGCATAGATAATGTATTTACTCATGGGTTAACGTGCATTACATGCATACATGCCTCTGCTCTGGAAGCCAAGAAGGCCTGACGCAATAGCACCCCAATAGCAAAGACCATATCCACAACCCAGATCTTGGTTTCTAATATTATTCTCCAATAAAAAGAAGCAAAGTTTCCTGAAGAAATAAGTGATTCTAGGACTACAGCAGGAATTATGTCAGATAATCCTGAAGCATCTTATAGCGACAAAAAAGTAAGAAAATGCTGAAAACAAAATCTCACATCTGAGGGATATGGGAGCAAAGGAAAAATTTCTCACGGCCCAAAGCTAGAACAATTTGAGCAAAGAACTAACTAATCATAACCCAGAATACAAAATAAGTATCCATTCATTCATAGTGACATAAATAAATGACTTAATAGATAAATAAATAGAGTTGGAGGCTAGACACATCTTCCACCAGAACGATTCCAGGTTCTACTTTAAGGAGGTAGAGGATAACTTCCCACACTTCAGTGTGGGCTGAACATGGTAAATTCCCCCAGAGTATAGTGTGTAAAGGGACAAGAGAGTAACTTTACAGCAGAAAATCCTGACCACAGGACCTTAAGCAGGTGATCAAGATCGATAGGAACAGCTCTAAGTCATAATGAGAACTCGCACCCTTGATGTGATGTGATGAGAACGACACTTTACCTCTGTGTCTCCTCCCAGCAACCCACGACTCCATTCTAATCAGGAGGGACACATCAAAGAAATCCCAAATTTGGGGACATTCTACAAAACGCTTGACCAGTAACTGTCAAAACTTTTAAGGTTAGAAAAATCAAGAAAAAATTAAGAAACTGTCAGAACAAAGAGGAACCTGAGGAGACATGATTCTAATGTCATATCTGGAATGAGATAATGAAAGACAAAAAGAGCATGAGAAGAAAACAGAGGAAATCTAAATGAAGTGTGGACTTTAGTCAATAATAACACCTATATTGCTTTATGCAATGTGACAAATATACTACAATAATAACAGACATAAATAATAGGGAAACTGGATGTGGGATATATGGAAACTCTGTATTATCTCATCATAACTTTTCTAAGTTCAAAACTGCTCTACAATAAAACATTAAAAAAATCATATTACACTTTGACTAAAATTCAAATCCTTTCTCGTGTGCTAAGTACAGGAGCCAGCGCAATCTGGTCCCCGCTCACCCTGCACCTCTCTCCCTTTTACTCAGTGTCTTGTGGCCAGGTCACCCCATCACACCACATGCATTTCTGTCTCAGGCCACCGCACATGCTGTTGCAACCCCCTGGATGTTATCCTCACTGACACCTGACCTCCTCTTTCTGATCACTCAGACCAAGGTCCAAGTGTCCTTTCCTCATTGAGCCCCTTTCCTGGATTTCCTACGTAAAGCATATGCCCTAAACTCTGATATTCTTCACTCTCACAACTTTGTATGTCCTTTTCCTTCTGATCATGTACTAGAGGATGGAATTATCTATTTATTGAGGTGTGTATAGTTAACATCTCTCTGTCACTACAACGTAAGTTCCACGTAGGTAGAAATAATTTCTGGCTTACTCGCCATCAGACATCCAACTCCTAACTGAATGTCTGGCCTATAATAGGTGTTCAAAAAAATACTTGTGAAATAAATCAATTAAATAAGACATTAAGGGTAGGAAGGCCTATTCCAATGTCCACATTATGTTTTTACATTATAAACACTAAGCACTCAATAGAGGTCCTATCATACCATATTATGTACTTTCAAAAGCTATTTATGGAACTAGTGAATAAATGAGCAGGCAGAAGTCTCATCTAGACCTGATTATTGTTTCTGCTTCTCTGTTTCTATTCAAATAATACCCACATACCAGCAACCTCCTCCATGAAGCATGCTTGCCATCCTTATTTCAGGCTACCACATCTTTCCTTACTGAATTTCTACTGCATGTACTTTCTTGGAACTTTTAATACCAACTCATGTATATATTTCTGTATATATATGAGTTGGTATGAGTGGGTATGAGAGAGAGAGTGCATGTATAGATCATGTTCCAAATAAATGATGATTATTCTTATTATCCTGATGTAATAAGAGTAAGTATAAAGGAGTTTATATAAATCTGTGAGTTTATATATCCCTCATGTTCTTGTGAGTGTTTTTGTATCTCCTGGCTTCCCAAATTCCCATCCTCTCCCATTGCCCACACCCGCTCACCTGCTACATATTCACATACACAAACTGAGGATAGTTGTGTCGCTTGAGATGGACAAAGAAGAAACATATCTCTAAAGGCACTTCCAGGAAAGGTCACTGGCATATCCAAGAGGAACCGAGAAGCTTCTGTGCCATATGGGGTGGCCAAATCTCCTGGTTTGCCTGGAAATGAGGGGTTTCCCAGGATGCAGGACTTTCAGAATTAAAATTGAGAAGGTCCCAGGCAAACTGGGATGAGACCATCACCCTACCATTCTAGGAAGACTGATGCATAATTTTTATCCTTGTTATCTCAAATGTGTCCCTGAGGCTTTAGGTACAAGGCATATATTCAAAAGAGCCAATTTGTTCCCTGACATGACTGGCCATTTTGCCCCTTTATTCTCTCAAGGAGAGTGATGCACCAGGCTGCTCTTATGTGTCTGCTGAAAAATCTTCAAAAAAGAAAAGAACAAGATTATTACAGTTATCCCAACCTCCAAATTACTTTTCACAACCTCCCTCCACTCCCACAT
>NW_003852417.1:9025638-9026587 GCF_000181295.1 Otolemur garnettii
GGAGCGAAGGCAGCAAACCCGAGAGATGATTCCTTTGTCAAACAGATAACGTGAGGAAAAATAATTACATCAGTGCACTTCCAAAAAAGTACAGTGTTCTGGGGAAATGGCGGAAATTGGGATAAGAAGGGAAGACAAAAGTCAAGACAGAAGAGAACCTTGTGTAAATTTTCACATAACAAAAACAACAAACACCTTAAACCAAATCATATGTAAACGTGGACGGGGTGCGGGAGAAATCTGGATTCATGAAGGTAACAGTCTGAGGGACAATGAGGGTCAGAGCATGAGCGTCACCGATCCTGCCACGCAGATGACAGGGTGGGAATTACGAAGCAAAGGAGGAGAAACAATAATCGTAACAGAGGTGATTTGTATGAAGTGCTCCACATTGTGAAATCACACTTGAAGCATTAACTGAGGTTGGCTCCGATTGAGGCAGAAATTACAAAATCAGTTGTGAGAAATAGCAATCAGCTGGGACTCTTGGGAAGTAAGAGGGCAGGAGAGACGGAAACTAGCCCTGAGTCCATCTCATCCACGCGGCATTAATGATGTGGTGAGGACAGACACGACCACCACCACACTAAACCCTTGAGCCTTGCTGACCTGGGGTGTGGGAGTGAAAATATGGATGGGGAGCCGCTGAAAGACTCATCACTGAGGACATATAGACTCAGCCATCAGCACCCGTCTACCCACAGCAGGAGAGGGCCAGCAACCCAAGTTTAAGTTCATTCCGGACCAGCATTTTGGATGGGTGAAGGATCTAGAAGTCTCATGGCAGCACAGAATTTTTGGCTATGAACTCTTGTAAGAGAAAAAGCTGGATCTAATCATTCCATATATGTAAATAGAGAGAGAGAGAGTGCACATCATACCCCATAAATGTATGCAACTATAATTTGTCAATTTAAAATAATGTTAACTTTTTTTTTTTTTTTTTTTT
>NW_003852417.1:9027291-9053996 GCF_000181295.1 Otolemur garnettii
CACTCAGGGGGTGGCCTGGGGACAGGCACTGATCAACAAACTATTGTTATTTTGTCTCCTGATTAAATCAGGACATAAATTGAGAGTGTATGTTTGGAAAGTATTATGGAAATTCGATAGAGTGCTTTTATGTCTGCTAAATCTAATATTAAATTTTGTAGGCTCATTTTCTGTTTGTCTTTGTCTTGTTTTTCTTTTCTCTCTGTCATAGACCAGAATAAACACTCATTGTATTTTTTAAAAGTAACAGATTGGAAATTAGAAGATAGAAAAAGAGCAATAGACAGGGAACAAAATAAAAATACAAAATTACCCTTTCCCACTGACAGTTTGAGCAACAGCAATAACCGTACTGCCCACAAAGAGTGAGGGTGACAGAAGAGGTGTTGGAAATCTGAGGCTCGAGGAATAACTAGTTAGAAAAACACAGGCGTGAGTAGCTTTCAAAGTGTGACCCTTAGGCCAGCAGCATCAGCATTGCTTAGAAACTTACTAGAAGTGCAAATTCTCTAGCATTCAAACTGAAGGAATAATAAATTGAGTAATATGTACTTTATTATACCCTCCAGTGACTCTGATATACACCAAAGGTGGAGATCACTGGACTAGGGGAAGGTAGTAAAATTATGAGCTAAGCTCTAAGAGTCCACTTTAGGTTAGGATTCATAAATTTAATGTGCATTCAAACAGCATGGCTGGGAGTGTGTCTTCTGTCTACACTTTGATTTAAAGACTTCAGCTTCCAAATGTGACATAATAAATTTATCTTTTTTTTTTTTTTATTGAATGGTAACTGTGTACATTGATGCACTTTGGGGGTACAGTGTGGTGTTTTCACACACAATCCAAGACACTTCCATCAAACTGGTTAACATAGCCTTCATGTAACTTTCTTAGTTATTATGTCAAAACATTCATATTCTACTCATAGAAAGATTCACTTGTACCCTTGCAAGATGAACCACAGAAGTGAACCCTCGAATCCCTCTCCCTCCACCCTCTCCCCCCTCCCTCCACCCTCCCCATATCCTTAGGTTGTTATTAGGTTATAGCTTTCATATAAAAAGGTTTAAATTAATTTCATAATAGGTGTGTATACATTGGATACATGGATGGAGCTGGAAAATTTATCTTATTTTGAGCCACTAAATTTCTGATTATTATAGTAGCAATAGGCAACTGAAAACACACTGCCTCCAGGAACCCATAAGAATTTCTCATAATCATCCACCCAATTAGAGCACAAAGGACCCTACAAGGCCCAAGACCCTTCAGGAGGCTGGAGCCACAAGATGCCAGCACTTTGGCTCCCAGAATCACCATTTAGAAGACTTCCTGTATTAAATTGTATGTGAGAGAGAAATAAAACCTACCCAGATGAATCTCTGAGATTTGGGGGGAGGGATGAGAGCAGTTAGCCTAGTGTGGCACATAATGAGATTGTTTCTGATAGTGCTGAGGGTGTGAGTGGGGGAGAGAGAATGAGACCTGTAGGGAAGTCTCACCAGAAATGCACAGAACATCATAGCTCTCTCTTGGTTCCTGCCAATGCTACAGTGGAGGCCACCAGAGAACTGGTAACATTTGCATATAATAACTATAGCGTGGTTAAGGGCTGTGAGCACAGCAAAAGGAAATAATTAGCACACATGTTAACCAGGTTCTTTTGTAGTTCTCCTGTGAGTGATAATCGTTTGTACCCAAAGACTTCATGCCTTGAGCAGGTGCAAGACAGGAAAACATTAGTCTTTCCCAACTCCTTGGTAAGGAGCACGTAAGTTTTCCTCTAGGTCAGTGGTTCTCAACCTTCCTAATGCCCCGGTCCTTTAATACCATTGCTGTGGTTCGCAACCCACAAGTTGAGAACCACTGCTATAAGTCATTGCTTGGGACACTAATGACTTACAGAAAGACAAAAGATGTTTAAACAAATCAAGTGAGCACACCTGGTAAGTGGATAAGTGCTGATCAATGAACATGCTGAGTGTTCTTCCTTTTGGAAATGTCTTTAGATTTGATTCCATCCATCCAAAAAACACATTCCCATCTGCACCAAGCTGCAATCTGTCTTCTTTCTAAATTTCCAAATTTCTATTTAACCACCATGCTAATTGCCTCACTGCCCTCACAAACACATTGACCCTAGCAATGGATACATCAACAACCGTAGAAAACAGTGCCATATAAACGGAAAACAAATTTCATCAGTTGGAACATTTGGACTGGGTATGAGGATCTGCATTGTAGACAATGGAGAAAAATCCTGAAATACACCTTGAACTCAGTCATTTAAAACCAGACTGTAAATAAACAATAAAATGTTAAATTGTCAAGAATAATTATTCAGTGATACCCTAGATTAGATAAATGGTAGCAACGCTGCATACATTTTGTTTTGAACTTGTTCTAAGATTTTAAAAGATTGATGATTTATAATTAAATGGAAATTATATAATTTTTGATGCATAGAATGGATTTTTTAAATATAAAACAAGAAATATAGATTGAAGTATGTCGGGGGTCATTATCAAAGATCTTTGGGATGACTAGAGTGAAGGTAGGTACTGAGGGCATAATAAGTAATTTCAGGACTTAAATGTTAAATCAAACTAGGAATTTGTTGAAAGGAGTTACATTAATCATCTCCACATATTCAGCATCAGTCATGGTACCTGAAACAAGTTTTAACCAACGCATTTTTTTGTTTTGTTTGTTTTAAAGATTAAAATTAAATTTATTAGTTATCAGTTCTTTTTTTTTTGTTTTTTTTTTTTTGCAGTTTTTTTGGCCAGGGCTGGGCTTGAACCCACCATCTCCAACATATGGGGCTGGCACCCTACTTCTTGAGCCACAAGTGCTAACCTCAGTTCTTTTTTTTTTTTATTATTAGATCATCACTGTGTACATTAATGCAGTCATGGAGTATAATGTGCTAGTTTTATATATAATTTGAAATATTTTCATCAAACTGGTTAACATAGCCTTCATAACATTTTCTTAGTTATTATGTTAAGACATTTATATTCTACATTTAGTAAGTTTCACATGTACCCTTGTAAGATGCACCATAGGTGTGGACAATTGGTGGAACCAATGCACTTATTTTAATGAAGAAAATGTGTAATCATTTTATTTGTACCACTTGGCAATATGGGTTTTCATTCAATTAGATTGAAAGCCAGTCTCCATGCCAAAAAAAAAAAAAAAAAATTAAAGTGCAATAAAATCTAATAAAGTTCAGTTATATTTGCAGAATTACCCAATTAATTTCACTTTTGGAAGCAGCTGACAAAATGTGGCTAAAATGTTGTCACTAAACAAGGACAGACAGCTAATGGGAGTGGTATAGAGCGGTATATGCATGCCCCACCAAGATACTAAATTATGCCCTGTATATTCTCATATTTGTATTTTCCTCTTGTTCCTATCTATCATTTCCTTGCCGAAGTCTGAAACAACAACCTATGTTAACTGGGACTGTGGGGAGAATATTCATTATCAGTTATGGCTAGCTAAAGGACAAAATTATTGATTTTCAAAGGCATTTTGAACTGTGACTAAATTACATGGTCAAAGCTTGCAGTGATTAGCAATAAATCAAAGAAGGAAAACTTTCTTTTTTCATAGTGACAGCCCACATCCACATTCAGCAATCAAACCTGTAATAACTCTAAGGTCTTTAATTTAACATAGTTCTCCATAATCATGCCATGCAGAGATGCAATCACACTCATTCCACTCTTACAATGTCACCTTTCTGCTCAAGAATACCTAATGTCTCTGTCTGGCCTGATGTATCCTTATGGTTGTTATAAGCTGAACTGTGTCCCCCTCAGTCCGCCCAAATTTCTATGTTAAGCTCCTAATCTCTAGTACCTCAGAATGCAATTTGGAGATGAGGTCTTTGGAATTAAGCTATATTCAGACCAGTAGGGTGATCCTAATACCATTAGGATCCCTACAAAATACCAGAAATGTCATAAAATACCAAGGACACATAGGAAAAGCCCAGGAGTGCAAAGATACAGAGGAGAGACCATGTGAGGACACAGGTAGAAGGTGACCACCTGCGAGCCAAGGAGAAAGATCTCAGAAGGGGCCAAACATGTCAACACCTTTTCTGGAACTTTCAACCTACATAACTGTAAGAAAATAAATTACTGTTGTTTAAGCTGTCAATCTGTGGGATTTTGTTATGGCAGTCCTAGGAAACTAATGCACATCAAGTCCAAACTCATTTTTATGGAATTAAAAATCTCACCACGGGCAACTTTTTTGGTCCAATTTTCCATTACTCACCAACCTGCACCCCATGCCACACCCTCGTGCCCTCCCCGTGCCCTGTGATTGTCTCTGCTTACCTTCCACGTGGAAGGCTGTGCAGAGACGCACTTACCTCTCATGTCACTCACAAAGCCCAAGGCAGGGGCGCCACAAAGTCTACTCTAGATCAGCCCAGACTCATCTCTTCCTATCCCTAACATTTATCTGGTGCTACTAGATTGGAAATCAAATATCCCTAAAATTCCAAGCAAGTCCAATTCTAATGAGAACCCTGAAGGCAAAATTATCAGTGCCAATCCAGAGGTGAGCATTGAAAGACACTCCAAAAATATTGGCTGAATAAATAAACTATCCATAAGGGATTTATTGTTTTCTTACTGTTAATCTAATAGTTTTATATTCCTCAATTTAATTACCTAGTTAAAAAGTAGTTAATGAGGCCCTGATGTGTTTCTGGTTTTGCACTAGGCATGGAGAATGCAGAGATAAATGGTCCACATTTCATCCTCAGGAACACAATGGACCAATGCAGATCACAGGTAAGTAAACATCAGTTAGAGCCACAACAGGTAGATACTATTGTTTCGTATTTCTTGCACAATTTCTTTTCATAATTTCTTGTACAGGGTGGAGCACATAGGCAATCTATAAGTACTTGTGAAATGATTGAAGAGGAGAAAAAACTGGAGTCCTACACTCTCCAGCCAGACTTTAGCTCTTTCCCATCCAAGCCCCTTGGAAGTTCACCATAGCTCTTTGGTCTCCTGGAAATCTCCGTACCATGCTACATGAGAAAGAATCTGAGAAACTAACCTTCAAGTGTTGACAGACCTTTGAAAAAAGTAGTCAAGCCTCTTCCTTCTGCAAAAAGAATTACATGGCCAGAGACAGGGTGACCATCTTTCCCAGGTAGCACAGTGAGTCCAAGTCTAAGCCTGTTGTACAGCATAACTAACAATGCCTTGTATTCTCCTGTTTAGTCAGTGTTCCATTTAAGTAACCCAAGTACTCTACTTAAGTGACAAAGTATATGCTTGACACAGGCAGAGACAACTTATGGGAGGAAGCCTCTCATTCCAGGAATGGCTTATTAAAAATTTTCAAGTAACTGGGCTCATTTTATCTGTACTATTTATGCTAACTTGAGAGAACAGAACAGACACTGCTAGGCTCCCTTAGAGAACATAGTTGCCATGGCCTCTCTTAGGCTGATGCTACCCCTAGTCCCAGAAGGTTATTCCATATCAGCTTTTCCATTCAGACCCTCATATCCTCTTTGTAGACTTAGTGGGTATCTGGCCACTTCTCTTCTTACATCCTTCTGACCCATGTCCAGCCCCTAGGAACATTCTCCCTTTAGTCTGGCTGTCTTCCTGAGTTTGAAGGCCCTCGTGCTATCCTCCACCACACTCACTTTCCTTGGTGAGGTCCAGGAAGCCCCACAGGTACCTTCATTGACTCATTCAACAAATAAGCATTCAGCTATGACTATGAATGAGGCCCTATGTGCAGGCAGAGAAGTAGGAAGGAAAACCAGATTAGTAGCTTACACACCTGCCACGGCCCAGACTGTACCAAGGGAAGGACGACTGCATTCATCCCTCTTAGCAGCACTGTGAGCAAGTGTTGTGCTTCATTGTACACATGAAGAAGTTCAAAGTCAAGGAGGTGTCTTCACCAACCAGGATCGCTCAGAGAGGAGATGGCCAACCTCGGTGCAAGCACAGATCTGTGAAGTTCAGTCCCACTTCCCTGAATCATTCTGTGCTGGTTCTGCCGAGGGAAGTGCAGGAGCCAAGTCATTCCAGAGGGGGGACTTTCTCTGGTGGAGCCACCTTGGGACCTGTGGCTGAATGACATACAGCCCTTGAAATCAATTAGGGGCAGTCTGGATGTTAGAAAAAGTTCTCAAAGGGCATTACTTCCTTTAAAAGTAGTTATAGCCTTTAAAGTAAAGGAAGAGGGGTGAGGGTTTAGGTACAGTTGCCAGATAAAACACCAAAGGTCCAGTTAAATTTGTTTCAGATAAGCAATGAATAATTTTTAGCACATCATATATGTGTGTATATAAATATATCTTAGGGATTATTTTGGCTAAGTCTGTCAATCTTAATTTCAAGCCTTCTTTTGGACCTCTACTTATCTACATTTCTTGTCAGGAAACAGGAGAGTTTCAGGGCAGACCCTTCCCTAGAATAAAATATGCATGGCGATAGTTGCCACTGTGTCATCCCAAAGAATTTGGAGTTTGGAGATGGGGAGGAAGTTGACAGCCGGCAGGCAGACCACAGGGCAGTAGTTCCAGCTGACTTTGCACCTGAAATGTGCATCACTCCCCCCCAATCCTATATTTAAAAAGCTAATTTCTAAGGTAAACCCAAATACAAAATACCTGCTTATTAATTAACTTCTGCTTAGATAGATTTAATGCACAAATCCCAATGTGGGCCAAAACCAGATAATCCCTCAAAGCACATTAAGCATGACCTTGTTTCCAATGCAGTAACTCTTTACAAAATAAAGCCTTTCCTTAGCTTGATAGTCAAGGCTGACCCCAAACTACCTTTCTAAACTAAACTCCCTTCAAAACTACACTGTAGTTGTGTCAAACACAGCACACTCTGGAGTACAGTCAAGCAAGTGATGACACTGAGCCTTTGCCATGCTGTTCCTTTCCCCAACAGAGAAGCTACACACGAGTTTTGTCCATCAATACCTGAAGTCAGAGAACCAATAATCGCAGGTGTACCTCGCCACTCTTGCTTTCCAACCCCCCATGCCGCATGGATACACACTGTAGACACTAGGATGATTGACACCCTGGAACCTATGCCACTGGTGAATCCTCACATAAGTGAACACTAAGATGGAGTGAGGAATACAAAGGTTGTCTGACAAATAATATCAATGAAAGGAGAGGCAGGGAGCAGGAACGAATAGGGAGAGCTCTGAGAGCAGAACTCCAATCTAATAATGTGCTACCAACCCAATAGGCAGCTCTGAAGCAAAAGAGAAATCCCCAAATGGGCTGAAATGGCTGGGCCCTTGTACCAATGTCCTGCTTAGCTTTTGGCCACAATCTATCCTGAGAATAGAGTGATCACAGCTAAAGCAGAGGTGACACCAATAGAGCCAATGGAAGCTGTTAATCACATTCCCCATAGCTGTGTGAAGAGCCTGTTTTTGGAAGGAGACACAGAGCAGGACGTCTGCCACACTCAAAAAGAGGCTTCCAGGTAGAGCTGGTCCTAGAAATGATTTCAGAGATTTTTCAGTCTGAAGAATCCCCTAAAACTTTAGCATTACATCCTCACTCTACCATTCAAGAGTTATCCTTTTTAAAACAATAAAGGTCTTTGATATTTTTGAGATCATCAATATAGCTCTTAAAATACATATATACATATATGACACCTCTGTTAAACCCATTCACACAAGTAAACACAATCATAGCAGTATCAGATGATAGCTAACACCATGGCCTTGGAATTTGGCTGCTCTGAGACTGAGTCTTGGCTGAGAAGTAAAGGTGATTATTTGAGAACAAGCTCCCACAGGAGCCATACAATGGATGGCGTGTGTTTGAGTTCAGGGATGCACAAGGGAAAAGGACCAAAAAAGGTAAATGTAGGACCCATTCTGAGCATGCTGCTGACCTATATGAGGGACCAAAGGATTCCCCAAGAGACTATCCAGTAACCCAAGCAAGTTACCCTAGCAAGGTTCCTCTCCTCTCTCTTTCTATCTAGAGCATTCATGCCAGTGAAACAGAGCTTAGAAGAAAGGCCTGAACTGTTCACACTGAGTAGGCATCTATAGTTCCCTGGGCTCTGCAGAAGCAAGATTTCTCATGGAGGCTTCCAAAGTCCCCAGGGACCTTCTGCATCAACCAACATGTTGCTGCCAAGCAAGCTGTAGGCTTCTTGAAGGCCACGGCAGTCTTGTTCATTTTGTTACTCTGCAAGAATTTACTCAGTGCTGACTGCAAACCAGGCACCATGCTTTGTAATGAGGTTATGGAGGCAGATAAACTAGAAACTTCAAGCTAAAGAAATTTCCCATTAAGCAATCAAGAAGTAAATTTTAAATTACAATAGAGAATAAAGATTACTGCTAAAGATACAAAATAGACTACTGTGGAGTCTTTCAGAAGTAGCATAAAATCCTGCCTCAGAGTTCAGAGGAGCCTACCTTGAAAAGGGAAATTCAGAGCTAGATTCTATAATTTTGTAACATTTGGCCAGAGAGCAGTGGGAAGGGTTCTAGCAGAAGCAGAAGCAAAGCCAAGAAGTGGAAGAAATATGTGTTTGAGAATGACCAAGAGTTCAGAGTGCCTGGAGAGAAGAGAAGGAGAATTAAAAGAAAGGAAGCTGAAAAGCATGGAGCAATGAACATGGAGTGATGAGAAGGGGCTGGTTCAGGAAGAGCCTTGCTCTTATGGGAAGGAATTTGAATTTCATCCTGAGGGCAAGAGGAAGTCACCAAGTGGTTAGCAGGATGACTGGCACATAGTAAGTATTCAATTAGTATTGGTGGTTATTCAATCACTCATCCAACAAATGTTCATTTAACACTTAAGGGATTATGTCCCAGACACTTTTCTATGTTGGGGGTTATAAAACGAAATAGTGAGTAAAATCAGAAATTAGATCATCTTTCTTTGGGAAGTCTACTCTCTAACAGAAGAATCAAACATCAATAAAAACTAACAAAAAGCCAATATGGCAACTGAGTTAGTATTATGGGAGATGCTTGGTGCTGTGAGGTTTCTTTAAGGAAGTGGCAATGACCAGAGGCTTGAAAGGAGAGGAGCCGTAATTAAGAAAGCAAGTGGTCATAAAAAGAGCGTCCCAGATAATGGAGAAACTTAAGCACAGACCTGAGGAAGGTACACCAGAGTCTGGGCTGAGAGCCTGAAAGAAGGGCAGCTGTCCTATCCCCCAAAGCTCAGGGAGTATGAACAGAAGTAATGCTGGGGAAATAGGAAGGAGCCATCCAGGCTGGGCCTGGGCTGCAGTGCTTAGGACTTCAGTCTTCACTGTCTGAGTAACAAGAAGCTAGGGAAGTTGGGGTAAGGGGTTGGGGCAATGCCAGGGTGACCATGCAAATTTTCTTTTGTCTTGTTGCACTGTGGAGAATGGACTGAGGGAGACACAAGAGCCTTTGATGTTAACTTGGACTTTGGTAATGTCAGTGAAGATAGGAGAAAGACACAGACTTGGAAGGCTTGAGTCTCACAATAATAAGACTTTGATGAGAGGTGAGAGAGGTCCTGCTGTGTAAAACTAGAGGGAAGGTAATGCTGTTTAGTTTTATCAGAATCCTGGACCAGGTTTGAGGAAATCATTATGATTTCAGTGTGGGACATGTTGAAATTTATCTGCTATCAAGACAGTTAAATAGAAATATCAATTAGTCATTTAGGTCTGATACAGGTAGATAGATATTACATTTATATATTTAAAAAGACTTCATGCATTAGGTAATTGCCACTGTGAGCATGGATGATTTAACCTAGAGAGGAGGTGTAAAGTGAGCTGATCAGATTTGCCTTATGTAAATGTCACACAGGCTGCAGTGTAAAGCATGGGATAGAAAAGGCAAGACTCGAGACCATCCAGGGAAAGGGAAGTTAAAGTAAGCAGAAGTGTGGAGATGATGGGGACAATGATACAATGTAAAGCAAAATCTGTGTGGACCAGGAGACGCACACAGGCTGAAGCGATGACCAGGCAATACTGACAGGGGTGAAGGGGATGGGAGAGGAAGAGGCCCACAGAGCCCAAGGCGTGTGGCTGGGACAACTGGGAGGGTGTTATTGCCATTCTCTCAGAAATGGGTTTGGGATGATAAGTTCAGTTTTGAGTATGTGTATCATACCTAGGAGCCAGGAGACTAAACTATTGGATTTCAGGTCTGCAGACATCTCCTTGGGTCAGGAGAGAGCGCTAAACCAAAAATACATATCTGGAAGTCATATGTCATTTATGCTGAGATGGCAAACGGCTCCATTAGTAGATCCATTCTACATTATTAAATATTCTAGCCGTGGGGTCAGTGACAAAGATTCAGTTAAGTATGTGGTGAGGGAAAAGAGAACAGAGGTGGGACCCTAGACAGAGCCAACTTTTAAACCAAAAGTGGAGGAGGCCTGGGAAAAGGCTGAGAGGAGACATGACTGCATTCAAGACAGCAAATAATTTAACAGGCTTATAATGCTTTCTTTATAGTCACCTGGTTTACTCCTGCATTTTCCTTTGTTTCTTGAAATATTTCACATAAAGTTCAGAAAACAAAGGAATGAACTTCCGTGTACCCACTGCCCAGCACCATCAAATCCTAAGCAAAAACAGGAGAGTGCAGACACTAAACACACAAATTCCACAGCCAGATTGCCTGGGTTTACACCCCGGCCCTGCCATGTACTGTCATGTAGGCTGGGGCACGCTGGTTCACTGCTCCCAGCATGATGAGTACCAAACACACGTTAGCCTTTTATCCCCATTACTTTTCAGCACTTGTTTAAATTGCAATTAAAGAAACTAAAACAGAGACTAAAGGTGCTCCATTTGAGCTACTCCCCAAACCCACTGCCTTCTCACTACCCTCAAGGATTAACCACTATTTTGATTTTATTGTTTATTCTTCCTGGGGTCTTACCTTAGCGCTACCTAAGCATGTATCCATAAATAGAATCAAGCATGGTTTTGAATGTTTCCAGGTGCAAATAAATGGTATTATTAAATATGTCATTCTATCACTTGCTCTATTTAATCAACATTGAGAATTTTTCTTAATTGATCTATGATTGTGCCTTTAAGAGAAGTTTGAGGTGCACATCAAAATTCAGCAGAAGGTACAGAAATTACTCTGTTTGGACATGTTGTATTTTTATCCCTACTAAAGAATTTCCTCATAACATCTGTTTGGTCGGACATTAGTATTGCTCCAAGAGCTCTGTTTCCACTATTTGGTACAACTTTTTTCTTTATCTCTATTGTCATACATTCTTGGGATTCAAGATTCATTTGGAAGGTACATTTCGGTTGTTCACCATATTCCTCTGTCATGATTGCTCAATGACTGTGCTGTCCCTGTTGTGTGGTATATTTGCTATTATCACTGGTTTCAGACATATCTATTATACGGAGGATATTTTAGGAAGTTTATTATAATCTGGTAATCTCTTTTTTAATAGGTGAGTTCAATTCAGCTATATTTTTGTGATTACCATTGTAACTGGAATTACATCCTCCCTTCTTAAAAGTGAAGGACGTAATTCCAGTTACAATGGTAATGAGTTAATGGCCTGGGTGAAGAGCTGAGCTACAATTTGAACTTTACCTAACAAATACAATGATGTAACCTAATCACGTGCACCCTCGTTTTAATCTGAAATTAAAAAAATAAAGTGCAAAAAAACAAGGTTAATAATTACAGTTAAATTTGTTTCAATTCTTCTTTAATAGAGATTTGGTTTTGGGGGTATAACATAGAAGAATGTTAGTGACCTTTTTCCCCCCAAGATAATAAGATACAGACAGATAAACTAAAAATTATACTTTTTAAAGAGGCTATTGAAGAGCAGAGAATTCTAGGGAGCACTGATGAACTGAATTCCAGAGATAAGCCATTAGTATGTAAGCCAAGAGATGCAGAGGCTTCAATACATGAAGAATCAGTTTCATAACCTAAATGCCCACCAACCCAGGAATGGATTAACAAGCTGTGGTATATGTATACCATGGAATACAATTTAGCCATGAGAAAGATGGAGACTTTACATCTTTTCAATTAACCTGGATGGAACTGAAACATATTCTTCCTAGTAAAGTATCACAAGAATGGAGAAGCAAGAATCCAATGTACTCAATACTAATATGAAGCCAGTAGACAATCTAACACATGTCCACATAAGAGAAAAACTCAAATCAATTCAAGGTGGGAGTCTGGGGAATGAGACAGTGGAGAGAGGGGAGGTGGAAGGGGGCTGGGTGTGCTCCCACTTAATGGGCACAATGTTAGGGTGTATGGCACACCTCTTGGGGTAAGACACAATTATAAGAGGGACTCTGCCTAACAAATGCAAACATTGCAACCTAATCTTTGTACTCTCAAATTAACCTGAAACAATAAAAAATGATCAGTTCCATAAATGAAAAGGTTGAGCCTTTTGATTATAGTGAGTGCTGATGAGATTTATTGCAGTCATTGATGGACCTAAAAACAAACATGAAACAGTCTTCCTAACAATATTTTACCTGCCCTACTAGTCCCTTCCCTGAAGTTCTCATTCAAGAAAAAATAGATAATCTGAGCATACCTTCTATTTAGAGTGAATTTGTAGTTATAAGTCCTTCCACAAAGAAAATAACAGGGTAAATTTTGCCCAACACCTAAAAAAAATCAACTCTATACAAAACATATTTTTAAAGGAAGAAATACTTTCAACTGCTCTATGAGCATTACCAGGCAAAAACGATAGGAAATAGAAAGGTGCACATCAACACTTCTCACAAATACAGACACAAAAATCTTTAACCTAATGTTAATAAACTGAATCGAGTACATGAGAAGGTATACATAATGACCACACAGTAGCTGGATTGTTGATGTAGATATCCTGAAGACTTTATACACATATTATAATATATCCATAGGCAGTCCCTGGGTTACAACTGAGATGTATTCTGTATGTTTGATCTGAAGTTGAATTTGTATGCAATTCAACAGGTACATTTTTGTATTACGTATAACAGCTCCTATTCCTAAATGTGAGTTGTACATAAGTTGGATGTTTCTCACTTGGGGACTGCTTGTGTATAAATATAACACATATAATATACATGGAATCTAATAAGTGAATAATGCAAGGTTATCATAAAATAGCAATATTACTTTGATATGCCATCAACCAATAACTAGAAATAAAATCAATACTGTGGCAGATTAAAGATGGACATGAATCCTTGAACATGCTTCTTAGAAAGAAATTCATTCTGTGTTCTCTCCCTTTGTGTTTGATGATACTTTGACACTCCTGACATCAGGTGATGGCATCTACGTCCCATCCATTAAAACTTATCAGGCTCTGAGTTGCGTATTAAATAACATGGTGCAAGTGGCTGTGGGATTTTCCAGGTTGTGCCTCAAGTACTAGCAGCTTCCCCTGCCTGTTTCTTGAAACTCTTAACTCTTGTTACAATAGTTGAAACAATAGTTTCAACCACCACATAGTGAAAAGCCAAGCCTCATGAAGAGGCCTCCTGCAGGCACGTCAATTTGTAGCCTTTGCCAAGCTGTTCACCAACATCAACGGCCAACCAGATGAGCAATGTATCCTGCGTGCCTAACCCAAGTGAAGCTTTAGATGACCAACACCAGCCACTGTATGGCTGCTACCTTATGAACGATTCCAAGTAAGAACTATCCAGCTAGACCCATTCTATTCATAGAAATATGAGAAAAATCACCTTTAAAATTGAAAATTATTGTTTTAAGCCTTGAAGCTTCGGGACAATATGTAATCCAGAGCGAACAACTGAAATAAAAATCATTTGCAATAGTATTAATAAACAAAACAAAATTACTTAGGAATAAATTTAACGACACGTCCATAGTGCTGCTGAGACATTAAAGAGGCAGACAGACACTGCAGCTTTGCACATCTGTAGGCATCCAACAACTATCAAAAAATGTGTCTTGCCTTGGCCGTGTTGCCAATGGGTGAGCCAGTCCATGTACTCACTGTCTCCAAGGACCTTTGCCACTCTCAGAAAAGAAAGTTCCTAGAATGTCCTGTGTCCATCTCCCTGTCCAAGGAAAGATTCTCCTAGAATATATTTCAATCTTTCCTCCAAGGTGATCAACTGAGATTGCAAAGTTTTATCAAATCTATGGAAAGACCATGTAAAAATACATTCTCCCTGTGAATCACATTCTATTCTTGATCTGCAGGAATGCACACCCTGGAGTCTCCATCTCTAAGAGATGTGAATCCTGTCCTGAGGCTGCCCCAAGTGACTGTTGTTCGAGGGGGTCAGGACTTACCAACAGCTACCAGTAAGCCAGAAACTCTACCTGGTGCTTTATTTCAGACACTCCATGACTTTCAAATGTACTGCTGTTTTTAGTGGCTATTCTGTGATAGAATCATTGGCAAGTATCTTATTAAAATCCATATAGGAACCTGGATTGTTTTTTATAAATCCCAAAGTTGCAGAGATACTCAAACCTGCAAAGAAGTTATTTTTAGCCCCATTTTTCGTATAAGAAAATTGATTCACAGAACCTGAGACCTATGCTTTATCCGAATTTGAAGTCTTTGCTTGCTTCATCTCCACTTTCTCTCTGCCTGGCCTCGTCTCTGTTTACCTACCTGTGTCCCCCAATAGACGGGGAGATCCTCAAATGCAAAGGCTGCGGCTTATAAATCTCCGTATCCCTCAGCAATAGCACACGCTTAGCTTTTAATCATTCTGCAAAATGTCACTTAACTTTTTGGATTAGAAGTTGTAGCCTATGTATCTTAATCTAAGTATTATCTCCTTCAACCTGACTGAGAAGGCACATTTCTCTCATCTTTGCAATCTCAGCATCTCGTGTGATGACTGGCACGCAGGGTGTGTCTCACAGAAGAGTAAATGACAGTGTACCCAGTTGCCTTGGCCTTCACAAACTGGCAGTGGACTCAAAAGAGTTCTAGAAAGCAGTAAGGGTATTAATGAAATAAAATGCTGTGAATAACTTAGTAATTAACATTGCATACATTTGCATAATAATTATTAGCTTATAAAATGCTTACGTGTTCATTTTCTTACATGATTTTCATAACAATCCTCTGAGATACACAAGGTGAACATTATCAGCATTTCACAGATGAGGTTTAGTGTCTTGCCTAAAGATACAGGGATAAAAAGTGGTGACTCTGGAAATTAGTGCCCAGATTTCCTGATTCTCTGTGTAGAACTTTTCTCACTAGATCACCTTTTGGCCAAGCACACTAGTTAGAAATGCAACCATTTGTAGATGTGAGACTGACTGTAGTCAGGTTTTTAAATTTTTGGACTTTAATGTCCTCGTTTACAAAATTTTAATATTTTTAGTCCACCTTCCCCAACATGAGCCATACTTGTTGATTATTAATATTAACATAATTAATATAGTAATTAAATGATTTGGTTTGAGAATATAATTGAATTGTATTTTTAGAATGTAATTAATATTTATTAAAATTCATTGAATTACATGTATTATTTCTATTAAAAATAAAAGTACAAGAAAGATAAAATACTAAATGAATATTAATGAAAATTAATTCTGGGCATAATTTTGAGAAAGAAAAGAAATAAGAATTTTTTTTTTTAAGAGGTAGAGATTTCAAGAGTGGTGTCTTTCATGAATTCTGCTTCTTTTTTCCTCCATGAGGCTGGGAGCCCAGGGGGGTCAAGACGTCTGCCAACCCATGGCAGCCCTTCTCAATAATTCAGCAAGTCTTGGTGCCAGGCCCAGCTGCCTTCTTCTGCCCTGCTCTCCAGGACCTGAGCAGTGCTAATGATGCAGGTCTTCACCACCACCTTAAGAACACTTTGTGGTAATTATGCAGATTTATGTAACCTATCTTATAAACCTGAAAAGGGAGCTATTAGATGGTTCTCCAAGTGAGCTTCCTAAATGCCAGACAAAAAGTCACACAATCAATGACAGAATGAGAGAACCCATCCACTTGTCAGCTAGTGACAAGTATTCCCTCTGGATCAACATGTCTCATGATATTATAGACAAGTGGCAGATGGTTTTTGTAGCTCAAGTCCAGTTATAGATAAAATTGCATTAACCTTCCAGGGTTGCCAGAGTTGGGTGCTTACAAACCCAGTTTGTGGGAATGCATGATGTCAACAGGCCTGAGAAAATATCAGAAATTTCTTGCTGAGGAGAGATGCATGGGGATCACTTGAGTCTAAGTCTACTCTGACGTCTCACCACTGCCAACATAAATGCTCAGCCCCAGCAAACAGCACTCCTCACTGATTTCGTCAGCCTTCATACTTTCTTGTCCCTGTGAATATTCACTTATGCCATCTATCTAGAATGCCTTTCTTTATAACACCTCTCTAACAATAAAAATAATGGCTGCCATTAATCACCTAAATGGGTGCATCGGATCCCACATTTAAGTCACTACAGGAATTGCTATCTCCATTTTACAGAGGAGAAACCAGAAGCTCAACCCAATTAAACAATATATTCAAAGTACACAATTAATGATAGAACCAGGAGTTAAACTCCAGTTTAACTCAAATCCATGTATGTTTCTCAACACCTGTTCCAAGGCCAGCTCCAACAGAAAATTATCTTAGAAAAAACAAGTCTGAATGATGTCCCAGCTCTTTCTCCCCTACTCATTGGCCACTTTGTATCCCTTCCTGACCTTGTGATGACTCTAGATCTCTAGATCTCTTCCACTAAACTATTAAATTTTTGAGAACAGACTGTCCTCTTATATTTCCAGTATATCTTATGCATCTCCCAACATTTTTTTATTCAATCAAAATGAAAGTTTTGGGGAAGACGAACATCCCATTTGTACGTCTATTAATCTTTGCATACTATTAGGTGCTAGATAGCAGACACCCCCAAACTGGATGTTGACATGAGCTTATTTATACTCAAGGTCCATTTGAAAAATGAAGAAACAGACACAAAGAAGTTAGGAGCCCAAATTCACACAGAATTTTTTTTGACAGAGCTAGGTCTTTTGATTTACTGACCAGTAGACCACCCCCACCCATTAAACTGAGATGACTATTTAATTTATTGCCCTCCAAAAAGAACAACCTTAAAACACTATTTCAGGACTGTAGGCATAAAGCGGAACATATTATCCCCTAATTACTTCTCAGTGTCTTTACCAATGACAATAATAATAGCACCAATGACAATAATAATAGCACCATAATATAGTGCTTAAGATGTGCCATCTGGCATTCTGAGATTATAGATATGTCTATGATATAGGTATAAACATACATATAAATGACAGTTTGTTTAATCTCCATAAACAATTACTATCATTATCACCATTGTACAGATGAGGGAACTGAGGCACAAAGAGGTAAGTGACTTGCCTAAGGTCATATATCTAATAAATGTTGGAGCTAAAATTTTACCTCCAACAGTCCAGTTCATAAGCCTATGCTCCTAACTACCACCAAATAGGAGGCAAATGCCCTACTCCTGCTTTAATAAGCAGTCACTGTTTTTTTTCCAGCCAAATGCCATTCCCTTGGTCAAGCTCCCATTACTATTACATAGTGGGAAAAGCTGAGAATGAGAAAGCAAAAGAAATGAGGCCCAGTATCCCCCAGTCCCTAACTCCCTGGGTCATCCTTCTCCAGACCTCAGTTTCCCATCTTCAAATATGTTAAACTCCTTCATCTAACGGTCTACTGGCTTGAGAGCCTCCACTGATGGGACTGGTTGACACAGTTTTACTTTAGGGTTTTAGCACAGCCTTATGGGTGCCAAGGGAGAGAACTCACCGTAGTCTGGGTCCTGGGGAGCCATTCTGCCTGGCTTCTGAGAGCCTTGGTGATAATAGGCCAGCTCACTCACAACAGCCTGTAAACTTGAAATAGCATCTCCAATTTTCAGATGAGAAAGGAGAAACTGTGGAAAGCTCCATGATTTACCCAAGTCACACGGTTAATGTATGACGAGCCAGGGTTATAACCCCATCTATCTGACCCCAAAGCTATGACTGTTGTACTACACAGCCAGCTGGCACAGCAAAGTTGCCTTATTTGCCAAATAACAGCTTCCAGCATCATGGTTCAATAGCAGTGTGGCTCAGAAGTGCTGGTATCCAGGACAAGAAGCATGCTTTTGTTTTTGTTTTATCCTGGGCAAGACAATTCCATTCAATTTAACCACCTTTGCTACCTGTGCCCAGCCTCTGTCACACATCCTCAGCACCCTAATAGAATCAAGATGTTTATGAGGATACCACAAAAGTATACTACCAAACTTTGGAGGCTCTCTGTGGTTGCCAGGGAAACAATAATCTTTTGTTATGTACAGAAAAGCTTCTTGGAGATTAAGACCTCAGAGATATGAGGAATTGGAATCTTTACAGGGCAGCTTTCCAGGTGAAACATGTAGGGGCATCACTTTACGCCTTCCCTACCTAGGGATCCCAAAGTCCACCTCCAACCCTCATTCTTGCTGCACTAATGACAGGATGTGAACCCCTCTACTGCTGTTCATTTTGCTGAGGCCCAAGAGGTTCCAGCCAGGCAGGTCCATTCAGGAATCTGCCTCCTACTTTCCTGATGGCAGAAACTTGGACTAGCACAAAGGGGGCAGAGCTTTCTGACACAGATCCCAAACTTGTCCGGGCCCACCTCAGACGTTGCTACAGTTACAGTCTCCCTTGCTGCTGGCTTGTCACTCAGGTTACCATGCCAATTCCCTTTCTACTCTGATCTCTAACATTTACTCCTTCCCGGGATGTTGTTATCCTTTCTCATGCTGAAATGAAACATGCTTTGGGACTCACAAGACATCCTTTCAAGAGACTGTACTTTTCAGTCCTCTTCTCTTGTTCCAGCCCTCAGAAACATGTGTTCTGTTGTCTGGCCCTGCCCTTTACCAGTATCCAGGGCACTTGTTGCCATAAGCCAGAGGCAGCTCATATATAGGAACTTAATATGAACTCTTTCAACACTTAGACATTGCTACAGTTACAGTCTCCCCCTCTCTACCATTTCAATAAATGCATAGCCACCCTGTACTTAATAACCCTCTGCCCCAGGATACTCCCCACCATCCAGCACTGGATGCCTCTTAGTGTTAAGAGTGTCACCCTGTTGACCTGCAAAGATATGTTGGGGCCTATGAAGTTCTCTCATCTAACACTAATAGGGGTATCTGTTAGCAGAACCACACTAATATGTCACTTCCCATTCCTCCTGTGGTTTTGCTGTGGTCCTTGATGACACTCTCCCCATATGACCTCAGGCTCTGGCTTGTGTTTTTAGGATTCCTTGCTCAGCTTTTCCCCAGCCTGAACAGCCTGCGAGCTATCTAACTCACAAATCTGTCCTTTCCAGGCTGTATCTGTCCCATTCATCTCCCCTCTCTAACAATGTCTACTCAGATTCAAATTATTTCCATGAGCAGTTACAGCATTTTTAATTCCACCAGTGACATTAAGATTCCCTGGGTTAGATACTCCTTCCCCTTCCCTGTTATAAGTATCTTCTCCAACGTCTGCCTTCAAACCAATCCAATCCATTCAACCCTGTGGACTGCTCCATGTGACCAATTAAAATGAGTCTTGGACATTCCATCCCAAGGCTGGCCAGTGTCTCTAACCTCCCTGTAACTTTTCCCCTCCTCTTTCAGTCCTGAACCTATTATTTTTCTCCCTGACATCCACCATTCAACACCTGCCCTACAGTAGTCATGCTTTGGAATAAGGCCCAGATTCATTTTTTGGCATTATTCTTGGCATTCTTTCTCTGCCAAGGTGTGTGTTCACCGTCTTCATGGTGATAGATCCCCTGCCTGGCTGCCCTGCACAGCATGAACTGAGAAGTCAGTGGCACCTCTATCCATGGCATCAAGATTTGGAAAACACTGCCAAACAGATTTGAGGCACTTAAGCCGTGACACCTAAGAAGGGGGCTAGTGTAGAGGTTAAAAGAAGTTTCCTTGCAAAGGCTTTTTGATTCCATGGAAGCTTCTCACTAAGTCTCCAGCCCTTGTTCTATTCTGATGCATTGTCCATTTTCTAGGCAGAGAACTTGATTTCTGAAACCTAACAGAGGGGCAAAGTGCCCACTGTACAGCCAGAACCACTGACCTCCTCTACCCCATGGTTAACTTCCCACAAGCCGCTGTGCCTCCTATGACAGGCTTAATGAAACCTCAGTATGGCCAGAGGTCCTATTATTTACTGTGCATAGTTTAGTTATGCCTGCTAAAATTTTGGACAGAAATCTTTGTTTATATTTTCAGTGGTAATGATTCTCTGATTACAAAATATAGTAGCTCCTCTCTAAATTGACCACCCAAGCAACTGTAACAAACTGGTCAACATAAAGAGATGGCTAACATAAGGAACTGGCCTTACTGTACTGATACATACATATGGCACATGTCTAGTCTGTGAAAAATGGGTCAACTGAAGGAGGTAATCAATAAAAGGAGCTGGTCAATTATGGAGGTCCTACTGTATGTCATTTTATTAACACATAATACTCCAATAATAACTGATGCATCGTACAGAAGACTGGTTAGATATAAATCATGTTTGATGGAATTCAATCTAATAAATCCCTATTTCAAAATATGCAGATGACAACTCAGTTGGGAGAGCAGGAGTCTGTTAAGGACAAAATAAAAGCAGACCCTTTATGTCTCAAGCAGAGTTTCACCCTTAGAAGGGCATGTGTTTTTACAATTTTTAGTCACCAGTGGAACTGTGACACATTGAAAAGGAAAACCCAAGCACATTTGTGATCTCTTCACAGTTAATCACCTATGGATGAGAGAACATTCCTTAAGCATTGGTGCCTCCTCATTAGAATAACCTGCCTAAAATAGGTGTTTCTTAAGTGTTTGTTACATTGATTCTCCTCCTTGCCTACTTGGGTAGTGAGTGACCCAGAACTGGTTGGTGTTATTTTTACTCAAGTTTACTGGACTCAACTCACAGCAAACCTGTGTTCAACCAGGCTGCCTGGCCAAACCCTACATCACTTCAATCTATGATCTGACAAAATGAAAGAAGCTATTTTCAGATTTCCCATTTCCAATGTGGTTCTGAGTAATGCCTGAGACTCATTATCTAGCAATTAAGCAAGAAAAGACGGGAAATTGTATTTACATTTTCCACACTGTTGAGCATTCTGTACCTAACCTTGAACACTTAATACTATGCTGAGGTATGATTCATTGGAGCAATGGTTTTATTTATAAAAATTCGAAATAAAGCTTAACGCTCACTAGGACAGCTATCTTTAAATAGAAAGGAAAATAAAACACATATTTGAAACTCATTAATGATGAAAAAATGAAAACTACTTTCATCACTGAAAGTGAGATTTTCAGATCTCTTTTCCTTTGCTTCCTAATCTTAACTGAAATGATAAGATGACTCGGGCATCTGGAAAACCCTTGCCCTAACAGCTTCCTGCCCAGAATCTGGCTCCCCTCAAGATGCAGCTCCCAAGTGACTGCTCCCATGGAGGCCTCTCTGCCCAGCTCCACATCTCCCCTCACCCTGGTGCTCTCCGTTTGCCATTTAACTTATCCAGGCCTCTACATTCTGTATTTCTGACATTGCAGTCACTCATAAGTGTGTTTTGATGACATATATTTCACATATTGTGTTTGTTATAGTTCACTTATATACATATAGAATGAAGAATTTAAAGAGTTCCAATTTCCTTTATAACACAGAGCAGAAGAATGTCTACTGTTATCAACTGTAATTTAAAAATATGCCTTGGGGTCCTAGGGCAAGGTGGCTGACTGGAGCCAGCTTTTGACAGAAGCTCCCATCCAGAGGGAAGGATAATGACCAGAAAGTACCCAATAAAGCTGAAGACTGGGAGTGAAGGTGGGAGAGAAGAGTGATAACTGCAGGTCGTCTCTGCTGAGGTAAGCTGTGACTCTAAGAAAGCAAATTTCAGGTACAAAACTCATCCCAAAGGAAATGTGTCCATCCCTACCCCCAAGAGAGTTGGCTTTTTGTTTGTCTGTCTGTTTGTTTGTTTGTTTTTGCTCACTGTATGTTTTCTACAGGCTAGCAGTGAACTGAAGACCTCTTGTCTCACCCCAAGGGAGTTGTAGGAAGTAGGGACTCCTTCTCCAGAGAGACCCTGCTGTGACCCTAAGCAGTCTCTTGCCAGGCATGAAAGTTGAACTAACATTTTCCCCATCATTTTGAACTTCCAGTCCACACTTCCCCCCCCCCCACCTGATGGTCCAGAAGCCTAACCCCTGCAGAGACCGGAATGTTTGTGGTTCATTACCAGGTCTGGGCACTGCAAGGACCATGGTAGAAAAGCTGCATGGTAGAAAATCCCAGCAGTAGTACCAAAAAAGGGGGAGGCTGTCAGACTTGGTTCTGCAAAAGTGTAAACCAGCTGCAGGAGGAAGCTTTCAAGCTATGCACTCTGCCCTGCCAGAGGCTTGCGCCCTATGCCCTGCCTAGCCCAGCCAGAGTCACTCACCATGTCTCACCTTGCCAGAGCTGCCAGGGGCCCCACCCTGCTAGAACCACATGCCGGGATCCCTGCCCTGCTGCTAAAGTCATGAGCCTGGAGCCACTACAGCCATCTCCTTGGCCATGGGAGCCACCTGGGAGCTGCACAGGGACACCTCCGATGAGAATTCAGCAACATTAGTGTGATCCTGCTGGGGTCTAATATTGGAGAGACACCTCCCCAGTGCTGAGCACTGTCAGAGGAAGCCAGACCTTACCCTATAGGGATACCAGTGCTGGAGAGTGGCTGGAGCAAAGGCACGGTGGCTGAGGGAGAAAATTATTTGTTGACTTGTTATCCTCAGATTCAGACTGAACTCAGGTGGAACACTCCCCAGTTGCCAACGAGCACCCAAGGCAGGCAGGACTCAGCTCCCCCAGCCAGCTGGTGGCAGAGGGTGGTGGCCAGGCTGAGGGGGCATTGACTTTCCTTTGACTCTGACAGGCACAAAACCCTGCCACACCTGCTTATTGAAGGAAGCAGGATCACAACCCCATGGGGTTACCAGTGATTGGGCATGAAAGAGGTGAAAAATGGGGAAAGAAATACTAGCCCATTGGTCCAACTCTACCACTGGGTGGGCCTTTCTGACTCCACAGAGCACTAGAGTGAGCCACATTTGAGCAGCCAGTAGTCTTCCTCTATCTAGTTGCTGGAGACATTTCGAACTGTCCCACTTGAGAGTTGGTACTGTCTGGATCAATTGGTTTGGAACTCCTAACCTGGACCAATCACCCAAGGACCCTCTCAGGTGGTACCCTGGTGGTGTGGCAATGGGAAGGGTTGATTTTCCTCTTCCAGTTATTGCCTATGAGGCATGGGGTGTCTTAGTTGCTTATGTTTCTCCACAGCTAAGACTTCAACCCAGAGTCACTGATCCACTAGGATTAGACAAAGACCAGTTGAATACAAGACAGAGCCACCTAACCACACCACACCAAGAAGGGCCCCTGAGCCTCAGACTGTAATACTGTATGGGTCCTGTGCAAAGCTGTATGAGAAAAAGCTACAGTCACCAGTCCCATATCCTTGGCAAAGGGCTGGTTAACCACAACACCAGGAGCCCCCAATCCAATTTCACCTTATCTGCCCATCTAGCCAAACAGTGAAAAATAATCACTGGGCAGAATCAGCAGAAAAATCTGACAACATAAATAATCAGAGTAGATCAACTCCCCCAAGAAATGACAAAACAGACACACCAGATGATCCCATTCATAAACAAATGTCTGAGATGTCAGACATCGAGTTTAGAATTTGGATTGCAAATAAGATCAACACAATGGAGGTGAAGATGGAATTAGAATTTCAAGGAGTAATTCAAAAGTTGTGTCAAGAATTCAATGAATTCAAAGTAAAAATCACCAAAGATTTTGACACATTGAGGCAAGAACTTGCAGTCCTCAAAGATCTGAGAAATGCAGTAGAATCCCTTAGTAACAGAATGGAACAGGCAGAAGAAAGGATCTCTGACATTGAAGACAAAGCTTTTGAATGCTCCCAAATGCTCAAAGAGGAAGAGAAGTGGAGAGCAAAAATGGACCATTCCCTGAGAGAATTGTGGGATCATTCCAAAAGAGCAAACATTCACCTTATAGGAATCCCTGAAGGAGAAGAGGTTGCTTCTAAAGGCCCAGATGCTCTACTCCAAGAGATAATAGAGAAGAACTTCCCAAACATGGCAAGAGTTTCTGAAATCCAGATAGCAGACAGTTTTAGAACCCCAGAATGACTTAATCCAGATAAAACATCTCCTAGACACATTATAATTAATTTTGCCAAAGTTAATATGAAGGAGAAAATTCTGCAAGCAGTCAGACATAAGAAAACCATAAGCTATAAGGGGAAGAATACTATAATGACTGCAGATCTCTCTGCTGAAACTTTTCTAGCTAGAAGAAGATGGTCATCGACTTTTAACCTCCTAAAACAAAATAAGTTTCAACCCAGGATCCTGTATCCAGCTAAACTGAGTTTCATTTATGATGGAGAAATTAAATACTTTAATAACATTCACATATTGAAGAAATTTGCCATAACTAAACCAGCTCTCCAAGATATTCTCAGACCTATCCTCCACAATGACAAGCACAATGCTCTACCACCAAAGTAAACTCACTCAAAAACCTTTGATCAAACTCCAACTTCCACAGTGACAAAAGGATTAAAAATGTCCACTGGACTTTTGAAAAACTCCATACCCAAAATACTACCAGGCTTATCAATACTATCAATTAATGTGAATGTTTTAAATTGTCCTCTAACACAGCTTAGCTGACTGGATACAAAAACTCAGACAAGATATCTACTGCATACAAAAATCTTATCTTACCTTAAAAGATAAATATAGACTCAGGGTGAAGGGATGGTCATCTATAATTCAGGCAAATAGAAATCAGAAAAAAGAAGGGGTTGCAATTTTATCCACAGATACAACAGGCTTTAAACCAACAAAAGTAAAGAAAGATAAGGATGGTCACTTCATATTTGTTAAGGGCAACATTCAACATGATGAGATTTCAATTATTAACAATTACGCACCCAACCAGAATTTGCCTCAATTTATAAGAAAGACACTAACAGACATGATTAACTTGATTTCCTTCAGTACCATAATAGATATTTTAACACCCCTTTGGCAGTGTTGGATAGATCCTCCTATAAGAAACTAAGCAAATAAATTTTAGACTTAAACTTAACCATTCAACAATAGGATTGAACAGACATCCACAGAAAATTCCATCCTAACAAAGCTAAATACACATTCTTATCATCAGCCCATGGAACATACTCCAAAATTGATCACATATTAGGTCACAAGTCTAACCTCAGCAAATTAAAAAGAATATAAATTATTCCTTATATTTTCTCAGACCATCATGGAATAAAAGTTGAACTCAGTAACAGGAATCTGCATACTCATACAAAATCATGGAAAATAAATAACCTCATGCTGAATGATAGCTGGGTCATAGATTAAGAAGGAAATTACCAAATTTTTGGGAAAAAACAATAATGAAGACACAAATTACCATAACCTCTGGGATACCACTAAGGCAGTCATAAGAGGGAAAGTTATAGCATTGCAGCCTTCCTCAAGAGAACGGAAAGAAGGAAGGTAACAACTTAATGGGATGTCTCAAGCAACTGGAAAAGGAAGACCATTCCAACCCCAACAGAAGAAAAGAAATAACTAAAATTAAAGCAGAATTAAATGAAATTGAAAATAAAAGAAAAATATATACAACAGATGAATCAATCAAAAAGTTGGTTTTTTTGAAAAGGTCAATAAAATAGATAAATCTTTGGCTAACCTAACCAGAAATAAAAAGTAAAATCCTTAATTTCATCAATCAGAAATGATAAAGGCCAAATAATAGACTCCTCAGAAATTAAAAAAATCCTTAATGAATATTACAAAAAACTCTATTCTCAGAAGCATGAAAATCTGAAGAAAATAGACCAATATTTGGAAACACAACACCTTCCTAGACTTAGCCAGAAAGAAGTGGAAATATTGAACAAGCCTATATCAAGTTCTGAAATAGCATCAACTATAAGAAATTTCCCCAAAAAGAAAAGCCTGGGACCAGATGGCTTCACATCAGAATTCTACCAAACCTTTAAAGAGGAACTCCAAAACATAGAAAAAGAAGAAATTCTTCCCAACACATTCAATGAAGCAAATATCACCATGATCTCCAGACCAGGAAAAGACCCAACAAGAAAAGAAAATTATAGACCAAAATCTCTAATGAATATTGATGCAAAAAATATTCAATAAGATCCTAGCAAACAGAATCCAGCAACACATCAAACAAATTATACATCATGATTAGGTGGGTTTAATCTCAGGGTCCCAAGGATATTTCAATATACATAAATCTATAAATATAATACATCACATAAACAAAATAAAAAGCAAACGCTTAAGAAAACGCTTATAGAAGGAACATTTCTTAAACTGATAGAAGCTACCTATGGCAAACCCACAGCCAATATTGTATTGAATGGAATTAAATTGAAATCATTTCTACTCAGATCAGGAATGAGGCAAGGTTGCCCATTGTCTCCACTGTTTTTTAACATTGTAATGGAAGTCTTAGTCATTGCAGTCAGGCAAAAGAAGGCAATCAAGGGTATCCA
>NW_003852417.1:9054222-9093806 GCF_000181295.1 Otolemur garnettii
GGAGAGGAGAGGAGAGGAGAGGAGAGATGGAGGCCTATCAGTTTATCATTCTCTCAGTTTAAGAAATGTTCCTTCTGTAACTATTTTCTTAAGCGTTCTGATCAAGTAAGAATACTGGTATTATCAAAAGCTTTTTCTGCATCAATTCAGAGAATCATATGGTCTTTGCTTTTTATTTTGTTTATGTGATGTATTATATTTATAGATTTATGTATATGGAAATATCCTTCGGATCCTGAGATGAAACCCACCTAATTGTGATGTATAATTTGTATAATCTCCTCTCCTCTCCTCCCCTCCTCCTCCTCCTCCTCCTCCTCCTCCTCTTCTTCTCTCTCTCTCTCTCTCCCTCCCTCACTCCCTCCCCCTTTCCCTTCAGCTAAAGTAAATAGCTCTCAGGCATCTAAAAGCAACTGTTGCTGAGCAAGGTAGCTTAGCAGTCTGCATCCTGAACCTAGATAAGCCAGGGCAGAGACCAACCAGTCCCGAGCCCTGATAAGTGGCATCCACTACAGGACCCCAACATATGTATATATGACTTAATAACAATAAATAAATAAAAAAAAATATGCCTTGTAAAAGACTTTCCGTTTAAGTTGGGAAAGCTATTTATGGTTAAATGTCCTCTTACCCACTTATGTCAATGGACCCAGAAGCAGCTGTAACAGGTGCAGAACAGAGTGGTTAGGATGTGGTAGCTCCTGGGAATGTCGGCAGATGCCATGTTAAAGATCTTCTAGTACCCTAGGGCATGTCGCTGAGGACAGGTGGCTACCCGGTTAAATATTAGCTCTCCATATACCAACAGATGAGAGTGATGTTGAATTCTCAGTGTTTCATGCCCAGGGCATTTTCTAAATCAGTGGTTCTCAACCTTCCTGATGCCACAATGTACTTTCATTGTTAAAAAGGGGTTGTGAACCACAGGTGGAAAACCACTGTTCTAAATAAACAAAAATTAAATCTTTTTGCAAGAGTCACTTCCGGCACGGAGCCGCAGCTTGGGCGGCAGACCAGGCTGGGCGCAGGGGCTGAAGCAGCAGAGCTGGACCTCCCTCAAGGCCGACGGGGCACGTCATATCGGCTAGTGGGCCTCGGCAGGAAGCGCGGCCATTCTGCCGTGTCCCGGACCTCCACGATGCTGTTCCTGCATGACTTCTGAAAGATTATCTTTTGAGTTTCAGCCGCTGGTAGATGCCATTCTGGACTCTTTAGGGATCCAGGATCCCGAGTGGCAGAAGCCTCTGGACCGGCCCAGTTATGTTGCCAGTGAGGAAAGCTGGCTCTTTAAAAAAAAAAAAAAATTAAATCTTTATTCTAGTGCAGTGCTTTTCAACCTAGGTTCAATGGCTTCACTTTAGAATCACCTGAAGTGATATGGAAAAATGTCATTCTCTGGCTCAACCTCCAGAAACTTGGGTTCAATTGGTCTGGGTGTCAGCATCTGATAAAAGCACCCAAGGTGATTTTAATGTGCAACCACTGATAACTATATCAGGGTTGAAAACCACTGATATAGTTTGATTTATTGATTCCCCACTCCAAGATGCATTTATAACCTAAGTTCCCCTAAAATTAAAAGTAATAACACAACCTCCAAGCTACCTTAGGAAAAAAAAATTATGTTTTAACAGAAAGTTGCAGTACTAAAGGATATGGTAGGATAGGCAAATGCCCAATGGCACTGACAGAAGTCTGGGTCCCTTGGGTCTTCCTTACTTCTTCCCCTGCACACAGCTACAGTGTGTCCACTGGGATCAATGCCAATGGTTCTGGAACTCAACCCAGGAAAGATTTTTCTGGAAGGGGAATGGCAGTCCTTATCACCAAGCAAAATGACACCAAAGCATCTCTAGGTAATTCAGCCTTCATCATTTCTGAGAAGTGGGATGTTGAAGCTAGGTGAAACTCTGGTCCTTGTCAAAAGTAGAGGAAAGGCCACTTCTGGGGTCAAGTGCCCCTTGAACAATTCACAGTTGGGAACAAGAAGACACAGGTAGAGAGGAAGACTTCATGTCATGGGCAAACATAGGTTCCTGGTTGACAAAAGTACAGTCCAAAGGAGCAGAAGGGATCCCTACACACTCTGTGGAAGGGAACTGAGAGTTCCTAAGGGAAGGCTGCGTTTTCCAGAGAAAATAATAGGCCTGTTTTCTTCCTGCATGAGATAAACCACCCTCAAGGGTTAGAGTTTATTAGCAAATTGCCTTGGTTACACAGGGCCTATGGGGCATGAGGGGAAAACATAAAAGGGATTCAAAATGGTCCATTTAGTAGGCGAGATGATTAAAGGAAAATTATTTCCACTCTGAGCAGATGCAAAATGGGGGATCAAAGAAGGTATAACAGCAGCATTTCCCATGACAGTCAAGAGTTCTCCAGACTTTTCTCATCTCTTCTGCCTATGCACTGCAGGTCCTACCTATTTCTCAAGCATCTCAAGCATTCAGCCAGTGATAAAAAAGAACCCAGCACACCCTCCTATATTCACAATCCAGCAGCCTGCAACTTTCCCTGATACTTCCTCCCTCTCCCTCACCCTCCACGTCCCACTGTTTACCAAGTTTTACCAGGTCTCTCCCTTCACATCTTTACTTCTCTATCCTCATTCAGGTTAGGCCCCTATCATTGCTTATGTAGGTCAAGGATTGTCAAACAATGATCCTTATCCTTAGGCCAAATTCTGAACCTCCACCTATTTTTGCAAACAGAGTTTAATTAGATGAAACCCATGTTCATCTACTTACATGCTGCCTAGAACAGCTTTCAAGCAACAATGCCAAGGTAGAGTAGTGGCAACACAGACCTGGCCAACATAGTTACTCTCTGACCTTTTACATTAAAAATTTGCTAACTTCTGATGTGGGTCATTACAGGTTATCCTACTGCCAAGCCTCCCCTACATTCAACACATCTCTCACACTGCAGATGGAATGGTCCTTCAAAAATACAGTTCCAGTCATGTCTCTCCATAGCTTAAAAGCTTTTAACAATGTCATCAAAAGCAAAATCTAAATTATCAGCCCAGCATGACTTTTCATATCTTCTCACCCAGTCCCCTGATCCCTTCTCTGTCAGGCAGAGTTACATTCCTTTCCTCAAGGAACATAAGCTCCAATCTGAAGATCAGAGAGGCTTGCTTCAACCCACAGACAAGGATTAGATCATCCTTTCAACAAGTCAAACCCTTCCTTACTGGAATTTACTTTCCAGCTTACCTTACTTTACTTTATCAAATAATAGCCTGGTTGGGAAAGTGGGTCAGGAAACTTTAACCTTCAAGAAGAGTCCATTAGGTATTAGAAGTTAGAGGAGGACATTTAGAGGCAATTGCCTGGACAAAGTTATATAGTTATAAAAGAGAAGGACGCATTTGAAAAATAACAAGAAGTTTGCTGTGGCTGTTGTGTGGTGCTGAATAGCCCAAGCTGGGGATAGAATGGCAAGTTGTAAAAAGCCTTTGATGCTAGTCTGAGGACTTGCTATATTTTTCTTACCAGCCAAACTTCTAATGATGGTAGGACTTTAGAAATCATACTAGATGTTGAAAACCAACCCAAGATTTCTAAGCAGAGAAGTTTTGGATTTAGATTTTCCTTTTAAAAGGGAAACTAGGCTGAGTCCAAAAAGTGGCTTATATACTTTGGGAGGCCAAGGTGGAAGAATCACTTGAGGCTAGGAGTGTGACACCAGCCTCAGCAACATAGTGAGACATCCCCCCCCCCATCTCTACAAGAAAACAGGAAAGTTAGCCAGGTGTGGTGGTGCACAACTATGGTCCTAGCGACTTAGGAGGCTATGGAATGAGGATCTCTTGAGCCCAGGAGTTTGAGGTTGCAGTGAACTATGATGACTCCACTGCACAATAGCCTAGGCAACAGAATGAGACCCTCTCTCAAAAAAACAAAAACAAAAACAACTAAAAAAGGAAACTGGTGGCAGGGAGAAGTAAGTGGAGAAAAATTAGAAGAAATATGGAAGTAATTATAATAGCTCAGCTGAAAAATAATGAAACTTAAACTTGGGATCAAAGATGGAATTAGCAATTCCATCCAAGACTCAGAGTAAAGGATAAATGCTGAATCTAAGGCTTTTACTCTGTACAGTTAACTAGAAAAATGATGGGGCATGTAGCCAAGATTAGGATTGTAGAAAAAGGGCCTAGTTTGGAAGGCAAGAGATAGAGGAGCTACCCAATTTCAGCTGGACAGGTTAAGTCCCAGGTGCAGCAGATTATCCAGGTGGATCTACCAAAGACAGCTAGAAATGTGTACCTGTCCCTCCACTGAGAATCCGAGGCCAGAGACTGAAATGCAATCTTAAGGTGCTGTGGTTGATTATCAAGGATGGGGAAGAAGAGCAAACATCAGGAATGGATGCTGTTCAGGACTCAGTTTCTACATAAGTGAAAGTGACATGAGATTTGGAAGTAGCAGAAAAAAATTTTGAGAAAATTTGGCCATGCCATCTTAGGCTTCAAGGTTGCTCAGGAGGGACACCATGCACTTCCTGATTCCTCTTGGTTCCACGGCCCTCAGGAAAAGAAATTGTAGATTGATCAGAAAAGAAAAATCCTGACTTGGTCTACCAGGAATTTTTTAAAGGAAATAGGACTCAAGCTAATAGACTGACTACTAAGAAATTGAGTTTAGGGTATGTTTTTGAAAATAATAACAGAAATAGAGAAAAAGGGAGAGATAATGTTAAGAAAATGTTAAGGAAGTGTTAAGAGAGGATTATCCCAAGTAGGTCAAAGTCCTACTTAAGTGAGTGCCAGGAGGTCTGGACAACCACAGAGATGCAAATTATCCACATGAGACAGAGAGGTAGCTGCAGCTCTCCCATAGGGGCAGAGAGTCCATCCTAGTTTTGCTAAAACCTGACCAGGAGACAGGTTGGTGAGTATCGCCTCCAGAAACCAAGGCTGAAATTATAAGACAGAGGTTCCTGTGACCCTCATGAGGGGTGAGCTGTACACCAGGGGTACCACGACAGTGAGGACATTTCTACTCCACCTCACTTGCTTATTTTGGCTTTCCTTAGTCCCTATCCTACAGAAATCAACAGTAAAGACTTTTCTTTCTTTTTTTTTTTTTTTTAGACAGAGTCTCAAGCTGTCACCCTGGGTAGAGTGCTGTGGCGTCATAGCTCACAGCAACCTCCAACTCTTGGGCTCAAGAGACACTCTTACCTTAGTTTTTCTATTTTTAGTAGAGACAGGGTCTTGCTTTTTGCTCAGGCTAGTCTCAAACCCGCGAGTTCAAGTTATCCATGTGCTTCGGCCTCCCAGAGTACCAGGATTACGGACATGAGCCACCACACCCAGCCATTCTAATAAGAAGAGCTTGTGAGTTCATTTGGGAGCACAATAAAGAAAGGAACAGATATAAGCAGAGACAAGACTATGTTCCACTCAGTCAGTCAGAAGAGGGGAACCTAAAAAATCAAATACATGAGGAATCGTCATTAAAGGAGAGAAACAGAAGATGAATTTCCATTTTTATACCAAAGAAGGATGGGGAGCTGGAAAGGATGGGCAGCTGGTACCTAAAAGGGGGGCCAAATTATTCTCATTTTATCTCAGATTTTTAAAAGAGTCTACTACGGAAAGCCCCTGGGTCACTAGGAAAATTTTTAGACAAGTTGGGTTACAGTTCATTGTTTCACTTCCAAGAAATACAGTCGACAGTGTCCTTTCTGATTCACCTGTGCAAGTTTCAACTTGCTTGGCTTCTCGGTGTTGCTGGGCACATGGAGTTTACATTTTTAACTTTTGTGTATTTCAAAACTTTTGTAATGACCCACACACCAATAGGGCATTGCAGCTAAGGGCATATGTAGTACTTCACATTTCTGTGAAGGAAGCCTGCAGTACGAAAACCCGTAGTTTCCAGAGACAGTTAAAGGGAGAGTGGGTCACGGTAAGATGATGGTCAAGGAATAGAATCTCAGCTGCAGTGGGATGGGTGAAGGCCTAATTCAACTGCTACTAAATATTTGGTTTTCTACTTCTCCATGAGAATAATCTCGGTAGCTTCACTCAGTAAACATTAATCATCTATTTGTACAAGCTGCTCTATTAGAAATCCAAATAAACACATACAATGTCTACACTTCAAAAAGCTCACTGTCCAAGGACGGAGACTAAAGTCAAGTGAAGACAAGGCCCCAGGGGAAACAAAATCACGTAGAGTGCAGCGCACCATCTGGACTCCCATGCCTGGAGCCAGCCAAATCCCCCAGCCCCACAGTGTGGCACAGGCCTACTGCTCACATCTCCAAGGAACAGAGGGAGTGAGAGAGATAGCAAAAGACTGCAAATGGGCAAATGCAGTCAAGAAAAGAAAAAAATATAGATCTTACCAACACAAGACCCAGAGTTTGATATTTTTAAATTCTAGCCAGTTGTCACGGTCAGCCAGGCTAACAGGCCCGGAGGTTGCCTCTGGGCTTCAATCTGGTTCTCTGTTGCTCTTTCCACCATTATATAGATTCCTGGAAAAATAATATTCTTTCCTCCTTGTGAGGCAACAAAATACTGTGGAAATAACTAAAGCTTGGAAGTCATACAGATTCCCCTTCCCTCACTTGCTATTTGTATGACCTTGAGCTAACTGCACAATCTTTCTGAGACTTGCTTTTCTCACCTATAAAATGGGAGCAAAAGTTCTGCCCTCACAAATTTCTAGTGAGATTCATTGAGAAAGAATATAGTTAGTATTTAGTTCAGCATCTGGCAAGTAGTAGCTGATCAATAAGTATTATTGCTTATTATCACTGTGATCCCTTTGCCCTCAAGCACAAGCACACTACCCTTGCCATATCCTTCTCATCTAGTTCCCTCCCCCATTTGAGTAGGAGTTCACATTGACTCAGAAAACAGCTGTGGGATGGGAACTGTGGATACAGCCTCCACAGTCTGAGACCCTTTGTGGTCCAGGCCTCCTATACACTGCTCTCTGCTGGCCATGTGTGGTAGGTGCAATTGACCCTTCAGGTCCCCAGAATATCAGAATATAGGAGACACCTTTCCCTAACTAGCTTTTAGAGTTAGTTAATGATGAACAGATCTAATGATGAACAGATCAACTACAGTCATATAGAAAATAAGAGGTCAGTTACCAAAACCCAAAGTGGACTCACTAAGAAAATATTTCCTGCTAAACTAATATCATTTTTTTCATAATACCATTAGTCTGATAATTAGAAAATACATTAAATAGAATTGCTGTAAAAACACTTGCCACATGTTTCCTATTAATATTATGGGGAAAAAGTAGCACCATCAGCTGAAATAAACAGACGGGTGGCTTCAAGGCATCAATGGATAATCTGACCATAGAATTTATGCTAATGAATTGTGAAGGTTCTGCAAAGGCACCATCAAAGACCCTATTCTACTCAACATATTTATAAATGACATGAATAAAAATTGAAGATTTTTTATAATACATTGTATTCTTCAATGGCATAATATAAGGCAAAATGGCTTACAGAATCCATCATCCAAATAATCTCACAAAAGTCATCTTAATAAATACAGTAGAACCTCTATATTGACCCCTTCCCTTCATTGACCACCTCCTTAAATTGATCTAATTTTCATAGACTGGACATGTCCCATGTGTATATATCAGTACAGTAGACCTAGTTCCTTATGTTGACCATCTCTCCATGTTGATAAATTTATTACAGTCCCTTGGGGGTCAATTCACAGAGGTTCTACTATAGTTATTGAGTTGCTCCTATGTTCTAAGCACTGCTCTAGGCACATCTGACAAAAATGAACTCTACCCTTTATAGAATACACTTCTGATTGAACTCGATATTTATTTGGAAATCAGTTCATTTAAAAAAAACTGACCTATGCAACATAGAAAGAGAACCAGTAAGATATATAGATACGGGTAAATATGACATTTATTATAGGATTTGGCTCACAAGGTTATAGAGGCTGGGAAGTCTCACAACATGTCTTTGCAGTTTGGAGAACCTGGAAAGCCAGTGTTATAATTCAGTCCTAGTCCAATGGCTGGAGAATCAAGGAGACTGATGCAAGTCCTTGAAAACCCAAGAACCACAAGCATCACTGTCTGACAGCAGGAGAAGACGGATGTCCCAGCTATAGCAGAGAAAGCAAGTTCACTCTTTCTCAGCCTTTTTGTTCTCTGAAAGCTTTCAGCTGAGTGGCTGAGGCTGCCTACACTAGACAGAATCATCCACATTACTCACCAATCAAATGCTTCCAGAACACCCTCACAGGCACACTCAGAAATAATGTTTTATGGGCCATCTGGGCATCCCATAGCCCAGTCAAGTCAATAAACAAAATTCACTGTCACAGCTTGTTTCTTAAATGAGAGGCAAGAAAATGAAGGGAGGCAGCATGTATACACACATGTGGGCACATTTGTGGTAGGAAGAAGTAGCAGAGTATGTTTTATTTCAAATATTAGACACATGTCATGTTCATCACCATAGTGGATTGTGACAGATAAAGTTTTCACTACAAGGACACTTTCCTTGCACAGTGGCTTCTAGTAACAGAATGCCTCTTTCCTATAGGAACTTTCCTACGTTAGGGCTAAAAGCTCATGCTAACACTGCCCACAGGTACCTCATCAGAGTCTACCATGGATTTTTGATAGTATTGTCAGAGAATAGGTATTTTTATTTCTCTGAGATTCCAACTTCAAGGCTCATAAAGCCAGGATCTATGAAGGATTATCTTTCCCCCCACCTGGGAAAAGGTATAAAGAGAAAATAAGCTAAGAAAGAGAAGAGCTCAGAGATGTAAAGAGGTAGATAGTCCTTGACATGGTTTGAGTACCAGGATCCATGTATATGATGTTAAACCAATCTCTTGGTCTTTTTGATAATTTATCTTTGGGTTTAAAGTAGTTTGAGTAGGTTTCTGTTGTTTCCTCTATAAAAGATACTGGTCATCATGTTCTCTAGACACTAATGCTTTTAAAACACTGTTCCTTTCCAAACTTTGTAACCCAGTACTAGCTGACATTGCTGACTTACAGTGAATACTCAGTAACTGCTAGGCCAAGCTGAAGTGAACTAAAACTTTAAGGAGGCTGATTTTGTTACCACTGAGGACCACTGTCCTAAAGATTAGTACAGTTCAGCAACAATACCAATTCTGCCATAAAAAGCATCACTGGAGTGTCCAGGCTGTTGAAGGTCAGTACTTGGAGAAACCACTCCCTCTGTCTAAGGGACTGTTGAGCTCCCTCTAATCCAGAGACTTCTAGGCAATACGTACCTTCTCTGTGTACTGAAAATATCCTTCATGGTGTTTTTCTATTTGAAATTAGCTCCTCTTTTGACTTTTTATTCACTTGCCTTATTTGGGGGGGCCCATGAAAGAGTAACTATTGAAAAAGATTTGCATATGCCAGGCTGAAAGGAAACTGAGACTTGAGAAAACTGTGGTTAGAGGATCTACTCTGGTTGAGGTTCTTAGTGATCAAAGTCAAGCTTAATTAGTCTTCCTGTCCATAAAATGGGCACATATTCAATTTAAGAGATTGCATTTAAAACTATTTAAAACAATAGCAAAACTGGGATAATATTTAGTTATATGTTTGAGGGTTATCTAAAAGAATATGTAAAGAAAGAATTAAAGATGGGAGAAATATAAATATAAAATGGAACACTCAAGGGCAGTGTCTGTCAGGACACATTTATTTACTGATTTCTAGGTAGATGCTTCCATGCCAAACATATATTCCCATATGAAACAGTATCTATAGTACAACCAGACCATCTTCAAAAAAAGAAATTTTAAATTGATTCTATTTTTTAATTGTATGGTCTTGACTCTCCTCTCTGTTTTACATTTGAGCTGATATTACCTTGGACCTAAATGAAGGTATAAATAAAAATCTGAAATTAAAGCAAAGATTAAAGATTATTTATAATATATAAGGCATAAAACATTGTTGCCACCAAAACTGACCAGATTGCTGTGGTCTTGAATAAGCGTTCACCTCAATTTGGAGAAATGGATCTGTGTAGAAAATAGAGATCAGAAACACAGACCGTTGTTCACATTCTTAACCTGCTAAGCAGATTCTTCATGTGTGATTTATACTATCCTTTATTGCCAGGCAACCATAGCAAACACTTTTTTCTTTTTAATCTTTGGGAATTATTTTGTTGCAGTGAATACACAGCTCAGACAATGCTATCACGTCACTAATATAATTTGCTGTATACACTGCCTGCCAGATCATCTATAGAGCAAAGTTGTATCGCATCTACTCACATAAAATAAGGACCCCATGTCCTCACCAGAGTGAATCTTCACTATATTTTAATAAATGTTGAGAGCTTGTTTGTTTTGTTTTTTGAGCCCAGCCCTCACCTGGAATTCTGTGCACCATGCCCAGGCCAGAGATCACAGGATGGAAGAGGAGAGACGAGGGGGTGAGCGTGGATGAAGGAGACGAGGGAGGAAGGGAGAAATGGGACATTTTTCAAATTACAAAGCTGTGAGTGCCTAATTTTTATAAGAAAATCCCCAGTTTCTAAAATAAAAGCAGTATTATAACATCTACTCATCTACTCTGAAAAAGCAGACAAACACGCTTCCAGGAAAGAGAAGAGAAGATGGTGCTACATAATTTAATTCTACATTCTAACCAGTCTTTTGTCACATCCTATATATAATCATGTGAAACAACTCATTTTTAAAATGGTCTCAAGTCAAAGGAAGAGTACAAGATGAAAATTTATGTAAGACTGAGGGTGTTATGTCTTTCTTTTGCAAAGATTTCTTATTGTTATATTGTTCTCAACAATAAAAAAGAGCCCTTCATATATAAGCAAAGAAATGCTGCTTATAACTATTTTCTTGGTAATATGGCAAATATTTGGAGGGGTAACATATACCTACAAAAATAACTCATGAGTCAAAAATCATTCCTGTGGGAAGTACTTTTTAAGGGTATATAATTAACCTCCAACAAAGGCAAGTGAAGGGCACCTTTCAAAGGCCCCTTCCCGCACTGTAGAATTAGTGTGCTTTTCCTTTCTCTTCTAAATACAAAATGACTTTCTTTCATTCTCCTCCCACACACAATTTCAAATAAACCATGCCATACGAAGCTTTTTAAATACTGAGATAAGACATTTAAAAGATCAAACTAACATCTGAAAATGGTTCTTTAACGTTTTATAAATATTTAGAGATTTTGCATGCAAATTCACTAATTTTATGATTTTTGACTGTCAACATTCTTTAATAACTGAAACTTAGACAACTAAATAATGCTCAGATATGTTGCTATCCTCAACACATCCGGTGTCCATCTTCCAATCTGAGGGAAAAAATGAAGGAATTTATCATTTCCCTGAATCTTTAAATTGTGGCTGAAATAAGCAAAAAGAATCTTGGCAAATTATTAAATGTTAATAAATATTACCCTAAACAATGAGTCGAACAAATTAACACAGTAAATGGGTTTATGTCTTAAGACACAGAGAATGCAGAGGGAGCCCCTGAGATCCTCCCACCACTGACGTTCTTCTTCCTGAACCTGATACAACAGATGTGTCCAGTAACCACCATTTTTATCAGGCCATTTCATCTGTCTCTAAGAAGTAAAGTGTTTTCTTTTGGGAACTGGCAAAGAAAAGCATTAGCTTGGCAATCCCTGGGTCTGTATCAAAGACTGAATTGAGTCAACCCACAGTAAAAGAAGATTCTGGCACCTAATAAAGTGTGTATGGACTTAGCCTAATCATTGGTTAATCTGACCACACACTAAATCACTTTAGAATCTAAAAATGCAGATTCTCGGGCTCTGGAATCAGGGTTTCTTAAGACACTAGAGCTGAGGGGAATGGAGAAGACAGAACAGATGAGCCCCATGTTCAAAACCGCATGGCAAACAAAGGGGGGAGCTAAGAGAGCCCAAGTCCCCTAAGACTGAAGATGTTCAGTTACCAATTTCTCTGGGCCATCTCATGTTACTTTTTCTCAAATTAAGCAATTGTTATTGATACCTTCTAGGTCTTTTTCCTCCCGCTTATATTCCAATCATTTCCAACAGCAGTGAGCACAAAGTCCAGCCTCTTCACTGTGGCCTGGAGGCTGGGCTTGCTTTCTAGAAATGGGGAGGAGACAGTCAACACAGGACCCCACCATTGGAAGGGCCTGAACCTGATTTAGTGCTCTGCTGTCATCCTCTTGAAATCCTTTTTTTTTTTTTTTTTAATAAAGAAGTCCTCTACATTTTGTGTAGCCAGCCATGCCTAGAGGATGCCCATGATCTGGGTCCAGCCTACCTCCATCCCCTCTCCCTCTACTGCCTTCTTCCTCTCCACACCCAGCCTCCCTGGCTTGCTTCATGTCCCTCCCACCTGCTGCATTAATGTCCATCTCTAATGCTCGCGACTGCTGCTGCTGCTTCCACTGGGAGCACGTGGTCATGGCTCACCCTCATCAATGCTCAGTACATTACCTATTTTATTTTCTTCACAGAACTTATGAGCACCTGAAATTACCTTCTTTAACTATCTTTGCATATTTATTTATTATCTATTTCTCCTCCCACTAGAATGTTAGCTACTCGCAGGCAGGAATGTTATCAGCATCACTCACTGCTGTGTCTCTGCTCCCCGGATACCCGACAACCAAAAAACATGCAAGAATGATGTGTTGCCTAACTTACCAAGCGATTCACTGATTCACATACTCTGAGAGCCAGTGTATGCTTTCCAGAGCCTCTGCCCTCTGCCCACAATGCCAGTGTGCTGTGAGCAGTTCTGATACTCTGGGGAGGATTTGGAGAGTTTAACGTTTAGTCCACTATAGAAACCACAAGGTGACTTCAGTCAGTCCCCAGGGATCAACCTCTATTTCTGTTGATTCTTAAGTTATTATTACAGATTATTATAAAGGGCCAGTGGATGAAGATAAGGGGAAGGAATCTGAAGGGATTGTCCTCCGAGTTACTGCTCAGCAGTGTGCAGTGTGCAGGCTGCTCTGTGAATATTTCCAACACTGGGAGAGTCCAAACCTGGGCCAAGCAAGTGTTCTTACAGGATGCCACTGAAAGGACTGTTTCTAGCAATGTGGAGTTTGAGATTGCTAAGTCTCCTTTGATTCTGAACTTTTATATTTTTGAAAGTTGAGAAAACCTGTAATGTCAGCTACATCTGACAATGATGGTGGAGTTTTATGCCATTTATTGGCAGGTACCAGTAATAATCCACCACTCAGTTACATCTATTCCCTACACACATACTCCTACCAGACACACACAGAAATATAATAAATGAGAGCACATCATTAAATATTTCTGACCTTAATATGCCCTAAAACAGAATGTAGATAAGCCAGGTCAGGGCATGATCTGGTAAAATGTATTTTAAAATAAGATTGTCAGCTCAGTCTGGTTCAGGATCCTTTCCTACGAGCTTATTGCTTACAGGCATGGAATCCAAAAGGTCAGATTCCAAGCCCTGGGTAAAGGCCAGGCTATGCCATCCAGGATGGGTGGGCATCCAAGCTGAGATATACATTCCACAAGCACTTTCTAAAAGCAATTTGAGGTGGATGTCTCTCCAGACTTCCTCAGTGTACTAGTGAGCTCAGGCTGATATCACAAAAATATGATAGATGGGATGGCTTCAACAACAAATAGTTATTTCTCACAGTCTGGAGGCTGAGAAATCCAAGATCAAGGTGCTGGCAGATCCAGCATCTGATGAGGCTGGCTTTCTGCCTTGTGGACAGCCAATCTTCTTGCTGTATCCCTGTATGGCAGAGAGCAGGGAAAGGGAAGAAGGAAGCTCGCTTGTGTCTCCTTGTACAAGGACACTATCTCATTATAAGGGCTCCATTTTCATGACCTAAGTAACTCCTAAAAGCCCCATCTCCAAGTACCATCACCCTGAAGACTAGGGTTTCAAAATATACATTGGCTTTGGAGAGGTTATAAAGCACCTACATTCGTATATGTATATAATCCAAAATGATTTACAGACGGTCTTTCATCAGCTGCCTGTACCAAATACAATGTATGATCAGCTATTGCATGTAAAACTCATGGCAGAAGCTGTGGTATTTAGGACCACTGTAATTCTTAATAAAAATTCTAGAAACTCAAAAAATATATACACACTTTTGAGAGACACAAGCATTGAGTCTATAGCAGAGCATGAGGCTTAGCTTGAAAGGGTACTTAAGGTCTCATGCATCCCTTCATTACAAATTTAGGTTTCAGGATCCTTCCATCCCGTCCATCCTCAAAACCATGACAATATTTCTAAGGGGGTATGCAAAGAGAAAGACATGGCTGAGCTCAGAGCAGGCCTTGACTCAGCCTGCTGCTACCCTGCCACATGGAACGGGAGGGAGAGAAAGTGCTACCTGAACCTTTGCCTTTTAATTACATTGATCCTTAGCAGTAACAAAGAACAAATGTGTCTCAATCCTTCCCTGGAGATTGAGCGATCAGGTTATCAGCCTCTTTCTGGAAGGACCGGGGCAGGAGGAAAGAAGAATCAGGGAGCCTGAAGAGGAATAAGAAGACTTGATAAGAGACAGCCTCTTCTATAGTCATGGATTTTTAAATATGTTAAAACATACTTCCAAACCTCAACAATATAAGGTAAGGAAGGAGAAAGAGAGACTACATGTAAAAAGCCTGTATAGGGTAATTTTCAAAGAACTTAAGGGAATTACATAAAGCTGCTTAGGAGCAATGCTTCAATAAACCACCACAAAGAATTTCCCAGCTCAACAAGCCAGTTTACTTCAGTAGATAAAGAGATCCTGGCAATATTGTAAGCTATTAATTTGGTAAGCAAATCTGTTCCTTATAAATTGAACAAGAGTGACTGCAGATTTTAAATCAGTGGGTACTGAATTAACGCCTTCCCCATATAGAATAGGTCTCCTTTCCATAGCACTGGACAATTCTTAGTCAATGCTGTGTTCGAACCCACTGCTACCTGGAAATGTGAACTATGAAACCCACAGAGGTTCCTGGGGAAGCACTTGATGCTGGTGCTTCAATTAGGCAATGGGCTTTCCCTAAGAGATTGCCTGGTGTTAGGACCATGGCAGAGAGCGTGTTTTAAGTATCCCTCAAATACTCATAAGTATTTGACTAAGCCATCCTTGAAAGGCTTAGATCCCAACTGCTGGCAAGGAATTGAAATCAAAGTCAATGTAAAATCAGGGTCAGTGAAATGGTGTGGTCTTTCATTTTCTTTAAAGTTAGCCTATTGGGCCCCACAGCCTCAGAATCAAAGCCAGTTCTTGGCCTAGTCCTGTCCCACAGTCACATGCCTCCTCTTTCCATTCAACATGACAGACACCGCTGTGTTCTTCATCAAGGACTTCCTGGCAGGTGGAGTGGCCGCGGCCATGTCCAAGACCACAGTAGTGCCTGTGGAATGAGTCAAGCTGCAGCTGCAGGTGCAGCATGCCAGCAAGCAAGTCACCATGGATAAGCAATACAAGCTCATTACAGACTGCAGGCCTGTACCCCAAGGAGCAGGGAGTCCTGTCCTTTTGGTGTGATAACAGGCCAATATCATCCAATACTTCCCCACCCATGCTCTCAACTTTGCCTTCAAAGATAAATATAAGCAAATCTTCCTGGGTGGTGTGGACAAATGGATCCAGTTTGGGTGCTACTTTGCAGAGAATCTGGCCTCAGGTGGTGCCACTGGGGCCACGTCCTTGTGTTTTTTACACCCTCTTGATTTTGCTCGTACCTGTCTAGCAGCTGATATGGGTAAAGCTGGAGTGGAAAGGGAATTCAGAGGCCTTGGTGACTGCCTGATTAAGATCTACAAATCTGATGGGCCTGGGGGCCAGTACCAAGGCTTTAACCTGTCTGTCCAGGGTATTATCATCTACTGAGCTGCCTAGTTTGGTATCTATGACACTGAAAGGGAATGCTTCCAGATCCCAGGAATGCTCACATCATCAGCAGTTGGATGATTGCACAGTCTGTCACTGCCATTCCTGGGTTGACTTCCTATCCGTCTGACACTGTTCGCCGTTGCATGATGATGCAGTCGGGGTGCAAAGGAACTAACATCTACACCAGCACGTGTAGCAGCCCGTATAGCCTATGGCTAAGAGGAGTGAGAGTTATAAGAAATACCTGTAATGGAACACCTTGGTGAAAAGGGCATGGAGAGAGATTTGGTTCTAACAAGCATGAGTGAGCTCGAGAGATGAGAGCAGTGGTGAATTGGCAGTCTCTACACCTGTGGTGTTGAGAAGCACGAGCTCAGCCTTATATTAAGCTGGAGGAGAAGGCAGTCAGGAGGCATGCGCATTCTATCACGGATCCACTTACTCTGTCTCCTCTCCTGCCTGCAGAATGCCAGCACGGCATCTCTGCTGAAGATTACCAAGCTCTGCTAAAGACTAAGAGCTATCTGTTCTAAGAAGACCTTTACTCTCTCTAAGATACTGTCTCTCTCTCTCCAGCTAAAGTAGGTAGCCCTCAAGCACCTACGAGAAACTGTTCCTGAGCAAGGTAGCTTAGTGGTCCGTGTCCAGAACCTACCTAAGCTGGGCCCGAGACCTGGCCAGTCCTGGGCCCTGACAAGCATGATTGACTGCTGGAGGAAGATCCTTCATGATGAAGAAAGCAAAGCTTTTCAAGGGTGTATGGTCCAGTGTTCTCAGAGGCATGGGTGGTGCTTTTGTGCTTGTCTTATATGATGAAATCAAGAAGTACACATAAGTTATTTCCTAGTTTCCCCCTGTGAACAGACATGTTGGATTATATGACAGATCTTGACCATTCTTGACAGGCTCATGGCTGTCTATTGATCAGTGGGAAATCTTTACTGGTTGAAAATGCAAAGCAATAATATTCATCTGACCAATTTTCTCTTAAGCCCATTTCCATGATGATGACGGGACTCAATTATATTTTTTTATTTCAGTCAGTCCTGATGAACAACAAATTTGGAAAAATAAAAATACATAAAATTAAAAGAAATTAGTCTATTGGATTCCATCTTTGCCATTAGCTCTCTGGGGAGCCTCAGCAAGGGACTATGATGGAGAGGCCTCATCTAGTGAATGGGATAAGGACCCTGTCTTGAAGGGTAACTGGGAGCACAATATCAAAAAAGGAAGATGGAGGTGGAGGGTCTCCACAAACTACCATTCTGTAGTTGGTAATTCACACTATAGCTTTTCTTTAAGTATTCTCATTAAAGAGCCTAAGAGCCAAGGGGATCACAAGGTCACTTCATATGATGCCTTTACATAGCAGATGAAAATCTGAGTCCTGCCCAGCATGACATCGAGAGCTTTGGATTAGAATGAGGACATGAACCCAAGATCTTCCCATGTGGGGCACTTTCTGCCATTTCCTTCCTCCTCCAGGAGCCAAGTCTTTAGGACAACAGCTGCGTAAAGCAGCAGAGCTAAAAAAGAAGTCAAGTTTTTCACAGAACACACAGTGGCAAGGCTCTATGGTCCAGCCCATCCTCCAGGATCAGAATGATAACAGCTCCACTTGTGGATGCTCTGCCAGGCCCCTAATGCTGTGCTACATATTTTAGCTCATTCATTCCCAGCAGCTCTGCTTTCACAGAAAGGGAGCAGCCACCAGAGTGCCATCCAAGCAACTTTCTAAAGGTTGGATAGCAGATAACATGTGAACTGGCATCAAATCGAAGCCCACCTTTGCTAAGGTCCCTGCTTTCATTATAAAGAACTGGGTGAGCTGAGAAAAACAAAAGGAAGTTTGGAAACGTAAAATCTTCTGGTGTTACAGCAATCCCGATTAGAGCTGTTTAAGAGGCCCCCGTGGAGCTTATGTAACCCTCTCCAGGAGACCACACCAGGGTATCCACAGGAGCTGCTGCCACTGGGGAAATAAAAAAGAAACAGAGGGAGGGAGGTAAGGAAAAAGAAAGAAGGAAAGGAGAAAGGAAGAGAAGAAAGGAGGAAGAAAGACAGGGAGGGAAGAAAAACATCACTATGCTGCTCAATGCAGAGACAAGAGGGCAATATTGACTTAAAAAAAAACTGAATCAGACATCAACCAATCCAGCTTGAGAAGCAGAGAGGAACTTAGTCTGCTGCAGAGGAATCATTTCATTATTGTTTCAGTGCTGTGTGCTCTTGGGCCAGATGCGTGGGGAAAGGTGAATGGGCAGAGACAAGGGAGGAGAGTCTGTAGCTGTAAAACCGCCTTCAATCACTGCACCGTGCGGCTTACAGAGAATGTAAGTTCTACAAAACAGCCCCTTGACAGGGGATGTAAGAGAAACTCTGCAGTAAGAAAAAGAAAAAATTAAAATTAAAGAATCCGCTGCTGCTTTCACCTTGGGTCTGGCCCTCTGTTTGGAATTGTTCAGCCAGCGGCAGACCTAACACGGCACAAATGCCGTTCCACAGAAAACATTTGTCTCATCAGGATTTGCTTACTGGTCCCATCTGTTTAACAGGATTGCTCATCACCTCAAAGTTAACTAAAATCTGTTTGTTATCAACAAATTACATAAGAGTCTGGTAAATATTTTATGAAAAGAATTATAAATATTCCCTTCTCGGTTCACAGGAATAAGTGATATTTTCTGATGCCTGTCACTCCCATAGCCTGCTTAACCACCCTTCCAGGGGACAAAAGGACATTTTCAGAGCTAGGGTGGCTTGCCATGAAAAGCAGAGAAATTTCTAATCCCAGGGAAGGATGACTACCTGTTATTTCCACCCAAGGGGCATCACTGTCTCTCTTAAATCAAAGCGTCCAAAAAATCGGGAAGGACTAACGTTTACGTTTTCCACCATATCAGTTTAAGAGGGCGAAAGAAAATCTAAGGCAGAAATTATTGTTGCCTTCAAAGACTGTGCAGGGTGGTAGAAAGTGTACAATGTGAGAGCCAGACAGACCTGGACTTTAATCCTGGCTCTGTTGCCCCCTGTCTGTATGACCTTGGGAAAGTTACTTAACCTCTCAAGGTCTCCATTTTCTACACAAAGACCCTGTTGGTAAATGAAATGCACAGACCACTTGGGGACTCATAGTAATATAATAGCAACAATGACACTGATAGTAGCTCCTGTTACACAGTCAATGTGTTTTGGTTTTCTGTCTTCCTACTCATATTTTTCAGGGATATCACAAAAAGTAGGAGCTAAACCTGTTCTGTGAGAGAGTGACGGCAGAACTGAAATGGAAGAGTAAAAGCTACAGAAAAATGAATGGCAACACAAAATATAGAAAAGATCTTTCACGATGGAGGCAGTGCTGAGATAGCACAAACTTCCTCGGACATGAAAGGTTCTGTGGCAGCAGAGGATCACGACACAGGCATTATGTCCAAATCTATGCTTCCATGACAGACAGAATACATCTTCACTCATTCACCTAATATTTCCTGGACACCTATGCATGGTACCTGTCCTGTGTCCTCGTTTCTAAAGAGAGGAAGTTAAGACTACTCCGAAGTTGGTGATGACTATTCACTAAGATATGTAAAGTTCTTTGCAGAGCGCCAGGCACACAGACCTCCATGAGTGCTAGGATTATTGTGCACTATAACATTGCACTATCGTTATCATGTGATAATGAAGCTCTTCCAGGTCCTAATGTTAGGATTTGAAGATACGATGTCATAAAGCAGAATAATACGTCACAACCTTCTCCTCAAAGAGCTCACAGTTCAGTCATATGGTAGAAAGTGGTAGTGACTTGCTCTTAAATGATACAGATCACAAGCCTGGCTCTGCTGCTTCCTAGAAATGTGATGTTGGATGTACCAGTTAAATACGTGAATATTTTTCTTCATCTATGAACTACGTCATAGATAAAGATGCTTATACCTACATCATAGATATTAAATATGTAAGACTGGCTATGAAAAAAGTATTTTTAAGCTGCAAAATGCTCTGCAAATATAAAGAATCATCAGAGCACCAGGGTGTATGACTTGAACATGTTTTCCTTAGGGGACATATTTTATCTTCCCATCATATGCTTTGCTTGTGCTCAGAATGTGTGTATGTTCTGGGAACATGGCTTAACAAATATCTGATGGAAGTGTACAAGTGCTCGGCCCTTTTGTCCTTCCCAGGAAGCATCATTCATTCATCCATCCATCCATCCATCCATCTCTCTTTCCAAAATTTGTTCTCCAGACCTCAGAGGGTAGAACGGGTCAGAGGTGAGTGTTCTTCAGCTCAATATTGGGAAAACCTTCAACCATTAGAGCTGCCTAACTATGGAAGTGTAGTGAGCTCCTAGCTACAGAGGTTGCTATGATAGAGTCTAGGATCCTAGTCACATGTTCAGAACTGGCTAAATCATTTAGGGAACTCAAAACAAAATGAAAATGTAGGATTCATTTTTTAAAACTCATTAAAAATTTCAAGACAGCCATAACATCACATTAAACCATTTTTAGGTCTTTCTAAGAGTAGGACCCTATGCAATTACATGGACCCCACACCCAGCAATCAAGCCTTATATGTGTTTGCTACATTAGGTAGAAAGACCAGCTGACCTCTGAAACATTTTCCAGCTCTGAGACTCTAGGACAAGACCACAGGACCATGTCCATTCCTGATCCCACCAAAGCCTGGTATGCAGTGGAAGTGCTGGGAATGAGATTTTGAAGACATGCCTGACACTGTGTCTGCTCACAGTGTGGTATAGGAATAATTTTGTCACTAATGCATGAAAGGATGATCCATGGATTGAAAGACATTCTACCCACAACCCTCAATTGGAATGAACAGTTGTGTGCTTTGAATCTAGCCCCACAAGGGTCTAGGTTTGTATCTTGGCCCTAGAAACATTAGAGGGAGAGGGAGGCCAAACAAGGAACAGGACAGAAATACTTCAATGTGAAGACAGGTCCATGCTTTCAACTACCTTTCTGCTTGGGCCAGGAACTAAACCTATAATACTTGAAACCTGTAAGGCCTGGGTTCTCACCTCTCAGCATCTCGCTCTTCCCAGGCCCCGGCTGACACCCAGCCTTCCTACTTGCTGGGAGTGCCTTTATGCTTGTGCCACTTTTCAGTGAATATTTAAAACTATTCTACTGGGTTCTTTTGTGTTTCTTTAGCCACAGAGACCTGGGATTCCTGTCTGTCACTTGTTCCCTGACAGGGAACAATCCTTGGAGGCCTTAGACAAGTCCTTACACCTTAAGGAGACCTACTTCCCATTCTCCAACCCACTTGGATTCCCCCAACTCCACACAGCCTGGCACCTGATGACATATGTCATAGCCTCCTCACACCTGCATGGGAGTGAAGGCTTTTTGTGGGCAGGCACCAAAGCCACATCTGGCTCCTTCTCAGTTGTGATTCCCACATCAAAAGTCATCCGGATGAACCTTGTGTTGTGATACCTCTACCTCCTTCCCTGTGGGTTGGATTCTTTCCCTCTGACTCTAAGACCTATTCCTTAGGGGCTGGGTGGAGAATCTGAAGCCGAGGGACCCTTGGGCTACTCTTCCCTAGCCTGAGTTAGGGGTGGGGGCCAGAGCATATCAAAGTTTGTGTATTCAGACCCATCTCCTTATCCCACCCTCAAGTGGACAGGGAGACACTGGACCCTGCTTGGACATGATTTGTTCCTTGCCCTATCTTCTCAGGACAGAAATAACTTGTTAACTTGTATGATATGTAGAATCAGGGCAGAGCTATGTCTCTGATACTCAATAAATGGCCTTGAAGTCCCCAGGTCCATGCAGATAACTATTTTACAAGTGCTTGGAAGACCACCCTAATCCCTTTCTTCTCACTGTCCCTCTTGATCACCTTAAATCTTCTCCTTAAAATTTATCCCTAGTAATCTCCTTGGTCTGAATGTCCTAACTAGACCTCCAGGCTTTGGAAAAGTCTGGGTCATGTCTTGTAACAACCAGGCACCTCCTAATTACCTCTATTACCTCCCCTTCTGCATAGCCTCAGCTTTACCTCACAGACTCCAACAGTCAAACACCTCAGAACAAACCCGTGTGCACTGGATCCCCCAGAGAAAGCATTAGCTTGGCCTCAGAGGGTAAGGGCTGCTTTTGAAAGTACATCACACTCCTCTAAGATTTCCACATCCCTAGGCCTTTCCAAGGGCTCACATTGAACTACTCCCTAGGCTTTGCTCCTACAAATCATATCTCCTGGGAAATTTTTCAAAGGTCTTTCTTTAAAAATCAAGTTGTTCCCTCTCTGCTTTGCCTTGCCCATGGTTGTCATCTGATCTGTACTAATTGAATCTCTGTAGACCAGTCTGAGTCCCGACTGCCCACATAGCTTCTCTTGACTTCTCTGTCTCTGTCTGATGCATAGGTCAAATAGTCTCCACCTCCTAGCTTAGAAGCCTTTGGTTTTATCTAATTAACTGCCAGGTCTTTTATTACACTTCCCTTCTTCCTACCTTCCTCAACATGCACACACACACTTGGGCATGCTCACCTTCACACACCCCCCCACATTCACATATACATATACATAGCACACACACCCCATGCACTTACTTACAAACACATACTCTTCTCAGAACAGGCCTAAGCCCAAAGAGAGCTCTTAATAAATACTAAGTGACAGAACTGAGTTCCCATATATTCACTCATTTACTGTCAGATCAATCCGTAGTCATTAGTAAATAGTTTGCAACACCAGTCTAACTTCAGATTGTGTCGCTACCAGCTATGTTGATGGTAGTATCTTCCCTTAGATTATCATTTCCCAAAGTAGTTTCTCTAAATTGTAACTTAGGGATGTCAAGCATAGTGTGTGCACCATTGGGAGGGCTATAACTCAAACTGGCACATTCAATGTTCTGAGAAGACCAGTGGTAAAGGAAGCCATTTGTTTGATGGAACTGTTCCATATTTACAAGAAAATAGAAGCACCTACTTATTTTGTAGGGAAGTGGTGTTTCTTGGAGTGCATTTTGGGAAATGTTGGCCTATGGATCCCAGCTTTTATTTTCATCTTTTTTCTGGTGTTGTGCTTTTAGTATACTATCTGCCTCCCCTCACCTAAGACCCAAAACCTTGGGCTTTCTTGCTTCTGATACAAACTCAAAGTACACGCAGAAAGATGACTCTCTGAACTAACTTAGCATTGTTTGGAGATGGATGGGACCCTGGAAATGCCACGCCCCATATTCCATTTTGCAGTTGGGGAACAAGGTGTAGGTTAAGTAGAAGTCCACTGAACACCTCGGTGTCAGGACTGTGATTAAAATCCAGATCTCTGAGTTCTAAGGAAAGAACATTTCTCTCCTTCTATTTTACTTCCCTTCCTAGGGAGGAACTTTCATAGAGAGTGAGTATGCAGGCACTGCTGGCTTCACGGAAAATATGCAAGCTCAAAAGCTGGTTGGGAGGGTTATGATTTCCATAGGATATAATTAGTGATTCTGAGGAGTTCAATGCATGCCCTGGAAATGGAGCAGATTAGCAATTGGAGCTCCTACTTTTGGCAGAGGCTGAATGCTCCCCCTAAACTCCTGGAACAATATAGTGCCTTAGCTGTTCCGCCTCCCACCTTAAGGCTTTGCCTTGCCAATGTAGAATTGGGGAGAAGATGTAGAATTACTTTTCTCTGCCTCAAGCCAATTGCAATGCACAACCATTTCTCTCTTCCTCTTTAATATAAAATTCTTCCTGCTTTCCCCCATTCTACATCATCCATTCCACTACTTGTCCTCTATTTCTTTTTCCCTCATATAAATTAATTTCCATTTCAAGACCCAGTTTATTACCAGTCTCTTAAGAGGACTAAGAAAAACACCATGAATCTCATGTACTCCATGGTTTTTTCCATTGTGAACTTACTTCCTGGGGGCTTACTTTGCAAACCATGTTCAAGAACCTTTACCCCACTTAAATTAGGGGTGAACTCTCTGACACTGGGGCCACATGTTGGAAAAGAGGATAGCTGACCATCCACATACTCCCCACCCATCATGCCAAAGAACACCATATGCTTTCTTTGGGTAGTATTCTTCAGGGTTGTGAGCACTGAGACTTTAACCTGGAAAATTTCAGGTCAGGGAATGAGAAAGAGAGATAGAGAAGAAGAAAAAGGAAGAGGAGGAAGGAGGGTGGGAAGGAGAAAAGGAAGAAAGGAAGGAAGGAAGGAAGGAAGGAAGGAAGGAAGGAAGGAAGGAAATGAATGTCATATACAATCAATTTCTATACAATGTCTCCAATATTTCTACCCAACGAATCATGCCTCCCTCTATTCACTTCCCTTCACAGTCCCTTCCCACAGTGAATCTGAGCTGGTCCTGGTGTAGCAGTAGAATATACCAAAAATGATACCATGTGATTTTTTAAAAATAATCTTTATTGATACATAATAGAAGTACATAGTACCAGGGTACATGAGATAATTTAATACTTTCACATAATTTATAAAAATAAAATTATTGTACTTGGGAATTCTTCAAATGTTTTTCTTCATGCTAGAAACATTTGTATTATTCTTTTCTAGCTATTTTGAAATATATAATAGATTATTATAAACTGTTGTTACCCTACAGATCTATCTACATCCTATTTCTTCTACCAAATTATATATGTGTATCATTAAGCAATGTCTCCTCATACTCTCTCCCCACTACCATTCCCAGTCTTAATTTCCAAAGTTAGCTCATGGAAAGCCTTAATAGTTCTGCCTTGGTCTCTTAGGACAATCAGTCTTGAAATGGTCCCACTATCTAGTCAGCCTCCACATATGCAACTTGACTGCCCTGAAACCACTAGGCTATGAGAAATTGAAGCCACTGAAGGCAACCTGAAGATGACAGGTGGAGAGAGATGTCACAGACACTGAGGTCCCCCTGGTAAGACTGAAGAAGCTATCCTAAAAAGGGATCTTCTGGCCCTGCCATCTTGGCTAGTGCTACATAGGTCAAATGAAACTATCAGATGAAGCCTTTCTGAATTCTTGATCCACAGAGTCCTGAGCTTGTGGGTGCTTATATGAAGCCAGTATATTTGAGAGTAGTTTATTACACAGCAATAATTAACCCCCCTGTCACCCAATCTAGGGGTTCACTTCAAATGGAAAAAAACACAGAGAACATATTTTGATTGTTGATATGAGAAACTGATTTTGATCATTGTGTAAGAAACAGATTATTGATGTCTGACAAGGGCAATGATATGCATATTCCTCTAGTTTGGAAATCGTCAATCCCAATGCAGAAAAAAACAGTTTTTAGGGGATCTGATTGTCAACAGTGGTAACTACTTGAAAAAGAAAAAAGGAAATATATTCAGAGCACTATTTCTAGGCAGAGTTGCATGCTTTCTCCTGACCAATCCCCATCATATACCTTTTAGATCAGGAAACTGAGGCAGGGAGAGATCAATAGCCTTCTCAGGTCACAGAGTTAGGATGGTCATGGTGGTTGCACTGGTGAGGAAAGTAGCCCTCACCATCTACCACCTCAGTATTGTCCTGAATTTTCCTTCAAGACTGATTCAGGAATTATACGTGGTAAAAGAGCTGACATCCACGCCCACAGAACAAGTCATTTTCAACTCCCTGTGCTCCCTCTGGGGAAACTCTTTTGTGCATTTTTTTATTAAATATTACTTATTTTTTTTATCAAGTCATAAACACATAGATCATATATACATTAATGCTTTTATGAGGTGCAATGTGCTGATTTTAAATACAATTTGAAATGCTTACATCAAACTAGTTAATATAGCCTTCACCTTGTTTACTTAATTATTGTGTTAAGACATTTATATTCTATGCTAAATAGATTTGGCATGTACCCTTGCATTATACTTACTAGCCCCTGTGCTAGGCCTTCAAATATGAGAAAGAACTACCCTTGACTCAATGAACTTGCAGGTGAGAAAGCATTCACATGAACAGAGAACTCCACAGGGGGAGCTAGCCCAAGGAGGTCTGGAAGTACATTCTGGAATAGATGCCAACCATATTCCACTTTGTAGAACTGACAGAGTCAGATAGTCTTAATGGACAGATGCTGTCTTCCTCATGAGGAGACACTCCACAGTCAGCCTCCCTGACCACCATTTCTAAAGCCCCTATGCTATACATGCAGAGAGGTGGGACTGTCCCTTCCTTTCCATTAAACCTATCATTGTAACTTCTAGGCATTCATCAAAATATAAAATGCACACATGAGAAGCCTGGGAGGGATGATAAATTAAAGGAGCTGAATTTTTTTGTGTGCATTGAAAACATCTCCAACATGGATGAGAGGTTTAATATTTTATTTTTTATCTTTTCTGCAAAGCAAACATCACACTCCACTGAACTAGTTCATAAGTCTAGCTAAAAATCTTTCACTTTATGTGGCTTTGCTGAATGTTCATGTTTACCCCAAGTGCTCCTCCCTCTCAAGATGAAATTTTATTTTTATCTTTTTTTCGAGAAGAGATCTCACTGCTGCTGGTGGCAACCTGGCTAAGCCCAGACATAAAGAACTAGAAGCCCAGAATCCTCTCTCCTGCTGCCTGTCTGTCTCACTCTGCTCCATGCATATTCTTCACAGCCCTAAGGAACTGCATCTAATGTCTTTCCCATGCTAGGCATCCACAGTCCTCCCCAAGAATGTCCACCCACTTCAACCCTCCGTACATACTCCTCAGCCTCAAACCACCTGTTGAATACCTCCCACAGTAAGGTATGGCATGTGCACCCAGAGCTAAGCCTCGTCTGAGGGCTTTTACACCTTTTTTTTTTTTTACAGGATTTTACTTATTTGATAGAAAAGAAAGAATTTTTAAGGTCCTTCACCCAGTGAGGAAGAGGTAGAATACAAAGCAGTAATAATGACCTGTAGATTTTATTAGAAAGTTTGGCATACAAATATACAAAGGTCTGACAGTGAAGTTCGTGAACTTGCCCCCATATGCTCATGCTGGAAGCACTGTACAGACAACTGGGTAAGGTTTCATAACTTTGGTATATCAGTGTCTTACAGCGCTGTTCGTGTTGACGTATGGTGGTCTTGCTGAGTGGCCTTCATTAGTTTTGCATGTTTTTGTATGTCATCAGGAGAAGGTTGGAGCTTGAATTAGAGCAATGAAAACAACATTAAACAAGTTTCTTGTTAAATTTGGCAAGCGTGAAAGTGAAATCAGGGACATGTTATTCCAAGTTTACAGGGATAATGCCATGAAGAAAATGACAGTGTACAAACAGATTAAATGTTTTTCTGAGTGGAAAGAAAGCATCACTGATGCAGAGAGGTCACAGCAGCCAGTAACAATCAGAACGGATGAAAACATGGCAAAAATTCATCAAACTGTGCATCAAAATTGCCAGCTGACTATGAGAAGCATAAAAGATCAAGTAAAAGCATTAATAGAGAAACAGGAAAATCTTAACTGAAAATCTTGGTAGGAGAAAGGTGAGGCTCTTGCATCACAGCAATACACCAGCTCACAGGGCACAGTCTGAGAGGGAGATTTTAGCAGGCAAACAAAACATTTGATGACATTTAAGAAATCAAGGGTGGTAGCTCTGATGGCAATTCCAGAAAAAGAGTTCCAAAGCTGCTTCGAAGGGTGGACTAGGAGCTGCGGTGATGCACAACTTCCCAAGGGAAGTACTGCAAAGGGGCCTGTAGTGACATAGAGTAATGAATACAGAGCACTTTTTCAAGGATGAGCTTGTGAACTTAATTGTCAGATCCTATATCTGTACAGATAAAAAGTCAACTTTTTGTAAAACTGGAACTTTTTCCATGGATTGCAAAGTGTGAAACTCATTTAGTGTTAAAAAATAAATAAAAACCAAACCTCCACTGGGGGTGGGGGGGAGGGCAGAAGTTTAGCGTGTGGCTGCTGGTCTGAGACCCATGAAGCAGAGCAGGGCAACTGGGGCTGGCCCTGGCTTCTATTCTCTCCCTTCTCAGGTCTTCTCCCACTGGGTGCTGCAGAGAGACTATAGCTATAGACACCCAGGGCTCTTAAGGCAAGTTAAATAGCTGAGTCATCCATGTGAACTTGGAAAGCAATGTAAGAATTCTGGGGGCCACATAAAGTGCCCCGTGAGCTACAGTTTTTGAGGGAAGAAAAATTTTCCAAGAGTAGGGATGTGTAGAGAAATCTTCCTTCAGAGAAAAGAGCTGGTGTCAGAAGATGTTTCAAGGCTACTTTAGGAGTTTGTATATCCTGACATTCAAAAACACATTCCTTGAGCTTCACTAAATTCCCATTTAAATGCCATGGCTGGCAGTGAGATAGTCTTGTAAGATTGCTGGCCTCAGGAGAAGTGATTTCCACAAGGAGCCACTATCTTAACCTATATCTTCTGTACCTCCTCTTCCTACAGGAGGAAGGAGCTACCGTTTCTTGGGAATATCTACCAAGTCCAAGTACACTTGCCATATGAGTACATATTAATGGTGAATCCTCTCAAGGCTGTATTATGTTCATTTTACAAGTGGAGAATCTTTCACAGAGCCTAGGTAAGTAACTCACTCAAAGTTACAGGGCAGGTAAGTAGCAACCCTGAGCTTTAAACCCAAATCTTTTGATTTCAAAGCATATTTTCCTTCTATAACACAAGACACTGCACTGATGTAACATTACTCTGTGATTTATTTTATTAAGGTTCAAATGTCATGGAGCTTATGAATGTATACCAACTACTGTCAAAATATATTTTGGATTAGAGATACACACGCCTAAAATTCTGTAAGTCTCAAAAACGTTTCCATCAATTTAACCTGGCCTGGGCTCTCGACAGTTACATCATTGCTGAACTCTGCAAAGGGCAAGTTATGATTTATCCTGTGATATTTCTTACAGCTCTTCTAAGCTTTTTCTTACCCAGTGCTATTCCTGGATCTTTGTCCAGCTTTCTGAAAATTAAAAAGAAAAAAAGCAGCAAAATTACCTGCTGAAATAGGATCAATCTGTTAGCTGAGCATAATTAAATGTTAACAAGTACAATAGTGTGTCTTTCATCGTACAGCCTCCATATTGCTAATGATTTTCTTTTGGATTTTTAAAACCAGCTAATTAAAAAACTGAGAACAATGCAGTATTGCATAAGTCAAGTTTTTGTATAACATTTAGTCCTTGGTTTGGGCCTCTAATTCATATTGATTACCCTAGGCATGAGGAAATCGGTTTGGGTTAAACAAATATATGAACCATTTTGCTATCCTCTCTAGGCCTGCCTTGAATCCAGAGTATTCTGGGAGATGTGCAGCACTTCCCAATTAGTACCTGGCTGGAGGTGTTTTACAAAAGTGAGTTCATTACATGGAAAATTCTTTATTTGGCTCTTCTTAGTAAGAGTGCCTAAGAATGTTGCTATTGGGTTCTAATGGCCTTCTCTTGAGCAATGTGTCTAATGGAGTTACCAGTGGGATCCTCATCAGTGAAACTGAGTTCCCCAGGGAAGATGGGATCAAACCAGGGACAATCTCCTCCAGGATCCAGACCAGGCTGCAGAAGTGAGCCTGGCAGTATAAGTGTACTGCCCTGAGGTGTCCCAGAGACTTTCAAAAGGCACTACAATGATTCTAATCTGATGGACATGAAGTGCCTTGGGCAAAAGATTAAAAAGTTCCTTCCAATTTTTTTTCCATACTTGGAAAAACAAACCAACCCACCAGCCATCAGACGAGTGATTGGGTGCTACCTGCATTCTACCTTTCATAGGTCATAAATGTTTAAGGGTCAATGCTTAGATACTCCCCCTCCACAAAATGAAGTTGATCCTGTTATTGTAGCAGATGGTACCATGATGTGCATCAGAACAGTCCTCAAACTGAGAATGCATGCTGGCTAATTCATTCCATAAATGTCTGTCCCATTTCTGCTTTGAGGCAGTCAGGTACATGGGGAATTTAGATTTTGATGATGAATCTTGTTGAATTGTCACATAAGAAAAGATTCCCTAATATCAAGCCTGCTTGCTAGTACTAAGTAAGAGAAAAGGCAGAAGCAAGGCTCTTTGGTCCTTTCTGACAGGTATGAGATGTCTAAAAGAAGACCTCATCAATCATACTGTCAACACTATTCTCTAATCTATCCTTGTCCTCTTGGAAGCAGTAACCTTAACAGTATGGAAATTCTTGGAGTGACATCTCAAAAACAAAAACCCGTTTGGGTGAAAGAATACAAAAAGTCCAGATGGTTTTGCTGTGCTCCCCATTGTAAATGAGAATGGCCGTCCACAGCAGCCAGAGTGCATCTGTTCGCTATTTTATTCAATTATTTAATTAGAGTAATGTTCTCTCTTTAATTGTCACTGTTTTAATAAAACAGAAAATCAAAGTAAAATTGCTCTTGGATATTTTCTGATAAGCAGAGTTTAAGTGCATAGAAGAAAAGCTTCATCCATTGTTTCACTGAGTGCTAAATACACGTCAGAGCAACTTTTTCCAGGGACTTAGCTCTCCCTTTAGGCACGGAAGATCCTCTCTGAGCAAAGAAAAATTGGGGGCCAGTCAAGCCTCTGATGTTATCCCCTCAAGCAGGTCTATCACTGTGTTGTCGAGGAGAGAAAGAGAGCAGCAGGGAACAGCATGATTAATCACATTGCTGTTTCCCCAGCTCAGATAAATCCATCTTTCATGCTTTGTAAGAGTTGTCCGCTTGGCAAAACAGGATATAAACGAACAAGCCTGGGAGTGGAAATCCCCTGGTAATACGCAGATATCTAGAAACGCATTGTCTACTTTTTTGGAGTTGTGACACTTTTTAGAAGCCATTCTGAATCTCTCTATATAAAATGCATTTATAAGGTTCTGGTGAGAAAGAATCTATCCTCTTCAAGAATTAACAGTGATTCTTTGGCAGACAGTTGAGTCTGTTAAAATGGCAGGGAAAAAAAAAAAAGCTATTACATCTACCATCTATCAGGCCTGGGCTATGAACTCAGAATTTTGTGGACTTATTGACTCACAGACCTGGAAGAGACCTCCAGTACTAGTTAGGTCACCTTAAGACTACCTGGGACACATTTTAAAAATATTAAACCTTTAACTTCACCCCAAACAATTAAATTCAAATCTTTGGGTAAGAGACCAGATATCAGAATTCTTTAACTGCTTCCAGGAGATTCTAGTGTTCTGCTGTGACTGAGAACCACTTGTCTCTTGCAAAATAAGGCAAAAGAAGAATCAAGGGGAATTCAAATTACCCAGTAGGGGAAAGAGCATCATAGGGATACAGGTGGCATATACAGGCAGCCGAGATTTCTCTCCATTCAAGCTGAATGCAAGCTGCATGCGTTAAAAATGAGCTATAATATGGGATAAAGAATCTAAGCTTTGGAGTATGTCATAAGGAGTACAACAGAAGGAAAAATGTGTCTAATATTTATGTCAACATAAATAATAAACATGTATAGCCATGGATTCATTTATTAAGCCAGTTGCCTCTTTGATACTTCAGGAAAGATGTGTCTGTAATTTTACCTATCTGAACCTCGCAAAGACTTCTGATCATTCAGGCTACAAAAGGAATTGAAGCATCATAGCTAAGCATCACCTTATAAAGTGAAACAAGACACTGGGCCACTAAAGCTACCTGTCAAATGCCCCCTCTTCCCCCTCCCCTCCCCTCTCTGTGTGTGCAGTGTCCCAGCAATCACAATACAGTGTAGGATGCACCACAGCTCTTCTAAAAGAAGCTGCCAGTGCATAACCCTTGCAGAAGGGAAAGTCCAGATGGCCATGTTATATTCTATGATTCTTCATTTCCTATTTGTAACTGATTGGGCCTAGATAGAGCTCTAAGGCCTAACTACAGAAATCCAATCCACAGGAAGATGAATGATTTCTATGTGGCTTGTCAGGAAAAGATGAAGCAGGGACCACTGTGTTTTCTCCTACAAAAAATGGCACTGCTATCCAAAAAAAAAAAAACCAAACAGAATTAGAAGCTAAATTAAAAAGATGCAATGAAATAGAGTTTTAAATAAAAGAGAAAGGTATAAGTAAGCAGAATCTGAGTAAGCAAGATCTATCAAGTTCAGAAACATATATACAGGATGAAGAGCATGAATAAGTCTCTAGCAAGTGGAGATTTGAACAGATATTCATAAAGTAGCTGAGCAGATTACGAAGACATTAACATCCCATTACCAGCTCTACTCTATCAAGACCAGATCATTCAGCTTTTCCAGTTTTCTGTGCACATATGTTCCCCTGAAATCCAAATTATCTAACACATGAGATAATTTGCGGGAGTTTCAGTTGCTTGTATCCAACGAGAACCTATATTCATTAGGGCGCTCCAGAGAAATCAATGGGATAGATAGATGGGCAGATGACAGAAAAGACAGATACTATAAGGAATTGGCTCATGCAGTGATGATGCCTGATGGGTATCAAGATCTATAAGGCAAGCTAGAGACCAGGAGAGCTGATGATGTGACTCTCCTGGTCTCTAGCTTGAGGAGAAGATCAATATGCTAGCTCAAGCAGTCTAGTTTCCTGTTCTACTTAGGTCTTAGATGATTAGACAAAGCACACTCACAATCCTCTTAATTAAGGCTACCCCATCACACGTAAATCTCTTTCCAATATACCCTCCCAGACACACCAAATGTAAGGTTTGACCAAATGTCTGGGCACCCAGCGGCTTAGAGACATAAAATTATCACAGTGCCTAACTGAACTGAACCACTTCACCTGCCCAATAATTCTGCCACTTGAGAGTGAATCACTTGAACTGCCAGTGACTTTTCCAGGAGTCCTGTTAAATTTACAGGAGCCATTCAAGCTTGCAGGGGGCTGTGCAGCCTCAGGCAGAAAGTGCCTTCAAATTAGAGATAGGGCATCCAGTCTGACATCCTTCCTTCCACCTCCACGTCTGGATCCTCCTCAGCCCTCAGATTCCCTCCTGTGTTGTGTACACCTTGGGAGATTTCCCCTATCCCTCTCAGAAACTCCCCAGAAGGGAGAGCTAGATGAAGGAGAATGTATACGACTTCATGTTGGTTATAAACTCTTAAGGTGCAAATTTAGATCATTACTCAAATTCATGTTTCTTACTACTAGAAACAGTGCAGGGGGGATAAGCAGATAATTTGCTTGCCATAGTCTTTTTTACAAAGTTGGTTTGGCTTCACATTGTTCTTTGAACACAGTGGACATTATCAAACCCATCTGGGTTATTTTCTCTGCATGGTCTCTTATAAATGAAAGGGATATTAGCTCAGTATTCACAAACTGTGTTCCACAGCATGGGAGTTATGAGAAATATTACAGAGCACTAGGAGGAAAAGGATTCTCTTTTTCAAGTATGTTTAAGAGGTTAAAATGCACATAAGCATATTAAAGGCTTTATAGATGTTTCACAGTAAATAAACCTGTGAAACCTGGCTTAACCCAGCACTCCCTTAGCTCAAGCTTATTTGATGAAAGTATCCTGTTTTCTTGGAGCACCTTTTAAGGTCCCACAAAGCAGAGTCCACATACTAGAGTACGGATTTCATGCAGAATTAGGAAAAACTAACTTCCAGTGGGTCCTTACCTGCCCTCTAACCCTCAGTTCAAAAGTAACCTGCACAACATCCCCGACAGAAGGATATTTAGTTGAGCCTCTGCTTAACCACACCCCATGACTAAAAAGATACCCATTACCTCAGGGGACATCCACTTCTGTGTCTGGAGGGAAAATGGTGACAAGTGCATGGAAACTCAAGTTAGAAAGCCGGGTCTCTAACTGCTGGCCATTAGCCTTTGTCCTCTGAGCCTTAGCATCCCCCCGTGTCAAACAGTCATGAAGACACTAACCTCATAAAGTTGCACACCTAATTATCTCTAGTGATAGCTCGCTAGTAGTCAAAAGTTACCTCCTATAACTATACCTGTTATTCTTATTTTCTCTTCTAGAGAGAAACTGAGAATTAAATGAGACTTGTCCCATTTTCACACAGAATTTTCTCAGATCCCAGTTCTACTGAACTTCTGAAAAAATACCTTTCTCGGATATATCCAGTACCTTAATCACAGCTTATAGAATAAAAAGAAACACACACATACATTATTAAGATCACTCAAAATCACGTGATTTTTATTTCTAGGCACAATTGAATAAGGCTCTTCCTAAATTTCTATTAGGAACTGAGTCCAGTATTCCAGGTACAATCTCATCTCAGCAGGACAGAGTAGCACCCTTACTATGCACCAATTAGTAAAGCTAAGTTTGGGTTCAGGTACTAACAGTCACCAGCTACTTAAGGCTCAATTGATCGTGTGGTCAGTTAAAGGCAAGGTTTTTTTTGGTTTTTTTTGTTTTTTTTTTTTTTGCTAGAAGTGCTACCAAGCTGTGTCTCTGTCTTGTGCCATCGACTATTTAAACCTAAAAGCAGTACTTTACACTATGCCTTTTAAAGGTCAAACTTGCTAGGTTCAATGCAGTGTTCTGGCCTCTCATGTTGTTCTTTGATTTCAGAATGAAAAGCTTGTGCCATCTGCAAAGGTGATGAGCTTCTCTCTCTTAACACAGCGTCATCTAAGTCTAGTTACAAATGTTGACCAGACACTTGCCGACAAAGTCTATTCTCTAGCAACAGCGGCGTCTTCAACTTGCAACCCAGATAATAGTGAGGAAGTGATGCTGTTTGCCATGAACAGGAAGAGAGGAAATTGCACGCTATCGCCAATATTGCATTCTTCCGGAAAATAAATAGAAATGGCCTTTCAAAAGCTCCTAAAATGAGGTTTGAAGATATTTTTTTAAATTCTTCTTTCAACAGTAGGATGGCAAAAGGAACACCTGAGATATTAGTTGTTTGTATCCCTAGAATTTCTGCTGTGAATGTTGAACAAAACTAGCAATCATTTACAGAGTTTCATCTGAAGGGGAGTAAAAGACCTTTATATGGCCAAAAGCCTTTTATGTGTATATTAATTCATTCATCCAATAAATTATCAAGCATATATTAAGTCTTTATTGTCTTTAGGAAATATAGTTAATTCTGGACATTCAAAGATTAATAAAAAGGATTATCCTGCCCTTGGAATCTGAAAGATAAAGGAGAGTTCCCTGTAAGAAGCCAATTTCACCCAAACAAGTGAAAGAAAGTGTTAAGGAGTTTTACCACTTACTCCGAGTTTGCAGGGCAGTATGAAATTAGAACATCATACTACATAATATCTCTATATTAATATATCCAAATCTATATTTACAACCATTAGAAAATATTATGGACAGTCTCATTTAAAATCTCGACAAACCATGATTGCATTAATGTACACAGCCAAGATTTAATTTTTTTAAAAGTAATAAAAAAAGAAAAAAAAATCGTGACAGATAGCACAAAATATCTCTCAATAAACAATAATAATGTGACATTATATTTTATAAAAGAAAACTCCATAATGTTACTGACCAAGTTTATACAATTAATGAGTAGAGGAATAAGATTCAGGCCCAGATCACCAACTTGCTGAGTTTGTACACTAAAGCTTCGTTATATTTTACCTTCTAGAATGGCGAACATCAGAACAAGTATGAATTCTCAGGGATACTGAGGATAGGAGAAAACTCTCATAAACTGATAGCAACAGTATAAATTGAATGGCTTCTGAAAGGGAACTCTCCATATGTATGAAAATATGAAATGTGCTATAAAAATACAAAGGTATGTATTGTGTTCTGGCCACTTTTTTCTCTAAATACTTGCAGGACAAGAAGTTCTAATTGTTACGGAGCTATAACTTTTTTTTTATTTTTTTTTTTTTACGGAGCTATAACTTTTATAATGTTTCTTTAAAATTTAAGATGGGGTCCTGAACAGCTGTTCCTTGGAACAGTAGTCCTTTACCTCCATCTGCCTTCTCTCCCACCTAAGGGCGTGCCACCACCTCGTGGAAGATTCAAGGGACGTGGATATGGACATGAGCCCCTTGAACTCAGAACTGTCTTTTTGGTTGTGAACTAAAGGCTGATGAAGATTATCACTTTAAGGTGGATAATGATGCAAATTGCACCAGTTATCTTTAAGAACGGTCAGTTTAGGGGCTGATGCAAAGGATTAATTGCACATTGCTGAAGCAGGACAATGAATTATGATGATGGTTCAATTAAAGCAACACTGGCAACTTTGAAAATGTCTGTACAGCTAACGTTTTCTCTTGGGGGCTTTGAAATACCACCACCAATGGTCCTACGGTTGAAGTGTGGTTTGGGGACTGTACATATTAGTGGGCAGCACTTAGTGGCTATGGAAAAAGATGCAGAGTCAGAGGATGAAGGGGAGAAGGATGTGAAACTCTTGGGTACATCTGGAAAGCAATCTGCCCCTGGAGGTGGTAGCAAAGTTCCACCGAAGAAAGTAAAACTTGCTGCTGAAGAAGAAGAAGAAGGAGAGGAGGAGGAGAAGATTTTGATGAGGAGGAAACTGAAGAAAAAACTCCAGTGAAGAAATCTGTATGAGACACTCTACCCAAAACTGCACAAACATCAAACCAGAATGGAAAGGATTCAAAACCATCAACACCAAGATCAAAAGGTCAAGAATCCTTAAAAAAAAACAGAAAAAAGCTCCTAAAACACCAAAAGGACCTAGTTCTATAGAAGACAGTAAGCCAAAAATACATAGAAAAAGGTGGTTCTCTTCCCAAAGTGGAAGCCAAGTTCATCAATTTTGTGAAGAATTGCTTTGGGATAACTGACCAGGAGGCTATTCAAGATCTCTGGCAGTGGAGGAAGTGTCTTTAAAAAAATAGTTTAAATAGTTTGTTAAAATTTTCCATCCTATTTCATTTCTGTAACAGTTGGTATCTGGCTGTCCTCTTTATAATGCAGAGTGAGAGCTTTCCCTACCGTGTTTGATTAATGTTGTCCAGGTTCCATTGCCAGAATGTGTTGTCCAAAATGCCTGTTTAGTTTTTGTTGATGGCACTCCACCCTTCATTTGGTTTTACGTATGTATAGAATATTATGATAGGACAAATTAGTAGTGGTGGTCAGAAAGGGAAATGGTGGGGAGAAAAAAATATACATGTGAAATAAATTCAATATTTTAATAAAGTAAAAATAAAACTTAAATGGATAAGAATATCCATCAAAACAGTTACCTATCTATTCAACAGCCATTTAATAAGTATCTACTATTTTTCAGGTATTGTGCCAGGTACTGAGGTCATAAAAATTAATCATAAAAATTATGGCAAGTTTACAAACATCCGGCTTCACACCACGTTTTGTCTGTTCCTTAAAAACTCCCCTTTCCCTCCCTTTGTATGGGAATCTTAAGGTTAAGAGTTTTCCTATTTCTTTGGTCATTTTTTTCTTGGAAGAAGCAGCACAGGGAGGCAGGGAGCCATTGTTATCTCCATTGAATAAAAGAAGAAAAATGGTGCTTAGAATTTAAGGACATGTAATAATATCCACATATACTTGGCACTACTAAAGGAGGTGAAATGAAAAAGAGTTCTTTTAAAGTCCATATGTTTGAGAATCTCTTGTTTTCTTACCAGACTAGACTCTTTAAAGAAGCAGGTCCCCTTTGGACTCCTTACAACACTGAAGCAAAATGTCTTTTCAGAATATTTACTAAAATAATTTCACCATTTGATCTTCACAACAGTCCATGAGCAAGAGGCTGTTGAGTAAAACTGAAGTGAGAAAATGTCTGAATAACAATTTAAACTGACTTAACCTAAAGAACAATAGTTTATCTGCATCCGCCATACCACACGATGCCCCTTATCAGAAAAACGTTTTATTCAAAATATCGCAACAAGAAACAGCATGATTCCGAGCAATAATTACTGAAGTAATTAACATTGATTGTTTCAGATAAGGAAACTGTAATTCAAGCCATCGGTGCCTTATAAAAGTTGTCATGTAGCTGGAGTTTGTGTACATTCATCTAACTTTTTTATTACTGGCTCATGGAAAAATACTTTTAAGTGAAAGAAAAAAGTCTTTCTATGTACTTTACTCCATAACTTTGTCCCAAATACTATTCCCACGACCCAGAACTAATAGGTTTTGTCTGCTCCTTATAAAATTAGGCGCCTAACATCAAGGTATAAAAGTATCCTCTTTTAATATGTAAATGAGATAATCTCAAAAATAATGCTTTGCACCCTTGAGTCAGTAGCAATATATCTTAGAGAGTATATATACTCCTACCTAAATCTTGGTAATAACATAGCTCAATTTCATATGAGCCAAAAATGGGACTTATTTTTCCTGACTCTTGGTAACAATTGTCCTATCTACCAAGCCAAGTCAATCTGTTTTTTAATGGATTCAAAAATCTGAAGTGAGAAAAAGGTCATAATACCAATTTCAGTAGGACTTAGCTTGAAGAACAATATTTTATCACAACCTGGCCATGCCACAGACAGTTCATTTTCAAAGGAAAGATTTTCTTTCCCATTATTCATGATGTAGTACTCAAGAAATAGGACAATTCCAGGAAAAATCCTTTCTCTTTCACACATCCACAACACAAATCAACCCAACCTATGTATTGGCTACATCAATACAACACAAGTTTCAAGTAACTTTTAGACATTGCAGCTCTAGACAAATACCCTCACATTTATGGTAAGAAGAAGAAAGAGCTGGCTGTTATTTCACACTGGAGACAAAAAAAATCAAATAATCTACCAGTTGTAATTCTTAGCTGTTATTTGGACAAATACAGACATTAAAAGACAAATTTCTCAACATACAAATATAGCCAGAGATGACAGAACTAGCACCCTTTTCCTAAATTCAGTCAAAGCCTTACAATGCTGCCTTGTTAGATTCAAAGAGCAGATTTCCAATGGTCGTAAGACAGAACCCCAGGATGCTCAGAAACATGCAACTCAGTAAGTTTTCAAGAAAAGAAACCTCATTGAGGTAAAAAGGTTAAAACTCCAATTTAGCAAACATCGGCTGTTCTAGCAAAAAAATCCTAAGTAATCATTTCCTCTAATCAAATGAGTGTCCTGTTGCCGTGTAATCAATGATAATGGATGGATTCTGCAAACTGGAGTGTTTAGAAGCCTTTCAAAGCAAGAAAGCAGCACTGTCCTTTGTGGCTTCTCAGAGGAGAGCAGAGAAGGAGAAGATACCCATCTTCCTGCACGTGGGTTCTAAAGGCCAACAAAGCTCATTAGCTCTTTATCTACCCACACAGAGCCACATTCATCATGAGATGCCATTTCACGAACTTTATCCAAAGGAGACATGCTGGGAGAGGAAAAGAAGGTGAGGATGCCGGACATTACAACTTGAGAGCATCTGGAAACAGAAAATCTATAGGTGTAACTCATTTAGGTATTGTATTTTTTATCAATTGCCTTTATTATACCAAACACTGTCTATCTTATGAATACGATTTAATAAAACTTAATATTTACTTCCAAAAATTTTACAGTTTAGAGTAGAAAACAGAAATGTAAACAATTCCCATTCAGTGTAATGAATTCTATTATGAAAATAAGCCACGGAGCCACGGAGGGCAAGAAGACGGGGAAGCACTAATCCTAACTGGCACATAGAATGTGCGTCTGAGAAACTGGCTGTAAATCCTGGTAACTGTCGCTATGGTTGACTTAGGAGGGGAAATACGGAAAACTGAAATATAGAATTAGAGGGAAACTTACTTTCTTTCTTTTTTTTTTTTTTTTTTTGTTTTT
>NW_003852417.1:9094291-9095861 GCF_000181295.1 Otolemur garnettii
CATTTTATCACAGGATTTCAGATTTGCATGTGATCAAGTCATGGACTTAACAAAATATACTTCTGGTCATATTGTAAGTTGGTATAACTTGCTTGAACTTCATCTTCAAAGGTGAAGATATACATAACCTGAGACCTAATTCCAGGTCAGAGTACATACCATAGATGGTTGTCAATCTTTAATAGGCAGCAGAAGCATCTGGAAAACTAGTTAAAACACAGATTGCTGGGCCCACCCCATAGTGTCTTATTAAGTGGGTCTGAGATGGGCTCTGAGAATCTGCATTCCTAAGGTCCCACATTATAGTTATGTTGTAAGTCCAAAGGTCACACTTTGAGAATCTTTGTTCTAAAAAAACTCATGCACATGTGCACTAAGGCGCATAAACAAGGATGTTCAATGGCATCATTTTTCATAATACCCCCAAATGTGGACAACTGAAATGACTCTCAGTAAAGCATTGCTCAAGTTGTGATGGAATCAGACAATCTATTAACATATAGTAAGGAAAATAAACTGCAGCTGTAGGCAATAATACGAATGGCTCTCAGAAACATAATAGAAAGCAAAAAGATGGAAGACATAAAGAATATTTCCAGCATGACTTTATTTGTATAATGTCCCTAAATACGGAAAAGGAAGCCACATTGTTTACATGCAAACATAAATAGTGAAAGTATAATGCAAGGCAAGCGAGTGATTATCACAAAAATGGCAATGTAATACACTATTTCTTGATGTGGAGGGTGGTTATTCCATTGCTAGTGCTATAATAATTTATTCAGTTGAACATGTAAGTTTAATGCATTTTTCTTTATTAATATATTTAAAAATAAGAGAAATACATTCAAGGGGTAGAAATAATTGAAAATTGATGAGTCAGGAAAAGCTCCACAGAAATTGTAAGACATAAGCTCTAGCAAACGAAGTTTAAATCTTTTCAATGAAAAGAACCACTAAGTTTGTATATTTGAAAATAGGATGATTCATGGATTTTTAAAACTGTGTTCTGGTAAGATGAATTTTTGAATTACCAATTTATAAAATTCAATGAAAGTTTTAATAAATTAATACCAATTTCATCCTACTACAAATTCAATAGAAATATATTTTTGAAATAATCTATTACAGACCTTAGGATAAGTAATAGTTTAAATATTCCTTAATCCCCAAGTCAGGCCATTTTTCTATACTGGGTAGGTTCTTAGTGCTAAATTGTAAATGCGTAAATCTATTCTAGGATTGAGACTTTTCAGTAAATAGTTATATATCAAGAAACACTATATGAGTCAAAACCTTACCTCAACCTGTCTTCCTTTCTTCTTTCCCAGAAATTAGACAGGAGTTCTTCTTCTTAACACAGAATCCTCACTTTAATCCTTAAGAAGTAAAATGTTGTTCAAAATATCTATACTTCTTCAAAGTATAAAGGTTAACCAAAGCACATCCCTTATATTTCTATGTTTCGTTTTGCTGAATTATTTCAGTTGTGATTCTAACACACCATCCTGAAAGAGGCATTGCTTTTTTTCCTTTTGACTGTGTATCTATAGAATGCTACCTTGATTAT
>NW_003852417.1:9095912-9099683 GCF_000181295.1 Otolemur garnettii
CATTCGCCAGTGTGCTCCTTTTCCAGAAAATTCATCCATCCCTAAGAATCTGTTTGTAAAAAAAATTCAGTGGCCAAATGCATCTCCCATCTTTAGGTAATTTCCCACAAACCCACAATTACATCCCTCAGTTTGGACAAAAAAAAAAAGGTGACGTTCATTTATATATCTGATTGAAAGTAGAAGGCACTTAGAAATGTACTCAGGGAAATAACATTTGTGGCAGTCAGTTACAGAATATCATGAGACTTGGTGACCTTCCCCTCAGACACACACCTGCTTCCCCTAGGCCTAGTCCCCACAATAGTAATAATAATCTCTCTCTCTTATATACTCACTCTCTCCTTCTCTATCTCTATCTCACAGGCACATACTCTTTTTGAGTTTTCTTGCTTACTCTGGATCTTCTAAAGAACGGCAATATCACTTGTATTCTTTACTCCTTCTCCACCACAAAAGCTTCTCTCAAATAGTCCTTCTGACGCTCCTCTTCCCTTAACTCGGCTCCTCCTCTCCCTGTAGAACAGTGTCTGCCTTCTCTGTTCCCACAGCTCCCTATGCACATTCCATTGACAGCACACTCACAATATAGTGCGATTATTTTTTGTCTGGGTTCCCACTAGTGTTGAGAGAGTGCCCAAGTTTATTTTGTCTCTAAACCAACAATTAACACGATAATCAGTACTCAGTAAATATAGTATTGAACTGAACTTGCTTCTAACCTTTTCCACCACCTTAATGCAATCTCCTCTTGAGAAAGGTAAGTATTGCTAGCAGACCTGTCCCATGTAAGGTAATTTGTCACAAGTCTGAGGGATGCTGCATGGAGATTTGCAACCAAGATTACCACTAAATAAAATACAATCTGGAGGATGAAAAATGTTAGAAATGTTTCCGTGGAATTATAAACAAAGTACAGGAGAATGTAAAAGAGAGAAAAGCCTTTCTAATTAATGAGCAGAATAGGATGGAGGAGGAAGTTTCCAAGCACAAAGGGGTTCTCCGCAAATGACATTCTGACCTTCAACCCCCAGTCACCCAGGTTTAAATTGCTTAGAAATATTTTTTATTCCCTACTTCGTCAACTGAAAATTCTGAGACATTCTCCTTTTGATAACAGCCTGGAAATCCATAGTCCCCTTTGCAAGTGTGCTCCTCGTGCCTCATCCATTACTTCTGATAGCAAATGAAAAATGGAAACAACCTTTTAGCTAATTTCTTTCTTCTTTCTCCACTCCATCAATATAGCCTATGTACTCTTTCAGAATTACTCCCAATGTGGAATTCTAATCCTATCACTTCTCTGCACGAAAGCTTTTAATGACTCTCATTAACTACCAAATTAATTTCCAGCTCCTCAGATCCAAGGCCCAGCATATTATGGCCAGAACCAGTAATTGTAGTCTTATCTCCAGCCATCCTCTTACTTTGGCTCTGAGCTTTAAACAAAGTTGGCTGTTCCACGTTCCCAAACATTCTCCCATCTTTCTACCTCATTTTTCAGTTCCTCTACTCAGCATGGTTTCCCTGCTCATCTTCACTGGTCAAAACGCCAACTAGTTTGTAGAAATGAGTCAATGTCACTTGCTAGATAAGGCCTCTGCTATTTGGTTATTCTTCCTTAATTAAAAAAAAATGTGGTCTCCCCGCCCTGAACATCTGTATTGTCATCCTTTATATTACGTGTTATTTTCATTACCCATTTGAGTACAGACTCAAGAGCAAGGTAGGGTCGCCCATATACTACAAAATATATCCTCTTCCCCACCCTAGTGCTTCATTATGCCTGGACCTGCTATAACAAAGAATAAAATTTTTACTTGAGAACGAGCACTTCATTTCCATTAGGAATTCTTAAAGCACCTGACACAGGGACCAGCCTTAACAGTCATTCATTAGATAGCTGAAATGGACACTAAACCAGAAACACGATCAGATGAAAACATGCAAGGCTAGCTTTCACCTTTTACAGTAACATTTAACAGATATAATGAAGGTGCCTCTAGGCTTTTTAAGGGTGTAAAATTTACATAACACAATAAATCATTCACTCCCAAGTTAAAAAAGTATGCCCTACATTATTGGGATTCAGAAGTCCAGCTGATCTGAATGGCAAGGATGGATGTACATACACGTGGCCAACAATCAATGGCGCTATTAATCCTTCCCCCACTTGAAGAATGCAAGTAAGTTTTCACTGGAAACCATTTTCAATGTGAGTGTGAATTTTCAATGTAAATTCAGTGGAGGAATTTTATTCTGGCAATGTTGAGTGCCCACTCTCTTATACACCAATGTTCCAGAAAACTAATCCACTTGCATTTTCCCTGAATGAGGCTCCTAAGCAGAAACGAGTTGCTCCATGTGCAGGAATGAAAGCATCTCTCCATTCTTCTGCTATTTTCCTATCTTTCAATAAAGTGAAAGTTTTACTCCTCATTGAACCAATTCTAGTCATTGATAGACAGGTAGGTGTCAAGGAGGTCTCATATAACCTACATTCACTGTGCACATACACAGGTCAGAGTAAGCTTGATTTTACTGATATCCCTTCCACAAATATCTATTTATCTGTTTACAGACTTCTTGTTCAAGATATGAGACAAGCTAGAGCTTCATCATTGCAGATGACAGAATGTCACAAAGGTATGAGTCCTATCCAGTATAACCTCATTATATAGGGTAAAAAAAATCAAATTCCAGAAGGAGACAGGTACCAAATGACACAATGGATTGATACTATAGTAGAACCAATCTCAGGGCCTCAGAGATACACCTTCTCCCCAGCAGTATTGACCTAGTCAAGCAATCCACTGTGGACCAGGGGACTGTCTTCCTGGAAGATGTTAAGGGACCTATTAATCTTCCATCCACAGACTGATGCCTAAAAATCTCTCACCAAATTCTGTGCATAAAAATCTCTCACTAAATTCTGTGATAACAGAAAAGGAAAGATGATGGTCCTCCATAATTATATGAGAACATACATTTTATATTCTTATAATCCTTTTTAGATATTAGACTTTGAAAGTAGGCAGAGAAGGAACATGAAGACCTCAGGATACTGAGGAGCTGGGGTGAGCAGCAGCAGAAACACAAGGAGCTCAGTACTGTGGTCTGAATGTGCCCCCCAAAATTCACATGAGAGTTAGAACCTAAACCCTAATATGATAGCATTTAAATGGTAGACCATTTAGGAGATGATTAAATCATGAGGACAGAGCCTTCATGGATGGAATTAAAGATCTTATGAAAGGGCTGGAGGGAACTAGCTAGGCCCTCTGCCTTTTGTCATGCAAGGACACAACAGCAAGGTGCCATCACAGAAGCAGAGACAGGGCCCCCACCAGTGCAGGGAGAATGGGGACCAAAGATCCCATTCTTGGCAGGGGAAAATGCCCACAGAAAAAGAGAAAAACTGAGAAACAAGCTGAGCGAGGCAGAAAAAATAAATAGTTCAGCTATCTTACTTTTAAACCAGCATCTAAATTACTTATCTGAGCAGTTCCTGCTTTTACTAGAAGCCTGGCCTATAAGGGATACAGCTTGCAAACACCCCTGCTGGGTCTCTAAACACTCTGAGGAATAATGGCCATGAAGGAAGCTACGTACAAGGCCTGGGAAGGAATATTAACCAGGCTATCACCTGCCCAGTCAACAGTCAAAGCAAATACCCATTGTGGGGATTTATATTATGGCCAGGACAGAGATCAAGGGAACACCTCAAGCCCTAAAATATGGGCAGGAGGGTTTGTGCCCTAATCGGGGAGG
>NW_003852417.1:9100289-9100985 GCF_000181295.1 Otolemur garnettii
TAAGATAATCAGAAAAGGAAAAAGGGTTGGTAAACACTGGAGAGGGGTTTTACAGACTCCAAGACTGAGGATGAGGAAGTAGCTCTCTATGTACTTGCAAGTCTCAATTGGAGAAAATATAACCAGATCAGCCTGTAACAAGTGCAAAGAGAGAAATTATTTTTATAAATAACATAACTTTATAATATTTTACAAATTTAATAGCTTAGGAACATTCTACAACAGAGACTTATGTGGCGATTTCAGACATGACAGCAAAGTGTCATTCCAACAGTCTGACAATGATACTTTTCAAGCCTTCTCCATGTGCCTCCCTCAGTAGCATCAGAGGGTCACCTTGGGCAATGACCCTCTAAGAAGATGGAAAAAAGAGCTATTCGTCTGTACTTGGTCCTGTTGGATCCAAGCCTATGGGTGAACATCCAGCCATTCCTAAAGAGAGGCAGAGGGTGTGTTGGCAGGAGCATAGTATCCAGAAACGAGGAAACGTAATTTGGCTTCACTATCTAATAGTTTCTCAACTTCGGCAACCAAGTATGTATATTTTTAATATAATTTTCTTATAACAAATCATTCACATTCTTTGATAGCAGAAAGCCAGTGACTACTTTCTAGCTAATCATTTTCTTTAGTAATAAATTTAATAAATACCACTGATTTTTCTCTGTTTTCCCTGGCCTTGTTCTATAATTTTTT
>NW_003852417.1:9101168-9102635 GCF_000181295.1 Otolemur garnettii
AGGAGTCATATTCTCTCTTCTGGAACTTCTGAAATTTAGTCTTGAGTCAGTGAGTGAAAAGCAATGCTCATAACTCGCCATTACAGACAGGAGGACGCTATAAATACCTCTTAGCTCCAACTACCTTTGCTGCAGCCACTTAGCTTCGGGGTGTAAAATAATTTCTACAAAATAAAATAACCAATCTCACACAAAGAAAGATGTCTGGAAGCAAAATTCACTTAGCAATTAAAATGCTAGATATTTTATAAAGTTAAGGAGTGACAACAATGTCACACATGGATTTTACTGTCACATTCACATTCCGTTGTTTATTAAACACTAAGATAATTCATACTTTTAACACCGTACCTTCTTTACCCCTTTGCTTCCTTTCCCATTAGATTTTTTTCTCTCTTCAAGAGTTTATTTGATACCCAATGCCCTTTCCTCTATACTGCCTCTTTCAAATAGCATTTCTGAAGCAGCATCTTTCCAAACCCAACAAGGCCCTAACAGCCTTGCCTAAGCACAGATCTACATGGGCCACCTTTCACCTGAGCAGCTCAGGCTGTCTCAAAGACATTACCTCATGGCGCTTCTGGGACACACTCTGTAAGTCATAATTACATCCTCTCTGGATAAAGGACTACTCAGAATGTTGATGACTAGTGAAACCTTACCCATCCAACTAAACAAATTTGGACTGAAATTCAGTCTCTGACCCCAATAGCCTAGGCTCCATTTTCATTATGGCCTTCAAGTCAACCAACACCTTTAACTCAAGACAACTTAAAGGGAATCATCTTAACCTCCTTTAAGTTTAGAATCATGAATTTTTATAATTTGTTATTTTATATAAAATAAAAACAAATCTAAACAACAACAACAACAACAACAACACCCAGAGTCCTGGTGAAGGTGAGCGATGTGGCCAAGTAACGATAGCTTGAAGCGGAGTAGGTCTAGACCTGACTTCCTCACCCTGGTCCAGCATCTCTCTGCCATTGCTGGTAGGTCTATAATTTCCCTCACATACCCATGTTCTTCCTTATTGTATTTTTTTAGCCACCCTTCTCATTTCCTCTCTTACTTCCCCCTCTAGTACCCAGGCCAACTGTTTTACATAAGAATTTATTTCTTTTATTTTATATCTATCACATACGACATAAATTCAAACTAACCATATGCAAAGGTCAACCCAAATTTCAAAAAATATTATAGAATCTCCTTCAGAGAAATTCAGTTTTGTCCTGCTTAGACCCCCAGGTAATTCACAGCAAGCTTTCAAAATGCTCCCCAGTAAGCACAGCATGCTTTGATGTAGGTCTGAGAGAGGACCTAAAATGCCAGGTCTGCATTTTAATAATACCATGATGGACCAGGTGTGGTGGTTCATGCCTGTAATCCTAGCACTCTGGGCAGCCAAGATAGGTGGATTGCTTGAGCTCAGGAGTTTGAGACCAGCCTGAGCAAAAGCAAGACGCT
>NW_003852417.1:9103056-9104613 GCF_000181295.1 Otolemur garnettii
GCATCAAAATATTACATGCAATTATTATGTATCAATTAAAGAAAAACAGATAACCAAGAAGAGGATCAGAACCAGGATTTGAGCCACATCTGTTGCCTCCATCTTGCTATCTTTCTACAGCTACAGCCACTCTTCATTGGGCATCAGGTTCCTTACAAAGACTATGCACCAAGAATACAGGAATACACCCCTCACCCCATACGTCACACGTCTCTGTGCAGATTGGGCTCAGTATATTATGGTCCTTGTAGTGAATCTTATCACATTGAATAATCATATTCAGTGGTACTAAAATCCCTGTGGCCATCCTTTGGGTTAATACTGCCTTGTTTTCACAAGATTCCTGAATTAATGGAGCTGAGGGATGAAGTTGTTCTTACAGGGTCAAAGTCCTCAAGGAAGAAGCCTCCTGGACCCTGGGTCTGCAGGGTATCTCTGCAGCCTGGCATGGCTTGAGCTTCCTTGCTAGGCCTAGAGCTCTCACCCACTAAGGTTTAACTCCAGGCCCTCTGCCTTTGGGGAGCCCTCTCCACGGTACTCTTCCTCCTCCTGACTTCTTTCTGATCCATGTACCCCACTCTGAGTACTGAACAATCACAGCTTTAATTAAAACTTACTGCACTTTTCTCCAAATGTATAGCCATAGAGATGAACTTACTATATTTCTCTGCTTTTCCCAGCATTACGCAGAGTAACATCTCGGGTTTAGCACACGCCCAGTTAACACTCACTAATTCACGTAAGTTTGCCCAGCATTAGGGTTCTGGGTTCAATCAAGTCAGATGCTGAAGTAACTCCAGAGTCTTACCCCAGAATCTCACATCTCCCTGGCTCAACCCAGGGTACAGCCTCTTCTTTGGTAAGTATACAACCTAACTTAGAGGGCCAGTGTCCCACCTGGGAGCTGCTGTTCCTTTCTATCCTAGGGCTAGAAACGACAGGCTATCCAGTTTCCCAATACCCTGCACAGTCTCCAAAACTCAGCCAGCTCAAGTTCGGCTCTGCACACAGCACAGGGAACTCCCCAGCTCCACCACACCTGTGCACGGAGCTCCCTGGGATCCAGACATCCCCCGCACTGCACACCCATCTGAACGGCTAGGGGAATGACAGGAACTCGCAGTACTCCCAGGTTCTGTAAATGATTCTGTCGCAGTGCAGCACTCAGCCTGCCCACTCTCTAGGAAACGGCAGCTCAGCCGCAGTCAGTGGTGTGGAAGGAACGCTGAGCGGCTGCAGGGAGCAGTCAATAGCTGCAGTGGCCATGCTGCTCACGGCCTTGAGCTCTTATGAAGAGTCACTGACAGTGCTCATCCCAGCTGAGATAATAGAGCTCAATGAAAACAAAAGGGCACCACTTGCTAAAATGTTTCCCAGCCATTTCTACCAATGCCATTTCTATTGTCTAGTCGTGGAACCCTGCTCATTGGTTATTCCCAACAGGGAGAACTGGAAGCGTGCATCCCAGGGCCACTGAGCTGTGTGTGAAGCTCCACAGAGAAACAGACACCACAAAAACCCCAGCTGGCACTTAGCTGCAGGAGGCCAGCTTTTAAA
>NW_003852417.1:9104788-9154084 GCF_000181295.1 Otolemur garnettii
AAGAGATGTACTCAGCCTTTAGCACAGGATGGATGTCGGTCACCTGTGGGAAAGATACCTCAGGCCTACACCTGCAAGCCGGAGTCTGTCCCCGTCCTGGGTGCTTCCTCCCAAACTTTGAGTCCTCCAATTATGGTCTGGTTTACCTGTGGTGGGATTCTAAAAGCCCCTCCCCTGAGCACAACAAAGCCCCAGAGCCCAGAGCCCTGGCTATTGTCAGGTTTTTCTACAATGTGATTTATTTTTTTTCATTTCTATAGCCTTTCTTTCTCCTCTTTCTCTCTCTCTCTCTCTCTCTCTCTCTCTCTCTCTTCTGGTCCTGCAGACATCTATTGGGCACATATTGTGATCACAAGCCAAATTTCAGCACAAAAAAGTCAGAATGAGATTTCATTATGACATTTGAGGTGTGCTGGAGCCCACATGCATGGGAACCCCACCCCCCAAGCCCTTTGACAAAGCCTCAAGGCAGAAGGACAGGAGTCTGGGGCCTCTCATTCCAACCTTAAGTGGCTTACAGCAACCACATTCCTCATTTTTAATTCATACTTAAATAACCTGATGTAGCTTTTAGATGAATTGGATAAAGGCCGAAGAAAACACCCATTTGAAGGAAAGCAAAGAGAGGTCAGCACAGAGCCAAATGAAGGTCATGCAATTATTAGAAGAACCATTGGAGATTAACTGGGAAGGGGGCATCCTCACCCCTGCTCTGCTCAATGTAGCCCTTCATACCAGCTAACAAGGAGTTATCCTTTGAGCTGGATCTGCAAGGCCCATAGCCATTCACCAGACAGAGGTAACAAAATCATTCTAGAATAGGGAACGAGTATGTACCTTATGACCTAGACACAGTGAGACTGGAACACAGGGGGCTTAGCTCTCTGCATGCCCACTCTTTGGAAGTACATCATTGGTTTGATTAAAAATTACCCAAGCAGGCTCGGCGCCTGTGGCTCAAGCGGCTAAGGCGCCAGCCACATACACCTAAGGTGGCGGGTTCGAATCCAGCCCGGACCCACCAAACAACAATAATGGCTACAACCAAAAAATAGCCAGGCACAGGCATTGTGGCGGGCGCCTGTGGTCCCAGCTATTTGGGAGGCAAAGGCAGGAGACTCGCTTGAGCCCAGGAGTTGGAGGTTGCTATGAGCAGTGAAGCCATAGCACTCTACCCAGGGGGACAGCTTGAGGCTCTGTCTCAAAAAAAAAAAAAAAAAAAAAAAAAATTACCCAAGCAGTCTGTACTTTTCCTTTATAACAAGGCGCATAGTTTATAATTACATACTTGTACAATGTGTTCACACTTGTTATCCCCTACCTCTGCCCATCCTAAACCAACTCCAGAAGGCAGAAATCCCAACTGTTTTGCTCACCATTATACTCTGAGCTCCTGGCACAGGACTCAGTCCTCCACAGATCTTATTAAATATTTGAGAGGGAATAAATGAACAAATGAGTACTGAATGGGATGAGACCAGCTCTGCCAGATCACTCATCACTACATGTTAATAAGGAGTGATGACTTGTATGTGATTGAGCTAAGTTAGGCATCAATTCATAGTAAAAGTCCATCAACTGGGCACTTAATATGAAGTCTGTCATACTTGAAAATAACTATTTTGTGGATTGGCTTCCCCTCACCTGGCCTCATTTCCCTCTTCTTTGGGATGAGAGCCATTTGGAATATATATGCATTTTTTAAACCTTAGATAAAAGACAGCTTCTTTAAAGTACATAATAAATCTTACCAATGTGCACTAAAAGTAAAAAAAGGCTGATTGCTCTGGGAAATACAGTAAGGATATTGAAGGTCAGTCACTACCCTGAGCATGCTTTAGTCCCAAAATTTTAACAGGTTTATGAATTTTGAAAGGCCAAAAGATTCAACGGATGCTTTCAGTGTAGCTGAATGTACAAGAGCAAATTCTTGTCCTTCTCCCAAGACAACACTGCATCAGAGGGAGTCGGCCAGGGGAAGATCAGTAAAGACAACAGGCTGACTTCCACTGGTCTTCTTAGCTCCCACTGTGCACTTTTAGGAGTGAGCCAGGCTGGCTCCTCCTGCATGCGTCTTACCTGGCTCTGGGCACAGAAAGCAGTGAGGATTTGTGAACCTGAGTGTCCTGACCCTCCACGCACAGTCTGCATAATGTGCTACAGAGGCTGGTCTCGACCAGCACCCAGGAGAGAGAACAGACACGTTCCCAGAGACCTCCTCTGACCACTGAAAGCCCTTCATATCTCAGCATCTCCCAGGAGTGTAAGGAATAATTCTGGTTCTACTTGACAATCTTAATAGCTCTGCCCTGCAGGACTAGCCACATTAACCAAAAGCCAGAAAGCCCTCGCTATTTGAATACTACCATTTTGCAGGTGAGGAAATTGAGTCCTCAATAGTTTAACTGATAGACTAAGGTATCAAAGGAGGATGAGAACTCAGATCCCTGCCCTGGAGTGCATAACTGACTCCTCCTCCACATTTTCTTCCCTCAGAAGCATCCCTTTCTCAACATCTTTTACGGCAATCCTTCCTTGCAGTTTCCACGGTCACTAACGTTGCACAGTGCTCACATCCTTCCTGTGCTCTGGATACCTTGCCCACATCATCCCTACCAGCCCCACCAGCAAGCCCTTCTCCACTCCCATGTAAAAGTTCTCATCACTAAAACGACAGCTCAAACCCTTCTCCCTGGGAAAACTTGCCCAGGATCTCTGGTCCAGCGTCATTCCTGTCTCCACCGCCTAACATCTGGATGCCTCCTTGACATTTTGCACATTCTGAATTCATTTCTTATACTATTAGGTTTCGTCAAGGGAAATGCTTCTTTCCCACTCTGGATGAATTCTTCCATAACAAGGGGCTTACTTGCTTCATCTGGGGTCAAAATAGGAAAAAAATAAGTCTGATTCTGGACCTAAGTGTCAAGCAGCTCCCTGAGATCTATGGTAAGCTGTGTGTATGTCAATCTAGCCTTCATCTCCTGGAAATAAAGGTAAGCTACTTCCATATGTGCATTCAATTTGGCATATTCTCAGCTGGTCCAGAGCTCAGAGGTCGAGGGTGTCCTTCTTGATGCCACAGCATTCTGTACGGACATGTAAGTCTTACTGTATCACTTAATCTTCCACTTGCATCTTTGTCTCTTCAGCTCTACCATGAACTCCTGTGAGGCAGGAATGACGAAGAATAATTTTTTTGTATCCCCCGGAGCACTCAGTCCAATGCTTTGCACATAGCAGGTCCTCAATCGACTACTATGCAATGAAATATTTGTTGAAAACTTCTCATACCTCCCAGCAATCAAGTAATTTTCCTGAAAGTGTTTTCACCATAATTCTACCACACATAAAGATCTGTAACCAAGGAGACATCTTTCTCATTCTAGCTAAGACAGATCCTTTCAGTTTTAAAATCTTCTTCCGCAAGTACTTCTCCTACTTTATCATTTTTCAGATTCTCTCTTTCTTTGCCTCGTAGAATTTTTTTTAAGTACTGATACAGTCTTACAGAAGAAGCAGAGGCAGCTAAGGTGGGGTGGCTCTGATTGCTGTTCCCCCACCCCCTCCCTTCTCATTCACAATCCCTTAGAAGGCATGTTTCCCTTTAAACAGTGTTCTCTATGGCTGGGACAGCCTAGAGTTAGTATTCTTCTACCAGGAGACCCAATGTCTCTATCCCTGGGATAAGTGAGCTTCACTGACTTTCATTGTGCCTTGCAGACTCTTATGTAGGACCTCTGAGAAGTGTCCACGAGGTCCTTCTTTCATACACTAAACTCTTTCCCCAGCTCCTAAGTGACACCCGAGGCACTTCCTCCAATTTATACTTTTTCCTAACCTCAACCAAGCTCATAGCACTCTGAGAATCTACCATAAATGAGACCAAAGAGCAAAAGGGAAGAAGAACCTTTAAGACGCTCCAGTCTTGACCCAATTCCTCCCTCTTTATTTTATATCTGAAGGCACCAAGGCACACCGAGGCTAAGTGAGTCACCAAAGTGAACAGAAGGCAAACTCAGGACTGAATCTCAAATCTCCTGACAAGCAATATTATACTCCAACATTTTTAAAGAGGTAGAAAAATAGCACAACAGATAGTGACTTACCATTATTGTATTGGAGAGAACTGCCTAAAATGATCAAATCTACCATCAAATCTAAGGTATTTGCAAATTGAAGATTGATTTTCAGTGCTTCTTATGAGATGGATGTTAAACTAAGTAATATGTAGCAAGTATGAATGTTCTTCTAAGAGACCAACAATTCAGTCTTTTAATAGTCAATGGCTGCAGTAAGAGAAACTCTAAAATTCTCCAAGGTCTCACATTCCACCAGAAATATGAACAACAGATGCAGAACTTAAAGGAAAGGATTTCACCATGATATTAAAGGAAAAATATGCAAAATAGCTTCAAGCCAATTTAATAAAATATATAATGCTAAAAAGAATCCAGATTCCTAAATAAAAATGTAATGAGTTTGTGAAAATAAGACAAAGCCTGGCTCCACCATAATTAAATCATTTGAATTGGTGCACACAAGAGTATATTACTCTTCAAATGCAAATTTCGTGAAATATTCTGTATTTGTGATGACAGATTATAAGATCTATACATTTATCAGGATGATGTAAACCAAAAAGTGCCCCTAAGGTCAAAAATATATTTACATTAAGAACACTCTATTTTTTCCTCTCAATTTCCCACCATCAAGCCACAAACTGTGCAGGTTAGTTTCAATCAGTTCAACTCTGTGTTTTTAGCAATAAGAGACACTTGAAGTGCCCATGCATGTATAAAAATTTGCCCCTTAAATCTCACATTGATAGACAATGTTTCAATTCCCAATTGTAACTACCTACTTTATATGAGAGAAAGAGAACGACTATTATCCATGAATCTGTGCTCTCAGATTCAAACACAGCCATCTAATTCCTGAAAATAATTGTAAACAGCTCCATCTGAGCTCCTTGCCTTCCTGAAATGTGGGATAATGGTGGCACTGTTGAGCGGTGACTGAGAATTGGTGTTCTGTCAGAACTGTGTGGAATGGGTCAGCTGAATCACTTGGAAAATGTACAGGAATTTGCCAGGTCAGTGCTCATAATACAAAGGGCTCTCTACATGCTAACAGAGGAGCTTGGCACAGAAGCCATCTCAACTTTAAAACAATGACATATAATTTCCTCCTTGGTCCACTCACTGAAGAAGGTAAAGGTGGCCCAGGGCTTTACAGAAAGTACATTTTTAACATAGAATATTTAAAACCTGCATTTGCATTTGAGTTCCAAGAGTTGAACTTGCCAGTTATTGCTTCTTCAATAACCGCAGATAAAACAGTAAGAGTGTCTGGCTCTGTTTTGAGTGCCTTAGATTAAACGAATATATTTAATCCTAATTTATTCTTCAGATGAGAAAACTGTGCCATAGAGAGGTTGATCAATTTGCCCAAGACAAGTAGCAGAATTTAAATTCCAACTAAGGCAGTCTGACTCCAGACCACTGACTCTCAGTGTGCAATGCAATATTGGCTATTACTCAAGAAAAGATACAAAAGACAGTTGAAGGAAAAATGATGCTTCAGAACAACGTCCTATGTTTCCCCAACAAAATAAGCTTTCTCTTACTCAGTCTTCACATCTGTAAAATGGGAAGTATAACTATTCTCCTTTTGTTTCTAGGTAGTTGTGAGATTCAAGGAATACCATGTATTTCTCTTTGGCAAGTACAAAACATTGATGAGAATAGGAAATTAATGATATTGGGTATCACAGCTGCTTGTCAGATATTAGTTTCCTTACTGGAGAGATTTCCACCTCATTTGCAGTAATTGACAGAGCAAATGCATTTTTTATCCATTCCTGTAGTAGAGAACAGTGAGAGTAGTCTGCTTTCAGTTGGTGGGGACAAAAGGATGCCTTTACTGTCCTGGAAATGTCACCTCCTCATTTCTGTGTCACAATTTAGTTCCCAAGAACTACTTCCAATCCTGTAGTATCTCGTGCTGATTTCTTCCCTTACACATGTTGTTTTGATGGGTCATAGAGCAGCAAGCTGCCTAAGAAATAAAAATGGAATGTTGGGTAGAGTTTGGTAGAGAAAGAGGCAAGAGATTCTACTCAGGTCAAGTGATTTTTTTATTTGGTACATTGAGAATTGACAGTCCCAGAAACTGCCCAGGCCAAGAGAAGATATCTGAGCTGGTCTTAGTGTCACTGCCAGTAGCTTCCACATGTGCCACTATGACCACTATGTCCGGTGGAGCAAAGGTCCTGTCGGTTTGGGAGCATAACCATATGCCCTTTGACGAGTAAGCAATCTCCTGAAAAATAATTCCCAACTTACTACTAAGCTCGAAGGAAGACTGAATTTAACACCATGAGAACATTTGCCCTCCTCACCCACGAATTTGCAAACAGTTCAATAGGACTTTGGATGGTCACAGGGTATGAAATCAACACCAAGACTGAGGGGACCACCCTTGCTCATACCTAAGTTACCCAGAAAACAAGGCCTCTATTAAGTGACTTGTTCACTAGATTACCATCCAGCACGTGTTTTATAATTGGTTGCTTGTTGAGACTACAGTGTAACCTCAATCACGTGATCCAGGGCTCTTTGCCTGAAACTTGAACTTCTTGTCTTGCAACTGAGTATTCTTTGCAGTTGCATTATCTCTTTAAGGTCAGAATCACCAGCTGCTCACTGGAGATGAGAACTATGTTATTAAACACTCTCGGGTGGATTTTTAAAAGCATACACTTTCTTCTTGAAATTCAACTGAAAAGGAAACCCTATTTCACATCGTTATGAAAAGTCCTATGAAGCTCTCTGAAATATGACACCACAGAAGCAGGGGCTAAGGATAATTACTATTTAACGGCATCAAGTTCAGTTCCATTGCAAAGAACTCCCTCTAGAAATTATATCCCCAGCAAGGGGCTGTGTTTCAACCCTCTACCTTTTGTAGCTTAATAATACAGTGAAAAGTAAAATTGTTCAATGACCAAAGCCACAAGCACAGGCATCTTCATACTCTGGGTTTTTTTCCATTTGTCTGGTCATTTGCTTTTTAATCTTGGTGTGCTTTACTTATTCACTGCCTAACACCATGGAAAAATGTGACCAACTTTATGGTGCAAGGATTCCTGGTGATGTTATTATTGACATTACCAGCACCATATAGCATGATTGTGAAAATCCACGATGTACAAGCCTAAGTGTGAGTCCTGGTAACTTCCTGCCTGTGTAATTCTGAGAAAGACACCTAACGTCTCTGCGTTTCAGGGATGGCTTATGTTTTAAATGAGATGATGTATTTTAAATGTTTTCCCCAGCACCAGAGAATGGCTATGCCGTTAACAAAAGACATCTGCTGTTACTGCCCTCGGTGGTCACTGTTCTAGCAGAGCTGCCTTCTGAGACAGCCTAAAATAGTCCAGCTTAAACTAGGAATAAGAAAAAGGGCTCAGTATGGTGGGCAGAACTAAAACATCCTGATGGTGATTAGCATGCCTTCTCCTCCTGTTTATTTCCATAGGGAGATATAAAAGTTCTTTCGTAGCTAGTGGCGATCCCACATAACAAGAAGATGGAGCTATATTAAGAAGGCTTAGAATCTTCCAGGCAGAAGGGGAAAGTCGGAGCCATCAAAACCTAGCCTCCCAGGTCACAATTTAGACTCTGGACTTTACGTTACAAAGGGCAAATACCATAACTTAATTCTATGTACCTCATATTAAACTAATTTTTTAAAAACCTAGCTGCCAAAATAGCAAGCAAGCCAGATGGCAGGAGAGAAGTCAGGAAAACAATACGTACTGTGAAGATCCAATGTGTGTGTGGCCACAGTCTAGAGAGGAGTTGTCAGCCTCTTCTGTTCTCTTTCTCATTACCTGGCTTGACAAAGATAACCTTTGCCTCAGTATATTCTACATAAAAGGTCCAGCTGTGTGATGCTTTTTTGTGTGGAGGCAATGGTCTTAGAGCAGACTGCACCCAAGAATCAAGTCTAATTTCAGGGATAAAACTTGGTGAGCTCCAAATGCCTCCACATGTTTTTCTGGAAGAAGAAAACAGAGTAGGAGGTGTTCTTCTCCAGCTAGGTAGAGACAGAAATGCGTACTTTGTGCTATTTGTAGAAGAAATGCTGTACACTGCATCATTAAATCTGTGCTGACCAATGTGAGCGGCACTTTTCTCCTTCCAAAGGCAATAACAGCAGGTAACAGTTACTGAGCACTTATGATATTCCAGACACAAAACGTTTAAAAGAAACCAGGTAGATTTGATGGAAGTATTTCAGATTGCATATGAAAACTCCACACTGTACCCTAGAAGTGCATTAATATACATAGTTACCATTCAATAAAAAAAAAAGAAAGAAAGAAAGAAACCAGGTAGAATGTGATTCTGAGAGAGCCGAGTCACAACACAGAGAGCTCTCCCAGAGCCTCTGCGGTAATTCTGTTTCCACCTGGCAGATGTCAGTATGTGGAATGCTACTCAGTGGCTCACAGACAGGAAAGATTCTGCAGCTTTACCATCACAACGGCCTCTAGTTTTAAAAACAAATTTCATATAATCTTCTCCTTAACTAAGAGTTCTCTGACACAAAGCCTGCAAACACCTGTCCCTTCCACTGCAGTCATTACCTCACCTCTCTTCTCTTGGCTGTGCTGCAGTATCAGTGTCAGCAAGTTCCGAGCAAGTGAAAGCACATGAAGTGGTTGTCATTTTGCCCCGTGGACTTGCTTCTCCTTGCAATACTGACAACTGACTTAAGTCGCCGTGATGATTAATGACAACTTGGTAGTGGTTATACACAGCACATTTCATCTCCAGATCACAAAACTCTCTGCCAAAATTCCCTCACACTCTCTCTCAGTAGGATGGAAAGATATTAGAGACAGAGAGGATAAATTACATGCCCAACAGACAGTAGGGAAAGGAAAAAATGAAAGAAATTAGATTCCTCTGGGCTTAAGCCACTGCTTCTATTTAGGGAGTTACAATGCCTCCTCAAGGGGAAAAGGCTGAAGGCCGTGTGTATGGAAGCTCATGGCCCAGAGCACAGATGGGAAGATGGGGACTCCTCTGTGTTCAGCCTCTCAAAGTCTGCTTGGGCTCCAAAACAGATGCATTATTCAAGTAGAACTGCTAGTATTCTAGTTCTTGATTAAAGTTTGTTTGTTTGTTTGAGACCGAGTTTCACTTTGTCCCCTCAATAGAGTGCCTTGGGGTCATAGCTCACAGCAACCTCAAACTCTTGGGCTCAAGTAATTCTCTTGCCTCAGCCTCCCGAGTAGCTGGGACTACAGGCACCCACCACAAGGCCTAGTTATTCTTAGAGACCTGCTCAGGCTGGTCTGGAACTCCTGAGCTTAGGCAATCCACCCACCTCCACCTCCTAGAGTGCTAGAATTACAGGCATGAGCCACTGTGCCGGGCCTGATTAAGGATCTTAAACACTCTCAGAGAACTGTCACCATGTTCGTTTTGTGGTTTATTTATAAAGCAAGTAGTTTGGTTGTCCTTGTTTCTAGATCAGCAATAATTCAAGATCAGTTCAATAATTAGGGATAAAGACTGATTTTGTGTGTTTCAACTGGCACAAAGCTCAAGGCCTGTGCTAGGTTTACAAAACCTCCAATAGTTAGAAATTCTCCTCTCTCCGTCTCTATCAACATGCTCCTTAAGATGGAAAAGACACTCGTAAAGGCTATTTAGGACAACTTCTGACTCAGCCTTTTTATCAGAGAGAGAGGCCAAAGAATTCAGTGGAAAAAGCCCTGAACTCTCAACAGAACTGGCTTCTTTAAGCCCTGGCTTAGCCCTGGCCTTCTGTGGTACAGCTTTCTTAATCTTTCATTGGGCTGTCTCTGGAGATGGGCTGAAAGTCCACTTCTGGATTGGCTCATAAGGGCTATTATGGATATTATTAGATCACCAGAATAAGACTGTGTCAGATTCTCACACGGAAAATGATAGTTACCAGAAACAATTACAAATATTCAATAAAAATTAATGGATAAATTTTACTGAGCACATGGTACGTAAAAAGCATTGGTACCAAGAAGAAAATAAAAGCGTGAGGTACAGTCACTGTCGTTCTGTATTTCACAGGCTTGCGTTAGGTAAGACAAGCAAAGCACCTCCCCACAACTACCTGACAACCAACTGATGCTGTGTCCCATGTGAAAACATGTGAATGAATGGAGTTCTAGGAGCTGCAGGAGAAAGGGCTCAGAGGGTATAAAAGGGTTTACAGAATTATAGATGGAAAAGAAGGAAAGGAAAAAACCAAGACAGTAAGAATTCTCGGGAAGTGCTGAGGTATTAGGAAAATACAGGGCTCCCAGGGAGCGCTTATAAACCATTTTGCTATAACAGCAGACAGTTTGCCCTAAAAATAAAAATAAAAATTTAAACAGGAAAGAGAGAGATGGAAAGCTTAGGCTGCTACATATGATTCAGTATCTACTGCATACACACAAAAAAATGCTCAGGGAAAAGAAATAACGGAAGGGAAAACCATTTGTGATATCAATAAATAATATAGGTACTTATCAATAAATGTACAAAATCTTCTAAGCAAAAGAGCATGAAACATTCTTGAAGGGCATACAAGTAGAACTGCACTAATAGATCGCTCATGTTCTTGAGTAGGAAGACTCAATGAAAAAAGGGATACCAGTTCTCATTTGGTTAGATGATAAATACAATGTGATTCTTAAAAAAATAATATGCCATTTTTTCTGAACCTACCGGTTAATTATAAAGTTTATTACACAAAATAATAATAAGCAATAATAGCCAGGAAATCTCTGAAAACGAACAGCACTGGGACAGAACAAGAGGTGGCCAGCCCTACCACCTAGAGAAACAAACCTCTAAAAGAAAAACAACATAACAGGGGTAAAAGGATTCACAGATAAATCAATAAAACAGAGTTCAGTATCTAGAAATAGAATCAATTGCATGTGGATATTTAATGTTTAATAAGCAGTAGTGCAAATCAGCAGGGGAAAGAACAATGCTTATTAAGAGATGCTGGGGCAGCTAGATTTATACCATAAAAAACATAAAGCTGAATCATTTCTCATACTATATACCAGGGAAAATGCCAGATGAGATATTTAAATATGAGAATTGAAAACTTGCAAGTACTAGAAGCAGCATGGGAAAGTCCTCTAAAACTTGGAAAAGGACAAACTTAAATAGGAAGCAATAAAGGAGGAGATTAGCAAATGTAATACATAAACTTTTAACACTTATGGCAATAATAAACCATAAGCAAAGTGGAAAAGAATGACAAGCTATAAATAAATATGTGCAACTTATATGAAGAGAAAGGTTGGCATCTCAAAAAAAAAAGTGATTGTCTAACAGAATAAACACAAACAAAAATGTTTGTATCCCAAAATATTCTGAAATAAAATTAAAAGTTTAATAAATTTAAAAAATAAAAACTATTTAGATTCTTGTTAACAGCACAGCATTCATGTTAATTTTTAGGTGTTTCAATGGCATGCCACTTTTTAAAAAATATTTCTTATCTTTTAGAGATACATACTATAGTACATTACAGAATGAAATCCAGTTAGTCTGAGGTTTTACCTTAACATAATCTAAGGAATAAGTGTGGGAAAGAAAGGAGATAAGAGTATAGATGAACAAGTTTAGAACTGTGTTATTAATTATGAAAGATAGATGCGGAGTACATAGGAGTTTATTAAACTGTTCTGTATACCTTTGTCAGACACATACATATGTTTATATATGTATAAAATTTCTCATTATTTAACACAATTGGGAGAAAGAAGATTTAGACTCAAATCATTAGAGAGTCTTTGAAAGTCTATTATCAGGGAAGAAGAATAGATTCATCAAATTATTTTTAAAAAATGACACATCGATTCTTGTCTTGCATCTTTCTGTGGGACACACAGGAGCTCGATATAACTGCAGTTCCTTTCAACTTGACTGTTTGAAGCCCAAAGCAAAGATATCTCCAGAACGACCAGGTGGCAGACACACTTGCCTTGCAGCTTTTCTTTTTTTTAAGAGGAAAATCAAACAAAAAAGTCAACATGCAGTTCAGATGTTTATGATTTTCTAATGTTCCAACAGATCAGCCAGAAAAAGTTCCCCCAAATAAATTGGTGTTGTATAATTCAAAGACAAGAAAGGTGGTGCAAAGTTTGTGCATCATTTTTTGAACAAGGCCTTAGAAGTGAACCAATTTAAACCACCTAAAGCAAACAGCTCTGAATTTTCAAATACTCTTAGTAACACAAGACAAATTAGTATATGCTTTCTGAAAACTTGCTTATGCGATTTGGAAAACTTATTCCAAAAAGGACATAAGAATAAATATAAAGCTTTCTATGTCTTTAAACCTTTTTATTTTAAATTTCATATGTGGTGTCCAGGTTTTTTATTTCTTTTTTCTGCACTTAATTAGTACTTTTTTCCATTTATTGAGCTCTTTAATTTCTTTATCAGAATGTTGTTGCTTTCCACAGATAGATCTTATACAGACTTTATTAAATTTATACCTAAATATTTCTGTTTTGTACTATTGCAAATGGTTATTTACTTATTAAATCATAAAGAATTAACCAGTACGATGTAAGCATTCCAAATTGTATAAGAAATCATCACATTGTACCCCATAAATGCATTAATGTCTACATGATCTACCACTTAATTAGTATCTTTATGTATTGGGTTAAATCTAAAATTTAAGATTCCATTCCTGCCAGCTTTAAAAACATCAACTTCATTTTCTTTTTTGTAATTTCAGAATAATATGAAGGTACAAACGATTAGGTTACATTGTTTGCATTTGCTAGGTAAAGTTCAAGTTGTAGTTGAGCCCTTCACTCAGGGGTTGTGCTATCTATCCCCTTATATTTTGCCCCTTGGGTGAGAGCTTACCAATTCGCCCTCCCTGCTCCCCTGTTCTCTATCCCTCTTCCACTTACCCCCTCCACACTCTCCCCCACTTGAATTTAATTGAAATTTTTCTCTCATGTGGGCATGTAGTTGTTTACCTATTGGTTTCATATTAGTATTTTGTACATTGGATATTTGCTTTTCCATTCTTGTGATACTTTTCTCATAAGAATGTTTTTCGCCTCTATCCAGGTTAATAGAAAAAATGTAAAATCTTTATATTTTTATGGCTGAATAGTATTCCATGGTATACATATGCCACAATTTATTAATACATTCTTGGGTTGATTCTCTTGGCAATTGTGAATTGAGCTACAATGAACATTCCAGTGCTAATGTCCTTATGGTAAAATGATTTTTTTCTTCTGGGTAGATATCTACTAATGACATTGTAGGATCAAATGGAAGGTTTACTTTTAGCTCTATTAGGATTCTCCATATTTCTTTCCAAAGAGGCTGTAGTAGTTTGCAATCCCACCATGCCAGCATCTGCAGCTTTGGGACTTTGTGGAACAGGCTATTCTCTCTGAGGTTAGGTGATATCTCAGGGTGGTTTTGATTTGCATTTCTCTGTAAATTAGAGATGGTGACCATTTTCTCATGTGTTTTTGGCCATTTGTCTGCCTTCTTCAGAGAAGGTTCTGTTCATCTCTCTTGCCCACTTATAAATGAGATTGTTTGCTCTTTTTGTTGACTAGTTTAAGTTCTATGTAGATTATAGTTATCAACCCTTTGTCAGATTCATAGCATGTAAATATCTTCTCCCATTTTGAAGCTTGTAGGTTTGCTTTAGTTGCTATACCCTTAGCTGTACAGAAGCTTTTTAGCTTGAACATGTCCCATTTATTTATTTTGGGTGTTGCTGCAATTGCCAAGGGGGTGTTCTTCACAAAATCTTTTCCCAGGCCAATATCATTAAGAGTTTTCCCCCACGTTCTCTTCTAGAATTTTTATCACATTGAGTCTTAAATTTAAATCTTTTATCCAGCATAGTCAGATTTTCTAAGTGGTGAGAGGTGCAGGTCCAGTTTCAATCTTCCACATGTTCTACCAGCATCATTTATTAAATAGGGTTTCTTTCCCCCAGTGTATGCTTTTGTTTGTTTTATCCAAGATCAGGTGGAGATACATGGCTGGTCTCATCTCTAGATTCTCTATTCTAATCCATAGATCTATATGTCTATTTGTATGCCAGTACCGTGTTGTTTTGATCACTGTAGACTTGTAGTATAACCTGAAGTCTAGTAAAGTGATGCCTCCAAATGTGTTTTTATATCTTAGAATTGCGTTAGCTATTCAGGTTTGTTCTGGTTCCATATGAAATGTAGTATTTTTTCAAGTTCTTCAAAGTATGATATTGGTGCTTTGATGGGGATTGCATTAAGTCTGTGGATTGCTTAGGACAGTATGCGCATTTCAAAGACATAATGCCCTTCACAGTAGTTTCAAAGAAAATGAAATACCTGGGAAAATACCTAACAAAGGACATGAAGGATCTCACAGAGTGAACTATGAAACCTGAGACAAGAAACAGCTGAAGACACTAACAAATGGAAGAACATACCATGCCCCTGGCTGGTAAGAATTAGTATTGCTGACCAACTTCACTTCCTGTTGTTCCTCTGGCACATGTACCTTCTTCTGGGTAGATACACACACTTTAAGGTAGATGTCAAGGATTTCTAATGCCAGGTGTTCAAGCTATTGTGTGACCCCTTCCTCTCCAGTGTAGGTAGGACTATGACTTCTGCGAACCAATATAATGTAACAAAAGTGATTGGCTATCACTTCTGTGACTAGTTTATGTTACACAGAAAAAGTATTTAGATGTTATTGCCATGATTAAGTTATGAAATGCATATGACTCTGCCTGGCTACTCTGCACTAGATTCTCCTGCTGGCCTTGAAGAAACAAATCAAGTTACTATGATGTGAATGGAGAAGGCCCTGAGGTGGAGAACCATTGGCAGCACCCGGATTTGAGGACCTTCATCCTCAAAGGATGAAGGAGCTAATTTAGCACCACAAGGAGCTAAATTTCATTAACAGACACTTGAAGAGTGTCTGGAAAAAGATACCTAAATATCTAGAAAGGCACACAGCTCACCTGACACCTTGATTGCAGCCTTGTAAGACCACTGAAGAGAAGCCAAGTCAGCCATACCTAGATTCTTGACCATAGAATCTGTGCAGGAATGAAAATGTGCAGTTCTGTGGTTACGTGTTAGGCAATGATAGAAAATAATATACTAGAGAGTACATTTCCAAGGTAGTCTTTCTATTTGGAATGACTTTTCTCCCATATTTACCCACTATATGTTTTTGCAAAATATAATGTAACAAACACATAGCATCTTTTAAGATCTAGTGTAAGCATCTTCTCTTGTAAGTTTCTACACTCTTTTTTCCTAGCCCTGCATTCATGCTCCCACCATCAGTGGCTATATATCTGCAGGTGCTTTAACAGACAGCCATTGTTGCTAATGTCACCTTAAATTGTGATTATTTCTGGCCTACAGTCCTCATCGCTCATCCCTGACATTGAGTTTGTGTTTATGCATTCATTTATTCAACAAATCTTTATTTCCTATTCATGACATACTAAATAGTGTGCTAAGTACTGGGGACATGAACTTGAAAAGGTCTTTTCTCAAAAGACAGAGACCATATCTTATCCGTCTTTATATTTCCTGATGAGTGCTCATCTAGAACACATGCAAACTAAAAAACAAAAATGGGAGGATCTAGGTTAATTCACCAAAACTTTGATTTCCCAAAAGATAGTTCTCCAAATGATCAATACATCAAAAACTATCAAACTCCTTAAATTGGTTTTCACAGCCCTTTCACTTTGTGAGGCAGAGGCAAGTTTAGGGTATGAACCTGGAAAAAATTGAGTACATTTAAGGAAAACCCCAACTTTTGAATATTGTGGCATGAATGCAAACCCCATCAAAAATTGTTATTCAGTCAAGTAGTATTCAGTAGGGAAACGATTATAGCAAAGTTAAGCAAACTGGTCATTTGGTAAATTGCAGTAAATTTGTCTAATTGTATTTATTACTTTTACTTATATGTTTGCTAAAAATAAAAGACATAGTGATTTGAAGCTAGAGCTACAGTAAGTTGAAGTTACTACTCTGGAGAAGATGGGGCACCTGAGATTTGAAATAGGGAAAGAATCTAAGCACAAGGAGACAAAAAATCTTTAGAAAAGCTAATTATTTACAAAGGACAGTGAGGTTCATTTTCTTACCAAAGTAATTCAGCTCACATTTAATTCAATTATTGCAATTATTACAAATTAATTACATTATTTGTTTATTAGTAAGATATATAGTAATCAGAAAACAGACATTCAGAAAGAAATTCAGTCTCTTAGGAAATTTGAGATTCAGAATTAAAGGTCAAAAATGCTGACCTTTAGAATTGCATTCCTCTGAGAGTCCATGTCTGAGGATTTATCATGAGACCCCGACAGACTTTTTATTCTTCCTTAGCAGTGTGTTTACTTGAAAAACAAAATGAATGCAAAGACATCCTCCTTAGCAACAACAATAACAAAAATCACAAACACACATACCCCCTTTGTTTTTGGCCTTACCCATGTCCTCCATGTGTCCCCCATGGGAGTATTGCTAGTGAAAGATCTCTACAATAAAAACTGAAAAACACTGATGAAAAAATTGAAGAAGATATAAGCACCTGGAAAGATACCCCATGCTAATGGATCAGAAGAACCTCTCCTTCTCACCCTAAACATCAACTCAAAACGAACATAAGACCTCAGTATAAGACTTAAAACTTTGAAATTACTAGAACAAGCCCTAGAGGATTTCCTCCAGGGTATGAGTTCAGGAAAAGATTTTCTGAATGAGACCTCAAAAAGCATAAACAACGGAAACAAAAACCAACAAATGAGATTATATCACACTTAAAAAGCTTCTGCGCAGCAAAGGAAACAATCAACAGAATGAAAAGACAAACTACAGAATAGGAGAAAATATTTGCAAACTATTCACCTACAGGAATCAATGTCCAGATTACATGAGGAACTCAAAGATCTCAACAACAAAAAAAACAAATTTAAAAATGAGCAAATGATCTGAATGGGCATTTCTCAAAAGAAGACATACAAATGGTCAAAAATATATTTTAAAATGCTCAACATAACTAATCACTAGGGAAATGCAAATTAAAACTAAATGAATTCTCATGTCACTCTAGTTATAATGGCTATTATCAAAGAGACAAAAATAACAAATACTGGCAAGAATGCACAGAAAAGAGAACTTATATACACTGTTTGTAGCAATTTAAACCACAATAGGTACAGCCACTATGAAGAACAGTATGGAGGTTCCTCAGAAAACTACAGATAGAATTACCGTATGGTCCAGCATTCCCACTACTGGACATTTATTAAAAGGGAAATAAGTCACTATATGGAAAAATCACATCTGCATTCCTATGTTTATTGTAGCACCACTCACCACTCACAATAGCCAAGATAAGGAATTAACCTGGATATTGAACAATAGATCAATCAATAAATAAAATGTGTATATATATATGCAATGCAAAACTATTTAGCCATAAAATATTCTTTTGTGTTTTTAAATTTGTTCCTTCTTTGTTTTAGTAATTATTTAAAAATATTCTTAATATGTATATTTAAAGACAAATGTTAATATCTTTACTCTGCTTTTAAACAAGACAAGAACAAGAGAATACCAAGTTTGATATCCACTATGGTGGCTGCAGAAGTATACCTGTTAGATGTTTGACTGTGAGGAACATAACTGGCTGTAGGCCCCGCCTGTCATGCTCTGAAATCCATCACTGTAAGTGTACAAGGGGCATGATCAAGTGTGGTAAGTATACTATTCCTGGAAAATGGAGGACTCCTCCAAAGGATAACTTTACTATTTGGTTCAAGGAGTCAACATCAACCTCTTCAAACATTTTTATAACTGCATACTATCTGATATTTTTCTATCTAAACTTCCATCTTTCTTTTGCAAGTATCAGAATGTCATCATACATCATACTCTAATGGCTCTCCCAGCCAAATCCCTCATATTTTTCCTCAGAGACACCTCCCCTAATAAATAATTGGCACATCTAATCTTGAGTCTGCCACTAAGAGATCCCAGCTTAACAAAAGTGGTAGTAGTAGTGGTCCAAGAAAATAAATGGTATACTGCAGATTTGGGACTGACTCACCTAGTGGGCCAAAGGACAGCATCCTGGTTGATAGGTGATACAGATTTTATCTGGAACAAGATGGTCAACAGTTCCTTAGTCTAACAACTTTTTGTATACTGACCTTGCAACCAAATTTTAAGAACTTCACTTTTGCTTTGTGGATACTATTCTATTCTTTCTTTGTAATCCAGAACTTTTTTATCTGTTCCTTGCCTTGATAGTCTGTCATAACTTTCTCCTTTTTTTCTAACACGGAATACCCTATTTAGCTCTGAAAAATCTGTTCACAGACCCTGATGATATGCTTTCCATTTACTGAGAAGCCTACCTACCATATGCCTTGTGTTATGTTATCTCACTAATTTTTACAACTCTGCCAGTAGTTATTATTATCTCATCTAGAGCTGAGACTCAGAAATATTCAGTGAATGGAGTAGGCTGTAGCTTTACCTATGTTCCCATTGGGCTACATTTATTTACATAGGAGATGAAGAAACTTCAAGGGAAAAGCTTGAATCCTAACAAATACGAACACGTTCAAGACGAGTCCAGCAGACTGAGAGGCTGGGTTGACAGAGGTCATTTAAACAAGATTATAAAGCTTCTGAAATAAAACTCATCAGAAGGGAAGAATGAATATGTCTTATGAATAGTGAACCTGACCATAAAGGAACTTCAGAAAGCTCATTGAAATGTATATTATAAAAAGCGTTTGCATTGATTTTTAAATTTTTACACATAAACTAATATTAACTTGTTTTAACATGTCTGAACGAGATCTAGTTTGAGCCATTAAGATAAGACATCAGTGTGAAACAAGTTCCCATCAGAGCAATGTGAATTCTATTAAATTTGAAGCAGAAACGAACATCAGATTTATGGTGAGGCTTTAGTGGAAGAATGATGAAATCTTTGATGCTTTACAAAAAGTATACTAGGCCAGTGCCACAAAGATAGTAGCAGTGTGCAAATGGGTAACCCACCTGAAGAAAGAATGAGATGATGTTGAAGATGAAGCCCACAGTGGCAGACCATCAACATTAATTTACTAGGAAAAAAATCATTTTGTTCATGCCCTACTTGAAGAGAACTAACAATTAATAGCAGAAAAAATAGCCAACACCACAGACAACTGCAGTGGTTCAGTTTACATAATTCTGACTTAAACATTAAAGTTGAGCGAACTCATCACTTGATAGGTCCTAAAACAACTGCACCCAGGTAATCTATAGACAAGAGCAGAATGTTTGATGAAAATTTCAAATACGAGGGATCAAGATCTTGAACATTTCTTCCAAGATTTCTAACCTGAGAAGGAACATGGATTTACCAATACAATTCTGAAGACAAAGCACAATCAGAGCAATAGCTATCAAGTGGGAAATGTGGTCTCATCTAGACAAAAGCAGACTAGTCGAGACCAAAGGTCACAGCAACAATTTGGGAGGATTCTCAAGGGATCTTGCATTTTGGCTCTCTGTAGGATCAAAAAAGATAATATTTTCTTTTTATAAGAGTGTTTTATGAAAGTTATCTAGAGCCTTACCAGAAAAATGCCCAGAAAAACTTCATCAAAGTCCTTCTTCACCATGACAATTCTTCTGCTCATTCCAGTCATCCAAAAATGGTAATGGTGTGAATTTTATTAGGAAATTACTAGGTATCCAGCTTACAGTCCTGATTGGTTCCCTCTGACTTCTTTTTGATTTCCTAATCTTAAAAAAAAAAAAAAAACTATAAAGAGTGCCCATTTTTATTCAGTTAAAAATATAAAAATGATTGTATTGACATACTTAAAATTCCAGAACTTAGGACTTTTAGGATAGCCTAAAAGGCTGACATCATCACTTGTAAAAGTGTCTTGACCTTTTGAGGGCTATGTTGAGAAATAAAGTTTATATTTTTTGTATTTATCTTTTAACTTCATTTTTCCACAAAATTTTTGAAGTCCTCTTATATAGACAATACAAAAAAATTAGAAGGGAAAGATATAACAAGGCAGAGGATAACTGTTGCTACTTAGCCCGGTCCTTTTGAAGATACTCTAGTGTGTGTGTGTGTGTGTGTGTGTGTGCTCCCTAGAGAGTAATAGAACCACAGGTGTTCATTGAAAGACTTGTCACAATAATTGCTAAAGAATTTAGGAGCCAGACAATCTTACTGTGGAAATTTTATGCACTATATTGCCCCAGCCAAACAGAGAGCAAATGATACAAAAGGGAGTAGCAGTCTCCTCTTTTTTTGCATTTCAGGTTAAGTTGAGGGTACAAAGAAATAGGTTACAATGTTTGTATTTGTTAGGTAGAGTCCCCCTTATAATTATGTTCTGCCCCCAAGAAGTGTGCCATACATCCTAACATTGTGCCCATTAAATGAGAACACAACCATCCCCCTTCTCAGCTCCCTCCCCTCCCTCGTAGCCCTCTCCCCACTTTGAATTGAGTTTCTCTTTTATGTGGAAGTCTATTAGATCATCTGCTGACTTTATATTAGCATTGAATACACTGGATACTTGCTTCTTCATTCTTGTGATACTTTACTAAGAAGAATGTGTTTCAGCTCCATCCAGGTTAATACAAAAGATGCAAAGTCTCCAACTTTTTATGGTTGAATAATATTCCATGGTATACATATACGACAGCTTGTTAATCCACTCCTGTGTTTGTGGGCATTTAGTCTGTTTCCACATTTTGGTTATTGTAAATTAAGCTGCAATAAACAATCTGCTGTAAATGTCCTTATGTTAGAATAGGTAGATGCCTATTAATGAGATTCCAGGATCAATGGGTGGCCTAATTTGAGTTCTTTGAGGATACTCCATAGATCTTTTCAAAGTGGTTCTATTAGTTTGCAGTCCCACCAACAGTGTAAAAGTGTTCCCTTCTCTCCAAATCCATGCCAGCATCTGCAGCTTTGAGACATTGTGATGTGGGCTATTCTCACTGGGGTTAAATGATAGCGCAGGGTGGTTTGATGTATATTTCTCTGATGATTAGGGATGATGAGCCTTTTTTCAAATGTTTTAGCCATTTGTCTGTCTTCATCAGAGAAAGTTCAGTTCTTATCTCTTGCCTCGTGGTAGATAGGATTGTTTGCTGTTCTTTTGTTAATTTGAGTTCTTTGTAGATTCTAGTTATCAATCTTTTGTCAGATTCACACTATGCAAATATCTTTTCCACTTCTGAAGGTTGCCTTTTTGCTTTAATTGTTGTGTTCTATGCAGAAGCTTTTCATCTTAATTAAGTCCCTTTTGTTTATTTTGTTGTTGTTGCAATTGCTGCTGAAGACTTCATCATAAAATCTTTCCCCAGGCTAACGTGCTTTTTTCCACACTTTTTCTAAGATTTTCCACACTGTCTTCTAAGACGTTTTCCACACTTTCTTTTAAGATTTTCATCATTTCATGTCTTAGGTTTAAATCTTTATCTTGACTCAATTTTTGTAAGTGGTGAAAGGTGTGGGTCCAGTTTTAGTCTTTTACCTGTGGTTATCCAATTCTCCCAACACGATTTGTTGACTGGGAATTCTTTTCCCCCAGTATATGCTTTTGTTTGGTTAACAATGATAAGATGGCAATGACAGACAGGTTTCATCTCTTGGTTTTCTGCTTTACATGTCTATATCTCTAATTTTGTGCCAATACCATGCTGTTTTCATCACTGTCGACTTGTAATATAACCTAAAACCTGGTAGAGTGGTGCTTCTGGCTTTGTTTTTATTAATAAGAACAGTGTTGGATATACTTTGGGTTTTCTTCTGGTTTCATACAAAATGAAGTATTATTTTCAATTCTTCAAAGTATGATGTTGATATATTAATAAGGATTGTATTAAAGTGATAGATTGCTTTGGGTAGAATAGACTTTTTTTAACAATGTTGATCCTTTCCAGCCAAGAGCATGGTATGTTCTTCCATTTGTTAATGTCTTGTGCTATTTCTTTTCTTAGGGTTTCATAATTCTTTTTTTTTTTTCCTCGTTTTTTGGCCGGGGCCAGGTTTGAACCCATCACCTCCAGTATATGGGGCCTGCACCCTACTCCTTTGAGCCACAGGCACTGCCCTATAATTCTTTTTATACAGATTCTTTACCTCTTTTGTTATGTATGTTCCTATTTCATTTCCTTTGAAGCTACCATGAAGGGAATTGTGTCTTTGATTTGCTCCTCAACTTGGCTCTTATTAGTGCATACAAAGGCTATATTTCTGAATTCTGATTTTATGCTCTGAGACATACTGTATTTCTTGATCACTTCCAGGAATTTTGTGGTTCTGTCTCTCAGGTTTTCTAAGTATAAGATCATACCATCAGCAAAGAGAGAGTGTTTGACCTCCTCTGCCTCCATGTGTATGCCCTTTATAGCCTTCTCTTGTCTGATTACACTGGCTAGAACTTCCAGAACTATGTTGAATGATAGCTGTAATAGTGGATGGACATTTTTGTTTGGTTCTAGTTCTAAGTAAAAAAGCTTTCAGTTTTACTAAGTTCAGTATGATATTAGCTGTGGGTTTGTCGTAGATGGCTTCAGTCAGCTTAAGAAATGTGCTACTTATGCCTATATTCTTATGTGTTCTTTTTAGAAAAGGATGCTAAATTTTATTAAATGCTTTTTCTGCATGTATTGAGAGGATCACATAGTCTTTGTTTTTGCTTCTATTGATATGGTGAATTACATTTATGCATTTGTGTATATTAAACCAGCCTTGTATTACCCTGGGATGAAGCCTACTTGAGAGTGATGTGTAATTTTTTTAATGTGTAGCTGTAATCCAATGGCTAAGATTTTATTGAGCATTTTTGCATTTATATTCATTACTGAAATTGATCTATAATTCTCCTTTTTAGTTGGATCCTTTTCTGGTTTTCCTATCACGGTGATGTTTGCCTCATAGAATATGTTGGGGAAGGTTCCTTACTTCTCAATATTTGAAATAGTTTCTGCAGTATAGGTACAAGCTCTTCTTTGAAGGTTTGAGTAAATTCTGGTGTGAAACCATTTAGTACTAGACTTTTTTTGTTGGAAGATTTTTTTAATTGTTTCTTCAATCTCACTGCTTGATATTGGTCTGTTCAAGAGATCTCTTTCTTCCTGGTTAAGTCAAGGGAGATGATGTGATTGCAGGGTTCAGTTCATTTCCTCCACATTATCAAATTTCTGGGCACACAATTTCTTGTAGTAGTCAAGGATGAACTCTTGTATCTCTGTGGTATCTGTCATTGTTGCCCCCTTTCTGTTTCTGATGAGGTTATTAGAGATTTTACTTTTCTATTTCTAGTTAATCTGGCCAAGGGTTTATCAATTTAATTTATCTTTTTGAAGAACCAACTTTTTGTTTATTTTCTGAATGATTCTTTTGTTTTCAATTGATTTATTTCTGATTTAATTTTGGTTATTTCTTTTCTTCTGCTAGGTTTGGGATTGGATTGTTCTTCCTTTTCCATTTATTTAGGATGATTCATTAGGTTGTTTATCTGCTCTCTGTTTTTCACATGTAGGCATATGATGTGATAAATTTCCCTCTTAGGACTACTTTTACAGAATCCCACAGGTTTTGGTGACTTGTGTCTTTATTGTTGTTACATTCAAATAAGTTATTGACTTCTTCCTTTATCTCTTCCCTGACCCAACTGTCATTCAGCATGAGGCTGTTTAGCTTTCATGCCTCTATGTGGGGATGGAAATATTTGGGGCTTGGATTCCACTTTTATTGCCTTGTGGTCTGAAGAAATACAAGGTATAATTTTAATTCTTTTGATTTTGTTGAGTTTTGATTTGCGTCCTAGGATATAATTGTCTTATTGTGGCAAATTTCCTCAATATTTGCATATCAGTCAAAAAAATAGATTTCTCTATCAATTTTAAAGCTTAACTTAGCAGGATATAGAATTCTGGGTTGAAAATTGTTTCGTTTAAGAAGGTTAAAAGTAGATGACCATTTTCTTCTGGCTTGAAAAGTTTTGGCTTTTCAAGAAGAGAAGTCTGCTCCCACACTAATGGATCTACCCCTATAGGTCAACTGGTGCTTACTCCTGACTGCTTGCAAAATTTTCTCTTTTGTCTTGACTTTGGACAGGTTCATGAAAAGGTACCTTGGAAATGTTCTGCTTGAGTTGACACAACCTGCAGTTCAATATTCCTCTGACAGGAGTCTATCATAATCTTTGATGATAGTTGGGAAATTTTCATTTATGATATCCTCCAGTAGGGCTTCCATTCCTTTCAGACAATCTTCTTCCCCTTCAGGGATACCTATAATTCATATGTTTGAATGATTCGTGAAGTCTCATAATTCTCTGAGCAAATGTTCTGCTTTCTCTCTCTTCTTCCTTTTTAACTGCCTGCATTAACTCAAGAGCTTTATGTTTCCTCATTTTTTAAAAAAGTATGGGAAGTGAGGCAAGAAGACAGGTATCTTCACAGAAGGGGCAAGAGCAGCAGTGGCATTTCCTCCAGCCAGCACCAACATACCAGAGAAAAGCATCAACTGGTGGTGGCAGAACTCCATCCCTCTGAGCAACAAAGACACACCAGAGGCAGAATTCCCACCACATTGGCACCAGTCAGTGAAGACTGGAGAAACATTCATCCATGTGTTCATTTATTTATTCAGCAAATGCTGATTGAAGAGATATTGCACTAAATTTTTCTATTGGCTAGCCATGAAGCAGCTAAAGTGTTTGGGTGACAGAAAATAGACTGAAAAAAAGGAGCTATCTCACTGAACTCAGTAATACATTGACCCCAAAAATCCATTTGTAAAATCCTACTTTACCAGGCTTTCTTCTCTGTGAAATTTCTAATCAAAGTTCATCCATGAACCTAACAAGCTGCCCATTTCTTACTGATTTATTTAAGGCTTTTGTAAAGGGGTATTAATATTTTATTGATTGTATCTATTGAAAATATCCCTTGGTCTGTTATTTGTTTTAATATTTATTTTTGGCAAAGGAGGGCATTCATTGCTTTGAGATCTGGTACCACTTTATACGTGCCTTTACCATAGAGTCCACTTCATTGTCCACAATATTCCCCATAAAAGGATATGGAAGAAATGATAAACTTGGAGAAAGGACATCCAGATAGTGGCAAAGTCCTCTGAAATCACTAGTACTCTGATATTAGGTAAATTTCTTGAGACTAACATTAAACCCTATAACATCAGACATCCTCTTAGGTTTCTTATATACGAGATCTGATTTAATCTTTACCATGATATGCCTTTTGTTTGAATAGAAAAGAGTCTCATAAAAATAATGATTAACCAATGACACTTAGCTAGTTAATAACAGAGCTGAGAATCAAATTCAGAAATGACCAAAAAAATGTATGCTGCTTTCTTCTCTTAATGTATATTCCAGGATTCTCATGTAAAAATTACCAAAAAAATTTAGGAAAAGGAACTGAGTGGAACTATGATCACTAAATACTTCCTTCTCTGAGATTTCATGATTTAAAGCATTATTTTAAAACCAGCAACTGGCTCAGAGCCTGTGGCTCAAGTGCCTAAGGCGCCAGCCACATACACCTAAGGTGGTGGGTTTGAATCCAGCCCAGGCCCACCAAAACAACAATGATGGCTGCAACCAAAAAATAACTGGGCATTGTGGTGGGTGCCTGTGGTCCCAGCTACTTGGGAGGCGGAGGCAGGAGACTCACTTGAGCCCAGGAGTTAGAGGTTGCTGTGAGCTGTGATGCTACAGTACTCACTACCCAGGGGGATAGCTTGAGGCTCTGTCTCAAAAAAAAAAAACCAGCAACCATGAGACACTTTCTTTGAAAAGGAACTACTGACTCCAAATTCACTGGTTACCCAGAGGAAAGCACTCAACAGCAAATAACAATGGAGTAATTAATACTTTGATTTTAAAAACCATTCAACACTGACTTTAAACAAGATTGCCTCATGAAACAAGAAACTCTCCTTATTACAAGTTTTACAACTGCACTGTGAAAAGTACTTAATGTATATTTTATTGGAAGTCTACTATGCTCTAAGAACACTATATAAATCATCTTTTTCGATCCTCAAGTGAACCTTATGAGGTAGCTGTTTTTACTATTTTATATAGTAAATTGAGGCACACAGAGGTTACATGGTCCCACAGCTAGTAACAACCGTGCCTGTCTCCACCCAATCACATCAATTGTCATCTTTCCACTGTTAAAAATTCCATACTCAGTGTAATATCATTATACTAAGTGATGTTCCCTTCTCGCAGCAATTTAGTCTTTTAAGGTATTGTCATTGTTTAAAAATTTCATTACATCTTTGATATTTGAGGGTTCTCCTGAGTTAGTAAGGTTAAAGAAGGCATATAAAAGAAATGTATACATCTTTCTTGAAGTGGAAAATCTATAAATAGACTGGCTAAATGCTTTTTAAAAACTGAAAAAAATTATTAATTTCCAACTTTTCAGAAAGGAGCCCATGTTGAAAATTTAAAACTGACACATACTTATTGAGCAACTAAAAATCTTTTTCCTTTAAAAGGTAGGATGGGAAACTCATGGGTTTCCTAGTTCTTTATGAAAGTGCTTGAATCTCACTTAACATGCTTTCCTAAAAAGAATTAAAGGGTTGCAAGTTTCATAACATAATGCTATTTAAAACTCCCCTCTTAAAGGATTTGTCTCTTCGGTGGACTTGTCAGCTATTGAAATAAGGACTATTTATTAACAGACAGTCTCATGGAAAGTACACATTCCACGAAATCGAAGGTGAAGAAGAGAAAGAACATTGCATCAAGTTCCCCTGTGGTAAACTCCATAAAAGATTCCAATTAAGACTTTTTAAATAATGCTTTTAAAATCGGTGTGCTTTCTGAGACAGCAAGACGATGGGTGTGATGTGATTGCTAGCATGTATTGTTTATACTGCCTCTGATGTATCCCTGAATTGGAAGGCTTCCCACAAGGTGACCAGATAATATTCTAGGTGAGTAAGATTGGTTTTGAATATCCCTCAAAATGAGGTTTAGAGCAAAAGCGTAGCCTCTGATGGCCTGTGTTTTGGCACTTCCTGCTCAGGTATACAGGATTGGGAACTGTATTGCTCTTTTATTAGGCTATTGGGGAACTGTCAGAAACTCATCCCGATTTCACCAGTGAGCCAGAGTCATAGAGCTTCTAAGCTTTTGATCTCCTTTGACATTTGGTTTTCTGTGACTTTTTCTAATTCTTCATTTTTAAAAAAAGGTCTGTTGTGGTTCTCCCAAATGCCAAAAGGGAAAACACTTAAATGCTATTGCATAACATTTACCTTCTAAATATCAAGCTTAGAGTATACACAAGGGCATAAAGCATCTTCCTATCATACGTGCATGTGCGTGCTTCATATTCCTTTAGAAAATGTCATAGGTGGTTTTCATTGCATATTCCAGTACTATTTCCTAAGAAAACATAAAATTCTAAGTATAGACAGGTTGAACTTGAGCAGAATTTATTTCCCTAAAATGAAATGCATTTTAAAATGTGAAAGGACTAACCCTCAGAGTCATTATTGACTCCTCCCTCTCCTTCAGACCCAGTATCCACTCAATCACCAAATCATGTTGTTTTTAACCTCAGAAATTCTCTTTCCCTCTCTCTCTACCTATTTGTGTGTATCTCATCTTTCATTAATATTATTAATCATTAGCCTCCTAACTAGCCTTTTAACTGCCTTTTCCTCCCACTTCAGTTTATTCTATGTCACATAACAAAGTAATCTTGAAACTGATAACTTATAATTTACCTAATTAATTAAATTAGTTTGCTAGTTGCCTATTGCCTACATGATAAAGTATACAAACTTCTTAATACAGTGTCTTACAAAGTATGATTCTCAGTTTCTTTACTAAAAAAAAAAAAAAAGTATATTCTTGACCCCAGTTCTGGCCTACCAAAGCAAATTCTTAGATATGAGTCCTATATTCTACATTATAAGCTATTATTCAGAAGAAAATAAGTCCCCTTGGGAGAAAATAAAGCATACAAATTATGTAAGTTTTGGAGAATTTCAGAATTTGACAATCTTATAAATGAAAATCTCTGAACGCCATGATTCAAAAACTCCTAAATGTACTAGATAAATGAATTCACTAATATGTTAAAAAAAATTAATTAAACCCTTAAAGTCTAGAACAAAAGGGAAAACATGAATCCAAAAAGGTTAATTAGCATGAGAAATTATATCACAAAGTTATGCCCATCTCAGAGATAAGGTAGCCAAAAACTAAAAAACAAACCTCAGAAATAAATAGCAAAAATACTTTTCTGTCTTAGCCTTAGTTCACTAAGAAGAAAAAAATACAATCATTTTCCCTAAGAATTCATGAACATTGGACCCTCCTGTTAGTTGATGGCTTAAACTCACACTATTTTCATGGAGCAAAAAAATAAAGGTAAACCATTTTATGGTTAATCTAAAGTTTCAACCCAGGTAACAAAAGATGCACACAGATATATTTGCAAATATGACCTAACAATGAAAAGCTATAAAACACACAGAAAGATAAAGTATCATAGTGAGTCACCATTTAAAAAAAGAAAGATCAGAAAGCCTTCAAGTATAGGTATTAATAGATATAGAATCTAAAATACATTTTTATAATTAGCAAACAGGTTTACAGTCTCTATTATTTCCCACCATAAGAAATAAGGGTCAGTAGGACCATTGACTGAGCCAGGTCTGAGAAAGAAGGCATACATGTTGAGCTTGGAACACTTTTTCATATGAGAAAGCAAGGCAGCTATTAAAGACTCCTGTAGACCTGTGTAGACACACATTCACAGGGAAGAACTGAAGCCCTCATGTTGACCAAAGACAGGAAAACTTGAGCATAAGAAGAATAACTATAATAAATAAAATTATCAAATACTTAAATTGTATCAGTTTACAATAATACGTAAACAAAAATGTATAGTTTACCTTTGAAGGATTCTAGGCGCACTGTACTGAAAACACATTATACTGAAAAGTCATAAAGGAATCAAGCATTTACTCTGAAATGCTAATTGTACCTCAAGATAACCAAAGAATTAATGAAAGTTTTTCTTAAAAAGAAATATTCCATGTGATAAATGAAAAAGGAATGAAAGACTTAAAATATCACCATGTTGCAGTCTCTAATGAGATAATCAATCTATGCAATGATCATCAATGGTTGTCAAAATCATTACACAGGAAGACTGCAGAAACCTTTACAATGGAATGAACAGGCCAACATCACCTGAATAGACTGATCAATCTTAGAAACAGACAAATAGGCATAAAAGCCTCTTGAAGAAAGTATACAACACTCACTACCTGTGCAATACTCTCACCAAAGTATTGAATAGGACTCTGATCAAGCTTCTATCCAACTATTAGCTTACCAGAATTACATGCAAGGAAGTGTGTAAAATGATGCCTTAGAGATGCAATCAGAAAAATCTAGACAGTGGAAATGTCTATAGGACAAATGACTTGGTTTCTTCTTCAAATTACACAGGAAAAAAAATGGAAGAAGAATATACAGAATTAAAGAGACTTAAGAGACTGTATTAGTTTGCCAGGGCTGCCATAACAAAATACCACAGACTGGGTGGATTAGACAACAGAAATTCTTTGTGACAGGTTTAGTTCCTTCCAAGCTTTTTCTCCTGGGCTTGCAGATGGCTGCCTTCTTCTTTCTGTATCTTCACACGGTCTTTGCTCTGTGGGCTTGCACTCTCAGGTGTATCCTGTGTTAAAATTTCCTCTTCTTATAAGGACAATAATCAATGTAGGTTAGACCCCTCCCTAACAGCCTCATTTTAACTTAATCACCCCTTCAAGGTCCCTATCTCCACCATAGTTACATTATGAGGTTCTGGGGGGGGCCTCATTATAGGAGTTGGGCCTCAACATATGAATTGTGGGAGGATATAATTTAACCTATAACACTTCGTTCTCTTGAACATCAAAATTCATGTACTTCTCATGCACAAATGCACTCACTCCCACCCCAACAGTGCTAGAGTCTTAACTCATTCCAACATCTACTCTAAGTCCAAAATCTCATCTAAATGTTATATAAATCAAGTGTGGGTGAGACTGAGGTATGATTCATCCCGAGGCAAAATTCTTCTCAAGTTGTGAACCTGTGAAACCAGACAAGTTATCTGCTTTCAAAACACAATGGTGGGGCAGTCATGGGATAGATATTTCCATTCCAAAAGGGAGAAAACAAAAAGAATAAAGGAGCCACAGGTCCAAGCAAGTCTATATCCTACCAAGGAAAATTCCATCAGATTTTAAGGCTCAAGAATAATTCTCGGCTCGGCGCCTGTGGCTCAAGCGGCTAAGGCGCCAGCCACATACATCTAAGGTGGCGGGTTCGAATCCCCAGCCCAGGCCTGCCAAACAACAATGATGGCTGAAACCAAAAAAGGGCCAGGCGTTGTGGCGGGCACCTGTAGTCCCAGCTACTTGGGAGGCTGAGGCAGGAGACTCGCTTGAGCCCAGGAGTTGGAGGTTGCTGTGAGCGTGATGCCATGGCACTCTACCCAGGGGGATAGCTTGAGGCTCCGTCTCAAAAAAAAATAAATAAATAAAAAATAAAGAATAATTCTCTTTGACCCCAAACTCTGTCCTCCAGGCCCAGCTGTTATAGCCCCACCCTTCAACCTTGGGTGGCAGTGTTACCCTGAGGCTCTGTCTTCAGGTACATTCTGAGAGACTGGCTTCAAGTCCCTTTAATTCTGTATATTCTTCTTCCATGTTTTTTTTTTTTTTCCCCTGTGTAATTTGAAGAAGAAACCAGGTCATTGGTTTTAGAGGCACAGAATTCATATCATAACAGAAACATATTAACCAAATGTAATATGGTGACCATTTTTGGATCATGATTCAAACTGTTAGAAATTTACAAAACAATTGGGAATTTTGATTTAATATCAGATGATATTAAGGATATTTTTTAAAGATCTATGCTTTAAATTTGAAAATGGGCGTATGATCTAAGTAGACATTTCTCAAAAGAAGATATACAAATGGTCAACAAACATATTCCAAAATGTTCAGCATCCCAAATCATCAGTAAAATGTCAATAAAAATCACACCCCAGTTAAAATGGCTATTACTAAAAAGGTAAAAAATATATCTTTTCTGGCAAAGATTCAGAGACAGGAAAATAGTATGGAGGTTCCTTAAGCCGCAAATATGGAAATATCATATGATCCAGCATTCCTACTGCTAGGCATATATCCAAAGGAAAGGAAATCAATATGTCAAAGAGATAATATCACTCCCATGTTTATTTCAGCTCTATTCACAATAGCCAAGATATGGAATCAAATCATCAACCAAGGAATGGATAAAGAAAATATTATATATATAGTCAATGAAATATTATTCAATCATGAAAAAGAATAAAAGCAAGTAATTTACAGCAACATAGATAAGCCTGGATGACATTCTATTAAATGAAATTAGCCAGACCAGAAAGACAAATAACATGTGTTTTCATTCAGATGTGTGACCTAAAATAGCTGATCTCATAGAACCAGAAAGTGCAAGAGGCTGGGAAAGGTGGTAGAGAGGAAGAGATAGGAAGAGGTTGATTGATGGGTACAAAATTACAGTCAGATAGGAAGAATAAGTTCTATTGTTCTATAGCACAGAGAGTGACTATAGTTAATAATTTAATATATGTTGTTAAACAGGTAGAAGAGAGAATTCTGAATGTTCCCAACACAAAGAAATGATAGATGTTTTAGGTGATGGATATCTCAATTGCCCCGATTTGATCATTAAATATGGTATAGAGGTTATTACCTGTACCCCATAAATATGTAAAATTATTATATATCAGTTAAAATTGGAAAACATAAATTAAGTTAAACAAAGTCACACTTTATTGTTCTTACAGAGATAATGAAATATAAATGAGATTATATGATAATGGAGTTTGCTTCAAAATAACACAGGAGAAGAAGGGCATTTATAAGCCAAAATGGACTTTGACTTGAGAATTATTGAAGCAAGGTGATGGGTATATGGGAGTTTCACATACTGTTTGCTTTACTTGAATATGTATTTAAAATGTTCTATAATAAAATGTTCAAATGCCAATAAACATGTTTTTGTGTTTGAAGAAATAAAGGATAAAATCAAAACATAAGCAAGGAGAAAGAATATTAAAAATCTCTTAAAAGTAATCTAAAAGTACCTGTAAAATGGAAAGTATTGTTGATATTTTAAGTCCTCAGTAATAAAGAACCCATTTTTGTAAAAATATCAATCCTAATAAAATGATCTATAGGCTTCACAAAATATAATCAAACTCCCAAGAAGATATTTTATGAAATATCGTGATTCAACAACTGAATAATTTATATTGAAGATTAAGTGGATAAAAATAGTTAGAAAACTCCTGAATAAGAAAAAAAGAAAGAAAAAGAGAAGGACATTAAGAACTAGAAAAAGTGGGTGGGGAGGAGGAGAATGGCATTACCAGATATGAAGAATTATTACAAAGCAAAATTAGTTAGGACAGGGTGGTACTGATGCAAGGAAAGACAAAAAGATCAATGAGTTGAACCAGTGAGCCCCAAAAGACAACCTACACACATTGAAAACTAAAATCACTAGGGAGAGATAGATAATTCATTAAATGCTGTAGACTTGATTAATTATTAATGTGGAGAAAATGAAAATAGACAATCTGCTTTTTATCACTCAAAAATTTAAAAGACCAACTTCATGTTTAAAGGAAATATGTTTTTTTTATTTTAGCTTCTCCACAAGACACAGAATGCTCTAATCACAAAAAAAAATAATTGATAAATTTGACCACATTAAAAAATTATATTCTGTCCTTTGTATTTATATTGTTTGCTATAAGAATAACCAAAGTCAGATCCCTTATATCCTCCCTTGCTCTAATCCTTGTAAGGCCATGTGTGTCCCCATTCAACCCTATTTCCATCTTCTACAAATCTTAAAACCATTGTCTGTGTTCTCTGCCATTTTAGTTGATCCTCAGAAAAATTCCCTGCATCTTCAAATTCAATTCTAAAACTCCCCTTACCTTCTTTTCTTGATGGAAACTTGCCTCTCCCTGGAGGACCTTGCTCCTCCTACCATCCTTTCAGATGGCATGTTTTTACCCACTTAGAACTTTATATCAGTGGAACTGGAGGTAGAGAAGCTATTCCCATCACATATCATTAATGCTTCAGGACTATTTGCTCTGCTTTCCTCTAAAATCTTCAACTTTGAATCGTACACTGTCAGACTGCATCACTCTTCACCTTTTACCCCAGAGTCACTTTCATTTCTAGATTTTATTCCTAACTTATTGATACTTTCTCTAACACTTTCTTTCCTTGTCTAAATTCCTGAGGAACTGAATGTATGATTAAACAATTTATCTAATATACTAGCCTCTCAGTTTCTTAAGATTTTCTCCTCTAATTAGCTAGTTCTCCACTATATCCCATCATCATGCCTTAGAGCTCATCATTACTAATAATTATAGCTCCTCTATTATCACCATTTTATGTAGGTCTCTAACCATCTCTTTCTATCTGTCTTACTCCCTAGAATAGCCTGGCTCCACCTATTCTTCAGTTCTACTGGGACCTTCAATTTGATGATCCTATCAGTTTTTCACTGTCCCAGTCACAGTGCAGTCTTATTTTTTTTCTGTTCTAGAAAAATTCCATGAAGAATAATTATATCTCCCTGCATACTAATACAGCCTCTTTGGAAAGAAATATGAAGAATCCTCGAAGGACTCAAATTAGGTCTCCCATTTGACCCTGCAATTCTGCTACTAGGCATCTGGCCAGAAGAAAAATATCATTTTATCATAAAGACATTTGCACTAGATTTTTTATCTCAGCTCAATTTATAATCACCAAAATGTGTGAAACAACCTAAACGCCCATCAATTGAAGAATGAGTTAACAAACTGGGTTATATGTATACCATGGAATACTATTCAGCCATCAAAAAAGATGGTGAGTTCACATCTTTTGCATTAACCTGGATGGAGATGAAACACATTCTTCTCAGCAAAGTATCAGAAGAATAGGAAAGCAAATATCCAATGTGCTCAATAGTAATATGAGCCAGTAAGTGATTTAATCCATGCCCACATAGGAGAAAAATGCATTTCAACTCAAGTCAGAAGGTGGGGGAACCTGGGAAGAGGGAAAGAGGGGAGGTTATAGTGCTTCCACTTAATGGGTACAATGTAGGGGTTTATGGCATACACTATATGTTGTGTATGGACACAACTGTGCAGGACACAACTATAAGAGGGAGTCTACCAAAAAAATTTAAATATTGTAACCTGAGTTATTTGGACTCTTACATTAATCTGAAATAAGAAAAGAAAAAAAAAATCACTTTCTCAAGGAGGCCTGTCTGCATCCCCTCCAGCTTTCCAAAATTTTTGCTCTATTTTTTTCTTATAATACTTTTTCTTTATACATAACTTGCTGAGTAGATTCTTTATCGTCTATTTTTCCCTATTAGATAAATTCAATGAGAGCAGGTATTTACTTTGCTTTGTTTTCCAAAATACTCTAATATCCAATAAATATTTGTTGAATGAATGTATGACCATACCAGTGAGTTAATGAAAACACAAATAAATAAGAACTTCTGTTAGTCAAAAAACACCATGAAAAGTGAAACTTCTGACCACAAAAATGTGTGAAGAAAATTACATCACAATTAAGGATGGCTTAATATTGTCAATATATTTTTTTAAAATAAACACTATGAATGGGTAATAAAAAGATAAACTTGTTATTAGAAAAAGTGGCCAATATGTATGAAGATGTATATGTGAAAGGCATTTCCTAGGTGGAAATGTGGTCAATAATCAAAAGTTATTTACCATCATTGGTGATCAAAGAAATGCAAATTAAAGCCATGAGATATTACCCATCTACCAGTTGGCAAAAATTAAAGAGTATGATGATAGCAAAAGTTAGCAGGGACATAAAGCAATGGGAACACTCATAAACTGCTAGAAGGGTGTGCAAATTGGTTATTGTAACTACTTTGGAAAATAACTTGGCATTATCTGATCGAGCCGAAGCACACATACCCTACAGCCAAGCAGTGACATTTTTAGGTGTATCCCAGAGATAATGCTCTATATGTACGCCGGGAGATAGACCAACATTTTCATACCTTCATTATAATAGTAAGAAATTTAACTTAATTTCCATAGAATGAAGAATAAAAATCTACATTCATACCAGAAAATACTTTGTAGCAAGAAAATGAATAAGTTATGGCTTACACATCAACATGTTAAATACAAAGAAGTGATATGAAAAACATACCAATATTTTATGAAATTCAAAAATAAAACTAAGTGATTACTTAGGAATAATAGCATGATGCATTGTTTAAAAACATGAGAATTATGAACAAAAATTTAGGTAATGGGTTCAGTGCCCATAGTTGAGTGGTTAGGGCATTAGCCACATACACCGAGGCTGGCAGGTTCAAATCTGGCCCAGGTCAGCTAAACAACAATGACAGCTACAACAAAAAAATAGTTGGGCATTGTGGCGGGTGCCTATAGTCCCAGCTACTTAGGAGGCTGAGGCAAGAGAATCCCTTAAGCCCAAGAGTTTGAGGTTGCTATGAGCTGTGATGCTACTGCACTTGAGGGGGACATAGTGACACTCGGTCTCAAAAAAAAAAAAATTAGAAGAGTGGTTATTCAAATAAGGAGCAAGATGACATAATTGGGAGTAAATGCACAAGTAGCCTCAAACTACATGACGGATGTTCACCTTCACAAACCGGGAGATGGCTTCATAGGCAATTGTGCTACTTTCATGGTTTACAATTTACATTGTATATATTTGTTTTATTCTGTCTTGATTAAAAGTGAAAAATAGACCAAAAGTTTGCCCTGAGAGAAAAATCATCTCCTTGGAGCTAATAATTCTATGTTAATTCAAGTACTATGGTGAAAACTGTTTTACTCTCTGTTAATAAGAAAGCTGTCAGATACAGAATAAAGTCCAATGATATATACAAAAAGAAACCATAGCTGAAGCAAATGGTTGAGTCAGATTAAATTCAAACATGTTTACTGCACACACACACACATATGTACGTTCTGTGGTATTTTACCAATCAGAAAAAAATAGTGATTCCCTTGATATCAAATTGTTTTTATAAAAATACCAATCAGAAAAAAAATGGTGATTCCCTTGATATCAAATTGTTTTTATAAAAAGCCTATCTTTACCTATCTGGTATGCAAAGCTTTAACCCCAAGGCTTATACTGTCATCCACAATTTATAAATACGTTTTAGAGAATTGCATCAGTCATAAGACGTGTTTATTGTAGAAAGGACTGCTGGTTTATGAAATATGCTGTTAATTTACTTTGTCAATTATCTCACTACTTTTTTTCCTTCCTTTTCTGGACAGGGGAGAAAAAAAAACGTAATTCAGTAGACTAATGGCCAAGTAAAGTTGACGGTGGTTATTTCTACTTCAATACAATACAAAATTTTGATCTCTCCACATTTAAAGTGACCTTTAAGTGCGTTTAGCTTGATAAGACTCTTTCAGTGTATGTAGCCATGTCCTTCTGGTTCTGGGCCTCCCTCTGCCCCAACCCCAGCCCCACAGCACCCCTCAAGCATCCTTCGCTCTAGCTTAAGGCCCCTACCACAGACTCTCCTTGCTCTAGGAATGGTCTCACTCATCCTCCCCGTCCTGTAACTTGGGATATGAAGCTCTTCTCCACCCGCCCTCTGTCTTCACCTACCTCTCCCTGATTCAGTCCACATTTTTGTCACATTTAACTTTTACTCTTTCTCAAATCTAACATGTCCAATCATGGAACCAGAAGTTTTACATTGTTCTAGTTCAAGGACTTTAAAGGCACATGTTTTCTTCTGACTGGAAAGCCTAGAAAAGCCGTACTCATCTCTAAAAACCCACTCAAATTGTACGCCTTCACACAGCCTTGCTAATCCTTTAACACACAAATCAAGTTGTTCTCTCTTTCTTGAGCCCCCACTGAATTTTTTGCAAGCTTTAATTATATAGTGTAATTATTTACTTAAATATCCAACTTCTCTGGTAGCAATACTGTCCTTACATTCAGGCAAGCAAAGCCCTGATCTTAACCACATACGTGTGCACAACACCCCTCCTTTGGATGCCCTTCTTGAAATTTCCTAAGAGCCCAGCATCTTGAGCCCTAAAATGAATGATAAACCAGGTCCTATTTCTCCCATTAAGAAAGCTTTCTGACTCCTACTCCCAGTGTGAGGTTGATCCGATACCTCAGAAACTTCACTTTCAATCTTGGCTCTGCCATTAATTTGCCTTGTGATGACTTTAGATAAATGAACATGGAATTCAATTTCTTAATCTTAAAGTAACAGAGTTGAACCATAGGTGAATATATTTCAGATATAAGAATGTATGATGTTTCCACTCATCTACTAGTCTTATCATTCTCATAGATAAAAAGAAAATGTAGTTATTTATAAGGAATGAATGCTCAGTCATACCCTTAGGTTCATCAGTCAATATTTATCATAATATTTAAATTGATAATAAAGATAAGTGCTATATTGTCTTTAGGGATATACTTTTAATGATAAATTTCCTATGATCCTTCCTTTTGGTTAAAGTATATTTTAAAAATTTATTATTAACATTTAAAGAATTTAACCTTAAGATTAATAAATTAAGGCATGCATTTTCAATAATTTTCACATGTTATTTTTTGTGAAAACTCTAATACCTACTATTCAAAACTGATATGCATAAATATTGGGGTGGGATACAATTACGAGAGGAATTTTACCTAACAACCACAATCAGTGTAACCTGATTCTTTGTACTCTCAATGAATCCCAAATAATAAAAATTAATTAAAAAAACAAATATTAGATACAACAAATAGAAAAATAGTACTTAACTCTAAAACTCAATATGACAATACAATAGCTATATTACCAACACATATCAATAAGCATGCTCACAGAATGGCAGTTATAAAATAATTGATATTATTTTATCAATTGATATTGACATATCAACATACCAATTGATATTATTTTATCAAAAACAACTGATACTTTCAATTTCTATTTTATTTAATTTCCATCATTATGCAATTAGTGCTTCCCAAGTAATTTCTGTATCTGCAAACAATAATGTAAACTAAAAATGGATGTCAGAATTGAAACAAAGAACAAGTAGGAACAAACTAAAAGAACACAAGCTAAAAAGGAACTAAAAAAGTAAACATCAGAGGACGGCGCCTGTGGCTCAGTGAGTAGGGTGCTGGTCCCATATACCAAGGGTGGTGGGTTCAAACCCGGCCTGGTCAAATTGCAACAAAAAAATAGCTGGGTGTTATGGTGGGCACCTGTAGTCCCAGCTACTCAGGAGGCTGAGGCAAGAGAATCACCTGAGCCCAAGAGCTAGAAGTTGCTGCAACAAAGTGAGACTGTCTCTAAAAAAAAATTGAACATGAGATAAAAAGAAGTGTGAATAACTACCAACTACCACATAATTCATATGTGTATCCTTTTTAATATTCATTTCACACAACATTCAAATTGCTAATAAAATTAAGGCATGATAAATGTTTTCTTACAAAGCCTTTGATAAAATAATTATCCCAAAGACTAAGCAATACCATTTTGATGTAGTATCTTATCTGACTATATTGTATCTGTGGGCATAATTCAGATTTTATTAAAATTAACAAATACTTTATGTAATAACAGAAAAAAATCAGTAAATCTGAGGAAAAGAAATTGGTCTCTGCCTGTGAGTTGGAGAATGCTAATAAAAGTTCCCCTTTGCATTCTGTGAGTGTTCCCCAAGTGGCAGAACCTGTGATTCTTGCCAGAGTTTGTCTCTCAGCTCTCAAAGCTTGGCTGACATTGACATTGGCTGTTATTGTGCATCGATGACATCCCAGGACTCTAAGCAATTGCTCGCTTCTCCCAGAACCGAAATATCAGGTTTTTGTTGCTTTCTTTCCAGGGTAAAGGTTGAGAGACCCTGATGCTTAGGGTTCATTAGCTCCAAAAAGGGATCTTTGCTTGGCTATTTGAAAATGTGGCTCCCTTGAAAAATTATACAACTATGGCTGTGACTAGTTTTTGTTCTCAAGAACTTTTACTCTTATTTTTAGCAACTAACAATTCTACTTTGTCAACTCATTTGCATGTTGTCTCAAAATCAGGCCTCTATTTTGAATAGCCCACTATATGAAATTTCATACATTCAAACATACATTTATGTTTAAAGAGAAAGCAAACTCAAGCTATATGTTGGATAGATATGTATAAAGATGGTGCAAAATAATGTGTACACATTTTATAAAAAGAAAAGCACTATATTAAAATTGTAATAATATATAACAGCAACAAAATACAGTCATGATAAAGTCATATTTGAGTAATTCTTATTTTTTGCAGAAGTCACATGTGAACTGAGCCGCTTGCAAGCAGGAAAGAACTTATTTCTCCTGTAATTCATGGCACAGGCATAAAACACAAATGGATTGCTAAGAATAGTTAGCATGATTAGTATGCTCCAAAGTTTTTGGCACCACTCAACAAAATTATTAAAACCTGCCCTATTTTTCAGATCTTCAGTATAACAGGGCTCTGAAAAGAGACAGCAGCCTTATCCTTCCCTTTGGGGGCCACTGATTTATTCATATTTTTTTTAAGATCTCTATGTGAATGCAATTTAGTAGGTATGTGGGTCATTACAAAAGTTTGTATGTTTTAACTGCCATTCTGCAAGCATGCTTATCAATATGTGTTGGCAATATAGCTGTCTTATTGTCACTGAGTTTTAGATACACAGAAATCAAGAAAAATAAACTTCTGCGCACACAAAGGCAGATGACGTCCTCCCAGCAACACCAGTAAGCTGAGCAAGTTGAAACTTGCAGGTGTTAATCAGAAAGGATGCTGTTGACTGTTTTGGGAAGTGAAATAATGGTCCATAACACACTCTATCTCAAAGGTCTCATAGTGACCCATATGCATGTTCATCGTCAGGATGTCAATAATAATGACTATTAGCAAAACACTTTAAATGACCTTATTGCCATGGTTAGAATACTTGCTAGAAAGGAGCACTAGGGGTACATACTTAGAGATTGCAAAGAAAGTATGTAAAGCTCTTACAGATTCATCAGCAACCCCATTGTCCGTATCAGTGGATAGTAGACCATTAAAATGAGTCCTGAAAATATAAGTGGATCAAAGTTTGCACAAAAACATAACTGAAGTGATCAGATGGACTCTTAAAAGCTCTTAAGAACATGAGATAGAAACAGAAGACTGAGACCGTCCCACATAAAATATTAACGGGTGTTCTGAGTCTTCTGATTACTTCCCCAGTGGCCATTCATTAGAAAAACATTTAAATGCTAAATAATGTTGTGCTTTTGTATTACAAAACACTAATAAAATATGTAAATATATTCCATTCACAAGTACAAGAAGCTCTACCAGTTGCTCTAGCCAGTGGTTCTCAACCTTCCTAAGGCTGCAACCCTTTAATACAGATGATGTCATCACGCCTGGTACTCGTATGTGGGCGTATCTGTGTGTGGGCTGACCCGCCTGGAGGCGGATGGAGGAGTGGTGTCTAAGACCATCAGAAATATGTGTTTTCTGACCCCCAAAGGAGTTGCAAGCCGCAGGTTGAGAACTGCTGCTATGACATCAAGACAGGACTGAATTCACTGGGAGACCTGGGTAGAAAAAGACATCACTAGAACCTCACTGGAAGGACCTCATCACCCCCTGCTGACTAATAGTTAAGCATCAAAACCTACTGTCTTAGCTTCAAAGCTCCTACAACGTCTCTTGTGATTAATTTGCTTTTTCCCCCCTAGACGTCAAGGTCAATGATTTATTTCATTTCTCAGATATATGATAACAACCAATGGGAAGCTCCTTATAGACATCTGACACTGTTCAGACATCTGGAAATCCTGAACCAACACTAAAAATGAAAATCAACCCTTGTACCAAAGTTGTTTGGACCATCAGACCTAGTCCACATAAGAGACTAATAGTATCTAAGGACACAGTGTTCAACCTATGAGCCTGTCAGTATGAAGGCCACACTTCTGAGCTTCACTTGCTTTTCCTGACTAGATTTTAAACGCTCTCCCACACATACAGTTCTACTTTGCTCTAGTATATTACCCTGGCATTCGCTGTGTTGTCTCGAAGATTTAAAAAAAAAAAAGTCTAAGTCCCAACTACATTCTGATTTGTGCTTTCTTCCATGAACTGATTTGACTACTTTCTCATTGAAAAATACACCCTCAGAATTGTTAAACCGTTCCATTCCATTATTTTTAAAGATTGAACTTAAAAATGTCCCTAAAACCAAAAATGTCAGTTTGTTTCAATAAGCATCCCTAACAGTGTCTCGCTACTGCACTGTCCTGGGGACTTAATCGGTTTGGTCATTAGGTGTAAATTAAAAGGAAAAACTTTACTTTCAAGGATCCTGTCCAGCTACATCTCACAAAAGTGACATACCTATATGTAGTGATTGCCACCATATTATTTTTTATGGCAAAGTACAGTAACAACACATTCATTCAATGTTTATATCTATTGGGTGTGCAGTCCACGACACACAATACAGTTTCTTGAGGGGAAATTCTAAATGTCCTGGACATGCTGTTGCACTGGTTGCTATTAGTCACAGGACATAGGGAGCCATGGACGGTCCTTGAGGAGAAGTTGTGATAAAAGGAGTATTCAAGGAAGATGATCAGGCCATGTAGTCATTTCCTGCTGGGATTTTATCTTCAGAGTCAAGGATAACCCATTTACTTTGCCTTTATTCCTAAAAATAAATTGATAATGCACACACAAAAAAAATAAAATAAAATAAATGTCCTGGACGTGATACTGGCAAAAATTAACACTTGTAGAATTAGTAGTTTCCCATTTCACCCCAGAGAAAGAGGGAAATACCTAATCTCTATTTTCATGCTGTTTTTTCTGGATTATTTTGACATAAATGATAAAACTATTTTTGAAACCCATTACTGACTTTATCCAAAGGTGAACTAAAATCGAGAGCCTTAAAGAATATATTGCAACTTGTTTCTCTATAAAACTTGAAGCTTTATAAACTTTTCAAAGCTTAGTCTCCCAAGGGTTTGTAGGAGACTGTGTCACTCACCCTGAGAAAGGAATGAGGCAAAATGACTTTATAGTTTGATATCTATCCATCCTATGGAGACACCTGTTCTATTGGAGAAATTCAGAACCCAACCAACCTTTTAAAGCAAAGGAATAATGTCAGGACTGCTTCTCCACCCCTAGGCTCCCTGGAGAGAGCAGCATGAAGTTTCAACCTAGCCATCAAAGGAGGGATATTTTACCATCTTGTAAGGACCCCTCTAACTGTATCTCTATCTACTGAAAATTTATCCATAGTTTATCAAGCCCTCACATCAAGCCCCCTTATCAGCCCTTCTTATCAGTAAGAAGGCCGGCAAGTTACACTAAGTATAAAAGAACCTATTTATATCAACTAGTAGCCTTAGAAGGAATTAAGAAATGCAAAATGAAATAAACAGGACGGTGTTCATGTATAAGTAGAAGGAATGCTTATGAAATTCTACAAGCAATGTAGCCCGAAAAAGGATGCATCACAAACATCCCCACTGGGAAGCTAAGTGTTGCATTGCAGTGACATATTTAAGAGAATCTACAAAGATCCCAATCAACAGCCAAAAGAATGGTAAATGCAAAGTGTTAGATGTCCCACGGGTTCCCTTTGTGAAAGCTCCCTGGGCCTCTTCTTTTTTCATATTTCATGTTGTAATTCTCTTTGTTTCCCCTCTGGGCAGTAGTGATATTACAGAACTAAGATTTGAAAGTTCAAGGACTCCTGAATGCTGATGAAAGGAATCTTAAAAATATGGAAAGAAAAAAATGTTCCTCTTCCCCTACAGCTGTGGAAGAAAATATTAGTCTGCCTCATAGTGCCAGTTTTGATAAAATGGTGAGTGGAAAACACCTCAAAAATTGTCAGTCTTACACTCCTCCAGAACATGTGGGAAAGCACAACCTGTTCTGTTTTATAGTATCGAAACTATTCTTAGAATTGTTATTTACACAAAGGAGTCTTAGGACACCTAGACTTCCAAGACCACCAAGTAACAGGGGACATATGACCAATATAAACGGGTAGGCCTCTGAGTCTGTGATTCTGATCATCAATATTTTTATTATTTGCCTTGGTAATAATGCTTAAATTGGCATCCTTATTTCCTAAAATGTTTAAATAACAGCAAAATCTACTTATAAGTCAAAGGACTTTGGGAATTCCATTTTCTCTCCCTTTATATATAAATGTAATAATAATATTGTGACATGGTGAATTTTTATTCAAACAATAAGTTCAAGATCCTGGGCAGTGCCTATAGCTCAGTGGGTAGGGTGCTGCCCACATACACAGAGGCTGGCGAGTTCAGACCCAGCCCAGGCCTGCTGAAGCAACAACAACAACTACAACAACAACAACAACAAAAAATAGCCGGGCCTTGTGGCGGGCACCTATAGTCCCAGCTACTTGGGAGGCTGAGGCAAGAGAATCACTTAAGCCCAAGAGTTTGAAGTTGCTGTGAGCTGTGATGCTACAGCACTCTACCCAGGATGACAGCTTGAGACTCTGTCTCAAAAAAAATAAAAAATAAAGTTCAAGATTCTTTGTCTCATTTTAAGAAATACAATATATCCTATGGCATTCTGAAATATATTGAGAAAGACAAAAATCCTAAGATTATATACATTTTAAAACATAAGGGAAGATAATCACTGCATTTAGGAAAGACCTGCTTAGCATCTTTCTTAAAGTCTACAGTTCAACTAAAAAAACAGAACATCCCTGAATTTCTCTCTCATGTTTAACTTGAATTCCCAACATCAGTTTGCAAAAACATGTCCAAATACAGCATGCCAGTTCCTCATGGAAATCTTATGATTTACAGATGAGCAAATTAGAGAGCAATGGGGTTCAGTAAAATCCAGAGTCACACAGGGAGCAAAAGAGGAAGACTTGAAGCTGCGAAGGCCTAATTTCTTTCTGCATGTGTGAAGGAAGACAATTCCATACAAGATTTTTCTATTTATTAATTTCCAGTTCTATGTCAGACCTTGCCCAAAATAATGTTTTCCTGTTCTGCTCCAATGTCAGCAGATATCCAAGATGTTTTTGTGCCTCTCATTCTATGACAAGAGGTTAGTGACAATGCTGAGCCCTCAAACACGGTTGATCACTGGTTATTGGAAGAAAACAGCCTTTTCAATTTGAAAAACTGACGGTTATTTTAGAATACACAAAGTTTATGAAGAGAATGGCAGAGCTTATCAATACTGAAAATGATGGATTATAAGAAGGTCCTAAAAATGGTGGAAAAAATTATTCTGACTGATGGAAGATGCAGTTGTGAACAGCTACATCCTTTACTCATTAGGAAGGAGAGTGGAGAAAAGGGCAACACACTTTTCTTACAGTTTGTGAGCAATGTGAGGAACAGAAATTCAAGAAAGAGGGGAAGACCATCATCACCTCCTGACACTGACTAGGCTACATGGGAAGACCCATTTTATAATGCAAAAAGAAAAGAAATCAACAAAGGATTGCATGGTTTGCAGCAGAAGAAATGAGAAAAGTGGAAGGAGAGAATCTATTTTCCACTGTGAGACATGCAAGAGGAAGCCTGGACTTCATCCTGGAGATTGCTTCAAGGAGTATCATACTCAGAAAATGTATAACCAAAAATACTTTAATATTTTATGTAACCTAAAATAGCTAATAAAATTCTCTGGTGAGTTTATATTTATGTTTTTTGTCTTTTAAATTTGTAGGATAATTATAAGTAATCCACCAACCTCTTTCCTGCCCAAAACAAATAGAGCTGGGAGTATACAAGTGGCAGAGAAACTGGACTGGAACGTCCCAATCTTAACATTAGGAAACAATTCTGACATGTTACAGAACTAGACATAGTCAAGTGGAAGAGGAATCCTTTGCTGTGTTACTTAAAATGAGCCTTTTTCTAGATCACTTATAATGGTTGTCATTTTACTTTGCTTTTCTTATTTTAAATAGTATAAAGAACAAATGTTTGAGTAGATATATATGAGTTCATGCTCCAGAGAAGGAAAATTATTAGATTTCCTTTCATCTGAATTTTTCTGCCTATCATCTACTTTGACATTGTACTATGCTTACAACCAGCATAACATTTCTACAAGAATATTGCCTTAAAGTATATTCTGTCACTCATGTAGCGCTCGCTCTTGATCCTTTCATAAAATGACATTGTGAAGGAAGAAATACAGGTGTATAATGAGGCAGAATAGGAAAAGCACTTCAGTCTCCAACCAGAAGTAAACTTTTTAAAAACGATCAAGGGATTGTGATTGTAATTTCTTCTTTCTAATAGACTACAATGAAGAAAGATATGATTAACAAATCCAAATCCACGTTTCAAGTAATGATGAAAAGGAATGAGAAGAATCAATTTTCTGGCCAACTGATAAGAAATTCAATTGCATCTTCTGATGTTAATTTGACTGTATGGAGCCAAATCATCTATTCAACAGGATTGGGACCCACAAAAAGCAAAGACCCTTGTGAACTGCCTCTTAGAACTGATGCAATAGCCACACACAGAAATAATAAAAGCTATAATGTGGTATGATTGGATGTATGTGGTGCTGTAAAGAAAGTATTGAGGGAACAGAAAGGAGAAAAGCATTGATTCTGTAGATGAAAATGATGAAAAGGAAGAAAAACTTCAAGCTGATACCTTGTTCTTCTACCCCGTCCAAATTATTCCTTGCTGCAGTGAATAGGTTAACAGAAAAATTATTTATAACACTATATATTGCTGCACAGTTAATAAGCTATTCTTCATCAAGACATAACAAATTGGGATTGCTAAATTGTACATTATTTTATAGTGACTGCCTGCTGATTCAAGTTGAAACTCCTCAGCATGATATTGGACACATCTACTGTAACCCTCAATGTACAGTGACATGCTGCATACTTCTTGTAACTGCCGCAGTCAAATGTGACTTCAATATTGCAAATTTAATACAGTTTTTTCATTTCTTAAAGGTGCTACATTTTTTAGCACCTTATCTTCAAAATGCCATAAACCAAAGCACAATAAATCAAGGTACACCTTATATGCTACCACATTTTCCAAAAGGACAACATGGGTATTTCCCCATGGCACAGAAGTGGGTAAAAACCAGTAATGCTAAATGTTCCTATCCTAGCACTCTGGGAGGCTGAGGCAGGTGTATTGCCTGAGCTCATAAGTTCCAGACCAGCCTGACCTACAGAGAGTCCCCATCTTTAAAAATAGCCAGGCGTTGTGGTAGTTCTAGCTAGTTGGGATACTGAGGCAAGAGGATCATTTAAGACCAAGAGTTTGAGGTTGCTGTGAGCTATGACACCACAGCACTCTACCAAGGGCAACAAAGGGAGACTCTGTCTCAAAAAAATACAAAAAATAAATAAATAAATGTTCCTATCTGGGAAAATACTGTACAATAACAAGTTACTTCTTCACAATTCTAAAATGTCTCTCTTGACATTCACTGTGTTTATAATTATTCAAATCTAGAAGCTAATTTCTTTATACCTACAGACCCCAAGATATTTTTTGCTTTTTAATACACACTGCATTTTTCAAGAATGTAGAAGCTTTACAAGTCAAAGAAAGATTTTCAGAATTTGCTTATGATTTCAAAAATTGTTCAGCACTTTAAATACTAGAACACCAATGTCAGCAAAGCTTAGCTTCTTTGAATCATCAAGACGACATGACTTTATTAATCATATTCACGTTTGTCACAGTCACAGCAATTCTACACATAGATCCAAGAATAATCACTTTATTTTCTTTAATGTATATATGGTACTTGCTATCAAAATACATATAATTTTAAATTAAGTTCTAATTTATACCTTAGCACATTATGTTGATTTTTTTTATTTAAATAAGTGAATTGTACATTCTATAAATTTCATTTAAGTATGTTTAACAATTGGAGAGTATTGGGATTTAGTAACAGCAAAAAGGAGGAGCAAAGAATCTCATGTTAAATGGCACAAGTATCAGAATAATATTAAGGGATTTAAAGAAACAGGTGCCGACTCCTCTTCCTGACTCTGTAGTATATGAGATGGGGAAAAGCAGCATCTTCAGGAGAGGCCAGATTTCAACTAAGGAAAGAGATAACATTTGAAAAAAAGTTGAAAATGTGGGTGATAGAGGCAGTATTTGATAAACCAGGGTACAATTCTCAAAAGACTGGAAAGTTTAAGCAAGCAATGGAAGGATGAGTATAAGGTAGGGAAAAAAAGGAGATACATTGTACAAATAAGGTGTACATTGAGATAAATGCCCATAGCTGCTTACATATTGAGAAGGATTCAACTATAACAAGGACCTTGACCTGATGGTCTAGATGGATACACATTTTCCAAAATGTTTAATCTTAATAGAGTCCAAGGGCCACAAGATAGTTTGATAGTATTTCTGAAGGCGTCCAGTTCAAAGGTTTAGCCATGAGACAATTGGTCCACTGGTTTCTCGCCTCTTGTTCCTCTTGTTCAAGAAGCAGCCCTAATAGTTAATCAATAATATTTATGTAATAACATTTCAAACAAGCACTTAATAATTTGGGGAATTCTCCAGGCAGGTTATTCTACCTTGACAGAAAGCAGATCCAGTACTGACATACTCCCTTGCAGCCTGTTAATGTTTTCTTGGTAGGGAGCTACTACATAGATACCTACTGACGCTTCCTTCTTTGTTGGAAGGAAAAAGGACAACTTAGTCGAGAGAAATGAGAAACCACCTTCTTTTATGCTTCTGACTTGGAAATTTCAGCTTGCTCACTCCTTTTCAAGCTACTTTAAATTCTAAATCAGTCAGGAAATGTCACAAGCCAGAATTTTTTTTGGGGGGGGGCAGATTTTCATCAGAGCTCACTATGACCTCAAGCAATCCTACCTTGGCCCCCTAAAATGCTAGAATTACAGGTATGAGCCACCACACCTGGCCTAAGCCAGAACTTGGTATGTATAACTCCACTTAGAATGTGAGTACATTCAAACACACATATTAGTAAAGTAAGTTGAATTTAAGCAATATATTCAGTGGTACAGAATGTGGTTCTTGAGAGATTCACAGAAAGATGTTTTGTTCTTAAAATTGCTCTCATTATTAAAGCCAAGTACAATACACAAAATTGAGTTTATGCCACACTGGCCATTTTTTTAGAGCATTGTCAGAATAAATGCATGGTAGTGTATACTACATAGATATCTCAATAACAATTAGCATAACCAGTCTCAAATACAGGATGAAGTAGGCATGTTTGTTTTTTTAAAATTGATTTCTTATGAATAAAGAGAATTGGAGGAATAGTTATTTTCTACTCTGTCCTATCAATAGTTTAATAAAAAAGAACACCAAGAGAAAAATTAATGAAGGAAAATGAACCATAAGTATAAAAACTTCACTTGTAATAAAATTAATACAAATTATGAGATGAGATCCCACCTTTTCTTACCAAGTTGTGGCTATTTCAAAATAAAAATATGAATTAAAGTGAAAGAAAATATTAGTGGAATTAAAAGTTCAGGAAAATGAGCCTTCTCTTATAACGCTGCTTGTAGTATAAATTGGCACTATCTTTATGAAAGACGATTTGGCAATTTGTATCATTAAAATCTGTAAATGTAAAATCGACTTCCAGGAATGTATCCAGAGGAAACTGTTGGGGATTGTAGACACAGGCAAAAATTGAAGTACTGCCTGTAATATGGACAAACCAAAGATAACACATTGCCCAAAAGAAGGAAACTAATTAAATGATGTCGTATTTGCATATTGGACTGCTCCCCACACATTTAGAAAGACAAACATTTATTGATATACAAAGATGTTCACTTACATTGTCAAGCTAAAAGAAAAGAACTTGTTACAAAGCAGTATTATATTTTTATTAAAACAAATTACATGTATATAAGGAGTATTTTATATGGGTATTTAAATTAAAATTCTATTTTTTGAA
>NW_003852417.1:9154902-9178442 GCF_000181295.1 Otolemur garnettii
AAAAAAAAAAAAAGTGTCAAAACAAGGGAATCCTAAGTGTTGAGGTTAAAGTTTTCATTCAGTAAGTTCTCACTTACCCAACCTCGGCAATATAAGATGAAAACTAAATAATTAGCTAGCCAGTAGAAAATAGAAAAAGTAAAAGAAAGAAACTTAAATAAATTGAAAAACACAAACACCTTGTGATACAACTTCAGTTTTACATTAAAAATTGTATTTCTTGGCATTTCACAAAGGAAAATGGTCTTCTCCTAAACAACCCTGCAATCGCAAGCACACAGGGAATGAAAGCATTGAACTTGAAAGGTCTAACACTGAGGCTTTAGTACAGTTTTGGAAAGAGTGAAGAAATTTGCATTCTAATCTCAGTAATTCTACTTTGGGGCAACACAACCGTGGTCAAACCATGTGTTCTTCTGGTCTTGAATACCAACTTCATCTCGGAAATTGACTTCAAAAGAATGGGGGGAGGAGCTCATATATTCATAAAGATATAAGTATTTTAAGCATCTAGAGTTTTATACCAATGTCAAGGACAACTGATGTTTACTGTCCTGAGGTCACTACGTGGATGAACAGGTAGAATTCTCCCTCTAAGAATTATATTTCTAATGTGTTTGCCCATGTTGAAAACAATAGCAAAAGGTACCAACACAATAACAAAATTTTAAAAATACATGGTTTTAGTGCCTTGAACTCAGCTTTCCAGAGCTAATGAAGGTGAACAATGCGTCTGGGCTACCCTCCTCCCACTCCTCACCCTCACCTCCCCAGCCCTGTTTAGAAAGATTTTACAGAACTCTACTTGATATATGTATATTAACCACAAGGGACTCAATGGCTTTGCACAAAGCTTTGGACTGATGATTAAAATTTGGGCTAAACATTAAAAAAAAAGTCTTCCAAGTCATTATTGGTTTAATGCCCACTGAACAAAGATTTCCCCATTGGGCCTGCTTTATCCAGAAGAAGGCACCAGAAAAACAAATTAATTAAAAAAGAATCTTCTGTATCAAGGCTGAGGCAATGTTCTCTATGCTTAATGCCCCATCCTCACAAAAGCAAGTCCCAGGATGTTTTCATAGCATGGATTTCCAAAGAAAGTTAAAATTCTCCTTTTAGACTTAGAAGTTTTTTAGAGAGTGTATGTGGTTTTAAAAGTTTCCTCAAGAATTCAGAGTTGAGTTGTTCTTTCCTAAGGTATCTGAAGATATGCATACCATAAATACACACACACACACATACACACACACACACTGTCTATTTAAACAAGGTTAATTATTCTTACTCAGATGCTTTATAACCTTATGTATATTTGACCTATTTGGGTTTCCTTTTTATTGTACATTTAGCAATGTTTAATGTTTTAATTGTATGTGGCTTGACGAATAAAAACTTATGTCTGCTACATCTAATAGAAGTGTATTTCATTGATATAAAAATGCCTATTTGACTCATTTAGTGTGACAATAGAAATTACCTAAAATCATGTAAATTTATAGGATTAAAACTAAGATTATTTACATAAACTTATTATTTGACTTCTACATTATCATGATTTTTACATTCCAGGTATCCAAAAGAAGTTGTACAATGTATTATTCAAGTAACTTATTCCAAACACAATTGTGTCTTTGAAAAATACAAAACCATGATAATCTTACAGAACTTCCAACATATAATTAATGTCAAGAGATGAAAATAATGGGACAAACTTTATTTCTAAAGATACAGAGTTGAGAAGTGAATTGTAAAGATGATTTTATTGGATGAAATAAATAGTTATGGAGAATAAGACCTTATTAGACTCCACTCTGTTTTATACTCTGGATCTAGTATACTAGTTACCCTCTGTCCTGTTCATTATTTAAAAGAAAAGTTCTCAGGATTTTGACTTGGAACAAACCCACTGGGAGTGGGAAACTCCAGTCCTTGGGACCATATGTGGCCCTCCAGATCCCCAAGCATGGCCCTTCAACAGAATTTGAATTTGATAGAACAAATCCCTTTATTAAAGGAATTCAGTCAAAAAGCCACATTTGAGGATCCAGAAGGCCACTTGTGGCCCAAAGGCTGCAGATTCTTTACCCCTTTTGCCCCAAGGGATTTGATTTATTCTTGACCCCATGCTAAGTTTCTTAGGAATTCCTAAGGTAGAAACAATTGTCCCCTTTGCTGGCTTCTATCCTTGGTCATCTCCATTTCGAATTATAATTTCCTTTATTAGTCTAATACTACTTGCTTTCTATAATTCAAAAATTAGGGGCGGCACCTGTGGCTCAACGGAGTAGAGTGCCAGCCCCATATGCTGGAGGTGGCGTGTTCAAACCCAGCCCTGGCCAAAAACTGGAAAAAAAAAAAATTATACAAAATACCTGGTAGACTTATAGAATCCTTTTTTTCTTTCTTTCTGTTTTTGTTGAGACAGAGACTGTCTTACCCTGGGTAGAGTGCAGTGGTATCATAGCTCACAAGAATCTTTTCTTGCTTTTAAAATATATACACACACATATAATTTCAATAGGACTCTGGGACCATAGGAGGGAGCTGAGTAGGACCAATATATTGGCTAAATCAAGGAGATAACATATTATGTTGGCTTTACTTTTCATAGAACTGTACAACACAGGGACTTACAGGAAAAAAAAATGTGTGCTCATTTTGCAATTTTGAACCTGAAGTCTGAAACACCCACTGGGATTTTTAAAGACCCTTTTCTTGCTTCTATGCACTGGTTATAATTGCTTTAGAAGTCTCAAAAAATCGGGATTGCTTATTTAAAATGTGTATCACTCTGGCATCTGTGTTCTATGCGTGCTCAGCCAAAAACTTCAGTAATTTATTAATATGAAAAATTCTCCAGACATGGTTAAATTAAAAGAAGGATATTAACAGTTTCCCCAGATGGGTAATAAGAGAGATTGTGAGGTTAAAGCCAGAAAATTATAATTCTCAGACTGTTCCCAATGTATTTGCATTTGCTTGTTGATTGCTTTTATCACAAAATAAAACTAAAGGCCTTCTGCATCCAAATGCAATAGAAAACATTCTTTAGTGAGAAAAAAAATTAAAAATATGCATTGCTGTTTTTTAGAAAAGTCTTTTAAAAACATTTTGGTAATTTCTAACTTGAACTGACTGAAGCCTAATCGGGCAAGAAGACATATGCAGAATATTTATAGGTAAAAATAGAACTTACTCTGTACTTTGGATTAACTATATATTGAAAAACACCCACTTATAAAGGGGTACCTATACATCTACAAAACCAAAACAAAGCTTTTCTTCCAGAGATTCATTCCCTACTATTTCAATAGTCCATCATGGCAAAATAATATTTCTAATAGACCTTAAAATTAAAATAAGCGTCCACATCTCCTGGAACCTCACTGGAAAGTATTCATTATAATAAAATAAACTGATCATAATTTGGTAAATTTGAACCTATGTGTGTTCATAGAACAGTGGCAAAATTTTGTCTTCCCGATATCCATTGCTTCTAAGAGGAGCTCTGAATTCTTTTCCTTAGCATTAAGGGGTCTTCAGTTCCAGTCTGTACCCCTTTTGCAGCTCTTGTCCCTTATTACGTACCAAATAAACAAATTCTTAAATCTAGGAATCTTCTTTCCTTACTTGCTCATTCACTGGTTCATTCATTCAGTAAATGTTCATTAAGCCCCTACCAGGTATCAGGCATAGTCTAGGCACTAGGGACAGACACATCAGTAAACCAACAGACAAAAATTACTAATCTTATGGAACAGATATTCTTTGGGGGTGCAGGGAGAGACAGATATTAAAGCATAAATTTAATAAATATGGAAACTATACAGGTCAGAAACTAAGGATGATGAGAAAAGTTGACCAGAATAAATGGTGGGGGTAGGAGGTTGCAACTGACGTAGCTCAACCCCTTGGCTCCCAGGAAAGTGCTCCACAATTTCCCCAACCTATAGTGACCACTCCATCTTATGAACAACCTGACAATCTGTAGCACTACCTGACAATCTGTACCCTTCATCTGGCTTTTCTTATGTTGTGATAGGCAGTCAACTGGGGAAAGGAATCTAGAATTCTAGATCTAGCCCTTTCACTGGGAAACCATGTGACCTGTCTGGGGGGTTTCCTAATTTTCAAATGAGGGAGTTTTACTACATGTCCTACATATTTTGAACTGAAACATTATAATTTTTTGTGTATATATTCTTTTCCTCCCAACAATTTTGGAATAAGAATATGCCTTTCATGAGTTCTCCTTTGAGAACTATTCATGCATTTAATATGTAAAAAGCTCTAAATTATATTAATTTTCTGATAAAAATCATTTTCATTTTCATCATAAAATACTACTCCTTGAAAAATAAGCATTTTCAGTCTTGCAAACTTTTTACTGGATGCAGATATTTTATATAGATCCCTCTCTCTCTCTTTTTCTCTCTGTAGCTCTCTTTCTCCCTCTGCCCACCCTGAAGTAAGATGTAGATTTTAAAAGAACTTAAGTTCAAGAACTCATAATTCTCAAAACCTATCTGTAAGGTGCAATAAATACAAATGTTTTGTTTGTATTTCATTCTCTCTAGGAAAATCTGCCCCTCTAAGACGTTCATCACATATGCAGTTCATATTTGGCACAAAATCCCTCCTCCTAGTCACTAGTCAATCAAAAAAATTGCAAAAGAAATAAGTCCAAACTATATTGTCTAGATCAATGACTCTCAGACTTTAATGTGTAGTGTGTTTCAACTCTTTTTTTTTTTTATTAAATCATAGCTGTGTACATTAACGTAATCATGGGGTACAATGTGCTGGTTTTATATACCATTTGAAATATTTTCATCAAACTGGTTAACATAACCTTCACCACATTTTCTTAGTTATTGTATTAAGATATTCATATTCTACACTTAATAAATTTAATATGTACTCTTGTAAAATGCATGGTAGGTGTGGTCCCACCAATTACCCTTCATCCACCCAACCTCCCTCCTCCCCTCCCCTCCCATGGCACACTTTAATTATGTTAATCAAAAAAAGGAGTTAAAGGAATATATTTACTGTGACTTGGACTTCTTTTAAAAATAATTTCACTAATTATCTTTAAAAATTTTCATGACACCATTGTACTGTGGCACACTGGCTGAAAGTCACTGGTGTAGAGGAATCACCTGAGCATTTTATTAAAATGCAAAATCTGACTAGGTAGAATGTGGGTGGGGAGTGCCTGCATTTTTAACAAACTCTATAGTGATGACAATCTGCTTATTAAAAAACCACATTGAGTAGTAAGAGTCTAGAAAAAATTGTTATTATACATCTTTAAGATAGAAATCTGATTTTAACCACCTTTACTACCACTGAATTATCCCAGCTATTTGGGAGGCTGAGGCAAAAGAATCACCTAAGCCCAGGAGTTGGAGGTTGCTGTGAGCTGTGATGTCATAGCACTCCACCCAAGGCAACAGCTTGAGGCTCTTTCTCTAAGAAAAAAACAAAAACAAGGTTTGATTGATTTAAAGAACATCAGAGATGTCAGGAATAGAAAGAAAAGAAGCATCATTTCCAAAAACCTTCCAACACTTCACCAAACTTTTTTTTATCCGTTTTTGTAATTAACACAGCTGCCATTTCTATATAAGTTGTTATGAAAATAGTGCCCGCACACAGTCCTCTGGCCTCCATGCTCTGTCCAGATGAGAATGAGTAAGGAGAGTTCAGCCAATCAGGCAAGGCTAGAGCAGAGAATGGTCCTATTGCTCACATGAGAATGAAAATTTGAAAATAAAATAATTACTGGAATGCTGCCTGAGAGAGAGTATCATGGTTGAGCCACAGAGATTGTCAGCTTAGGTCACCAAAGCCATTCTGTATCTGAATTCAAGATACAGAACTAAGTAGACATTAAAAAAAAAAGTGGAGAATGGAAAACCATGGTTCAGAAAGGGTATAACCAGCCATGGTCTTCATCAGTGTGGGAGAAAACCAAAATACACACCATGTTCACCACCCCTGTAGATAATGACATGAGTAGGTCAGATTTATTAACAGGAGATGAGATTGATAGTATATTAGGTTATTCATTTTGTTTAAACTCTTATTGTAAAATAAAATAGCCTTGTCTACGTTATTTATCATATTATCTAAGTTAGAACAGTTCAAACGTATAGATAGACATTGTCCATGAACATGACATTAGAATTGTCTTTTAGGTTAAATAATGAAAAACAATTTGCATTCAGGTGTGCAAATTTCTGAAATGATTAACAAGTAAAAATGAAACTTTCCTCTACTCCTATTGCCTAGTCCAGCTACGGAAGTCAATTTACTTTAGGTAATAATACCATTGGAAACAATGGTTAGTTAGGCTGCTGCCCAAGACTTACTGTATTTTCTTGGAAATCTGTGAAGTGTTATTTACTGTTTTCTTTTACAATATACTATTGCATATCAAAAACTCTCATCTTCCATATTCCTTTATCAGTTATGATTTCTGTCCGAATACACTAAGGGGCAGGACATAGTAGTGTACACACATAATCCCAGCACTCTGGGAGGCCAAAGCAGAAGTATCACTTGCGCCCAGGAATCTGACGCAGCAGCAAGCTGTGATTATGTCCCTGCAGTGACAGAGCAAGCCCCTGTGTCTTAAACACACACACATAACTCTAAGAACCTTTAGTCCAGATTTGTGTTCACATGTTCAAAAGGATTAAGGTGACTCTGCTTCTTAATTCATCCACATTCACTTTTGATGATTAGACTCCGTAGACGGTCCAGCTGCCATCACATAGCTGTCAGAGCAACTGAGATTTCAGATTGTGGTGAAAAAACAATTTTTCATGTGTTTAAAAGAAAAATGATCTTGAAAATACAATTTCTAGCAAAGCAAAACTAGACCTTAATAAGGCCCTTTGTCTTATGCATACACATTCTAGCTTCATTTTATAGTTGACTATAATAATGCAATAGTATCCATGATGAATAGAAACAAATATTAATTATTGATTTTATTTTTTAACTAATTTAAGTGCATGTTAATGGACAAAATGAGTTTTAAAATCTGGACTTCATTCTATGTATATTACATTTAAATCAGTTCTTCCAACCGATGTATTTAATTCTTTAGAAGAGGGAAAACATACAGAACTACAGCCAAATATGAGGGAAGACGGGATGGGTAAAAACCTAAAGGTCACAATGAACACTATCTGGGGGATGGGCATCCTCTTGGATGACCCTGACTCGACTCAAGCCTAACAAAGTGATCCAAGTTACCAAAAAAATTTGTATCCCTGTAATATTTTAAAATACAAAAAATTTGAATGAACTAAAACAGAAAATATAACTTACAATTACAGTGGAGAATTTTTTTTTAAATCTCTCTTAGTAACTGATAAAAGAAGCAGGCAACCCGATATAGAAACTTTAGAAAATACAATTAACAAATTTGACATAAATAATAACTGAATCCAAGAGCTGTGTATTCACATCCTTTGTAAGTGCAAACAATATTTCTCCAAATTGACTATATGTTGGGCAATAGAATAACTTTCAACTCATTTGAAAGAATAGTAATCATACAGACTTTGTTCTTTAATCACAATGAAATAAAAGATGTTAAAACAGCAACCAGAGACTTCTCATATGTTTGAATGTTAAGCAATAGACTTCTAAATAAATCATGAGTCAAAGGGGCTTACAATGAAAATAGAAAATACCTTTTACTGAATGATAATGAAAATATGGAAATTTAAGTTTGTGGAGTGCACTTAAAGCCATGATTAGAAGGCACTTCAGAAAAATGGGAAGAGTAATATATAACAGTTTATCTTAAGATATTAGAAAATTAACAATGATTTAAAAGCTAAAGAAATAATGCAAAATAAGGTCAAATATGCCACATAAAGGATTGGCAAAGCCAATTTCAGTCCCTTGAAAAGGTTAATAAAATTAGTAAATACCTATGACGTATAAGCAAAAGAAGAAAAGAGAGCAAGATAAATAAAAAGAGTAAGTCTAAATACCCGAGAAATGTCAAAAAGATGTAGGATATCAGACAATATTATGAGTGAGTTGATACCAGTAAAATAGAAATTTTTGATGAAAGCAACACATTTCTATGTGGGAAATAAGAAAACGGAAAGAAAAGAAAATGAGAAAAATCCTGAACCTATTAAAGATATTAAATTTAATAGCTTTACAGAGAAAACTCCAGGCTCAGATGTTTCACAAGTAATTTTCATGAAACATTTAAGAAATAAATGTAGCCCCAATCTTAACCCAAATTCTTCTAGAGAATAGAAAAAGTAATGGCTTCCCAATTCCCAGTATTAAATCAGCTTGGGCTTGATATAAAAACTTAACGGAGACATTGAAGAAAAGAAAAATGATAGGATGCTTTTTTTAATGAACAGACATGCAAAACATTTGTACATAATTTTAGCAAATGGAACTCAATGATTTTCTGCAATTAATACATCACAAAACATTTTTTGTGTTTTGTGATATATTATAATCTAGGAATGCAAGATTTTCATTGTATTTGAATATCAATATAGTTTGTTATCTCAGCACAATGAAAGAAAAAAATCATAAAATTTTCTCAATAGTTGCAAAATTCAACATCCATCTCAAAAAAAACCACTCTTAATAAATAGAGAAATTTTTCTTTATCTAAATAAGGGTATGCAGGAAAATAAATAAAAACTTATAGAAAACATCATATTTAATAAAAAAAAAAATTGAAAGCCTTTCCTCTGTGGCTGTAATGAGACAATAGTGTCTACTACCAGCATTTCTATAGAACATTATATTGACGATCTTAGCCAGTGAACACAATAAGATAAAGAAGAAAAAGAAGACCAAGGAGAGGGGGAGGGAAATTTAAAAAATGACATAGAAATTCAAAAAGAAAAAGCAATAATCTATTATTTTTTGCAAAAAAACATATCACAACCAAGAGAACCTAAAAGAACCTATAGAAACTTTCATACACTGTTCTTATTTTTCACTTTGGAAAACTATTTGATGTTACCAAATAAAGTTGAATGCATGTATACTATGTATCACTCCTAGTCATATTGTTAGCAACAATTTTGCACGAGGAGATAAATACAAGAATGTTCACAGCAATTCTTCTAAGAACTAAATGTCAAAAATGCTAAATGGCTGAACAGTACATTCATACAATGTGGTATAGATCATGCAGTGGAGATTAACAAACCTTGATGACACACTACAGTATAGATAAATCTCACAAACAGAATGTTGACCAAAGACTCCAGAGGTTTCTGACATAATTTTGCAGGACATTCATTAGTGAGTGCAGATCCTCGCAGGTTCCCAGGGGTCCCACCTCACAACAGTAGCAGGTGTGCACTCCCTCCAGGTTCTTCCTACAAACAGACACACTGCGCCCCAGCTGGGGGCCCAATCCAAGGAAGTCAGTTCTATAACATGTCACATGTTATAGAACTGGTCCAAACCCAGACAGACAAATGACCCCTGAGGATGTTTTATCCTCTCAAGTAGGACATGTTTGGAACCTGGATTTGGAATAAATGAGAGGCTTGCCCCTTCAAAGACGCTGCCAGCTGGGATCACAGAAGGCAGCCTGGGCCTCAAGCTGGGAAGCAGAGGGAGGCTCTGCTGACAGGACCACAGTGGGCAGGGGGCAGTTAAGATCTGATTCAAAGAGACAGCAAGAGGTAAGACTCAGCATGGGCCAACACTCCAGAGCACACTCAATTAACCCATGACACTCCACTTACAAAACACTGATTTGAAGATAGAATTACTAAGAATTTCAGGATAGTAATCACAGAGCATTAAACCCCAAGCCTAGGGCCCTTCTGAATATGGGTCTCTACCTGCCTTCACTAGCCATATACCCCGGAAGCCTGTCCTGCTCCAGATACAAAAGAATTTATACCATGAAACAGCATCTATATATTGTTTCTAAAAGTTGATGAAGACCAGCTCTTCTTAGAGACATGGCTGATTCTGGGTCTAGGCCAAGGAAAGAAGAAGGTGAAAACAGAGCGCCTGGTGTCAGAAAACAAGAAAAAGCTCCAAAACCACTGGGAATCTATCCTGAATGTAAGAGGTGCTGGCCGCATTTGGGGTGACCTAGACAGTAAAATTAGTAACTTTAATTGATTATAACACATTGATGACACAAAATCCTTGAGAACATTATCATATTCATAAAGAAAATGCAAGAAAGAGAAGAAGGAAGGAAAGAAGGGAGGGAGGGGAGGAGAAAGAGACGGAAAGAAGAAAGAACTCACATTCTACCTTGGAGGTAATAATTTTTCACGCTCCTTACTTGAAAATTAGTGATTGAAGGGAAATAATTAAGCATATATCCTGCTTTTTAAAAATGAACTATAATTCACTCACAGTTGATGATTGAAAATTCTTTTTATAGAAGAATTATATGTTATAAATGTAGAAGAAATGACAGTTTTTAAATATAATGATTTTTTTTTTCAAAAAATGGTTAAATTAGTCAAGGACAATCATTTTAAAGCCATCAGAAGAAAGGTTGATGGAAAAGGATATTCACATTGTACTGAAGTTTCACCCGTCAGATTGAAAACTTAACTAACTTCACTTTTTCACTTTTGCTAAGTGAAAACGTACCTTTATAATAGAAAAATCTTGTAGTTACCACCTTAACTGCACTATCAAACTTAACTAATGAGATTTCATATCTCCTAATGTGATATAGTATCTTGTGAAAATCTCTTTGCCTGAAGTGATTCATTGAATCTAATTGTGCCTTTAGATTTAATATACAGTTTCAAGGAAATACAGGAGTAAAGAAACAAATTAAAGGGCACCATAGAAAGGTAGACATTCTACTATGCAACTAGTCTGTTCTTATCAATAAGTCCATGTCATGGAAAATAAAATTGTGGAAGGACTATCCTAATGAGCTATAAGTCAAAATTTATGTTTAAAATATATACTAAGTATTAAATAATTTGTGACAATTGTAAATTTTCTACATGTAATAATAGTATTTGCCTATGTGAGAAAATGTCTTTATTTTTAGAAAATGTATGCTGAACTATCTAAGAGTTCAATTTCTTCTGAAATTATCCTTCTAGGCTAAAATGGTAACAGTTGAATCTCAGTGGAGAATTTTTGGATGTTCACTATATTATTCTTTCAACTTTTCTGTGTGTTGGGAAATTTTTTTTTTTTTTTTTTTTTTTTTTGGCTGGGGCTGAGTTTCAACCCGCCACCTCTGGCATATGGGGCCAGCCTCCTACCCTTTTGAGCCACAAGCACCACCCCATGTTGGGAAAAATTTAATAATAAAATTTAAATAATAAAAATCTTGTAGCTTACAAATTTCCTCTATAGCACCTAAAACTTTCTTTCACACAAAATCTTTCAAGGAAGAAGGAAAATAAAGCAGCGAATAGCGGCCATGTTCTGATTGAAACAGGTTGAGGACTCAGGGGTCCACCCTATCAGCAACACCCCTCACTCCTTGAAGAGATGCACAAAGCCTTCAGAGAAACCCACTGAAAACCCAATGGCTTAGTCAACTATTTCCCACAGTGACAAGAAGGGCTGGGATCACAGCAGGGGACCGAGTACCTGGGGAAAAGAAGTATATACAGGAAAAAAGGGCATAAGAAAGGAAGATGGAAAAAAGAGAACTTAATACAGTGGACCCCTGAACAATACAAGTTTGAAATACAAGGGTCCACATGTAACAGATTTTTTTTTCAATGTATATATGTATTGGAAAATTTTTGAATTTTTTAACAATTTTAGAAAGCTCTCAGATGAACCTTATAAACTAGAAATATCAAAAATAAGAAAAACTGAAGTATGCAATGAATTCATAAATATATATAGATATAGATACTAGTCTGCTCTATCATGTACTACCATAAAATATACACAAATATACACTAGTCTGCTCTATCATGTACTACCATAAAATATACACAAATCTATTATAAAAATTTAAAAGTATTCAGAATTTATGAACACATTTACAGATTATACATTATATCATTTGTAGTCAAGAGAAATGTAAAGAAATATAAAAATACAATGTTAAATTGTAACTACATAAAATTAACTGTAGCATGTATTGTATGACTACAATTTTGTAGCCAACTCCTGTTGCTATTCTGGCAAGTTCAAGTGTTAAGGGTATTCACTTAAAATGTATGTGATGCTAATCTTCTCCACATAAGCAGTTCATCTCTCTAGTAAATTGCATATTTCAGTAAAAAGTGATTTCATTTAAAAAAATACGAAGGCTTGACAAAACAGTTTGTTTTTTTGAAAGGATAAACAAAATTGGCAAACCGCTAGCTAGACTAACCAAAAAATAAAAGTGAGAAAACCCACATAAGCAAAACCAGCAATGAAAAAGAAGATGTGACAACTGAATGCTCAGAAATATAAACGATCACCAGAGAGCATTATGAACAACTATACACTAACAAATTGGAAAATTTAGAGGAAATGCATGAGTTCCTTGGACACATAAAACCCATGCTAACTTGAAAAGTAAAGTTTCTGTTTCTCACTGATTGAATCAGTAAGAAATAGAAAACCTGGACAAATCAATACAGAGTAATGAGTTTGAATCAGTAATAAAAAGTCTCCCAACAAAGAAAAGTCCAGGACTATATGTTTTCCCAGATGAATTCTACCAGCCTTACAAAAGAGAACTACTTCTTCAAACTACTCCAGAAGATTGAAGAGGGAGGAATCTCCCTAATTTATTTTATGATGTCAGCATTACTTGGACAACAAAACCAGGAAGGGGAGGGGTGAAGAGAGGAAGAAAGGGAAGGAGAGGGGAGAGGCAGGGAGGGGAGAAAAGGGGAGGAAGAAGGCAGTAAGGAAGGAAGGAAACCAAAGACCATCCCTTAAGATTTGAACATAGATGCAAAAATCCTCAACAAAATACTAGCAAACAAAGTCCAACAGCACATCAAAAAATAGTACACCAGGATCAAAGGGGATTTACATGGGATGCAATCATGGTTTAATATATGCAAATCAATAAATGTGATATCTTACATCAACAGAATGATGGAGAAAAACTATAGGGTCATCTCAAAAGATGCAGAAAAAGCATTTGATAAAGTTCAACAACATCCCACAATGATTATAAACTCTCAACAAACTAGACATAGAAGGCACATTCCTCAACATATTAAAGGCCATATGGGAAAGACACACAGCTAATACTCAATGGGAAACACCTGAAAGCCTTTCTCTAAGAACTAGAATGAGACAAGGATGTCCACTTGCCCCAGTCCCATTTAACATAGTACTGGAAATCCCAGGATAGGCACTAAGGAAAACAGTATGGAAATTTCTCAAAAAAACTAAAACTAGAACTACCATCTAATCCATCTATCCCACTATGGGATATTTATCCAAAGGAAAGAACATCATTACCTCAATGGAATATCTGTAGCCCTATGTTTTCTGCAGCATTATTCACAAGGGCAAAAGTATGGAATCAACCTAATAGCCTATCAATGGATGGATAAAGAAAATGTTGTGTGTAGGTCCAGTGGAATACTATATTGGCCGTAAGACAGAATGAAGTCATCTCATTTATACAACAGGATAGAACTGGAGATCTATGTTAAGCGCAATAAGCCAGGCACAGAGAGACAATTATTATGTGTTTTTTCACTCATGTGGGAGCTAAAACAGTTGATACTATGAAGGTAAGAGGGTAGACTGCTAGATACAGAAGCTGGGGAGGGTGTTTAGCAGGGGGAGAAAACAAAATCAGTTCATGGGTGCAAACATACTGTGTTCAATAGCACAGCATGGTGACCATAGGCAGCAACAATTTATTGTATATTTCAAAATTTCTAGAAGAGATTTTAAATGTTTCCAATATCCACGAAAATAATAAATACTTGAGTTCATAGATACCCAAATGCTCTGACTTACACAATGTGTATAACAAAATATCACACGTATTCCACAAATATGTATAAACACTATATAATCAATAAAATAATTTTTAATTAAAATAATTGATCTGATGTTCCTATGTATTTTTTTCCCCTTGTGTTTAAGGCAATACCAGAAAACTTGAATAACCCCATAGAACCCATACGAAGTGCCACTAGTGATGCCGGAACTGCTCCCAAGAAGCAAAGAAAAGTCATGACATTATAAGAAAAAGTTGAATTGCTTGATACATATCAGAGATTGGGTTCTACAGCTGCTAGTTCTACAGCTACACTGGCAGATCCAAAATCCTTGCAGATCTTGGATCTTTTTGCGGAATACCTTTTTATTTTCATATTGAAAACACAGTTTTTATGTGGTTAAAGGATGCCTATAAGAAAGACATACCTATAGCGTTTGTGAAAAAGGGAAATCAATATATGATGACCTACAGTAAAAGTAATGTGGAGAATTTAAAACTGAACATTTCATACCAGCAAAGGATGGTTTAATAATTTTAGGAAGGGATTTAGCTTTAGAAAATGGCTAGCTAACAGAAGCAGAAGTTCTGACCACAGGGCAGCAGATTCCCTAAAACTATTAAGAAAATAATTGAAGAGAAAGGATATCTTCCTGAACAGGTTTTTAATGCAGACAAAAGTGCCCTATTCTAGAAAGAAAAAAAAAAAAATCTACAAAGGACTTGTACCAGTAAGAAAGGAAAGTGAGCACCAGAATTTAAAAGAGGAAGAAATAGGCAAACTCTATTGTTTGGGCAAAGGCAATCAGGTTTATGATAAGAACTGCTGTTACCTATAAATCTGCTAACTTCTGAACCTTCAAGGAAAAAGACAAACACCAAAGGCCAGGTTTCTGGTTATACAAAGGCCTAAACCAGAGCCCCTTTGGGGGATTGGTTCTATCCATTCTTTGTCCCTGAAATTAGGAAGTACCTGCCAGTAAGGTATTTTTAATATTAGTTTTACAATGTACCATGCCTTTGGCCACTCAGAAACCCATGAGTTCAACACCAAAGTCACTAAAATGATCTACTTGCCCCCCAGACATATCTCCAATTCAGATTCTAGATCAGGGGTTATAAGGACCTTTAAGCATCATTATACCTGCTTCTCTGCAGAAAGAATTGTCAACATTATGGAAGAGAACCACGACAGAGAGAAAATCATGAACAAAGGAATTTACCATTGAAGATGTGAAAAAGCCATGAAAGCTGTCAAGCCAAAAATAATAAATTGCTGTGTTCAGATGCTGTGCATGACTTCACAGAATTTACAACAGAGCCAGTCAAGGAAATCATGAAAGAGATTGTGGATATGGGGGGCAGGGGTGAATAGTTTCAAAATATCTATCTCACAGAAATTTGAGAGCTAATGGACACCCCAACAAAGGAATTAACACAGGACAACTTGATGAAGACGAGTGCTTCTGATCCAGTGCCGGATGATGAGGAAGCAGGCAGAGAAGAAGCAACGCCAGAAAACAAAGTGACATCAGCCAATCTGGCAGAAAGCTTCCAGTTACTCACGCCTGCTTTTGACTTCTTTCACAACAGGGACCTTCTATGAGATAGGTCCTGAAACTAAAGCAAACAGTGAGAGAAGGATTGGTAACGTATAGAAAGGAAAAAGCAAAAGAAAGAAGTGTCATTCAAAAATCGTGACATATTTCTGTGCAGTCACACCAAAAATACTGGCCCCTCCGCCCTCCCCTCCCACCTGCTCCACCTTTTCTGTTTCTGCCACCGGGGACAGCAATACCAACCCCTCTTCTTCCTCCTCTTCAGCCTACTCAGTGAAGACCGTAAGGCTGAAGACCCTTATGGTGATTCATTCTGTTTAATGAATAGTAAATGTATTTTCCTGTTGTTATACTTTGATTAATGACATGTTCTTTTCTCTAGATCACTTTATTGTAAGAATACAGTTTAAAATGCAAAGAATACACATAGTGTGTGTTAACTGAGTATTTTACTTGTAAGACTTTCAGTCAACAATAGGTTATGAGTACTGAAGTTGGGAGGGGAGTCAAATATTATACATGAATTTTTAACCATTTAAGAGATAGGCATTCCTAACCCTCATGCTGCTCACAGGTCAACTGTATATATTTCACATTCTTACGAAGGCCAGCTTTATTCTAGGGTATTTTGGATATTTGGGGTATTTTGACATCATATACAGTCAGAGAGCAAATCTTAGAGAGGAAGAGGCATTGCCATTAAATTAATGCAGTGTTCATCATAAAACATAAAGCAAGACGGCCCATCATTCTAAACTTCTCATAAACAGACTCTGTATCTTCACATGGTCTTTTCTTAAAATATATATAGTCTTAAAATCCAATTGAATTGCATTTTAATTACTAAAAAGTTTTAAACTTGAAGTTTCTTGCGTGAAACAGCCCAAATTAGACAAGCTTTTATTTACTTCCTATCTGAAACACATTTCACTTTAAGAAAAGAGTCTGCTAAATGTATGCATGTTTTAATTATGTACTGCTTAAAGCATAATTAGATAGTATAAGTTTTAATTAGGTACTGAGCATTTATTTTCATTCTCTTGTATGTTTTGGGGTATGTGCGGGTGTTTATGATTTTTAAAACCTGACTCTTCCTTAATTAGTTTCCACCCATTCTGATCTTTCTCTGAATTAATAAGCCACATCTTCCATTGTTTATATCTAAATACGTACAATTTCCCAAGACACAAAGATTTTCTAAAGAAGTGAATTTGTGAACCTAATAAAATTGAATCTTTTCTACATTATTTCCTGGTGCATAGAAACTTGGGTTAAAATTTTACAGATCTTCACTATTATTGTGAATTCCTAAGAACTATTTAAATTAAAAAAGATTATATTATTAATTAATATGATTAATTCAGAGCCTTGCAAGCACATTATAATTTTATAATCTTCTTGATATCTAATAATGACTATTTCTTAAAGAATTACACTATTAGGCTTTTTTCCAAAAGACTCAGTAACAAATGCTGGCAAAGATGTGGAGACAGGGACTCCTCATACACTATTAGTTGGGATGCATATGAGTACAGCCAATGTGGAGAACAGTATGGCGGTTCTTCAAAAAACTAAAAATAGAACTATCATATAATCCAGCAATCTCACTGGTAGGTATATATCCAAAAGAAAGGAAATCAGTATATCCTACATTTATTACAGCACTATTCACAAAAGTCAAGATATAGAGTCAACCTACAGGTCCATCAGTTGATTAATAGAAAAGAAAATAAGGTGCATATACACAGTGGAATATTATTCAGCCATGAAGATAGAAGAAATTCTGTGATTTGCAGTATCAGGGATGGAACTGAAGAACATTATGCTAAGTGAAGTAAGCCAGGCACATAACGGCAAATTCTGCAAGTTTTCACTTATATGTGGAAGCTAAATTTTTTAAATATTGAACTGATGAAGATGCAGAGTAGAAGGATGGTTACCAGAGGCCAAAAAGGGTAATGTGGAATGGGGGATAAAATCGGGATTGTCAGTGGGTGTAAAACTACAGTTAGATATTACAGAATGCACAAGATCTAGTATTCAGTAGCAAGTAGCACATAGTTAACAATAATTTGTTGTTTAAAAGTAACTAAAAGAATGGGATTTCAGTGCTCCTAACACAAAGAAATGATCAGTGCTTAAGTCAATGGATACCCCAATTACTCTGATTTGATCATTACCCAATGTATGGCCACATCAAAATATCACATGTATCCCATAAACATTTACAACTACTATGTACCCATAATAATTAAAAATAAAATAGATTTTTAGTATCAACATGATTTCTAAATTGAATTATAGACTTTAATGCTGATAATCATCTCCTTATCAAAAGAACAAAGACTATTGTCTCCATTAGCAATTCAAATCTAGGCAATGTTATCAATCATTGTTGGAGAGGTGAATAAGAGGACAGAAGGTAACTAACATGCACTAAGTGACAACGTGTCCCTGGTTGTCTCATTTAATTCTCATGACAGCTGAACTAGGTAGATATTTTTTCCCCTCTTTAAAAAAATGGTTGGATTGAATTAAAATATACATCACTTTCTAATTCAAAAACCCATGTCCTTGCATAATATCAATTAGCATTAGAAGTTAAAATTTAGAAAGGAAAATGAGGATATACCACATCTACGAATAACAGTGGATTTGGGTGCACATATAAGTGGAGCCAACAGTTTTTATTGCTGGTAAGAAATCATAATGAGACAAATTAAAGCATCAAAACAGATGTTTTCAGCTTGCCTTAAATATTGACGAGACAAGGCACTGGGAAGCTGCAGGAACATTCTCTCATCCTCTCCCGCTATAAGAGAAACATTAAGCAGTTATCTCTTTTTCATATTTGCTTTCTCAGAAATAGATAGTCATGACTTGAACAAAAACATATTTCTATATGTTTGATAAAAATAGGAATACCTAAAATATGTCAACAACTAGAGGAAAATGAATTGTCTCTTCTCCACCAATGCCCCATTGACCTTCCCCCACCAAAAAAAGTTAAAAAAAAAAATCAAGACTTCCTGTTTGTCAGGCAGTACCAGCACTAACCCAGAAACAATCATTTTCTTAGGCTGAGTTTTGAGTTTGGCCCATCATCATCCCCTCTCTCTCACTCTCATTCTGTGCTCACGAGTTGAGCACCTGCTCTCTCTGGATTTCCCATCAACCCTTGTAGGCACCTGTTTCTCCCATGCATCAGTCAGTAATAAAATTATTCTGCTATTTCATGTGTTACTGTGCTGTCTCTTCTATGTCTCGCCTGATCAACACTCCCTGGTGGAACCCTCCTCCTGATCAGGGCTCTCCTGAAGAGTAGCTGTATCAACAGGAATAAACTGGACATCTGTCAACGTGAACCACAAGGCATCTTTTGGTATAAACAAATTTCCTCTGAAGGGACACTTGGTCTGACTCTTAGGTATTAGGCCATCTATCAAGGTAAAGAAATAGCCCATAAACTTCCACAACCACCTTCCTTGGTTCCCTAGCCAGGCAGGGCTAGAAGTTAGGGCCACTTTCCAAAGAAAGACCTCAAGATCAAATTAAAGCAAAATTACAAAAATAAAAATTATAATAAAAATGAATAAGAATCAATACATGAGAGCTATGTTAGTACAAGTAGTTTCTTGTAGTGAGTAGAATAGTGTATACCACCTACAAAAAGACATGCCCATACCCTAATTCCTGGAATCTGTGAATCTTACCTTATTTTGAAAAAAAAGATTGTAGGAGACAGAGCACCAGGCTTATAGAAGCGGCCCGGCCACCGGTTCTTGAGGGAGGCACTAGGAGAGAGACAGTCTCCTAGCTAGCAGGGAGAAGTTTTGTTGCCCGGAGACAAGCACTCAAGCAGCTGGATGCATTGAGTTAAAATCCGTTGGTCATTAGGAAGTAGGTGTTATACATTGAACATTCGTGGTGCAGCAGGGTGGGAGTCAAGCCCGTGGGGAAAGAGCACCTAGCAATCATTAAGCACGTAGTCCTTGTGCGTGGGCCCCCACACCTGTTGTACAATGCTTCAATAAAAGGCCATGAAGTGGGTGCTCAGGGCTCTCCCTGCACCTGTGGGAAGCCCACCTCTTGCAAGCATTTGCACCTTCAGTCCTTGGTCCTAGCTGTTTTTATTCTCGCAGCAGCAGGGTACCCACAGCAGGCACGGACAAAAGATCTCTGCAGATTTAAATTAAGGGTCTTGAGGTGAAGTGATCATCCTGGATTACCTTGATGGTAATCCAAGGACAAGTGTCCTTTTGCATATAAAAGAAAGGAACGATTCATAAAAGAGAAAGAGGCAATGTGAAGATGGAGACAGAGTGGAGAAAAGTGGCCACAGGTCTAGGACATCAAGGAACACCAGGAGCCATTAGAAGCTGGAAGAGGCAAAAACAAACTCTACTCTGGAGCTTCTACAGGGACCGTGGCCTGGTCAACAACACCTTCATTTCAGGCATCTGGCCTCTACAACTGTAAGAAAATAAATTTGTTTTTTAAAGCCACCTAGCTTGTCATAATTTGTTGTGGCAACTACAGTACACTAATGCAATTCTCACGTGGTAGTTATCACTCTCCTTTGGCTGCCTTTAGTAATTAGATTAAAGTCATTGCTGTGCCTTCTTGTTGGTTTGATTGAAAGGTTCTCAGCCTTCAAGGCACATTAAAATCAGCTGGGAGCCGGGTTAGCAAAGGATGCTCAGGGCTGCTCTCCTGAGTTTCCAGTTTTACAGATAGGGGTTAGAGAAGTGATATGGGTCTTAGTAGTTTCTAAATATTTTTCCCAGGTAAAAATAATGCAGGGAAAATATTGAGCTCCACATCTCCCCCATGGGATTTTGAGCTCTACCAGAACAGGGACCACATCTGAATTGTTCTAACACAGTGCCTGACATATAGTAATGTATTGATTACGTAAATGAGTGCCTAAGCCCTTAATACCTAACTATTCAAATGGAAAAATTGAATGAAACATGATTGATTCCTACCCTCAAACAATTCATAGTCACAATAAGCAAAAAAGAGGGCAGGTTGGGGCAGAGAAGAGACTGTCTAGAAATAACAATTACATCAAGTAGAATTATATTCAGCTGCAAGTAATAGAAACCCTAAAATAACAATGGCTTAAAACAGATAGAAGTTTCTCTCACACGTACAAGAAATTCAAAAAAATCCAGTAGTAGACCTAAAGGAGAAAATTGTCATCCGGGGGGATGAATGGCTATCTTTTCCATAATACTAACTCTAATCAAGCAAATGTAGATACTGGGCTATATAATAAAGGTCCCCGAAGTTCTGGAAGTATAGGGAAGAGAATTAAAATTTCAACTGGAAAATTTTCATTGAAAAAGTGCCATTTGAGCCAGATTATGAAAGATCAATAGAAAAATAGGTAAGGAAAAAGGTGCTCCAGGTAGAGGAAATAGTATGGGCAAAAACAGAGAAGAGAACACACGGAGTTCACATCAGAACAGGCAGGTTCAGTGCAGAGAACAGAACGGAAAGAGCATTTTGTTGTGGGGAAAGAACAAGAGTTTTGAATCACAGAGAGCAAGCTTCCATTCCCAGCATCACTACTAAATAGATGGGTAATAGGAGGTTGTGCGGTTTGGATGAGAATATGAAACACAGTGTGCAAATATTAAAGTAGAAAAAATATGTAAAACACTAAAACGGAAGCCTAGGATCAGGGATGAGCGAGAATAATTGCCATACTAAAAGCTCTAGTCGTTCTGGGATAGTGAGGTATCTGTGTATAGTCTGTTTGGTAATTTTGATAATGAACGTTGGCGATTCTAATAATAAAAAACTGTTTGCTATATTGGGAAAATCTACATTACACCTTGGCATTCTTTCACATCATTTTATTCCCCCGTGCAGCTCTGAAACCATCTAGTAGACACATGCAGAAAAATCTGTTTGAAAATGACAAGTAAAAGATGTTTTATAAACTCCAGATGGAATTTAGTCTACTCAGATCAAATATGAAAAGGCATCCAGAGTGGATATACAGCAAGCCAATTCTAACTTTGTGAAATGAAATTTCTTGCATTTTACTTACTGAACTTAAGTGTGGAAGCACAGCAGTTATGCTACTGTGAGAGGGGACAGGGAAGGTGGAGGGCATAGTGGGAGGTTACCATTATTATTTACTGAGAACTGTAAGGAAGAAGGCACAGTGCCAGATATTTTTTATTCAGTATTTTTAATCTACCAACCATGTGACCTGAGCATAGCTGAGGTTCAGTAAGGTAAGGGTTGGCTCGAGTCATTGGATGACCAATGTCATTTAGTCATTGGATAACCCAGAATCAAAACCCAAAGACTCCAGCACTAGCTTTTTTCCACACAGGTAAAGTACACTTTTTGGATCAGCCATTTGATCACTCCCTAATTCCCATTTCACTCTTAATTCTTTACTTCCAACTTATTCTACTCAACTTTTAACTGAAACCTGTCTTTATTCTTCTATTTGCTAGATGTTTCCAATTTCAATAGTCACCAATTTTCTTCACCATTTCCAAGTTATCTCACTTCCTGACTTAGAACGGAACACAAAACCATTTCAAAATTTAATAAAGAAGCCACCAATGGAGGTAACATTTACCACTTGCCCTGCTTTTCAAAGCTTCCCAGTCTTCTGTTTGCTTAAACAACTGCTGACGATTTTAATCCCTCCTTTTCTTTCCTGCAGGTGCTTGTCCACGCATCAGTGGTGGGCTGAAATATATGACCTGTCTACTTGTTCAAGAGGGAAATTCAAATCAACCTAGGCCTGAAGTCAACTACATACTATTTAATGCAGAATTAGTTTATTTTAAAAACGATTTAGAAGATGACTGAGTCAGAAACATAGGGTACTTATCCCAACTTGCCATTTATGTTCCTCATCATCCCAAGCTGTCTTCCTAGATTTGCTTTCCACCCTGCCATCAAAGACAATTGCAATTAGCCCTATTTGGACGATTGCCGTTCTCTAAACACATAGCAGGCTGTTCCACTTCTGGGATTTTATTCCCCCTACCCAGAAGGCCCTCTCATATCTCACCTTGCAGTAATCCCATAAAACAAAAACATTTCAAAATTTAAGAAAGAAGTCATCAATGGAGTGAACATTTACCACTTACCCTGCTTTTCAAAGCTCCCCAGTCCTCTGTTTGCTTAAATAGCTGCTGATGGATTTCAAGATGTTGTTCAAGAATCACCTTCCCTCCATGATTTGGTGCCCGTAGCACAGTGGTTATGGTGCCAGCCACATACACCAAGACTGGCAAGTTTGAACCCAGCCTGGAACTGCTAACCAACAATGGCAACTACAAAAAAAAAAAAAAGAAAAAAAATAGCCAGGCATTGTGGCAGGCGCCTATAGTCCCAGCTATTTGGGAGGCTGAGGGCTGAGGCAAGGAAATCACTGAAGCCCAAGAGTTGGAGGTTGCTATCAGCTGGAATGCCATGGGACTCTACGGAAGGTGACATAATGAGACTCTGTCTCAAAAAAGAAAGAATCACCTCCCCCAAGACACCCTTCTGCCAACCATAAATGTAAGTGTTCCCTCTTTCCTTCCACTGCCATAGCATTGTATTTGTTTTTCCAATGACTTTTATAAGTATTTCCGATAAAAATATTTTATTATATAATTATACAGTAATACAGAAAAATCACATAAACAAAATGTTTAGCTTAATAAGTTATTTTGAAGTGGATACCACCAGGTCAAGAATTAGAAATCCTCTTGTACCTCATCTGAATCCCAACCTTTTCCCTCCTGCCATAAATTAACATTATTCTGATCAAGTCTCTTTTCACATTTTATTACATATTACTGGTTTTAATATAGATACTTGACTCCCCTAGTATAATATAAGAATTTTCAGAGTTTTCTTACCTTTGCTCTTCTGCAGTTCTTTAATAATTTAAGATTCTGTTAAATGCTATGAAAAAAATAAGGTTATGTGGCAGAACATGGCTATAGTGACCAAGGAGAGGGCATAGAGGGGTAAGATAGGGAAAGAATTCGCTACTTTAAGAAAGTATCTAAGGAAGA
>NW_003852417.1:9178555-9185088 GCF_000181295.1 Otolemur garnettii
AAATGTGAGAGTGGTTAAACAAAAATAGAGACAGAGAGCAGACAATAGAGAACCCAATGTCATTATAGAGCTTGAATTTTATTACAACTATAATGGGAAGCCATTCAGGCATTTACATCTGGATATTGATATGATCTGATTAATATTTTAAGAAATAATATTCATCCAAGTCCTGGAAACATTATCCTTCTTGGATATGCCTTTGGTTGTTACTCTAATGAATGTCTGTATAGTCCTGTCTTCAGACCTCCAGCTTCACATCTTCACCTGCCAATTAGGTGTTTCTTTTTGAAAGACTCATCTTCACCTCTTACTCAGAAAGCTAAGTTGTCTCATCCCCAGAAATTGACTTAATTTCCTCATTTCTGTCATTTCCCTGGTTTTCAGTGTCAACATTCTAACATGTCTGTCTTCACCTACCAAACCCAAGCATAGGCCCTACTTAGAAGCTTCCTCTACCCCCTGGCCAGACCTCACCTCAAACTCAATCCTAAACTACCAAGAAGAGCACCTAATAGGTCTCTTACTCTTTCAGATGCCCCAGACTGTCTTTCTTATACCTCTTGGAGTAGTTACACGATGTCATCTCCCCAAAGCGTTCAATATCTTCAGTGTGGCGCTTAAGACCCCTCTTAACCTTAAGCTTTATCTTTTATTAATCCTCTAACTCATCCTTCCCTCAAGCCAATGTAGTCTACTTATACTTTTCCTCTACCAAAAATTTGGCTCTTTTCTTTTCATTCCTAAAAATCTAGATAGAAAGCCTGGATCAAAAGCAGTCCTTCTATGAAGGGCTAACTGACCATCCCAATCTGGGGTTAGTTCCCTTCCTCTGAATCTCTACTGAAAGTGATTTTTATCTGTATCAATCAAATGGCACTTATCAATTTCCTTCTGATATTAGTACATTATTTATATGTTTTATCCTCCCAAATAAAGGAAAAGCAGAGAAGAAAGCTTGACTGTATCTGCCACTGAGCATAGCAGAATGCTAAATACATGTACATAGAGATATTCACAATATGTTTGATTCAGCCTGTTGATCATTCATTGGAAATTCAGGAGAAGAAATTATCTCCGGTTCTTTACATAGTATATTCCTTAAATAAAGTCAATGCATCAACCCTGAACTCTTCCAACAATTTAGACACATGCTCAGTTCAGTGCATTTTAAGCAATACTTACTAAACTTTTTTTTTTATTTTGAATGTTAAGAAAGCCAGCTCCACTGCTAGATGATTCCTTAGCCCTTTCACACCATAGTTTTTAGAGCCTATGTTCAAAATCAAGTCTGGTGATCTCTGTGTAGCTAAACGATCTTGTTTCCTCACTAACCCCCACTCCTGCCTCCACTGCCCACCCAAATTCACAAACCAAAAGTGTTGAATTATCAATCCTGTAGCCATCCCAAATACCTCTATCAAACTTTCTGCAAGGTTTAAGAAAAGGCACTGTTTTTTGAAAGGCATTTTCTATTTATACCCAGAACAAGGTAGATATTAAGCATGTACCAAAATGCCTTTTCAGCTGTATTAAAAGCATTCCAAGAGGTAATTTAGGGGCTCTGAATATTTGGGAAATTAATGCTCATGTGTTTAAATTAACCACCAAATATACCATCTGGTTAATCCCCTTTGGATATGGTAATACAAGATTTTCAATTCCAGTTTGTACATCATATAAAATTAAATGCTATGTATTTAAAATTTTAATAAATAAACTTTTGAATAACTCTGTCTATTCACAGTGAGTCTGCCTTAACAAATCATGTGGGTTTAAAAGGTTCACAGGTATGGCTGATTCAGAAGAAAGAAAAAGATGAAATTCTCAAACTATGAAATACTTGAATATTAAAGCTAAAATATATACAGAATAATAAAGAATAATGAAATAGAATCTCAAAGGTAGCTATTGTTTTTTACTAAGTGAATGAATTAATATCCTCAGTCTAATTCAACATTGCATTTGTGCCAAGGCAAACAATTACATTACATTTCCATACGCTGAGGATTACTTCTCACGGAGGAAAAGGTAGAGTGACTAGTTCTGAGAACTACTAAAGAAAAAAAAGCCTTGAAAGGCACAAGCAACTATTAACTTCCTTTAATGACAGCTTTCTCAAAGTGACACCAGGAAACAAAGGAGACATGTAGAGACCCATATGACAGGGTTTTGTGTCCACTAAGTGCACAAAGAAATTTGGTAAATTTGATGTCACAGTTATAGTGTCTCCCCTCTCATCCTAAACTGATAGAAATGCAGACAATATAGGAGAAAAAGCTGCTTAGAGCTTTGCATAACAAACTTACAAGCAAATATATTCTGAGACCTACATTTGGGAAAATCACTTATTATCTTTTGTTCCATTAATAAATTGGTTGATGCCTACAACTACAGATTAAAAGATGAATGCTGCAATGAGAAACTGACTAATAAAAAGGAGAGAAAAAAAAACCTCTCCAAATTTGCCACTTGAGATGACAATTAAAGATCTAATGGCCAAATTTGTCCAGAAGCTCCCATAATGAAAAATACTACTAACAATCTACTATGACTCCTTCTAATGCTACACTGACAGTGATAGTACTCACAGCAGTGAAAGTTTTGTTCCTGGAATTTTGAATAAGTAACTTCATTTCATCGGTAACGTTGCCTAGTAGAGTTGTAGCTCAGTGTAGCATAGGCACACAGCTAGTAAGTGTTTGAATTGAAGCACATTCTAAGGCCTGCTACTTTCTCTACATTGCTGCCCCAGTTGAATGAAAAGGAGCAAAGAGCCTATAGGAGCTGTTAGCAAGGACTCCATTCATGGGTGGTAGAAACCACTCTTTGCCTTATGAAATTTGTCAAGAAACACCGATGTCAAGTGTTGGAGTCCTGGAAAGGCTGCACACATTGGCTGGAGCACCCTGACTCCCCTTATTCTGGTATGGAAAGGTAACTTGGACGAGATGACTCAATGGATGGAGTATCATTAGGCCTCAAACTGAAGAATATACAGAATAAAAGATGAGGGGAGCTCAAAGGGGTCAGTGTAGAATGGAGATTCTAGATGACTACTCAAAGACAGTGTGGGTGACTTGCCTAAGATCCCAAAGTGAGTAAGAGGAAGGCAGGAACACTGACCCAGCACTAGAGGATGAAAGTAGGGGTAGTAGAACCCTTAAAATCTCTTTCAATAGTTATTTAGAACATTATCCAAACCACATTAAAATTTTGCTCTATTTTAAATATTTTCAAAGCATATAATTATAGAATTTTCTTCTCTAACTTTTCCAGTATTTCTAAATTTTTATTATGAGCTTCTTTAGCCAGGACTCAATCCTCAATAGATCAAATTTTATCTTGTTGGGGATATTTTTATTTTATTTTTGTAAAAGTAATGAATGTGCATACTTTCCAAAGCAAATTGCTTATAACAGAAAAGAGATTTCTACTACTCAATACTCCTTAATTCCAAAGGCAAATACTTTCAATTGTTTCATCTGTTTCTTCTGATATTTTGCATCCATATTTCTGAGTTAAATGATTACACTACTATTTCTTGATTTAGGAGTTTTAGAAATTATCCATTCACTTTTAGTTGAATAGATCAATATAAAGCATACTTAAAACTGCTACCTCCCCTTCTGCTTTCTACCCACCATCCTTACAGTACAATTATATAATTTTTGTTAATTTAATAATCAGTCTTTAAAATATTGTTACTCACTCATTACTAAACCGAATACTGTACTAAGACTTACTCCCTTATTTGTATATGGCTCTCTCTATAAATAGATGTAATAATTGCCAGTTATTTTTCTTGTTTAACTTTCTGATTGTTATTCTTGATTATTTCCAAACGTCACATCAGATATTCCCTTCACCTACTGTATTATTTTCAAATGCTCAAGTATTTCAAAAACATAACACTTCCTTTTCTTCCTGATAGCCTCTCCCAGAGACCTCCCACTACACCGCTGTGGCTCTCTAAGCCTCCGGCACAGTTGGCCTCTGGGATTTTCCTTTGCCCTCATCTGATCTCTTCTTGAAAATCTCATCATAAATCTATTTTCTCTATCACTTGAGCCTCTCTTTTTAAATTTAGCATCTATCTTCCAGTTGCTTTCTAATAAAATAAACATGGAGGAAAATGTTTCTGAGTATTTAAAACTTGTTTTCATTTTGTGGTAAGAACACAAAAATTATTGTCATTTTTCAATAATACAATTTATTGTTACTAACTATAGTCATCATATAGTTAGTCCATTTCTTGAACCTATTCTATTTAACGGAAATTATATGTTGTTTGACCTACATCTTTCCAATTGTCCTTACCCCAGAACCCAGTAACCACAATTCCACTCTCCACTTCTATGAGTTTAAATATTTTAGATTCTACATGTAAGTGAGACCATGTGGTATTTGTCTTTCTGTGCCTGGCTTATTTCACTTAATGTAATGTCCTCCAGCTTCATCTGTGTTGTAGCAAATGACAGAATTTCCTTCTAAGGCTGAAGAATATTCCGTTGTGTATATACACCACATTTTCCTTATCCATTCATCCGCCCACTGATGAACACATAGGTTTATTTCATACCCTGGCTATTATGAATAATGAATGCTACAGTGACCAGGGGAGTACAGATACCGCTTTGAAATACTGACTTCCTTTCTTTTGGTTAAATGCCCAATGGTTGGATTTCTGAGTTGTATCATAGTTCCATTTAGCTCAGTGGGAAGGGCACCGGCCACATACACCCAGGCTGGTGGGTTTGAATCCAACCCAGGCAGCTAAACAACAATGACAACTGCAAGAAAAAAATAGCCGAGCATTGTGGCAGGCACCTGTAGTTCCAGCTACTTGAGAGTCTGAGGCAAGGGAATCAATCGCTTAAGGCCAAGAGTTTGAGGTTGCTATGAACTATGACACGGCAGCACTCTAAGGGCGACATAATGAGACTCTGTCTCAAAAAAAAAAAAACTTCCATACTATTTTCCATAACTATAATAATTTACATTCCCAGCAACAGCAAGCAAAGATGATTTTCCTTCACATCCTTACTCATACTTGTAACCTCCTATCTTTTGATATTAGCCAGCCTGATGGATATGAAGTAATAATTGATTTATGGTTTTATTTTCCTGATGATTAGTGATGTTGAACATTTTTTGATATGTCTGTTGACCATTTAGTTGTATGTCTTCTTTTGAGAAATACCCATGCATACCTTTGGCCTATTTTTTAATCAAGTTGGGGGGGGGGGTTTGCTATTAAGTTATTTGTGTTTCTAGTATATTTTAGATAGGAACATCTTATTAGATAGATGGTTTGCAAATATTTTCTCCCATTCTGTAAGTTGTCTCTTCACTGTATTGATTGCTTCATTGGCTGTACAGAAGCTTTTTAGTTGGATATAATACAATTTGTCTATTTTCTGTGGTTTTGGGGGTCATATCCAAAAAATTATTGCCAAGACCAACATCATGGTTTTTTTTCAACCTTTTTTGGGGGGGAGGGGAAGAGTAGGGGAAGTACTTTTACTTTACAAATGTTCTTGTTACATGAAGGAATTGCATAATGTTGAGGTCAGGGCTTTTAGTGTACCTGTCACCAGAATAGTGTGCCCGGTACCTGACAGGTAAGTTTTAAGCCCATCCCTTCTCATCCTCCTACTTCTTAGTTCCCAGTGCCCATCACTTCACTTTATGATGATGTGCACCCATTGTTTAGTTCCTACTTACTAATGCAAAGAATATGTGGGGATTGTTTTTCCATTCCTGAGATACTTCACTTAGGAAAATGGTCTCCAGTTTCATCCAAGTTGCTGCAATTGACATTACTTCATTTCTTTTATGGCTGAGTAGTACTCCATGTTATAAATATACCACATTTTCTTTAATGGTTTACCAACTGATGGGGGTTTAGATTGGTTCCATACCTGTGCAATTGTGAATAGTGCTGCAATACACATTTGAGTATAGGTGTCTTATAAGCAGAAAGCCCATAAGTAAGCCTTCAAACAGTCCCATTTTGTGAGAGCAAGTTTGAAGTCTTTGGTGAGTTAGAATGTTGAGAGACTTGGGTAGCACACCCCATGTGGTTCAGGACATTATCATGTAGAGATGATTTAGGGCGGAGCTTCAGGGAGGCCAAGCTGCAGGCAGTTTTTGGTATACCACAAGAATCTCCAGACTACTCCCTAAGATGAATGACTGCCTCCAGATGGTCTGTTGAAGGCCAAGCATTCAATCAGTTTATTCCCCCAGAACTGTGTTTTATGGTTTTGTTTTACTTTAAGGCTTGAGAATGGCTTCAAATAAGGCCAGTGGAATGGCCAGCTGTTAATTAACAGACTCCTTGGCACCAGGCCTTGCTGGGCCTGTGTCAGGAGGTGTAGAACACTTGTTTATTGATTAATAGCATGTACGTGCAGTATGGTCTATATAACCTTTGTTAGAATAAAGAGCTTTGCTGGATTGCCAGAGCGAGCCTCCAGTCTTCTTTATTCAAAATACAATTCCATTGCGGGATCTTATGTCTGCTGTGA
>NW_003852417.1:9185272-9202584 GCF_000181295.1 Otolemur garnettii
TGTGGTTTTAATTTGTATTTCCCTGATGATTAGTGATGTTGAGCATTTATTATATGTCTGTTGGCCATTTGTCTATCTTCTTTTGAAAAACTCCTGTTTATGTCTTTTATCCACTTTTTTAGTGGGTTATTTGGTTTTTTGGGTTTTTTTCCTGGCTGATTTGTTGACATTCTTTGTAGCTTCTAGATATTAGCCCTTGTTTGATATATAGTTTGCAAACACTCTGTAGGTTATTTATTTATTCTATTGATTATTTCCCTTGCTGTGCAGAAATTTTTAACTTTAGTCTTATTTATTTTTGTTGTTGTTGTATCAAGATTTTAGCTAAAAATTATTGGCTTAGTCCAATTCCAGAGGAACTTTTCCTGTGGTTTATTCCAGTACAATGCTGTTTTGACTACTGTACTCTTGCAGTATGTTTTGAAGTCAGGTCATGGAATGCCTCCAGCATTGCTCTTTTTGCTCAAGATTACTTTGATTAGTCAGGGTCTTTGTGGTTCCACACAAATTTTAGGATTTTTTTCTATTTCTATAAAAATATCATTAGTAATATTAATTCTCCCAATCCATGAGCACTAGAAACTCTTAGATTTGGTCTCTTGAGGTAATTTTTTATATCTTGTATGCTATCTTTGTTCCTTTTTTATCTTTTTCCTTTTGTCTTCTCTTACTGTGTAATTTCAAATAGGCTATCTTTGAGCTCACTGCCTTTTTTTTTTTTTTTTGCAATTTTTGGCTGGGGCTGGGCTTGAACCTGGCACCCCCAGTATATGGGACCGGCGCCCTACTCCTTGAGCCATAGGCACCGCCCTCAGCTCACTGACTCTTTCCTCTGCTTGCCCCATTGTGCAGGTGAGAGCCTCTAATAAATCTTTTACTCAGCAAATGTACTTGTCAGTTCCAAGATTTCTGTTCTATTTTTCTATTTCAATCTCTTTGTTAAGTTTCTCTGATGAATGTATTAATTGTGATTCTGTTTTATCTTAAAAATGACTGCTATTTTGAATTCCCGGCCAGAGAGTTAACATATTTCTGTCTCATTAGGATAATTTACTGGTTCCTTACTTTGTGGAGGTTATGATTTTCTGTTTGGTGTTATTTCTCGTGAATGTACATCTATATCTTTGCAATGCATGATTAATTATTCTAGTCTTCTCTCTCTGACTTGTTTTGGTTTTCATTGCATGTGTTTGTTTAGAAATCCTTTGTAATTTATTTGTTGAATTTCTTACATTTTTCATTAGTTTGCTGCCTCTTTTTGCCAATAGATTGCACCATAAGCCCAGGTTTACCTCGGCTCTAGCAAACAATTGGACTGTATCTTGAATGGGAAAAGCCCCAAGGTGGATATTCTAGCAATGTTGGAAAGCTGGCTCAGATCTCATGCCCAGGGCACCTGTGGAACAAACCTCTCACAGTGCTGTGCTGCTAAACTGCCACTCAGGTTTGGTGTCTCCTTTGGCCAATTTACAGAGCAGAGCTTTCCGGGCTGGGGATTATAGTACTGCCTTACCCCTTGGTCTCTGGCTTTCTTCAGGGCTATTTCTCCTTTTAGGTACTTGTGATGTTTCCTGCAGGTCAAAGTAAGGACAAATCTTCTTGCCAGGGAGAACCCAAGATGTTGGGAAAGCTGATTGCCTACCTTGATCTCAGTTTTTCCAGTGCAGAAACTGTTAAGTCAGGGGAATTTGCTATGTGCAGATCAGGAGGGAGAGCTGTTGTGAATATGGAAATCCTATTCCGCTGCTGTCTCTTCAGTTTTCTCACTTCTCTGTGGCCCTAAGAAATGACTCATCTTCATATCTGAGTTCTGGATACTGCTGGTGATCATCTCAGTATTATACATTTGTTTTTGGTTTTCAGGGGGTGGGGGAGGAGGAGTAGAGAGTGAAGCCAGTTTGCTTCTACATTGCCATTTTGGAGCCACAAGTCTGAACGGGTCAGCTTTCTTCACAGTTTGGATACTTTTTATTTCTTTCTTTTGCCTAATTGCTCTGGCTGAATCTTCCAGTACTATGTAAAATAAAAGTGATGAGAGTGGGCATCCATATCTTATTCCTGAACATAGAGCAACAGCTCGCAGCTTTCCACCACTGAGTATGACATTAACCATGCACTTGTCATTATGGCCTTTAATGTCTTGAGGTACATTCCTTCCATAACTAATTTGTTGAGCATTTTTGTCTTTAAAAGATGCCAAATGTTTTTCCTGTACCTATTAAGATGATGATGTCATTTTTGTCCTTTATTCTATTAATGGGATATTATCACAGAAGTTTGCATATGTTGAACCATCCTTTCATAAATCCCATATGAAATCACAATGGATGATTCTTTTAATGTACTATTGAATTTGGCTGGCTAGTATTTTGTAAAAGATTTTTCATCTTTGTTCATCAGGGATAGTTGCATGTAATATTCTTTTCTTATATCAGGGTAACATTGACCTTGTTGAAACTGAAATTATTATTATTATTATTATTTTGCAGTTTTTGGCAAGGGCTGGGTTTGAACCCACCACCTCCAGCATATGAGGCCTCCTATGACCTACAGGTGCCACCCGAAACTGAAATTATTTTTTACTACAGCTTTACACTTGATGGAAAATGCGAGTTGTTATAAGGTACTTAGAGAATAAAAAAAACACCATACCAAACAAGTCTGAACCTACTGGAAGTATACTACTACAGTGGAAAAGGAAAGACAAGAGAACAATGTCTTCCAAAATTTGAGGGAAATAATTTACTAGTTAAGATTCTAAATCAGTTTTAGACATTGTTTTCTTACCTCTTATTTTTCCCTTTCCAAATTGTACTGTGCACTTGTGGTAAGTCCAGTCTTATTTAGAAAGGGGGGGAGGGTTAATATCAGACTTTACTACCAAACTTACTATGCACTCCATTCAGAATCCCATCCATTTACCAAGGGAGTACATGTAGTAATTAAGCACACAGACTGAAGATAGGCTGCTCAAGTTCAACTCTGAATTTTACCCCTTTCTAGCATGTGAAATTGTGGAGGTTGCTTCACCTTCTGCTTCAGTTTCCTCACTTGTAAAGTTGAGAAAATTAGTTATTCCCTGATGCGTTGACACATAGGATACATGAAGTAAGTGTTTGCTAATATCATTAAGGTTCTATTTTACATGTGCTATCAAGTAAGAAATCTTTGGAAAGTCAGATGTTACTCAAGTATGTTTTGATTACTCACTATGCTTGTAAGGTGGGTTTGTTTGAGTCAGAAACCACTTTCATTATTTGTTTCACTACAAGTACTCAACTTGCCTAAGACAAACAAATGCAAAATACTTTTGATGATCCCTGAAAAATTAACTCTTTAGTGGCCCTGGACTTCCAGAACACAGTGGGACTTCATAATAATTTCACCTAAATGAATACATAACTACAAAGATTACTTACTGATGATAATAGGTTGTACAATCAAAGGCTAGTGCTTAAATTTTTTTTTTGAATCACTATAGGAAATACATTCAAATAGTGAGTTGCTTGTATCTTCACAGCTTTATAGTTTTACTTGAGCCATATATCTATAAACACTTGAAAAGGAAAAACAAATTAATTTTCTGATATTCTATTTATCTCCAGAATACTTTTTCTTATTTGGGTTTACATTTTCTTAGAATTTTCAGAGTCACATCTAACTGCCAAAAAAGAAAAAATCAAGAAACTCAAAAAGGAAAGGAAATTCAAAAGAGTAGATATATAATGAAGAGAAAATTTAAAAAATAAGAAATACTTAAAGGGTCAACATGTCATTCTTTCAGGATACACAAGTGAAGATAAATTAGTTAAAAGGTTTAAAAGAAAAAATAGTAAGAATAAAAATGAAAACATCTCTGTGAAATTACTAGTTCATTCATTATGAATTTGTTAATTAGTTTACAGAGAACAACATCTAAAGACAGTTTGCACAATTCCTAGGTTGGCAGGAGCAAGCTCATTATGTTCGCATGTTCTTAGCTAATGAAGCAGCTGGCCATAGTGCAATGGAGTGAATGACGCTCACGCTAAAAGTAAAGCCATCCCCATAGAGTACAAGCCAACTCCTGTATGCCAGATCCCCTTTATCCTTCTGAGAAGGCAGTAAAAGCACATGGTGCAAAAAAAATCTGTGCATGATGGATCTGAAATACTAAAGTCTCAGGCAAAACAAATTAAATCATTCTGTTAGAAACACTGAAGGAAAAGTATTATACAACTTCAAGTGATGCTTCTGTGCAGGAATATAGAAATCACATTCAGAAAATGTGCTGACTCTGGCCACAGCATGTCTCTTTTCTGCCTGTATCTCAAAGGATAGTGAAGTCAGAGGCCGCCCTTTACTGCTCATATCATGTTTCCAACAACTTTATTGACACACATTTACCTACCATAAAATTCACCCATTTTTATATTACAAGTCAAGGATTCTTAATAATCAACTATAACCACATAACGGTTTTAGAACATTTTCATCTCCCAACAATGCTCATTTAGAATAATGAACATCTCCTTCATGCCCATGTAGAGTTAAACATTTGTTTTACCCTTTGCCCCAGAAAACCCTAATCCACTTCCTGTGTCTATGAATAGAGTGGCCTAATATATAGCCTCCCATATGGATATTTTCACTTTACATTTTTGAAGTTCATCCATGAAGCAGCATGTCAATAGTTCATCTTTTTATTGCTGAATAATACTCTGTTGTATAGCTCCTCCACATTTTGTCTACTCATTCAAAAGTTTTTAAACCTTTAGGTTGTTTTCACTTTCTGGCTCCAGGAATAATGCTGCTATAAACGTCCACTTGCAGGTCTTTGTGTGGACATATGCTCTCATTTCTCTTGGGTAAATATGTAGAGTTAGATTATTGGATCATACAGTGGTTTTATGTTTAACTTTTTGAGAAACCGCCAAAATACTTTCCAAAGTGGCTGTACCATTTTACATTCCCATGAGCAGCGTATGAGGGCTTGCATTTTCCAAATCTCCAAATAATAGTTGTTATTGTCTGTCTTATTGCAGCCATTCTAGGAGGCGTGAAATGATACCTCATTATGGTTTAGATTTGCATTTCCCCAATAGCTAATGATGTTGAGCAACTCATAACATTTTGAAGTTGCAAGCTTATCGTTTTACAAATTAAAAAGATAGCTAGAGAAGTGATTTATCTAAAAGATTCAGAAATTAGTGGTAAAAGTAGAATACAAACCTTTTGGCTCCTTTTCTTGTACTTATTTTTTTCTAGGAAGCAAAAACATAACCATAGTATAAAGAAATTTTGGATGCCCCCGGTAGATTACAACTTCCTCTAAGCAGAAATCAAGCAGAACAGTTTTTCTATAATTTTTATCTTTCTTTCCCCCTTGCTATTACGGAATCTATCATATGTTCGGTGCTCCCTGAGTACCCAGATGAGTGGATGAATGAATGAATGAATGAATGCTAATAAATGTTAAAAGCAGAGTCTGTATCTGAGAAAAAGCCAACAATGCTGGAAAGAGCTTCCACAAAATATGTATGTGAAATTATGCAATATCCCTTTAATCAACAACAAGTGAAGTGAGTCATTTTTCTTACTTCTAAATTGAATGTGTGCTCACCACCTCCACTTACACTTTCCAAGTGAAATTTCCATCATCTCTTAATCCTATTTTATCCCCAATAACATCAAAACTGACTTTCCTACCACTAATGTCTTAGACTCCTGCCCACTAATAAAATAAATACTTGAAGTCATTCTTGCTTTAAAGCTCCCTCTGTCCAGCCAATGTTCTTAAGATGAAGTCCAACTTATTTATCATGACACACAAGGTTCTCTCACATATTAAATGGGTCCTAAGGACATGGAGAGAATGGGTGCTCCAGCCCCACCAAGAAAATCTCCATTCTGAGGGAAGCTTTCAATCTAGCCAACAGCATCCTTTAAACTTTCCACTGATGAAATCTTATATTTTCAAGGCTTATTTCAGCCTGGTACAAAAAAGGGTCACATATGATCAATTGTTTCTTGTTTAGGCTGTTGAGGTAGAAAATATGAATACTTTCTAATGTCCCATCCCAGAACTGGTTTTCCTATTGTTTGTCTCCAAAACAACTCTTACTTCTCTTCTTCCCTGCCCTTAGAACACAACCACCACTTTGATGGAAAATAAGGCCTAATCCAGCTGTACTAGGTTAAGTCCAGTCCTTTGAGACGTAGATAAGCTAAGGCTTAATGCTTTTCTGAGCTCAGAGATGCAGAACCCCTCCTGATGCTTTTGTTCTTAAGCAAGGTAATCCAAACTCTAGGATGACTCACTCACTGTGTTCCCATGCGTCTTCACAAATATTAGCACAGATTAATGCATTGCCTCTCACTTGGCATGAGTTTATAATTCGTTAAGAGCAATAGCGAATTAGATTGTGACAGATTTGTCTGTGCAGAAGAACACCATGCTCTCTCCAGCTTCTGGAAAATGTAATGCTCCAGACAGGCCAATGTAAATACCACATAATGTAGCCATATATTTCTGTTACTCTTAATTTGTCAGATTTATAATAAATTGTGTAAGATGACCACCGAAACCTTTTTGTAACACATTTGATCAACAATTTTAAGCAGTAGCAGGTGCAATTTCATTTTCACCAGAGTCAAGCTTTTTCATGTCTTAAAATGATCTTACAGATTTTGTGAAATATCAAATAACCTAGAAATTGGTGAAAGTTTTTACCAATACTTCTTGTTATGCAAACCTTATAGAAGTACAATTACATGTGCAAGCGTACTTACGGATCATGTAAATTTGAGATACAGTTTTATATTTTGGTAGATATTCCAGATGGAAAAACACCTAAAATTCCTTAAATCATTTTTTAAACCGTGGCATAAACAGTTTTTGCTGGCATTCCAAAAACCCACGCATTTTATTAACATATGCCTCCCTGTCATATTTTAACAGTTCCTAATAATAACCAAAACATTCAGCACATGAATAGCACTGATAAGCCAAGACAAACTATGATGTGCTCAGAAATTATGGGGCAGTGGCAAGAGGACTGAAAACATGCCAGAAGGTATTGTTTCTCGTCTTGGCTGTAGCACTAACCTGACCGTGTGACCTTTGACCTTTGATCTTTCTGGCCCTCTATTCCTTACATCTCAAATGAGAGGTGTCTATCCTGAAATCAGAGCCTAGAAAAAAGGCTCACATGCAAGAAGCTTATTTGAGAAATGATCCCAGAGGACGGAAGGGAAGGACAAAATGACTGAAACAGGAAAAGAGGAGAAGCCAATGGAAAGTTCCGTGTATTATACAGTTGGCTACTGTTTGTACTATTAGTACTCAGAACCCTTGGGGAACCCCGTGAGATATGTCTCAGCCCACTCTACCCAGGGGAAAGAAAGGAGAAGCATTTGTTATCAGTGCCTCATCAGTCAATCATGGCCCTGAAGGTGCTGAAACCCCGACACTTACAGTTTGTATTTGTGTGAGTGTGCGGCAAGTGATAACAGAAATGTCAGCAAAACCTTATCTGTTGTGTTGGGTATTACAAAAATTATACACAGACCTTTTATTGCCTCATCACCTCTCATTAGTGTTTTTGTATTTAATGTGTGGCCCGAGACAACTCTTCTTCCAATGTATGGCAGGAAAAAGAAAAAAGGTTGGACACCCTTGGTAGGTCCTTCTCCCAGCTGTTGGCAGTTCTCCAGGGTTGTGGGAGTAACGTGCTGTTTGACAGTCCCTGCTACAAATTCGTTGGTCTTATTATCCACTCCTGTATGTCTCCTAACAAAGGATTCCAAAATGTAAACCTCAAGAAAACCTTCAGGTCCAGATCCAAACTACCAGAGGCAGCTGCTGATTCTCCAGCACTGGAGTATTCATGTCAGCAAAACTCTCACTCCATCAAGACCAGTCCCCTCTGAGTGCCTAGCTTTGGAGTTACAGCCTTCATCTCCCCACCCACAAGTTCCAGGCATAGCTGAGACTTCCAAGAACTCTCCTGGAGTTAGCTGTGGACCCAAGGGCCATGAGTTTCAGTTTGTACTGATCCAATAGCCACCAGCTATCGAAATGAGACTAGGGAGACTGGAAACTGAAATTTTCATTTTAATCCCTTTAAATTAGAAGTAAAAGGATCAAGAAGTAAAAGGTCTAGGGAGAAAACTGAGACAAAGTGATCTCAGTTGCCCTGCAGGGAGGGGCACAGCAAGGTACATGACCATTTTCTTCTGGCATTATTCCAACAAACTTGGACTAACATTTCCAGCCCCTAATTTCACTGTCAAGTTTAACAACAAATTTAGTGTTTGTTCATTGCTCTAATTCAAGCTCCACCATTCTTGTGTCAGAAAACAAAAACACACAACAACAATAACAATAATGAATGCAACTCAGCAAGACACCACTGCACATCCACACAAACACACCAAGAGTATGAAACCAACCAACTTGTTTGTCCAGTACAACTAACATAAGTGCATGGTGAGAAGTTGTGAGATCTTCATATGTGCAATTTGAATCCAAAAATGACTAACTCCAAAATTATTATCTCAGATGATTCCAGTCACATGTTTTAAGGCAGTCAAAGATCTATTGAAATCAAATAGTTTAAAAAAAATCAATTCTTAAAGATTATGTTTGAATAAATGCAAAGCTAGGAGCAGATATTAGTAATAAGAATCCTGAAGTAAGACACAGTCATTGCAGCACACTCCTGACCATAAAGAAAATGATCGAATCTAACATACTGTACAGTGTTCAGATTAGATCAGAATTACTCCCGTGGGAACTCTCGTAATTGACTCTTATCACCACGGTAATAAAAAGAAAATAGAGGCTGAGATATTATTCTTTGTTAGTCATTATCTATACACACATGTACAAAATGAGTTATTTAAAAATTAAATAATTGTTGTTAATATCTGCTTTCTCCAATCTTTGACAAGGAAAAGAAAACTAATATTATTTTCCCAAGAGCCTAACAGTCCTTACCTCCTCAACTCTAACAGATAATAAAGCATTTGTTTGTATGTCAGACTCTTTCGGGGAATTTGCTACAAAATCTTTGTACCCAGAGGGATCAGCAACAACAAATGCCTATAATGATAAAATACTTGATTATCTGAAGACTAGAAAAGAAGTCCTTATGACTGGGCAAGACTGAGCAGAAGGGCTTCCTTTCATGTGTTGAGGACACAGAACTTAATTTGCCAGCCTTGCTAAAGGGTCAGGAGCAGAACAGTGCTCCTGAATTTCCCAACTCAAAATTAATTTCTTTTTAAGTTACTCTACTTTGGGATAGTTTTGTTGTCTGGAATTTATTTTTTGACATGGGGTAGTAATTTAACGTGTGTTACTCAGAGAATACCCGACATACTACAATTCCATTGCAAAGGAGCTGAGCTAGGCCAAACTACAAAGGGCTGATCTGATTCAAACAATGAAAATATCAGAAGTTCAGATTGTATTTAAGATTGATTTCACTTTGGCTAGCTGCCAAACCAGCAACAAGTGAGGCAACAGACAGAAAATAAGCATACATGTAAATAGAAACCTCTGCCTGTTGTTTCTCCACTTTTTCACAGTCTCAAGTTTGCTGTTTGATGTAACCACAGAAAGTTTAAAATCTGACAAACCAGAATGAACCCAGAATCCATTAACTTTTACCATTAGGCAAGAAGTTGGGCAAAGTCACCACAAAAATGCAATTTTTAGTATCACAGTTCCAGAGTTTTACACTGCATTTCTCACTGTCCTGGTGCAAATGGAGGCCTGAGTGAATGGTTTCTTCCTAAAAACTGGCCATTCACAGGAGTAAAACCCATACTGTTAATCACCTAAATTAGTATAAGGTTAGGATAAAAAGAGACTATTATGTATCATAATTCATTTTAAGCTCTCTAAAATCAGGGATTTGCATGAATAACTTCTTAAAATGCCCTATTTTTTTTTTTATCACCAGATGTCCACAGCCTGAAAGGATCAGCAGTTTTATTTGGTATAGCCAATATCATTTTGGAAGTATAATTATTCCTGAAAAATATCTGGCAAGCCTAAATTCAAAGCTAAAACAAATCTAATTTTTTTAAAAATTAAGAGCCAGCTAGTTCTTGGGATAGCATTACAGCCATATATATCTCACATAGCAAAACTCTAGCCAGGGTAGAAGTCTGGATATATATTCAGAGCCAAAAATAGTTATTTTAGCTTTGCATTTCATCTCTAAAATCCCCTGGCAACACATTGTTTACTGATATCCAACTTTGTCCTATCATTCTTAACAAAACTCACTGGTGTATAGAATAAAGGAGAAAGGGAGCATGGGGAGAATCTTGCAGACTCCACCAAGGTGATAATATTAACCACTTAAGCAAATAAATTATCTATTAAAATGCTCTTACAATGTGCCAGGAAATTTATACACAAAGTCAGTTTAATATTTATAGCAAACTTTCTTATGATTTCTATTTTATAGATGGAGAAACAAAGCCAGAGAAAGCCTCAGTGATATGTGTAAGATCACATAAGTAGCTAACTGTGGAGCCATGATTCAAACCCAGGTCACTTAGCTCCTAAGACTACACTTTGAGTCTCTATTCTAGGTCCTTATTAAATTAATTTCTCATGGAATTTGGTGTGGAAAAAGAGTGATTAAACAGAAGGAAAAAATACCATTTTAGATTAAAGGAGACCTAAACTTTGTTATCAAGGCAAAGTAGCTCTTTTTTTATTACTTTATAAATGCAATCCTTTTCACTTATACTACAGAATGAGAGAATCTACTAGTTCTCACATTTACACATAAAACTATTCCTAAAAGCATTGTATACAGTTCTTAGAAAAATTTAAATCTTTGAAGAACAAGCATAGTCTATCACTGCTTCAATATATTCATTTATGATCATTCATTCATTATGGTCAATATGTTCATTTACAGAAATTATCTCAAGTCCAAGAGTAGATACTTACTAACCATCATTTTTCCATAAAACAAAGTACTAACTCTATATTAAGTAAATTATACTGTATTATCTCTTTTACAAATCCACCAGTTTTCATCTGATTTTTTCCTCCATGGTTTGCTGCTGGTATTTCAAACATATTTTTTAAACTAAAAATAAATAAATAAATAAAATTAAAAAATTAAAAGATTCACTTAACTAAATATATTTAAATGAAGTAAAAAAGTTAGATCTCTTTCCTTTTGCTCATTTGCTTTCATAATTATCAAATTATCAATTGCATCATGAAGATTCCATGTTAAATGCTATTTTAACCTGATGTAGATTCAATTCACTGTTACAGTTTAAGTACCATAAAGCTAGTAGGTATTTACTTATAGCTGATCCTGTATAGCCCAATATTTGGGGGGCTCGATTACCTAAATAATTTAACCTATTTTGTTAATAGGTAGGATAGTTTATGGATAATTCCTAAGTACAGTTTGAGAAAATAAAAGTTCACAGCAAGTTATATTCTATTACCTTTACCTTATACTTCACATTGCTTCATGTGTCCTTTATGACTTTGTCTCCTGAAAAGAATAAAATTTATTCACAAACATGTTTCATTATGTCTCTCATAGGTTTTCATGATTTAAATGAATACACTGTTAAGTTTTGTCTGCCAAGCACTGTGGTATGAACATATGCCTATATTGTCTAAATTAATGTTCACACCAACCCTCCTAAATAAGTATTATCTCAATGTTACAGATGAGTAAAACTCAAGGTCAAATATTTGAAGTCATTCACTCAGAGAAACAAATCAAAATAACTAATTTCTGATTTAGACACGTATTAAAACTCCGAGTTAGCAATGCTTTCCATCAGCTGCATTTGACTATTGTTTGGAACTTATAAAACATATTCCAAATCCAAACATTTTAAGTTAGGGGCTGACACACAAGTTACCAAATTTTAGGTAAGTATGTTAAGAAAAATGTTTACAGTCTAATCCACAAATATGAAATTAGATGTGCTAAATATTCGCAATTGATATATAGTTTGGAATCAAGGTGGAAAATATAAACCCAAAACAATTTGTCAAATAGATTTTAAGTGAGTATTACAAATAAAATTAAATAGTTTTTCCAGTCTCTATTAGAGCTTTATACAATGGCCACTTTCATCATTTACATCAGTGCATGCAGTGGGGTTCAGTAAAAAAGAAAAGAGGGAAAGGGAAGAAAAGAAGAAAAACATTATGAAAGCAAGTAGCAGTCATAAAGTTAATAAGAGGAGCACTAACCTTCATTTCAAACCAACAAGCATTTACTCTGTGCCTCTGTACTATGTTGTAATCTAAAGTCTTACAGTCTGCTTACTTGAGAAAGTCACTTAACTTAAATATTAGTTTTACTATCTGAAAATGGGGATTATAATGGATTAGTGGGAGGATTTAATGAGGCAAAATATAGAAAGCACTGTAAACTTTAAAAATACACAAATGTACATTGGAATGATAATGATAAATTGCCTACGATGATATAAGCAAACATGATAATAATGGAAAGGAGATTAGAAGTGGCTTTAAAAAAAGTGTAAATTTTTTACTTTCTTATAATGGAACAGTAAATTAAAAAAGAGACCCTAAAGAAAGATTTCTGTAATAAACGTTAACCCTGTATTCCTCAAACAATTCTTGAATACTTTGATGGGAGATAATTCAGAGACAAAAATTTAAATCCTTACGATCAATGACCTCATAGTTGAATAAGAGAAAAACCAGTAAAATGTACAATAGCAGTTGAGGGCAATAGATTGTAAACTACTATGGAGGTATTGATTGTGAGGTCACTTTCAATTCTAAAATCTTATAATTCCATAAATAAACAGTTTCCATTAGGAACATTATAAAAAGTAGATGAGAACACAGATGATAACTTTATGGGGTATTTTGGGAGCTGTGGCTCATTCCTGTAATCCCAGCACCCTGGGAGGCCAAGGCAGGTGGATTGCCTGAGACAAGTTGGAGACCAGCCTGAGCCAGAGCAAGATCTCATCTCTAAAGCTAGCCAGGCATTGTGGCAGGTGCCTGTAATCCCAACTACTTCTGAGACTGAGGCAAGAGGATCACTTGAGCCAAAGAGTTTGAGGTTGCTGTAAGCTATGATGCCACAGCATTCTACCAAGGGTGACAAAGTATGACTCTGTCTCAAAAATAAATAAATAAATGGAATATCATTTGGTAGAGGGAAAACCTAAGAAAAAACCTTTGAAGAAAGTGTATCAGGATAGAGACAAAGGAAGATATAGAAAGAAGGAAGGAAGAAGGGAGGGAGAGATGAAACCTGGAATAGAATACCTTACTTTTTAAATTATACCTCAGCATAAAAGGATTAGAGAAAGAATTTCTCCAAAGGCATATGAATCACTAAAAAATGAGAGTATTCATTATTCTTTATTGAGGCTATAATCTGTGAAGTACTGAAAATTAATTTGTTCTAAATTCTGGAATTTCAGTATACTGCTTCGTATTCCAGAAAGCCTCTTAATCTTCTGATTTATTGAACACAAATTCTCAGAATTAAAAATAGCCTCGATTTAAGTCCAAATAGAGAATAACGAATGATTGAAATTTTTTTAATCTTAAAAAGAGAATTAAATTCTTTAATATATTTTCTTTTTAATCTACAGTTTCCCATAATTTTATATAAAACATAATAAAATGAAAAATACAGCATTAACAAATGTATAATTGTCCAGCTAAACTGCTCATATTGATGCTGCTCTGAATAGAATCTTCTGCCATTCTACTCTAATCTGTAATTGTAAAAAATCTTTTAAGATTTAGCTTAAATATCATATGCGTCATATAAATCTCCCTTCGCAACCAGAATTAGTCTCTAAAATTGCTGCCCCTTCATACCGCTGTTTCTTCCCTCTGTTCTGTGTTACCAGTGAATGTATTTTTCTCTCCAGTTGCACAAAACACCACATATTGCCTATCTTTGCAACTCCCACAGTACTCAGCAAGCATGGTGTGTAAAAAATCCCCAAGGAATATTTATTTAATTGAATTATCCTTTTTATCTATCGAATCTAAGAGTATTTTATGCTTTCTTTAAAATTTATCAATATGCACTATCTTTCCATGCCTAAAGATCAGTATTTTGTCAGTTTCATTGCACTTCAAGTATAATCTCAGTTACTTTTGTAGTTCTATCTTAATTTATTAATTTTCTCCTTGGTTTACAGTCTTAGTAAAAAAATAAAAAAAAAAGCTGTTAAGCCAAGGAATTTTACATCCACGTTTTAGCCAATTCTCAAGCAGTTTTCAAAGACACATAAGAATGTGTTAGCCATAGCTAAGAATTCAACCATAAAATAAGTTTAAGTCAAAAACTAGAAAGATTTGCAAAAGCGAGCGTTTTCTCCCTTCTGTTGCTATGGAGATGTCACTCTTATAGTAAAAAAGGAAAACTGACTAAAATATATTTTTTTTTAATAAAGAAAAATTCAAAACTGCTATACATAATAATGTGTATGTGGCAAATGCTACTGAACTGTATACTATATCTTAAAATGTTTATAATTATAAATTTTGCTACATATATTTTATTGTAATTTTAAAACTTCTATATTTTTTTTGATAATTAATCTGTATAATAAAAGGTCCTGCCTCGAACCTAGCACAGTACCTTATACTTGCTGAAGTAAATTGGCCCAAATGTGTATAGTGTTTGAATTACACATTAGTACATGTAAAGTATTCTGAAAAGTAAGTATTCAAAATGTATAATAGAACATAAAGGTAAACATTCTTCAGGCCAGGCTTTATGGGTGGGATCCTCTCAGACAGCAGATCCTACTGGTGATCTTTTCATTTATAACCTGTAAAGAATGAGAAAGCTCTTTTCTGAAATATTGATCATCTTAGCTACTAGTAATCACTCACTTGCTACACGTCAGGATCTGGCCTAGACATTGCATGTACGTTATCTCTAATGTTGGTCCGTGAAAATCAGTCGAGTAACTCCAGTCACACTCCCAGTTCCCACTATCACAAACATTAGAGCTATTGAAATTTGATTTTTTTTCCAGGCAGATACCAATAGTTCACATCCATAGGATTGTCTTCACAACAGCCTTCAGAAAACCCAAGTAACCCTTTTTAAGGTTCATCTTATATTATGGATACAGAATAAGAATGAGTTTTTAAAAAAAAGAAGAAGAAGAAGTTTCCTTATTAGTTGGGCCTCAACAATTCCATGGGGTATATTTCTTAGTTTTAAGGCTATATATTGCACAGAATAAATAATATGATCTGAGTTTTATAAATACAATAATTTATCAAAATTAAGTCATTTGTTTAGTTCCAGACTCATGATACACCTTCAATAAATGTTCATTGAGGACAGAAATAAATACATTAGGAAACAGATCAGATATGCCCTATTTGAGGTACATGAAAAATTAATAACTATCTTAATTTTTCTTCTTTACCTTTTTTATGAAATGTTAATAGAAAATAAAAGTTGCTAAAATACCTAAAAATATTGCACATTCTTTGTTATTTACATTTAATGTGTTTCCTCTTGGTACTTCTATTTCCAATTAGCAACCCACATGGCATTTTATTTATGAAACAAGAAAATATCAGTAGTTATTTTAGTAAGTGTAATATGCCAAGTAAGAAAACATCTGAAAGCCAAATGAAGCTACATGACATATTCAAGGTCATTCACAGAGAGTCAGAATGAAAGCTCAAATCTTCTTACTATTCTTTTACTTGTTTAAAGGGTTTGTCCCTTAGATTTCGTCAGTCGCATACTTTCTAAAAGTAGGGGTCATTACATACATATGCATATCTGGGTCTTAATAAATACATGATGGTTATTAATGTTTGTATGAACATAGAATTGCAATTACCGATAGTTTTCTGAGCTCATGCAGCATATCATAGGGTGTTCATTATACAAGACATCACGGAAGTAACACATTAAAATATATCCTTACATTGGTTAACACTTTGGATTTCCATTTACCAAAATTTTTCAAGCTTAGCATAGACTTTCACAGCACCATCTTACTGTTCACCGTTTTCGTCTACGTAACATTTGGCTTCAAAGTGCTATTTCTGCTAACAAAATAAAAAAATAAAACCTCCGTTGGAACCATTTTACCAATATTTAAAATGCTTCAAAATGTCTCTATTCCCCAGGAAGCTATTGTGAATGTTGACTGAAATTTTCTGAAGTTTGGAATCCCTATAAGGAAAATCCACGAGAAAACCTTTCCGAAATGCATACGTGGATACAGCCACAATTTAAATTGAGGTATAATTATTGCCTCTTTCCTTATAAGAGACTGTAATGACAGAGGGCTAAGGCCTAAAACATTTAAAACATAAGTCTTCCACTAAAAGAAGATCCATCACTTGAAAAGTATCACAGAGGCCTTGAATGCATGTTGCTAAGTGAACAAGGCAATCTGAAAGGCTGCTTACAGTATGCTTCCAACTGTATGACATTCTGGGAAAGAAAAACTATAGAGACAGTTAACAGGTCAGTGGTTTTCAGGGGGCCGCAGGGGGTTGGAAGGAATGAGGAAGTGGAGCAGAGGGAATTTTTTAGAACCAGAAACAATTTGGTATAGTGCTATAAAGGTGATGCATGAAATTATGCATTTGGCAAAACCCATAGAACTGTACAACACAAAGGATAAAACCCTAATGTAAACTTTGAGCTTTCGTTAATAATGATGTGCCAATATTGATTCATCAGTTATAATTCAGGTACCACATCAATGCAAGACATTAATAAGAGGAAACTGTCGGGGGTGGGGTGCGAGTGAGGGGAGCATGTTGGAATTCTGTACTTTCTGTTCAATATTTCTGTAAACGTAAAACTGATATGCAAAATCTATTAAGTTTAAAGATACTGTTATAAAAATGTTAATGGCTGATAAAAAGCATTCTCTCATTTTTTAAACAAGAGTCATCTCATCAGATGAGCATATTATACAATATCACAGCAGTAGGTATGAATTATTAGTACTGTTACATTTTATTTCTTGGTAAGTACCAAACTTCTTCTCTTTTTCTACAGCTCTTTCAAAATAGTCCTAAATTCAGCTGCACTTTATGACGTTCTGACCAAAATACATATAGTGCAACAAATTTCTTTCCTGTTTAAAAAATAAAATGGTGTTAGTTATTAAATAAAAGCTTGAAATATATATAAATTAAATCAGTTTTTAGAGAAATAAATCAATGTGCACTTCAATATTATACATTAAGCTTATTTCTCTACTATTCTGCCACATAAAAATTAATTTTTTCTAGCAATAAGTGTGCAGTTCATTTTTTTTTTTTTTTTTTT
>NW_003852417.1:9203514-9205607 GCF_000181295.1 Otolemur garnettii
CTTAGGTGTACATGGCTGGCACCTTAGCCGGTTGAGCTATAGGCGCTGAGCCGAGGGTAATCATTTTAAGTGTAGCATATAGAATACCAGATTTTTGAGGTATTACTTTGTAGGATAAACTTTAAAAGATGAGAAAGAATTTTGTGAAACATTCATTTTTGCCTATCAATGAAAATACAAAAAAAATTTCATGAAGTTTTATTGAAAATCAGTATCATTCAAGAATGAAAAATAAGTGTGTAACTCAATTTGAGTAGGTGTTACTCACATCAAAAGCCATTTATACAATTATCTGAGAAAAAAAGTGGATTATACTTTTAAGCTAGTGTAAAAAGTAAGGGGGTGGGAGATAGGGTCAACCAGAATGAGCCCAAAACAAAAATATTCAAAAAAAATCCCCATTATATTTAGCTGTATTTTCTTCTACAAACAAGAAAAAGCTGTGAACTTAGATTCGCCATATACTGAACTGAAGGTATTGGCCTCTTGTAACGTAGAATTAGGACAGTATAACGTAGCAGTCAAGAGTTTTGGCCCTAGAGTAGACTCCCTGGGTTTGAATCCTGACTCTCTAACTTTACACTTTGTAACCTTAGACTAGTGGTTCTCAACCTGACAGGGGTCCCTAAGACCATCCTCCATATCAGATATTTACATTACAATTCATAACAGTAGCAAAATTACAGTTATGAAGTAGCAACAAAAATAATTTGATGGTTGGAGGTCACCACAACATGAGGAACTGTGTTAAAGGGCCACAGCATTAGGCAAGTTGAGAACCACTGCCTTAGACAAATCACTTAACTCTTGCTGTAAGATAGAGATGGTAATCATATCTGACTACGAGATTATTTAAAGATTAAATGATTTAACATATGTAAAATGTTTAGAATAGCTTCTGACCCATAGCATGAATTTAATGACTACTTGGCTTTTTACTATTGTTATTCTATTAAAATTAGAATTTGATAAAGGGATAATTAGTCTCACACCTGTAGAGGTGATACAGGAGATAGTCCTATGAAAACTGATGAAACTTCTAATGTATAAAACACAGAAATAAAGCATAACAGTCCAGGGACTAAACTTTGGAGTTTGCTTATACCTAAGGACCAGAAAGTAAAATAAATAGTATGGTCAGAAAAACAAAAGGAAGTGTCATAAAGTGAGGTTTTGAAGAATACAAAGTAGGTAACAATGCAAAGAAATTAAGAGAAAATGCAAACTGAAAAAGGGCCATGGGCCAAAGGCCTCAAAGTGGTTCTTTCTGGCGAGAGGAGGCAGGGAGAAAAAAAAAAAAAAAGATAAAGGCTCCCAAGGGATGAAAAGTGTTACCGTGCATTTAGGTGAAAGCTTAACAATAACAAAAACAAAAAAGCGAGTAGGAACTGGCACTATTGGATGTGAAGCAGTGGAATAAAGCAGAGAAATTGGAATGGTGATTAACCAGGCAGCAACATCAATCACAAGATTTTTTAAGAAAAGAGAGACATATGGTCTATGTAATTAAGTATGCTGATAAAATTACATTTAGTGGAATATGAATATTTTGTTAAAGCAGTATAGAGGATATTTGGAAAAGTAAAAAATCAGAATTTTAAAAATTGCTTACAAAATTAATGTAAATTTAGTGGAAGTGCCAGATTCACTAAACCCACATGTCTTTTTAAATTTCAAGCATCTCACATTGTATATCAAAATCAATTTCTTTAACATTGAAAAAGATTTTTCTTTTTAATCTTAATGGAAATGCACAAATTACTGAATTGAATTTAATAAGTGAACCATAATAATCAAATTTATTAACAGAAACATATATGTTTTAGGAAAATGTAAGAGCAAAATATAATAACAATTATGCATATTTTAAAGTATAGGTATAAAATAGATAACTAGAAATACCTTATGTACTCATTGATAATAAAATATTGTTTCATAAAAATATATAAAGGCAAAAACCTCTTAACAATTATTTTCTCCATCAAGAGATATTGGGGGCTCGGAGCCTGTGGCTCAAGTGGCTAAGGTGCCAGCCACGTACACCCAAGGTGGCAGGTTCGAATCCAGCCCTGGCCTGCCAAACAACAATGATG
>NW_003852417.1:9206151-9213309 GCF_000181295.1 Otolemur garnettii
AAAAAAAAAAAAAAAAAAAAAGAAAAGAAAAGAAAATGTAAAAGATATTTAATGGGGAAATACAAAAATAAAGAGGAAAAAATGAAAATTTGGAGAATTCAGATGATTCTTACTAACACAAAAAGAAGTCATTAGAAAATTTAAATTTATTATTCTGGTTTTGTTTACAAAAATTTAAATAGAGTAAGAGAGAAAACATTAAATTTTGAGAAGTATTTTTATAATTTGGTTCTCAAAGTTATTTTAAGTTTATAAGACAATTATACTCTTTTATTAATAGTTTTGAAATGTACCATTACATTATGCACATTAGGTAAGGTCCCCCAAAATATCCTCCCTCCTCCCGCCTCTCCTCTCCCTTCCCCTCTCACTCCTCTTCCCTTCTACTTTTTGGACTATAGTTATGTTTTACCATTTGTATGAATGTGTAGGTGATTATAATTCAACACTATTAAGAAAAGACTATAATTGTCTTACCACAACAAATAAGTATGCAAGGTGATGGATGTTTTAATCAGTTTGATGCAAGCATCTCACATTGTATATCAAAATCAGTACACTGAACCCCAAAAATGCATCAATATACACAGTTATAATTTAATAAAATAAATAAATAAATAAAAATTAAAAGTTATACATACTAAATTTTACTTTTTTACCTATTTTCTCTTCATAAAAATAAGACTGACTTTAAACTGTAACATTAAGCAACTAAGTATCTAAAGAAACATACATAGTAAATGAAGATAACATTAACAAAGGAAGCTCTGTTTTCACTTCATTGGTTCAAAGAGAAGATACAAGGGAGATTAGCAAAGAGGGAATACATTTACATTCCAGGAGGGCACAAAACTATATGCCTCAACAAGAAGTTTATTCAGTATTGTACACGTAAGACATGCCTATTCATGGTCAGGTTTTTCACGCTTTCACTGAACTCCCATTTACTGAATACTTATGTAAAGCACTGCCCTAGGCGTTGAGGTTACAGCAATAAACAAAATGCACAAGATATTTGCCCTCACAGAAAGTGAAATCTATGGGGAGCACAGACTTAAAAAATAAATAAATAAAATACTTAATAAGTCAAGGAAAGAAGGAAAAACAGAAAGCAGAGAAAGAGCAGGAAAGAAAGGCACACTGAGAGGGAGACATTTGAATAAAGGGGTACAGAGCAAGTTGTACAGAGAGCCAAGGAATGCTAGGATGCGAGGAAGAGAAAACAAGTAGAAGGCCTTGAGGCAACCACCTGCCTAACACGTCCACGAAACAGAAAGGCCACTGTGCAAGGCAAAAATAGTAGAGAAGAGTTTAGGGAGGTGTGAAAGGGCCAGATCTTTACAGCTTTTATACATCAAAGTAGGAATTTGGGCTTTTATTCTTTGTAAGGTTTTGAACTGAACAGTAGTATGCTATGATTTACATTTTCAAGAATTATTCTAGCTTCTATACTAAATAAACTGAAGGGAAGCAAAAACTGAAGCAGGGAGTCAACTTGGGACTCTATTATAATAATCCAGGCAAGATAAAAGTGACAGGGTTTGCTTATGGGCCAGCTAAGGATTGTGAGAATAAATAAGTGCCAGAGATGACTCCAAAATTTCTTCCCTGAGTAACTGAAAGAATGAAGTTAATGTCCTGTGAACTGTCCACAGAACTACTGTGAGAGGAGGTGTTTGGAAAGAAATATCAGGAGCTCTGTGAGCGAACAACTGTGAGGGTCCAGTTCAAAGGAGAGATCCTCAGACTTCTTTAAAGAAAAAAATTTACAAAATTAAGGAAGAAATTACAGAGACTTTTACATTATGCATTTATTATTTTGCCCTTTGCCTGGATAGGTTGAATAGTTTAATGGCTATTTCTTCTGAATATGCTGTTATGTAGTATCTGGCTGTTCTTAAAAAATATACTAAATAGGTATATCTAGCAAGGGTAGTTTCAAACAGTAATAGGAAAATATAATTTAGGAAATTATATTATTAAATATAAATTAAAATATCTTTATAACAAATTTTCTTTAGTCTATAAGATTTTATGTCTATGTAAATCTGTAATGTCTATGTTATCAGAAAAATTGCCCCAAATGATGGCTGATTCCGTAAACATTCTATTACACATCTGTGGCAATTTAGATGGAACTAAAGATCCGTTTGGGGGTGTATTAGGTCTTCCATTTCACTTAACTAAATAAAGATTACCAGGTAATATTAACTCAGAGGGCTGCATATTCACTATCAACATAACTTTTCAAGCTGATTTAATATAAGGCTCTGCTTCTCTTCTCATGCTTACGGTTATGCACCCAAAAGCTGGTTACTTTAAACTGAAGTAACACAGAGATTCATTCTAAGGTTGAAGAGCAACTATTTTTTAGAACGCCCTTTTATCCTTTGGCTGTTTTTCTTCTGATCTGAAAGCATTCAACTTTTACATTTTAAGAAGAAAGATAAAAAAGAACAAGGTGGAGGGGAGATAGATGTTATTTAAAATGTATTCTACCATGCAGCCTCTCCAAACCTGCTATGAAGACACAGAAACATAAGAAGAGCTAAATGTTACCAACTTGCTACCTCCCAATGCTCTCATTCCAGAGAGAAGAGCTCACAGAACTAGGGAGGAGGGGAAAGGTAGTGGCTGTTTATGTGCATATGTTGTGTTTTTTATGGTTCAAGGTAGTGGATGAAGGGATGCTAGAGTAGTGACACCAGCAGCAGTAAGTTTGCATTTGGGAAGGTGTCATCCCTATAAGAGAAGTGCTATAGAGCAGTGTTAGGGTAATGGAATGGAAAACCATAGTAAGCAGTGCAGAATGTGCTAGGAGTGTAAATTTACCATGTATTCAATCAGTTCAGAGTACAAAAAACCTAGCAGTGAGTGGGTGAAAGTGAGAATATACCATATATTAGACAAAGGATGAAAGTATCCATAAAAATCTTCTAGGGACTAGAAATAAGACTGGAATCACATAAACCTGCCCTGCAGATATAGATCTGAGAATAGAATTCAATATTCATACACAGGGACAAAGAACAGGGAAAAGGACCAAGGCTTATGAAGAGAAATCTCGATTGTGATAAGATTTACCTTGTATAAAGATGTAAGAAAAATTCAACAGTGGTCTTATAAGAATAAAAATGAGGAGGAGGAAAATAGGACTTTTGCAGGGGAAAAAAGTGTCAGAAATATTTTAATAACTCAAAGGAACAGCATACTCCTAAAAATAATCTAATGCAGGATCCAGAAAAAAATTTTAAGAAAAAGTCAAATATTCTAAATCATTATTAATTATTGAGTAGTTATTACATATCTAAGCTGTTATAATTACATAATATGTATTTATACATATTTAATCTTCACAATAATCTCACAAAATACTCCCTTTTTTGGAACTGAGAATTTTCCCAAGGTCATAAAGCTATTAAAAAATTTAAATATAGCTATTATAAGACAAGAGTAGAAATTTATTTCTTCAGTCACTGAAATAATACCTATGAGCATTTCCTAGGGAGAAGGTACTATTCTAGGTACTTGGGATATACCAGTGTGGAAAAAGAAAAGAATTCTATTCTTTGAGGACTTTATATTCTATCTGGCAAGGTATAAATTATAGTATGAGAAAGTAATGAGTTCAGGGCAGGGGAGGGGGATTAGAATATGATATGGAAGTTGGGAAGTACATGGTTAGGGATGGAAATTAATGAATAAGGCCAAATGTAGGTTGTTTTAGTGACTCTGAGATTTGCTTGTCATTGTATGCTTTCTTATTGCCTCTTTCTTTTCTTACTTTTTGCTAAGTAGCCCATTTAATTGTTATTCTCTGTCTATTGTTTTTAAAAGCATATTTTATTCTATTGGTAATTACCTTTAAATATACATATTCTATGTTTATCAATCTCAAACATGGAATGTAAGCTCCATGAGGCAAGGTCTTATACATGCCTCTTCTATTCTGTCACTAAGCCTAACACAGTAGTGGGAGTATTAAGCATATTTGCTGTTTTGGAGAATACATTATGCTTTGGAGCCTAATACAGACTCTGGATAAAGGAATAAAGATTAGAAAGCAACACAGAAAAAAAGTGGGAACGAATGCTAGAGAGGAGGGAGCCTTTATCACAATCCTAACACCCATTACTAAACCCCTTGAAAAGCCTACCTTCCTCTCTCTACATGTCTATTTTTTTTTTCACCTGAAGAACAGAAGGGAGTGGATTAGAAAGTGGTTCATCACCTTTTTATAAGTCACAGTCCCTTTTCAAAAATAGAAGGCATCAGTCTTCTTCACAAAAGGAACATATACATACATCATGAAAATTAATAATTAGACATTTTATCAGATCATAAAAAGCTTCATTGTATATATAGCTTTTATAATTTTTTAAAAAATAAATTAAATATTTTATAACTTTTAAAGGTAATAATTTACACACATAACAAAAACCTCTCCACAGTTTCAATAAAGAACGTCCAAAACTCCCAAGCTGGAAGCAAATATTTATCTAAAGATGATGTGAAATGTTTTAAAATATGAACATCAAAAAACTTTTATATTCTTACAACATTTACTTCAGATAGGGATGAAGTTGTTTAAGCTTCACTTTTCTTGACAAGCCAATCCTGATTGGTCGACTGCATGTCTTAAGAGGTTGTATTCTTGAAATGCCATGTGAAAAGTGACTACCTAAAAATTAAGACAGAAAAAGTACATAAAGGAATAAAATTATTAGTAATTTCTATACCTAAAAATCTATATATCTAATATTATCAATATTTATTAAATACTTACTGAGTATTTATTATTTATGTGCCAAGCACTGTACTAAGTGCTTTAAATGCATTATGTTATTTAATCCTCTCTCCAGTTTTAAAATGTAGAAACCTAAGCATAGAATAGTTAAATATCTTGCCCAATGAAAAACAGTAACTAAATAAAATCAGCACTCCAGTCAGACAGTCTAATTTAACAACAGCAATAACAAAACTACATAAGTTTTAAAGTCAACTTGAAGTTGTAGCTTTAAACACGTCATTTTTCCGTTATTATACAACTATGCCATATTGTTAATGTCCTGTTTATTTTCTAATAGAGATTACTGTCAATAAGAGAACCTAAATATATTCCATCTTTTACTCATCAGTGGAGGGCTTTTATTTTGAAGTTTTTATTTAACATCACATACATTGTTTCCAAAAAGGTTCAAAACATTTCATGGAGGCAAGTCTATTACTAAATCAGTTAAATAAACAAATAGGAATTGTGTAGAGAGACACAAGAGAGGGGATGTATTGAGAACATTTAGTGATAGAAACATTAATTAAGAGGGGAGGCATCATGATTGACAGGTAAGTAGGTATCAAAACATTTCAGGACAACTGGGATCTCTCTGATTTTTTTTTTTTTAATTACACTAAATAAGTTTGGCACTCACCCCACCTAGGCAAGCTTTAAGTCCATTCTTCTTAAACCCTTATCCCACTATCTCCCAACTTTTCCCTTACGTTATTGATTTTAACAAGCCTCAGGAAGATCATTCAACTTTATGTACTTTGAAAGTGAATCCAAGATGACTGTCCTAACAGTACTAAATAACTAAATAATTCTGGCTGACCTCACATTATTATTTTTCATATTTCACAACAATAAGTCACTTTACTGTTTGAAGGTAGAATCACATTTTTATGGGTTAGATATTTCAAACAAATGTAATTTTCATTTTCCAATTTGTATACATACTTTATTTAAATGTTCCTCACACATCCATTTTATTATGACAATTACAATTATAATGACAACATAGTGTGTGCTCCTTTACTCCCATTATTGTGCATCAAAATATATTCATAAACCAAATTTCTTCCTTTTTTTCTCTATCCTAGAAAAAACAAACCCAATACTTTCCAAGCTAATTCTTGCCACTTTACAAAGGTATACAAATCTTTTTTCTTTCTTGCCATATATTGGAAGAATAAAAATTGTATTGGGCCACACATTAAATACACAAACACTAACAAAAGCTCACAAGCAAAAAAATAAGTAAGTCTGTGCACATTTTTCACTACATCCAACACCACAAATAACAAAATGGTCCTCAAATAATCTGTATGCAGCCTGTGTGCCACTGGTTGGACACCATGTTAGTTCATGGAGTATTGGTTCCATCAACTATTTCCTTTATTCAGAAGAGAAGACTACCTATGAGCTTTTGATTTTCCAAGGGAATCAATAAATTTTTAAGATTATTTTGTCATAAGCTAAAAAAAGAGTTTAAGGTACAGTTCTGAGGTGACAATAAAGGTATCAGAGACAGCCTTCTACAGATGATGAGAAACCAGGAAAGATATTTCACCTACAACATTACCTTTTTTAGATCTAATGTTATTGTATAAGGTCAGAAATTACTGATCAGACTATAACTTTACTTAATTTCCTAATTTTAATCCTTCCCCATCCCAAACCCTTAGTACCACAAGTTGAAAGGATGTTAAACACACTATCTTTTATTCTGATATTGTAGACCTCTTAGGCAAAGGATAAGGTCATCAATTTAATCTTTCCTTGGTTTTATTCATTAATGTAATCAGAAGTATAAATGTGCCATACTCAAAAATCATATTAACATGCCTAAATTATACTAATGCTTTTAAATTTAAAAAGATAATATGTGTATATTAGCAGCCTCATATCAATAAAAGGTATAGAGAGCATTGATAATAAATACATTATGGGTAGTGATATGTCATCAATGGAAATCCAACTTAGATAAATGCCTTTTTTGGTTTTGCTAATTAATGTTGCAAACATTAGATGTGTATGTTAGGCAGATAAAATATTTATCTTTATTACATAGGTATTGCCATATGTAATGCAAACACAGTTGAACCTCCATAGCTAGCCACCTCCTTACATTGACCACCTCCTTAAGGTCCCCTAAATTTCATAGAGCAGACAACATGCATCACATGTATGTATCAGTACGACAGGCCTCATTCCTTATGTTGACCACCTCTATAGGTTGACCAGTTTAGTACAGTCCCTTGGGTGGTCAACTTACAGAGTTCTACTGTATTTGAACACAGTTTTATAGAGTGCGTTCCCAAGAAATATTTTAAATAGCATTTTAATTATCAACCAATTTTTAATTATTGAATTTTATCAAT
>NW_003852417.1:9213822-9217237 GCF_000181295.1 Otolemur garnettii
CACAGCACTCTACCCAGCGGGAAAGCTTGAGGCTCTGTCTCAAAAAAAAAAAAAGAGAAATTAAGTAGAAGTTTTCAAAGCCCCTTTCAAAACTTTAATAACTTGTTTCGTGCAGTATCAGTATATCATTTAATGATTGAATAAACTTTATGAGGAAATAGTGGGCATCAATAAATGTCATCTTACACTTTATCTCTTGTTTCATGTCAAAATTATATATTTGGCCTATACAGAAAAAGAGATTTTGGGAGGGTATAAGAAAAAACATTTTGAAATGGATTTCATACCTTCCTCAGAAGTAGAATGCATTAATCCTTCTTCTGATGTTCCTGAACAGCAATACTCATCAGGAACTTCCTGTTCTCCATTATTGGGAGAATTTTTCCATTTAAATAAACTTTGGTGTCTTTTATCCAAGTTAGGACTTGCTGTCGTGTCATAGAATGAGGAAGATGCACATGTTTTGTTGACTGCGACCATTTTCGAATCCTTTTCTATCTGTATTTTTACCCTCTCAGCATCATTATTTTCTCCATAGTAATTTTCTTGCACAGTGTTTGTTTCCATAGTGCTTAGAATTTCATTTTCCTTACTAATTTCATGAAACATGTGAAGTTCTGCAAGTACTAAATCAAATTTACTCTTCATCTCAAAAGCATTTACTATTGTCAGAGCTTCTGTGGATAAACATTGAGCAGTTAAATCCTGTAAACATTCATTGTTCCCTTCACTCAAACTAGTTTCAAACTGATGATTAACATACAATGGAGAGTTATTCTTCAGATGACAATGCTTTAAATTAGCTAACTCACTTTCTTCCAAAATACTATCGTATTCGTTTCTGTCAGCTATGTAATTTTGAATGACATACTTAGTTTCTTCCACATTTATTTTCTTATTTGTTAATGAAACTGACTGTAAAGAAAACATGCCATCCATCTGAAAAAAACTATCTTTCTCTTCCTTTTTTCTCTTAACATCTTTGCGAATAGGGTCACTATTTGTTAAACTTTGTGCCGTGACTTTTACTTCATCCTTTAAAAGTAAGTCATATTTTTTTCCCTCTGTTTCACTTAGTAAATTTTCAAAATTTAGCCTCTGAGATATTGTCATGGTATTAGTCTGTTCACTATGTGTTATGTCATTGCTTGCTGGTGTAAGCTGTTGCCTAACATTGTAGAAATCTTTCAATATGCACTTAGAATTATAGCTTCTGAACTTATTATATTCCTGTTTTCCTTCAGTATCTGAGACTTGGTTGTGCATATTTACTTCACAATTTTTTTCATTAAAATATCCATGGTTGTTCTGCATAATTTGAGGACCAGACCTAAGATGTATTTTAACATTGTCAGAACAACAGTGAGCCCAATTTTCCACATTTATGGGTTGCTCCGAACACATCATAGTACCATCAGTAATTTCTTTTATCAGAGACATTTCTTCTATATCATCAAAATCCATTAAAAGAGGAATTTTTTCATACGTTTCAAAATTTGGAAAATGAATATTTTTAGCTATCCTACTGAAGGAATTGATTTTCTTTTTCTTAGACCCTTCAAAAATTTTAGTGTCAAATAGCTTTCTTTTCTTTGGCATAGATTTCATCTTATCTTCTAATAGTCTGGCAGAAGTTAAAATCTTTACTGGATATGCAGTTTGATTTTCCACTGAACTATTTTTTGGATCATTTAAATACACTATCCATTTGAAAATGCATTTCCCTTCTAATTCAAAGTCATTTTCAATTCTCGTGAAAAAGTCAAAGTTATTGAGCAAAAAAAATATGTTGGTTTTCAACATGATATTTAAAAGTTCTGAAAAACTGGCACCTGAATATTTGCTTAAAATGCCACTCTCTACATTGACATTCATATTTCTGATTATTAAGCTTTGAACACCAATTAACTTTTTGCACTTCAAAATTTTATACCAGGTTAAAATACTATTATCTTTTTCATTTCCTAAAATACTTTGACAGAAATGAAACATGTCTGTAATGAAACTTTCAAAAATGTTGCTTAAATGAAAGTTTTTGTGCATATTATATCTCATTGTCAGCATGTTATCATTTTCTCCTTTACCACTTGACCAAATAATTTTTATAAAAGCTTTTTGATTTCCCAGCAGTCCCAGTAAAAAAAGCTTTGATTTTCTTACATTCCCAACTTCCGTGCAGTGAAAATCTTTGTTGCTTGAAAGGTCTGTTTCTAATAATGTTAGGAAATTCAATTTATCTCCAGTTTTTTTCAAATTTTCACAGTTACTCTTACAATTATTTGTAAACCAACAATTTTCCCTGTTTTGTCTCAAAATGTGTCTAATGTTACAGCCCCAGCTTTGAGATTTTTCCAGCTTGGTAGGTATGTAACGGTCCCAGCATGTTTCTCCTCCTTCCCAATTTGTATATTCTGGTGTTAAAATGAAATTCTTGTTAAAATCTTTTACATCACACTTAATACTACAGGAGTTATAGTATTTTGAACTGATCAAGTCTTTTTTTCTCACGCAAGTATTTTGGCTTCCGAATGATGGGTGGTTACTTTCATAACATTCAGAAAAAATATTTTTTGCATCTACAATTTTTTTATCATCTTGTAACTTTCGCTTCTTAACATCAGGTCTATTTTGGGAACAGTAAATGTTTGTGAAATCCCTAACATATGCCTCGTTTTTGTCATTCTTTTTCTTTGCTGTTTCCTTTAAATAGACAGAGGACATTTTGCTATTTAAATCTGTTGGAAACTCAGGGACACTTATTGTGCTGCTATCTCTAAAATAGCTGGGTTTAGCAATTTTGAAGCTGGGCTGCTTTTGAGATTTTGATATTTTTAGTATGGATGATGAAACGTTATTTTCATTTTTATTTGATGGCATAACACTGTCAGCTTTACATCTGTTCTTAAGTTCATGAAATGTTGATTTCGTTTCCTTGTAAAAGGTAACGTCTAAAAATGGATTTTCCGTATGTCTTATGTAACTATTATCTTTTTGAACACTGTCTCTTCCTTGGACCGAAAGCTGTTTTCCGTCCCCGTGTTTAACTCCCTGTGTATCGTGTAGGGAGGTGTTGGGCAGAAGCTGACCAACTTTTGCCTTAGAGCTGTCACCACCGTGGCCCCTAAAAATCTCTCTGTCATGAAGTTCTGGTTCAGAAGCCCTTCCTGAGGCCCTTAAATCAGCATCGAAACTTCGGGAGGGGGGAAACTGCAAACACCTGTCCAGTTGGGCTTTGCGTTTTGGGCACGCCGGAGTACGGATCTGCTCCCTACTGACTGATTTCTCCACACAGGAATCTGTGGAGTTATCAAAAAAAGCATTCCTCGAAACAAGGAGCAGCGTCAAGGGTCTGGACACTAACTCCCAGAGTTTTTCCCTCTCAGACAGTCGAGGCACCAAAGGGAGCCGCCACTCC
>NW_003852417.1:9217543-9235391 GCF_000181295.1 Otolemur garnettii
CAGCCCCGCCCCACCCCTCCCCCATCCACCCCCGCGCGTCCGAGTTGTCTCTCCCTCAGAGCGTGGAGCGCCCGGGGCGGGTCTTTGCCTATTTTTAGCTTCTGCTTCTAATGTCAGGGCAGTAGCTGAAGTAAATACTTTCTTCCCTCTCTCAGAATTAGGAGGAAATGTCACAATCTTTTCTGAATGGAAACCACTCTTTTTTAAAAATTCTAAAATTCTAAGTTTTCCTCAGGAGCAGCGTCCCCAGGGCGGGCGAGCGACCTGTCCCGTGAGAGTGTGTGGCTCGCTCAGACCACGTCCCGCTGTGTCTGGAAACACTTTGTCACCTTCCCAGGGGCGTTTAAAATCATACTAAAATCAGACTTGGCTTCACTCATAGGGTTTGTTTGAGCTGAAGGAGTCCCTGGTACCCACCATCAGAAGGTCTGAGGGAAGAGTGTGGAAATTGTTCTCCTGAGAGTGATTAGTCTTCCCTTGAAACTGTAAAAAATAATAATGATTTTCATACATGCTGTAGGGATTTCTTCCCGAATATTGTGGCTACGATTATTTAGAGATAAAAAGTATACGTTAACGACTCCTCTTAGTGTAAACAGCCCAATAATACACTTCTGGCTCGCACCTGAGAACGAATTTTTTAAATGCTATTTCTTCTTTTTTCCTCAGCTTTTAGAATTCTTTCTTTATGGTTTCCAGTCAAATCTGATTTCGGTGAACTCTATGATCATAACGAAGGGAGTGATTTTCACGCTGTTTATGATCGTGTACGTGTTTATTAAGAAACGTGTAATTCCTGCTCCTCGGGAATCCAACACGCTCCCTCCCCTTGGCGGTGGCTTCAAAGTTGTCGCGTTTTCTGTTAAACTTTGTAGGAACTACAAGAACGTGCGACGGGAACCCTGATTTCCGAGCTCCCGGGAGCATATGTAGCAATAAAGGGGTGGCAAACTCCTTTAGGCAGTGAGGTGGTTCTCTGCCTCTTGTCTTTGAAACGCCCTTAGACGCAGTGTGGGGACTTCAGCTGATAAATTCCCCGGGAGAAATGTTTACTCGAATCTGCAGAAAGCCTTCCCGCCGGAGCACTTCATCACCCTGCAAAGGGAAGGACAGGGCAGCGGTTCAGTTTACAGGGCAGTGAGCTCTCCCGGGGCGGCTGCCACAGCTCTTAGATCCCCTTGCTTTTTAGCCCGGCTTCTCCCCAAATCCGCATTCCCTTCTGATGCAGTCTGTGCTGTGCTGTGGCCAGCCAGCAAGGACCGACTTGTGTACAGGGAGCTTGGGGAATGTAACTGGTGCACCAGAGTGATGTTAGGGGCAGGTGGTGTTCTTTTTAAGCTGTAAAAAAAAAAGTGCCATTGTTTGTAGTTTCTGTTCTAGATTGATCTGTAACTTGTTTGATTATTTCTTCAGCTTGGTAATTTGCCCTCACACCACTATTTAATAACTAGGCCTTGCTTAGCGATTAAAAGCAGATAAAACCCAGAAGTATGACATTTAATTCTACCATTGTGTGACAACTGTGTCCCAGACACTGTTAGGTGCACAAAAATGTGTAAAGTTAAGGGTTTTTTACCCTGAAGAAACTTACAGCAATGAAGACCCAAAGTGGAGTCTTTTCTTGAATTTACTAATTTAAATATTATGCTAGTGGCCTGGTCATGGCCGTTTCAAATGGTAACTATTAAAACAACAAGTGTTTTAGCCTTCGTTTTTTTAAAAAAATACTTACCTTAAAAATGGTAACTGATAAATGCAGAAAGTTGTGTTTTCAACTCGTGATAATCAAAATATAAGGAGATTTATTTAAATCTCCCCCACATTCCAAAGCCTATTTCAAATGTCACATTTTTGAATATCACTCTACCTGCCCTTTCTTGAAAAGCATTTGTTTTTCTTAATGACAATAAAGTGAGCTTTATGGGTGGCAGCTATCTGATTTAGTTTGATGTCTTATTATAGTTCAAACCTGAATGAATGAAAAAATGAATTCATGAGATCAACCCCATACTAACAATATGGCACAATATCCTAGTAAAGTTAGAAACTCACTCAGTACTTTGGGAAACCCCATACTAACAGTATGGCACAATCTCCTATTAAAGTTAGAAACTCATTCAGTACTTTGGGACACCTAAGGCCTAATGTCCTTAGCATGGCATACTACACCCTCACAAGTATCACCTACCTATATTTTTTAGCTTCCCTATTTTTTTTATAATCTTCCTACGTCAGAATGTTTATTTTCTTGATATTCCTTGCATGTTCTCCACATTCTTCCCTTTCTCCAGCAGGCAGATTCCTATTAAGCCTTAAAAAAATTCTACCCAAAAGTTATTTTAACTGCAAAAACTTCTCTACCTCCTCCCTGATTTATCCAATCCCTGGACAGAACTACTTGCATACTCATCTATGTTCCTACAGAAATTTATTTCTAACTTAAAACATCTTATTGTATTGAGTTGTTTATGTATCCCCTCCACTACATTGTATTAATCAGGACAAGAATTTATTCATTTTTATATCCCCTGTCACTCCCATTAATGAAAATGAATTAAATGGCTTTACAGTTATTATACATTTGCCAATCCAAAAGGATTTTGTGATGTCTTAAAAGTGCTTTAGGTTCTATTTTTTTTTTTTTTTTTTTTTTGCTTTGGTTCTGTATGTTAAAGTGAAGGCTTGCTTTTATAATCACGTTAAAATACATTTCACATGAAAATTCTGCTGAATTAAATCACTGTAACAAAACTTAGCTTTAAATATTAGGTTTTTCTAAGTTTTTATTTTATTTATTTATTTTATTAAATCATAGCTGTGTACATCAACGTATTTATGGGGTATGATGTGCTGGGTTTATATACAATTTGAAATACATTAAACTGGTTAACATAGCCTTCACCACACTTTCTTAATTATTGTGTTGACATTAATACTCTACACTTAGTATGTTTGACATGTACCCTTGTAAAATGCACATAGGTGTGGTCCGACCCATTACCTTAACAATATTTAAGTTTCATGGTAGTACCAGAGTTGTGATATTGCAGTTTTTCTCTTTTACTACCTTTAATAAACCATGTAAGAAATGAATAAATATGCTAAACCTAAAACTTTGTTTACTAATGAAAGATAACAAAATATATTTTAAATAGTAAGAACCATTACCTAAAATATTTAAACCAAACACAGCAGAGAGGAAGACATCACTTTCTAAAGCTATTTAACATAAATATGGCTACCAATAACACAAATAGTACTTTTTAATCAATGATAAGCACAAAGTAGGAAATAATTAAGAAAACTATGGTACTGTACCTATTCACGTATGTGATTAATCTTTCAGCAGAGCAATAATGGTACTTTATAAACAAGTATCATCTTAAATGTGATAATGTATATGCAGGTGCTTTGAACTGTAAAACACTGCCTTATTCACAATTTTCATTAGTGGAGAGTTATCTACCCATTTCTCTTAAACCACAAATTCTTAGAGTTTATTCCTAACTTTCTTTTCTTTAACTGAATTTGCCCAAATCTCTATGTAGACATTTATCAAATCTTATTGATTCTGCATCAAAAAATGAGCCTGAAATAAATACTCTCTTCTTTATCCATATTTCCACATTATTTTAAAGCCCCATCCTATTTCTGTGACTATTGTAATGAACTGTTCATCAGTATACCAGTCTTTCTCCTCAACTTCTGCCTAGAACTATTGCCTGAGTTTTCTTCTTTTAAAAAATTGTTATGTTACTTTCTTACTTAATAACTTTGATACTTACCGAATGAAATATAAACTCTTTAATTTAGCATATAAATTTCTTCATAGTTTCACTTCAAACTATTTTTTTTATATATTTCACTCCAAGTTACCACAGAAAGACTTGCTTTCCTGCACACTAAACTTCTGGTCTACCCTTAAATAGCTCATCATCACATAAGGCCTTTCCATGGTTTCAGTCTTAAACGTATGCTAGCTCATTTGCCTACCAATAGGTAAAAGTCTAACTTACAATGTCCTGCAGTGGCTCCAACATTTACAATCAGCTTGTAACCACAGTTTTATATGTTGATTGTTCTTTTTTACTTCTGAACTCCTTAATGCAATATTTTATTTTTTGCATGCTTAGCTAGTTAGAAATGAATGACTTTTTCCTAAGCTCTAAGCATTGGAAAATTAGGTGGGAAATTTTAAACTACTTACAACATACATTTGATATTCTAATAAATTTCATCAACAATTAAAAGACTCACTAAAATGAAAATTTGTATTGTATTCTACTGGAATTCATGTGATTGCAAATAACACCTCTTTTAAAAATAGTACTGAGTTCTTTCTCAATCTTTTGAAAGAATCTTTTCAAGATTTTGAGACAATGAAATGTCTGTTTTTTTAATCATATAAAGTTACTTAGATTTCTGGCTCAGTGCTTGTAGCATAGTGATTACGGCGCCTGCCACATACACCAAGGGTGGCAGGTTTGAACCCAGCCCCCACCTGCTAAACAAAGACAACTGCAATAAAAAATAGCCTGGCATTGTAGCAGGCGCCTATAGTCCCAGCTACTTGGGAGGCTGAGGCAAGAGAATTGCTTAAGCCCAAGAGTTTGGGGTGGCTGTGAGCTGAGACATGATGGCACTCTATCAGGGGCAACATAGTGAGAGACTCTGTCTCAAATTTAAAAAAAAAAAAAAAGTTAGATTTCTTTCTCCTTTGGTACAATGGTTTTGCTGACATGAGTCACTTTGTTTGGCTGGTTGCACAATAAATATTTACATAACTATTTTTTATTTAAAATTTCTAAGGTGTTATATATATTTACATTAAAACAAAATACATTTAATATGAAAACTATGCTAAACGTAAGTTAATTTTTTTATCAGAAAACAATTTAGAATAGCAGTTGGGTATGTAGGGTTGAATCATATTAAATTTGAATCTATAGTACACTTTTTCCTAAAGGTATAACCTTTCTAAAAAACAAGAAGTAGCTACGATAAAGTCAAATCTACCTCATTGGTTGCTATGTATATTAAATGAAATATACTATGCAAAGCACTCAGAAGAGTGCTGGGCATATAAATCAGTGTTCCTTAAAGATTTTTTAAATTATGATAGTTATTATTATCAAAATCATAGTGTGCTGAGCTGGCTCCCAAAGATTTGGATGAGCCACACACTTGGGTAACTTCATGTGGGTAGCTAAGTGTGAGCCGTAAAGGAAATACACCATCTAATATCACTAATATTGACAAATGCTATAGATCAGAGACTTTCTTTCTCTTTCTTTCCTTTTTATTTCTTTCTTCCTAGAAAGCAAGTTATTCAACAATTAACAGCATAGTATTACATCCAACTCTATCTTATAATATTCCAGCTACATTACTATGTGAATCATTTCCACTATAGGGTTGTAGTTATAGTTGTCTGTATCAGAAAATTCAATTTACTCTATATTTGATGCCAAGACAAATATCAAAACATCAAAACTTTAAAAAGAAAACTGGTGTTAATTGGTTTTCACCTGGGGAGGGGGTGCGGGAGGGGAGGGGAGAAGGGCAGATGGGTGGTGGGAGGGTAACTGGAAAGATCACGTATATGGTTTGTCTAACAAGGGTACAAGTGAATTTTTCTAGAACTACAGTATAAATGTTTTAACACAATAACTAAGTAAATGACACAAAGTCTATGTTAACCAATCTGATGAAAATATTTCAAATTGTATATGAAAACACTACACTGTACCCCATGTTTGCATTAATGTACACAGCTATCATTTAATTAAAAAAATTTGTTTTCATCTCATTTGATACCTTATTTATGAGGGGTGAGTCCAAAATTTACCACAAATAAAAAAGTAACTGTTTCTGTATTTTAACTTTGCTTATAGTTCCATGATTTCAGAATGGAAATAGCTTCCATTCAGGGGAAAACAATGGATCAAAAGAATGCTTCCTCCATCATTATCTAGGGCAGAATATAGTTACTGCTTACTATCAATCAATAATCATTGACAATCGAATAATAATCTGGTCTTCAAAGTCCTTTTAAGGGGATGCTATCATCTGATGATTTAACTCTCCTTTGATTTAAATATCTGTCGTGTTCAAGGAACTGTGTCTCATGGTGAAGTAAATACTATAACATGAGAGATTTACTCCTTGGCCCTAAAAAATTCATTCTAAGAGGAAACATGTATTAAAGAGATAACTAACAATATATGGCTTCCTTAATCAGGCTGCTCACACCTTAGTCCTAGCTATTTTCCAGCCTTATCTCTGGCCCCTTCATTCTCCTTTCCTCCCCTTCACATTCTGTCACACAAAACTACTTGCAATTCCCAAGACACACATGTATTTTGTTGTTCTGTTGTTCAGTTCAGAAGACACCTCATGAGCATCTATTATACGCAAAGCACTATGTTAGGTATTAGGGATTCCAATATAAAACATGTTCTTTTTTTCTCCCTAAGAATTTACACTAACAGGGAGAGAGACATACAGCATTTATTTCAATATTATGGGATAAGTGCCTCAGTAAAGTTATGTGACACTGAAGAAAGACAGCCAAACATAGTCTGGAGGTTTAGGGGAGATTTTCAGGAAGAAATGATGCCCAGAAGCTGATTCTCAAAGAGTATATTCATTCATTTCATTCCTATAGGCCTATAGTTTTCCGTAAAACTCCCTTATTTTTCTGTGCTAATCAACAATTGATTCATATTCCATAGCATTTCAGACACAGATTGTAAAGCCTTATAAATTGTATAATAATCACATTTGTAATGTACTATTTCCTCCACTAAATTATTAGTTCCTTTAGACTTGAAATACTTGTTTATCTTTGTATTTCTAGCATTTATCATGGAATAAATACAATAGGTAATAATTTTTAATTGTTAGGTTGAACATATACCAAATAAGTAATATATTTTAAGGTACTATTAAAAAATAAACACTATAGAAATTTCGAGAAGGAGTAAATCAATTCTAGATAAATAGACAAGGAAGGCTTCACAGAGAGAATACTGAACTGTGTCTTAAAAAATAAGAACTAGGAAACATCAGGAGAGAAAACAAAAATTAGCCTGAAGTCCAGAAAAATAAAGCTTTACTTTCTCAGAAACAAAATAATGGAAAAAAAGTTCTAGCATTGAACTGAGAGGTAGAAGTCAAAATGAATTGATCAGGAAAGCCACTGACTACAGGAAGATGAAAATAAGTGAGGGCCTGGAAGAAACTGAGCACTGTTTTTAAACATTAAATTTAAATATAGGCTATAATAGAGTAACTTACCTATCCTGATTGTAGTATGTGTCCCAGGATTTCTCTAATTGTAATGAATGGGTTTGGTATATTCTACATAACTGAATTTGCCATGTTTTCTACATCAGTGGATTTTAAAAAAGGAAGATTAACCATTGACAATGTAACCAAGGCCAGGACCTTCCTGAGCTTATTTTCAAAGCTATCTTGCAAAGGCTCAGTGCCCGTAGCTCAATGGGCTGTGATACCATAGCAATCTACTGAGGGTGACATAGTGAGACCCTGTCTCCAAAAAGAAAAAAAGAGAGGTTCTATCTTGCAAAAAGAGAGCCAGGAATCTTAGAAAGTAGGGAAGGGAATATAACACTGGAGAATGAGGGGAGAAGCATTAATTCCCATTAATTATAATTGTCACACAGTTCTATTAAAGGACAAGTCTTATAACATTTGTTGTCTTATCTAGTAAGTACTTATCATGAATAGAAAAGAAGGGAAGTGGCAAAATTTCACTTTGCAACTTTGCCTGAGGCCAGTAATGCTAACCACTCATTAACTATGGTTTCATATAAATTTTCAAAAGCTAAATCCATGATCTTTGGAGACTCTAAAGCTGACTTTCTGAAAAGTTATATAGCCCATACCTAGGAAAATGTTACATGTGGCATCATTCATCACTAGCCCTTTCTGCAACTCTTGTCCTCTAGTATAGACCTACAAGAAAAGCATAGGGTTTCCATCACAGTAGTCAAAACTACAACAACTGCACTGCTCAAAAATCTGCCATTTCTGTATTTGCTAGAGGCTTAAGAGAATTACAAAACATTTTTCCACTTTTTTAAAATAAAAAATGTAGTAAACTCTAGCAAGAAAACTAGTTCAAAATTTAGACTGTTTTTTCTCTATTGCTTTTCAGGAACGAACACTATAAATTTGAATTAATTTAAATGGAAGTCATAGTAAGAACTTGAAAGTGAGGAGTAGTAAGTCTGGAAATCTACTGAGATGCAATATGGAATAGCAGTTGAGAACATAACAGTACGGACTCTGTACCCCCAAAGTTCTCATGCTTTAATCTTCTACTCTTTAACTTGGTGGTGCGTTTTCTTTGTGATAATTCATTGTCTTGTACTTTTAGCAATGGTTTCCTTTTCTGTCTGTAATTTCTACTTCCAGAAAGAAAGAATGAAGAAAAAAAGGGAGAGGGGGAGGAGAAAGGAAGGAAAGAAGGGAAGAGGGGAAGAAAGCATGGATTCTGGAATTAAAATGTCTGGATTTGAATCCTAGTTCCACCTCTTTACTACATCTATGTGCTTTAGGGCAAACTCCTTAACCCTGCGTGCCTCAGTTACCTCAACTGTGAAATTAGGATGATAGTAATACTACCTGGGTCGTGTGGTGGCTACTGGGCTTTTATGAGTTAATACATGTAAAGCCATAGAATAGTATTTCATAATAGTAAGTTATTTGAAAGTGTTTACAGTTGTTAATAGTGTAAACCATTCACGTCTTAAACCATTCTAGAATAAGAATCTTTAGACCATCCTAAAAGCTGATTTTCTTTCCGACTCTTCAGACTTCAACTTCTTTCAGACTTTTTTGGTACATCTAATTGCTCAATTTTTTTTTCTTTCCTTTATTTCCCATAGGAAATAACTCTACCATGCAGGCTGTTTTCTCTGTAAATTAAACATAAAAGGGAAAGGGATTAAAATACAGACCACTGGCTATTTCCAAATATATTAACTGTCTTTATTGACATAAATCTATTACTCTGCTTTTCATAATATGCTATTCATTATGCTTTTAAAATGTCTGTTATGTGTATTTATTCATTAATTCTCATTTAAGAATAATTAAGTTGGTAATTTTTATGACTGTGCTTCCTGATTTTTTTTTTGTGCCTCAGTTATCATCACTTATAGTTTGTTTTAATGGCTTAACTAAACATAGCCAAATAAGACCATAAATAAGGACTTACCAGTATATACTCTGAGAACCCAGCTTTTATTCAGTGAAACAGTCAGTAAGAATTAGTGTCAGAGCAGCCTACTCTCAGTACTTAGTGTCCTCTTGGCAGAAGATGTCCAGGCACGGCAGTGTCAAGTCCAGCCTCCTGGTTCTACTTTCCTGGTTCTCTAGCTCTTCAGAAGGGAAAAAAGTCACAGTAAGCCTAATAAGAAAGAGTGACCATAGGAACAATCTCACACAAGTGGCTTTTTATTATAAAATGGAACAAGTCTGTCTCTGAAAGTAGGAAGAGACTGACTTATTCCCTTACTCCCTGGCTCTCTTAGGATTTTTCCTTTTATTGACCCAGTCCAGGGGAGGGGTCTCAGGAGGTGTAGGATGTTTCTAAATGATCAACAGGTGTCCTCAATTCCATCTGCACATGTAAGAGCTCCCTCTCCCTCCAGAAGGGGGTAAGGGGAATTTCCATATTGACAAAGTATTCCCTCCTTCCTCATAGGTAGCAGTTGCTTGGAACAAGATTAAGGATGGGGCTTCACCAAAAGACCAGGAGGATAAGTCTTGCCCTTATCCTTCTTTCCACATGGGACAATTGCTTGAGACATTTGGTTGATATCAAAGCAGGGCACCCTTGCTCTTGAAGAGCTGAACATCCGATCTACCTAATATTAGTACATATTATATATTCAATATTATACCATGTGCTATACAAGAAAGTGATACTCAAGACAAAGCATTACCAATAACAAACATTTAATAACAATATAAAAGTTTTTTAAAAATTGTGTGTAATTTTTATACCCAAATAATATATACTTTTTTATTTAAAAGAGTTAAGTTATTGAAAATTGGAGTGGGCCTAAAGGCACCATAGTAAATAATTATCATTTGGATTTGAGCAGAAAGTATTACAGACAGGAACAGCATGAAAATAGACACAGATACAAATACGTTTGGCCAATAGTGAGCACCCAAGTGTGTTGGAGAGAGAATGTTCCTGTAAGAGGGAAAGGAAGAAACTCTGGAAAGATAGAGATCAGAGCATTCATTACCTTGAATGCCAGGCTAAGAAAATGTCAACTTGGATGGAGCTGGAAAATGTTCTTCTTAGCAAAGTATCACAAGAATGAAAGAAAAAGTATCCAATGTACACACCCTTGTTATGAAACTAATTTATACCTTTTATATGAAAGCTATAACCTCATAACAGCCTAAGAATATGGCGTGGGGAGGGGGAATGGGTGGAGGGAGGGGGATTGGAGGGATCACTTCTGAGGTTTATCTTACAAGGGTACAAGTGAATTTTTCTAAGAGTAGAATGTGAACATTTTAAAACAGTAACTAAGAAAATGACATGAAGGCTATGTTAACCAGTTTGACGGAAGTGTTTCAGACTGTGTGTGAAAACCCCACACTGTACCCCAGAAGTGCATTAATGTACATAGTTACCATTCAATAAAAAAAAAAGAAAGAAGAAAATGTTGACTTTATTCCATAGGCAAGATGATATTTATGGGTTTTTTCCAGAAGGATGATATATTTAAAACAGCATTTTAGGAAATCTTATATAGTAGCCACATTCATGATGAGATGGAAGCAAGAGAATACTATCACTAGCAGAAATTAGTCTAGATAAGAAGCCAACGCAATAATACTACATGTAACCAGAAACGTTAAGGTCTGTGTTGAAGTATCAACCATAGGAATGAGAAAGAAGAAAAACAGATAGCAATGCTATCTTTAAGAAATTATCATTAGAACTTGGTTATAGCTGCTTTAGGAGAAGGACTTAGTGATTATTTCAAGATCTCAAACCCACTTGACTAGGAAAATAAACAGATCATTAATAGGAGAGAGGAAAGAAAAAGTTAGGCTTGCCTAAAAGTACACCATAAGGATAAAGGTGAGAAGTTTGGATTCAAGCGCACTGCCTTGAAGAACTGCTAGACTTTTATTGCCAGTTGTGTAAACATAGAGCTCAACCTTGGCTAGGGATTATAAATGCAGATGATTTTATTTTCATATGTGTATTAAAATGAATTGGCATATTTGTGAAGGGCAGAAACCCTAGAACTTCACTCTCCCAGCTCACTGTTGTCACTATTGTTCTATCCATTGTCATAGGCAAAACAATATAATTTATACTTAGTGCTACTTGTATATGCTATCACATGACACCCATATTCTTTGTGGGCATAGAAATCTCCTAACACTTTATGGCAAAAAAAGACCTTTTATCTTTCTTCACTGGCATGTTTGACTTGGTTTTAAAGAAATAATTTCAAATTGTAATCCTTGTTTTAATGAAGTCTGATTTTGCCTGTATTGAAAGCTGGTATAATTTTTACTGGGACACACTACCCTCAAAATGCTTTTAATTGGCAACTTCTTGAAGTGTTAATTTTATGACTTTGGAAATAACTTCCCAAAAGTATGTTTGAGTATGGGTTGGTGGCAAATAATCTTAAAATCAGCAGTTTACAGATTTCAACATTATCTTCATATAGACAATCACTCTTAAACATAAAAATATGTAACATTTTCCTTATAAATAAAAAAGGGAAGACTTTAAATCTTTAAATACCTTGAAAAGCTATGATATGTTCAAGGGAAATTATAAAATGAACAGATAGAGAAAAAATAAAGTCTAGCACAATCTTCATTTGTCAGTAGCAAAAAGATGTGAGGACTACTACATAAAAAAGAACATAAACATTATTCTTGGCTTTCGAATGATTACACTGGTTGCCAAAAGATGGTTCCATTGTCTACTGCCAATTGTAAGAACTGTTGCCCAATCAAATAATCCTAGAAATTGTTTCTTTCAAGTCTAATTTCCTTTCTTTCATCAATCCAATGGAAATTTACTCAAACATTAAGTTGCTTTTTGCTGAATACTTTTTTTTTTTGAGACAGAGTCTCATTATGTCACCCTTGGTAGAATGCTATGGCGTCACAGCTCACAGCAACTTCCAACTCTTGGCCTTAAGCAATTCTCTTGCCTCAGCCTCCTGAGTAGCTGGGACTACAGGTGCCCACCATAACGCCCGGCTATAAATACTTTTATAAGATATACCAACATACTGGTACAAACCTGTCTCACACATGAAAAAATATAGTCACCTGTTAGATGTCAAATTTTCTCTATATACATATATCACAACATCACATTGTACCCTATAATTATAGTTCTAATTTGTCAACTAATAATAAAAAACTACTTAAAAATGTTTTTTCCCTTGAAAATCAGTTTGAGAAGAACTGTTTTCCAGTTTTGAATACTATAAGTGGAGAACTGTGTATCATGTCTACTGTATCAATTATGAGAAAAATTATTAAATTATAAAAATAATCTTCCCCAATTGAATTCCCAGTAGAATTTTAATTCTTATAGATAATAAAATCATAGAAAAATAACTCACTGAGAATGAAAACTAAAGAGATAGGAAGAGAAATTAATCAACTGAATAATTGTTGAAAACTATTATGAATTAGGAATTTTGAATAATGAAAGTAGAAGCATAAGACACCACTTCTACACTAAGAACCTTTCCAATATAGCAGGATTCTAAAATCCAAAAAGAAAAAAAAAATACTTCTACACTAAGAACCTTTCCAATATAGCAGGATACTAAAATCCAAAAAGAAAAAAAAAAGATACTTCATTGATAGTTCATTTACCTTAAGACTACTGGAAATTGAAAAGAAAAAAGAATAGCACTCTGGAATAGATAATCAGGGACGTCTTCATAAACAAGACCTTGAAGAAAACGTGGGAAATATGGGGGGAGGAACAAGACAGCAGACTAGAAAAAATAGGAAATACACAGTTACACAAATTAAGCAATGCATTATACTCTAAATTATTGATGAAAATTTGCTAATCTGTTATAAAATTTCACATCTGAGGGTACAAATTTGGGTGGGGTGCTGGGAATACCATAGATTATAGGTTGTAGGATCACTTTGGTTTGAAAATACTCTTAGTGAGTGAGGGGATCTTAAAGGGTTCTAGAAATCACTGACACAGCCTATTACTTGCCCCACTCCCAGTTTACCCCCACAGAAGAAAAGCATTACCTTAATCACCAAAGAGGACAATTCTCTCTCTGAAGGAGAAAGACTAACATAAATCTGAGGATATTCACCTTCAGCATCTTTCCACTCAATTATAGTCTTTGAATCAAATGTGCAACCAAGTAATAGCACGATTCTTCCAATAGGAGGAACCAAAAGGAGATACTCAGAGGAGAAAATAAAAAGTACACTCACCTGACAGCATTAGGAACATTGTGTCTTAACATCAGTCACTTTCCTGGATAAAGCTTTCTTAGTTTCAAAGTGTTTCTACAATTTATCTTAGCAGCTGCTAGAGCAACACTGTCTCCTCAGATGAGACTTGGTCCTCCCTGAAGACGTAAATAGAGTAAGGTTACTGTATTCTGTCCTCTAGACCAAAGTGGCAAATAGTCCACATAACTTTGAGGATAAAAAGTTTAAGCATAAATAATATCATTAATGACTCTTTATCTTAGATTGATGATAATAAGTGAAAGTTTCAATTAAATTCCCTATAAAAGTTTATTTTTAAAAATACATGTTGAATCCATGAAGATCAAAGAATAAATTTTAGCTTTTTAAAAACTGTCCTTAATCCATCAGATTCAACCTGATTTCAAAATGGTTATGCTTTCAAGTTTTATTTATTTATTTATTTTTCAAGTAGTACAATGATGTATACAAATTTTAATAATGTTTACAGGTAGCAAGATTTTAATAGAATGTGGCCTTATGGATTTAATCTTTGAGTTATATCTATTTGCGAATGATCCTGAAGGTTATCAGGACATAGTAGTATGTCATTTTGCTGAAGCAAAAATGCAAATTGTATACAGCAATAAAGATAGTACTTGTAATTAGTACTATCTTGTAAATTAGTAAATTAGATAACCCAGTATCTGTAGCTGAATATAACTTTGTATTGTTTTTAATTGGTCATCTCATTTAATACTCCACAAGTAAGCAATAATGTGGCTATTTACAAGCAAAGCAATTTTATCTAGAGTAATATTCATATGCTGGGGGATCAAAAAGGTCTTAGGACATATGCCTCATAAATATCAAGGACCTGTAACATATTAAATAAACTGTTATTTAGTCTTAGTTTTTAAACAATCCACAATTAGCATGTTTAAACTTCTAATACTATATTGCAATCTGTGCAATCAAATAAGGCCCATAGTCGATGAGTATTTCTAAAAACATTATTTGTGTTCCCTTCTCTCCACATCCACACCAGCATCTGCAGTTTTGGAACTTTGTGATATGGAGTAATCTTACTGGGGTTAGGTGTTATCTCAAAGTGGTTTTGATTTGCATTTCTCTGATGATTAAAGACAATGAGCAATTTTTCATGTTTGTTTGGCCATTCCATTCATCTGTCATCTTCTGAGAATTTTCTGTTCAAGTCTCTTGCCCACAAAGAAATGGGGTTGGTTTGCTCTTTTCTTGTTTAATTTGAGTTCCCTGTAGATTCTAGTTATCAGGACTTTGTCAGATTCAGAACATACAAAAATCTCCTCCCACTCCAAAGGCTATCTGTTTCCTTTGTTTGTGGTATCCTTAGCTGTGCAAAAGCTTTTTAGCTTGATTAAACATGGAATTGCAAACTAATACAGCCTTTTTGGAAAGTATAGAGAATCAAATATCTAAAAGTAGACCTTCCATTAGATCCTGTAACCCCATTACTAGATATCTACCTAGAACAAAAATCATTTTGCCACAAAGACCAGAATGTTTATTGTCACTCAATTCATAATTGCCAAGTCATGGAAGCAACCCAAATGTCCATCAACCCATGAATGGATCAATAAACTATAGTATATGTATACCATGGAATACTCTTCAGCCATTAAAAAAGAGGTCAGGTGTCACTTTACATCTTTTACATTTACCTGGAAGTTGAAACACATTCTTCCTAGTAAAGTATCATAAGAATGGAAAAATAGGCTTGGCGCCTGTGGCTCAAGCGGCTAAGGCGCCAGCCACATACACCTAAGGTGGCGGGTTCGAATCTCCAGCCCAGGCCCACCAAACAACAATGATGGCTGCAACCAAAAAATGGCCGGGCGTTGTGGCAGGTGCCTGTAGTCCCAGCTACTTGGGAGGCTGAGGCAGGAGACTCACTTGAGCCCAGGAGTTAGAGGTTGCTGTGAGCTGTGATGCCACAGCACTCTACCCAGGGGGACAGCTTAAGGCTCCTGTCTCAAAAAAAAAAAAAAAAAAAAAAAAATTATATGCATCCTTAGTGAAGCGTTATATTAGTCTAATTTCAAAATATTACTTTACTGTATGATTAATATTCAGCTTTATTTAAATACTCATGAACTAGCCTAGGAAATCTTAAACAGAATTTTTATTATTTCTAGCAGTGATACCATGGTTGGCATACCTAATCTGATTTTCATGAACAACATAAAAGGTCTCTAGGGAAATTATTTTAAATGAACTCAAAACCAGACCTATGAATTTAATTCAGTTTTGAATTGGAAGACACAGGCTCAATATTATCTAACTTAGATGCAAGTTAGCAATATTAACTTACTATCTGGAATTTGCAGAAGCCTAATATTTTGAATTTTTGAATTATAAAGCTCTTTTTGGTAGATTTTTAATCTCTCTCATTTACAAATAAGGAAATCAAAGCATGAAGAGAACTTAAGTAATTTGAGCAAGACCACATCTAAAAAGTAGCAGAGTTGACTCTCAAATCCAAGTCTCCTAACCCAACCTTGGCAATTTTCACAGGAATTGAAAGAAAAAAAGAAAAGAAAATGTATTTATAGGAAAGAATATTCTTTATAGTAAACCTAACTCCCATAGGCTGTATTTAAATGCAGTTGTCCCCTGTATTAGTTTTCTAGGGCTGCTGTAACAAATACCCCAGACTTGATGACTCAAAACAACAAAAATTTCTTCTCTCACAATTCAGGAGGCCAGAAGTCTAAAATCAAAGTGTTACCAGTGTTGGTTTCCTTGGGGGATTCAGAAGGAGAATCTGCTCCACGCCTCTCTTCTAGCTTCTGATGGTTGCTGGAAATCTTTGACATTCTTTGATTTGTCTATAACTCCATTGTCTGTTCTGTACAGTCACCTGACATCCCCCCTTGTATATCTCTTTGTGTCTCTGTGTTTTTCCTTTCTTTATAAGGATATTAGGCATTTTTTATTACGGATCCACCCTAATCCAGTATGATCTCATCTTAACCTATCTAATTCTGCAAAGAATCTATTTCCAAATAAGGTCACATTGTGATGTTCTGGGTGAATATGATTGTGGGGCGAAACTATTCAACCCAGCATATCATCCTGCTTAAATGGTAATAAAGGAAAGTTAAGAAATACTTTTTCTATCCTAAGTTAATTATCTCTTTATTGGTTTATGATTTTTAAAAGGCATTTTAACATTATACAGATAATTAAAAAGAATTCTGAATTTGAATTCATCACAGTCCTTTCATGGACTGACCAAATCCAAATAATTTCAAAATTAGGACATGCTTTCCTAATTCCTCAGAGTTTATCATACTAGATATGATGCACTATTTAGTCATAAAGAATTAATTAAACATAAAGAATTACTAATTATATTTGCCTTTTCTAAAAAAAAAAAAAAAAAAGCATTTTTTTGTAGTCATTAAGAGGTATATAATTTTCCTGGTGCTTGATTTCCTCAACAGCTAAATTGAGTTGTTAGTAGTTGAACTATCTACCTCAAGTTTTATTGTGAAAGTCAGGTGGAGAACGTACATAAAAATGCTTTAAAGAGTATTATGCACTATGAAAATACAAGGTGTTATTATCAATCTTAACAGTTTACTTGTGCTAAATAAGAACTGGACAGTGCTTGACACATTTTATCTATTCATTAAACATTTAAAGATCTGAAGCTATAGATTTAGCTCAGTCATCAGCTCCTTTCACAGTCTATATTCTTTCTCATGCCAATATTTACCCATACCTTTGTGCTTACTTATATCACAGAATTTTTCAAACTGTTTTGTAAGTATTTACATTCCTCTCCATCTCCCTGAATAGACTGGAAGCCTTTTATAGTCAAGGAGTATGTCTTATTAACCTTCGTAATCTCATCCTCCAACATTAAGTGTTCAATAAATGCTTGCTGGGTGAAGACAGTAGTAGTAGTTTGCTACACTGGGCTATTTTTTATGCCACATTAAGAAAAAATTATTTGTTATGATAAATTACTTTTTTGAAAGTGTACAATAGACTTCTTCTTCCAGATTAATACAAAAACAGAAGAGCAATATTTGATTTATTTTCCATCAAAATACTCATGACAATATACCAAAAGACAAAAATGTCACCAACATTGCAACCTAAAGCTAAAAATTTTGATTAATATATTTGAAAGAATTTCAGCTTCCATTGTATAGGGGTAGATTAAGAAATATGTTCCTGGAACACATTGTATATCCTACCTTTTAAAACAGACTAGTATAAATGATCTCAAATTTGATTCAACCCCACTGTTGGCCCTACGGGAGACATCCACACCAGAGTCATGTTCTTTATCACCTCCTTAAAAAAA
>NW_003852417.1:9235815-9238003 GCF_000181295.1 Otolemur garnettii
CTAGACATGACAAAAAATAAGTTTACACATTAGATTTCCTGGCACGTGGAGAAATTAATACAACTCTTTCCATGTCCAAATTTCCGTAAGAAAAACTCCAATTGGTCAAGCAAGATTCTGGTGTTCAAGCAAGCAACAAATAACAGCTTAGGATCTATCTTTTCATCCTGGATGAGAGGGAAGAGAGCTGCTGGTTTGTGGGCGAGGCATACTCCTTCAGAAGTGCCTCCTACAGACACCAAATATGAAAGCAAAAAGTCAGATAGGTTGAAAGCAAGATGGATAGATACCAATAGAAAGATAAACACATACACTCGTATATGCACACAAATGTGTATGCACATGAGTACACAAGAATAAATTATTAATCCATTTAATTAAATATGAATATTTGCTAAAACAACCAACCTGCATATCTTTGAAATGTTACTATTTCGTTATTAACTATGATTCAATCACTTTAGCTGGTTTAAATCATTGTTTTAATTCCACATATATTTTAAGAATAGGATAATATCCTAAATGCTGCTTGATAACACTAAAATGAGTAGAACTATTACTACTTCATAGAAATTTGAAAACAAATACATAGGGAGAATAACAAGTATATGACATAACTCGTCCAAATTCCTTTGCCCAAACTTAGATAATTTCTTAAGTTTTGCCCTTTTGTCTCTTCCTTTGATACTCCTTCTTTGTCAATAGTTTACTTACTTTTTAGTGGCTTCAGCCATTACCCATAAATAATTGCCAATTACCAATAAATAATGGCCAAGTCTATATTTTTAGTGCAGACCTCTCACCAAAGTTCCACACTGCCAAGCTCTAGATGTCTACTGGATTTCCCCACCTGGATGTGTCAAATGCCAGAGACATGGCCAACAGTGAACCTCACCCTTTCTTTTTCTCCAAAGTTACACTTCAGTTTTTACTAAAAACAATACTATTATTGCAATTACCCAGTTACAAACTTTATGATTGTGTTTGACTTTACCTTCTCCCATATATACAGTACCAAATTCTATTGATTCTATCCCATAGTATCAAATTCGTACGACTTACCTTTTCCATGGTACTTTTCTGGTTCATGTCCTTATAACTTTCAACTTTATTTTTACCCTCCCCCTCATCTTCTAAGTTCCCTGGAAGTTTAAAAAAAAAAAAAATAGCAACGGAAAAACTTATCTTCCAATTTTCTTTTTTCCCCTCTCCTGGCTCCCCAGTTATGCCTGTTCTAGTTCCCTGGAAGAAAAAAAAAAATAGCAGTAAAATCTTGTTCTTTAAATAAAATCAAACATGGATATTCTACATATGTAATGTAACATAAAACTGAAGATGTTCTCATTATAAGTGATGTTTGACTGGTTTTAATATTGTTTCATTAAAATCCAAAATATACCAAATCTAATGTGAAATGGCACAGGAGACTGCATCTCCATCACCAGTTCTCAGGAATAGCAGAAATACTACTGTAGAGAATTTGCCAATAAAAATACTTTCTTCTTTGTTATATTTCAAGCAAATTGAATAAACATGGATTCCTTGACACGTCTGAGTTTTGAGGCAAAATTATAATTTTTAAAATTGTTTAATAATACATAATCTTTAATTTTAGTCTAAAGTTCTTTATAGTATTAAACTATGAACTGTTATGGAATGCCCAACACTTTTTGTCTTTGTGTTTTCAACGTACACTGGTTTCCTAAGTAAGAAAAACAAAGTAAACCAAACATGTCTGGTTTTCTCCTCCAGCAGGAAAAGAAATGGTAATTCACTTTCTTCCAAAACTATGTAATCTACTACAGCATGTTCTTGTCATCCCAAGCAATAACTTGAAATGAGGAAAGATGGAAACATTTTGTCAGTATCAGAGGGTAGCTGTTACCGAAAAACTGGGATTAGATTCCTGGGTTACACCTTGTTCCACCACTCTGTAACACATAACTTTTAGAAAGCATTGGAATATGGTCTTTTTAAAGAGCTAATCTGCCCTTTCTAAAGAGTTAATCCTCCCTATAAAATTAAGATAAAGCTACCTATTTGCAAATCAAATAACATAAGGATTGTAAAATAATTTAAAGGCCATAAAATATAATGTATTTTATTCTCGTTCTACACTTGCAATTTATGCCTAATTTTCCAAGAAGAATAGTGAAATAAAAGACATTGAAAATCCATTAGTTAATAC
>NW_003852417.1:9239290-9240498 GCF_000181295.1 Otolemur garnettii
GTAGCACAGGAGTAAGAACAGATCCAGAGAGGCAGAGAGGCAAGGAAGAAAATTATTTGGAGATGTTGAGTTATAGATATCTGTAAATTATGCACACAAAAATGTTCTCTAAGTAGTAGTAGAAACCAGAGACCAAAAGAATTGCCTGGATCTACGAACATTAATAGTCATTCTTTCTTGAACGTTCTCTCCTTAGGAATGGTAAAATGAATTTTAAAGGAGGTATGAGATATACAGTAAGAATACAAAAAAAGTGAGACCCACTCTTCTTCCTCCTTCACATAGTACATAAAACTATGAACTTACGTGTGAAAATCTTTTGGCAAAAGAATATGGGTTTTGTTTTGTTGGTTGCCTCTGAGAGAGTATAGAAATCAGTATTTTTATTTTCTCTTAATTTTTATGCTAAGATTCCCTGTTGAGGTTGAGGATTTCATTACAAATTCTATATTAAAGGCAACAGATATGGAAGGGAGAAACAAGTCAGTAAGATCTGCTTTAGGCAAGAAGAGTTTTGAAGACCTTTGTGGATCAAATGATCTTCAGCTACAGAGGTCCCCCAGAATGAACTCATGATACTATTTGCAATGATTATTCACACAATGAAAGAAGAATATAGCCTAACATTAAGGGCTACCTAGAAGGTCACTGAAGAAAAGAAATAATGGTTATACTTTTCAATTCTGTTATCATAATTTCTTTTGTGTTGTCACTACCAATAGTGGTCAAAATTTCCAGCTTAAAAGCAATGCTATAAATCTATAGTTCAGGCCCAACTATAGAAAAAGAAAGTAGTCTCTGTTTTTTAGGCAGCACGTACCACCTGCATTTGCTATGACCATTTCTGAGGCTCCAAGACACTTCTAGGAAACTTGAAACCTTGACAATGACTCATTCAGCAGTCTTAAGGAACTTTTATTGTAGATTGTCCAAATTTTAAGGCAGATTTGTGTCTATGCCTAAAGAGTAATATTGCAAACTGAATTTATATCTAGTTATGGATTACACAGCTAAATCGGGGTGGACTGGGAAAAATTTTCAACCAGCTCCATTAAATCATTAGAAATGTTGATCTCGAGGATTCTGGGAAGATGGCCGACTGGTAGCAACCCTGGTCAGAGGCTCCTGAACAAAGGAAGAAAAACTGGTTGGAATCAGAATCTATGAAGTCAAAGACGGGGAGCTGAGCCCAGAAAGAAGTTCGGCAA
>NW_003852417.1:9247027-9252925 GCF_000181295.1 Otolemur garnettii
CATAATAACTAAGAAAGTTACATGAAGGCTATGTTAACCAGTTTGATGGAAGTGTCTTGGATTGTGTATGAAAACACCACACTGTACCCCCAAAGTGCATCAATGTACACAGTTACCATTCAATAAAAAATAAATAAATAAATAAAGAAAGAAAGAAATGTTGATCTCTTCTGCACAGCGAGAGGCCTCCAACTGTTCCTCTAACTGCGTGGGAATCATTGCTTCATCTTGCATTTTTCCATTTATTTTAGAAAAAAACATGTAGAAGGAGTACAGACATATCTGTTGTAGGGTTTTATTCTAGGAGATAAACTTCCTATTTGACTTTAGGAAAGTTATATCTATCTAAAAATGTGATAAAAATCAGAATAAACACAACTGTCTTATATAATATAATGCAGCTCCTAGGTAAGGAGTAATACCCTTAACTTTTAAAATAAAGACATTTTAGCCATACAAGAAACTTACTATCACTCATTTTTACAAATGTGAATGAATGTAAATCCATTTTTAAGTTTCAGTCTTTTTTCTTTTTGTAAATTTTCTTATGATTACATTCAAATAATTTTTCTTCCAATTTCCCAAATACCCCCAGGCCTTCAGCTCTATCTTATTACTTCATATATTTTATACACAATCATGTTTAATAAACAGTATTACCAGGAGTTCACAGTACACTAACAAACCCATAGCAGGAAGGTTCTCAGTTGCTTGCTGCACAGAAAGCCAATAAATAAGACATGGGAGATTGTCAAGGTAGAAAGGATTTATTGGGAAGGGTGCATCAACCGGGAGGTGGGAGAAATGGGAACTGCTTCAAATCTGACTCCCTAACAGACAGGGAGGGAACTCAAGTAACACATGAGGGTAGTGAGCATTATTACATGTTCAGGATGCAATCACACTGATCAACCATGCTATTATACACACCTCATGATTTAAAAATCCTCCCCAGAGCAGGGATTTTAGTAGTAGAGTGAAGCAGAGGTTAATACTCTTCATTCTTTCAGCATTCTGGGCAGGTGGGATGTGGGCAGGAGGATTGTTAAGCAGTTTCTTGGATACAATTGATGGTAGAGTGTTACTTATCTTGTCTTCATGGGACAAACAGGGGATGTAAATGTTTTGCAGCTATCTATCTCCTGGCACTAAGAAGGTCCTGCCATTTCTGGGGAAGAAACTCTAAAGGAAATGCATGGCTGTAATAGAAAGTTACAACATTCTGGTTAGCAAATCTTATTGGCCTAGGAACTTGAACCATAAGAGAACTTCAGATAGATGATAGATGGATAGATGATAGATAGCCAGACAGACAGACATAATGTTTTCTTTCTTGTGGAACCGGTTAAGACATGGACCTTTATACTATTGGCAGCTGACTGGTCCACCTCACAATTGAAGCAAGTGAAAATATAAATTGTGTACACCTGGTAAGTTATCTGAGGTTTTATTTTGATTGTTTATTTGTTTGAATGTGGCAAGGAGTGAGGTGCAAGTTAGGTTGGAAACTTCTGTAAAGAATGTAATTTGTAGCTGAGGAAAGGAAAATGGTTCCTCAATTGTTTCTGAGGGATCTACCAGGCACTCCAAAAAAAAAAAAAAAAAAAAAAAAAGGCAAATAAGCCCATACCTACTGCACCATCCTCCCCTTCTGTTTCTCCTAACTCCCCTCCCCCCAGAAGAAAATTCCGGATGTGAAAGCTGATGCCCAGTCCCTAAGTGCTAGGGACATGGCTTTAGGTAATGGGACAACCACAGGGCTGACAGCACTCTCCTGTCTGCACAGTGCAGCCTAGCAGCCCCCACCACTGGGTGCCTGGGAGCGCGGGGCAGGGCTTCTCAGCACCACACCCCCCCCATCACCAGAGACACCCGCAAATGCCTGAAGGAGGAAAGAAACATTGGGCTGGTTCCCTCACTCCTTAGTGCCTCTACTACATTTCTCTCTTAAAGTTCATTCTACCATCCCAAAGAGGGACTTGATTCCATAATTTAAACAATAGCATTCCTCCAGGAGACTTGCAGAGTTGGCTTCCCTACTGTGACTTCGTGCTGCAGGTAAAACTCTACTAAAGGCTAAGTTAAAAAAAAAAAAATTAAACAACAAAATATTAGAAGCTTAAATAGAGAAAGCTACATAATTGCTGGAGATTAAAAATTAAGACATCTCGTTGAGGATACCAAACAACGCTGCAGTGCTTCTAGTGGGACGTTTAACACAATCTGCCTGCTCACTTAGACAAGGCTGCTTTACAAAGCGCACGCACCTTAAAATCTACAGCACAGCACGGTTTAAAGTATCAGAGTACATTTCTTCCTAAACACAAGTTGAAAGCAAGTTATCTAAAACCTAACATTGCCACAAAAGAAACCTCCAGGGTGCAATAAATAGGTTCATCTTGTTGAAGCGAAGAAATGGCATCCTGACCCTTTTGGTTGATGCAGAATGCAGTGCGCCGGCTGTTCTGCAGAGAGAAACCAGAGAGCCCGGAGTGAAATGCTTTAGTTGTAGAAATTGACCAAAGGAGGGATTTTGAAAGCCTGGGAGCTTGGCTTTCTGGCCAAGAAAAGCGAACCAAGCAGAAATGAGTTCCGCCACCCTAACCAGTCCCCGGGAAACAGAAAGTGCCCGGCCGCCCAGGAGCGCCGCTGCGCAGTGCGCACTGCGGACTCGGAGCGCACGGTTGGCGCCCGCCAGACTCAAACGGTACTCCGCTGCCGCAGCGCGCGGCACTGCGCGCTCTGGTTTGCATGGTTCCGCGCTCCGGGTTGCTGGCGTCACCAGCACAGTCGCCAGCACTCGGCAGTAGAGCCCCTCAGGGAAGGGACAGCCACGGGTGGTGTCCTGAGAGTCCCTAGAGCGCGCTCGCTCTCTGAGCAGCCTTCTCCAGACATCTAGCCGGGGGAGGGCGTTCCTGGGCTCTGGGCTGGAGGGGTTGGCTTTGAATGAGGTTTAAGCGTCACTGTCTGAGGCCCGCACTTTGCACAAATCTTCTATTGCTTGGAGACTTGTCGGGCGGAGTTTGGGCTGGTCCCCACTCAAGTAGACTTTGGTTTGTCCAAAGATGGACTTCTCAACTGAGTCTGGGGCAGCTGTCTCCTGGCAGCGCGATTTGTCAATTTAGAGCCTTTTTGCCACGGGAGGTGCTCTTGCTGTTCTCAGCACCAAAAGGTCCACTCTACAGTTATCCTGAATGTGCTAAGGGGCGTGAAGACACTGTGCACATTGTAAAACTCTGTTTAAGAAGAACATTGATCTCATCGAACCCCCAGATTGTCCCTCCCTTGAACATAAAACTCCCACCTGAATGAAAACCCCAGGAGGGATTTTTGTTCACTGCATTTATTCTGAAAGCATGAAACAGCGCTTAATAGTTTGTAGGCGTTCAATGAATAATTGTTAAATGAGTGAATGTACAAACACACACAGCTGGGGAAAGTGATCAGGTTAGGAACATCTGGGAATTCTCCACGCTGTCTCCGTAGGGAAGCAACCGACCAAGCATTTACTGGGACTATTTGCCAAGTCTTCTAGGCTTTGGCAGGCCAACTTGGAGCGGGAGAGGGCTGGCAAACGTGTTACTGGTTCAAGGACACAATGGGGGGGGGGGCGTTATGAGATCCCCTAGTTAGCCCTCAACCTTAATTTGAAATGCTTCATTCTCTCCATTCTTCGCCCCCAGCCCCTGGAAAACATATCCAATAAACACTTATTAAGTGCCTGCAGAAGGCGCTTGTTAAACATTCTTTGGTGGTTTCGCATGACTTGCCCAAACAGCGCAGGCAAGAATCCTCTCTTCCACACCCATTTTTCCAACGCCGTACTGGGCCAGGGCCATCCTTGGGACTGGGGGCTAGAGGACCAGCTACCAGGACTCTTAGCAGATGCCCCTGCCCATGGCAAAACGACCACCACAGCCGTTCTTTCAGCGAGCCGGGCAGACGTGCTCACAGCTTGCTGGGAAGGCTTCCTTTCGAGATTTCGCAGTTTTTTCCTTCATCTTACATTCTGACAAAGCGTGGGCCCAGGGCCGGCTAGGACAGAGCGGCGGGAAAAGCTGGCCCTGCGTGTCCCTTCTCTGGCTTCGGCCTTCAGCCACCACTCTCGGTAACTGCCGAGCGTGGAGAGCGCAATCCGCCCTCCCTCGCGCCTGTCCAGGGGCTGGCCGCTCCAGCAATCAGGCTCCCTCTTCCTGTCTACTTTCCTTTTGAGTGTCTGCTAAAATCTGGAGGCGCGGAATCCAACCGCGGAAACTCATAGCCCCACCAACTGAGCATGCGCCATTGCCAGGCGGCTTTTGGTCACAGGCTCTCGAGCTCTCTTGGCTGGGGCTGCGGAGCGTGCAGCCGAGGGAGGAGAGGAAAGGGGAGGGGGGATCGGAGGCTCGCGCGCCTGCGCACCCAGCTCCAGGGACCCTAGGTTTTCTATGGGATTCCCAATCTGCAGCAGAGATTTACCCGAGCGTGTTGCGGCGGCGGCTGGGCTTGCAAGGCGCGATCCAAGAGGGATTTAAGCAGCCCAGAGCTCTAGACGAAAAGCGAGCGAGAGAGAACAACACACAGAAACGGCTTAGCCGTTTACCCGAATTAAATATATATTTTTTAAAAAAAGAACTGTTGAGTTTTATCATTTTCGTTAAGTGACCGTGCGCAGCGCTATAACTGTAAGTGGAAAATACAATCTTCGTTGCATTTCTGCATGTGTAGCGCAGCCAATTGTCAGGGAGATGCTTTGGCTATTGTCACATACTTTGCTTTGCATAGATGCGTCTAAATGCATGGTGACAATTGCCTTCGTTAATGCTGGCAATCTGAATGTGCTGTTAGTCCATAGGGGATCTTTTGGAATAATTGGGGTGGGGGAAGGGGAGTGTTTATATGCAGTATGTTTCGGTGATTATTTTAGGCTTCATTTAAGATAGGTGAAACTGAGGAGCTTTTTTAGTTTAAGTCTATAAATAGGCGGATTTCCTTAGACAGATTTAAGGAGCTAATCGACCGATTGTGAAGTTTTCCGGATGCTGATCAAACTATTGAGCGGGTGCAGTCAGGTATCAACCTGTCATCCGTAGGGCTGGTGCACCATTTTCCTCACCGTGGTAGGGCAGCAAAGGTGTTTGCTAAGTAAAACTGAGTGGACGAAATTGGGGTGGAAATCAGGGTTGATTTCTAAGCGGAATGTGAGTGTTTAAAATCCGCGGAGTTAGGAGCAAAAATAAGCCATTCTCTCTTAGTATTTAGAAATGAGTAAATAATTTTTCTCGTTTTTGCTTTTTGGTCACGATGGTGAATGGGCAGAAAAAGGAAAGATGTTCTACCGCGCTGTCGATTTTGTGCAGAGTATGAGACTCAGAGTCGCTGAATGGGGACTGTCAGACCCAAACTAGTTACCTGCCTTTGCCTTCCGTAATTCGTCTTCCAGAACGTAGGGTTAAGAACTGAAAACCCAGATGTGTTACATTTGGTAGTATTTCTTTAAAGGAGAAAAGGTCGTTGTGTATTTTGAGTTAAAATTGGTTTTTCCTCACCCAGAAACTGGAAGAAGGGTCCTTGCAAGGTCAAACCCAGGATGGAAATCAGATTGCTGAGTATTTTCAGGGGGTGTAAGAATGTGTGTGGGGAGGGGGCCCAGAGATGGCGATGCTCCCTACACGCCAGAAAATGGTGAGTGTTCCGCACTGCTTTCAGCAGTGCCCTGTGAGATGCCAGAGTGGGAATCCATTTTTCTAGAGTTGCCCTCCTGTCCATATTTTGGAGTCTAATATGAAATGGAAATGTTGGTAAGGTGTAGAAAACACTAAGTTTGTACTATCTGTGTGTCACTTTCCACTTGAAGGCAAGAGAAGCCAGGGAGTTTTATTTCTAGACACTAGTATTTTTTTTAAATCTCCTAAAAAA
>NW_003852417.1:9252984-9257730 GCF_000181295.1 Otolemur garnettii
GTGTGTGTGTGTGTGTGTGTGTGTGTGTGTGTGTGTTGGGGGGGGGTCCTGCATCATTGAACACCTTACTCATGAATTCACTCTGGATATTCCTTGGGTGTTTAATAACCCCAGAAAATGCTGCACTGAAGCAGGCAGGCAGACAAGAGCATAGCCACTGTGAGCTGGATCTTCATAAAAAAAACAGATCTAATTTCTGAGATGAAAATAAATAAGTTTTCCCCCAAATAGGGGTAGGGGCCATTATAGGGCTCTTTGTCCATTTGATCAGCCCAACTGTTTGGAACCCCCTCAAAGGAATTTACAATTAAGTTAAATGGGTGAAAATTTGAGAATTAAAAAATATCTTCTCCCTGGAAATCCAAAGTATAAATCCTCTGCCTTCTCTGTTCCTTATTCTAGGGCAGAAGGACTAATAATTTCTCACAATTGAGCCATACTGCCTGTCATCACTGAGACTTGGCATCAATTGGATGAATGGTGCAGGTGTTGCTCTGAAAAAGAGGTGGGGGGAAAGGAGGACCCTGAATATTTAAAGCTCATAGATGCTTGATCTTGGTGTCCCTAGCTCAGAGGTTGACAGAGGGGGTCAGCTCAGGCAGAGACCCTGTAAGGAAACTAGTCCAAATTCCCAGTTTTACGGAGAAAAAAGGCCCAGAACCACGGAGTTAGAGAAAAACAAATTCATTTCCAGTCTATAGAATAAGCAATTACAAAGTAATATTGCCTGCAAATATCCCATTCTCTCTCTAATTTTCAGCATCCTCAGTGTCACTGCTGCAGTCTTCAAATAAATAAGTGCCTGCTTTCCAGCACATCTTTCAAGATAGTCTCTAGGGGTCCCTTTTTAACACCATCATGTTTCTCTTCTTTGCCTCCCTTTTTCTCATAAAGTCTTTTCCTCTCACTCATCTATTGCCCTTCATCTCCTTGAATGTTTAGTTCGGCCTTCCTGGCCAACTCTGCATCACAATCAATTTCTTTGGGGTTTTTTGGGAGCACAAGCAAATCAGTCAGAATCTGCAGTTCCTGTTCTAGAACTGCCCAGGGTCCGTTCCCTGTTCTATTCCCCAGAATCCTCCTTCAGGGAATCCAATCTTCAGAGACACTGCAGGCGCCATCCCCACTCTTCTCATCCAGCCTCCTCCAAAACCACTGCAGCCGCAGGGATTAGGACCTAGTGGAGTGAGGAAGCTGCAGTGTAAACCCACAGTGGGCTATGCCACCTCTCCCCAGGCTCCTGGGAGGTAGAACCCAAATCCAAGTTCTACCTCTCCCTGTCCTCCCTGGAAATCCTCCAGATGGAGCCACCCGCAGAGGAAGGGAAGCCAGGGGGCAGGAAGACCTAAGGAAATAGGCTTGACTGGTTTAACCTGAAGTGGCGCTGTAGAGAAAGTCCTGCAGCTTTTTAAATCTTTGAACGCTTACCACGGCTTTTCAGCAGGCTAATCTTTCGTTTTCCTCTTGCGCACGCAGCTTTCTCCCCACGTCTTGCTGGGTCAGGGCCTGCCTGCTTGGGCCTTTTCGCTTTCCCCCTTTTCCCCTCCTTTCCTCGCCTTTCTTTCTCTATTCTCCCTCATTTTCTCCCTTTCTAACATAAAAAAATCCTGGATGCCTTCACAATAACATTCTAGACCTTCTAATCTGGGCTCTCCTGTTTCTTTACCCAAAATGTGCTCTCCCAGGCACTCGGAAAGACACCCACAACCACCACCAAGTCCCCTTTGGGGAAATGCCAAGGATTCTTACCTGAAAAACCTGAGGCTTTGGAGGAGGGGCTAGAGAATCCGGAGGTAAGGCCAGAGGAAGGTCCGGGTGGAGTCTTTTTCATTCGAGAGATTAGGTAACTAGTCTTGGGAAGTTGTTGAAGCTGAGGAAGCAAGGTGGTGAGTTTGTCAACACCGTTACCATTATCAGTTTAATTTAACCCTTTCCCTCTTGGGGAACCTTTACAGAATTGGGATGAGCTCTGTCTTGGATAGACTGTTTCTAACAAATGCTCTTGGGTTATATTATTACCCGGTCTTGCTATTCCATTCCAGGCTATTCTGAATACCCGGTAGCCTCTTCAGAGACCCAGAGACTTGAAGTTGCTAAATGTCCTTCTATACACTGCAAACCGCATTCCTAAATCACATGTCATAGGATAATATAATCAGGAATGTTGTCCTAAGCAAGCTACAGGTTCTCGGTTTGGGTTGCATATAGGTATGGATTCAAACATCCCAGGAGCTCTCTGGGATGTTTCCTAGAATAACAACAGCTCAGCATCACTGTCAAACATGTGGCTTCCTAATTGATAAGAGCAATATATTTTCATGTTGTTCGAAAGGTCTTTTCTTTGCATTGAATGACTTTTTATGCTCCTAAAATTGGTGATTATTTAGCAATATTGAAAGATTCTATTTTATAGATAGGATCACATTCATTTAATCTAAGGCTGAAATTGACAGTGTCTGTCTCAATTATATATAGCAGACACAAACTTATTAATCTTCCTAAAGCATAAAGTGGTGCAGATATAAATTAATGAATGATTGATATTTTTACTATCTTAGTGATTGATTCACATAATTAATAGAATATATGACCTGGATTGGATCCATATCAGTTACATAATCTATCCCTCTGATACATAAAAAATATAATATATTAAGAAAAAAATTTATTTTACAGAGATACCTACAATATAAAATCATAGTCTGCAAGGGCAAAGATTTTAATGACCTCTTGTATATTTATACAATACCTATGCAATGACTTTTATAGGAGAAGCTCAATAATAATATTTATCAATTAAACCTTTTGCCTAACAAGAATCAGTCACATGTACCTTGTTAATTATATCAAGAAATTAAATCATTTCTACTAAGACCATGTACACAATTAACATTGCTCTAAATATTTTTGTTAGTAAAAGAAAAAGCTAGATGAAAATTAATTTTATAATTTTTAATAAAGTATAAAGGCATTATATTAATACTTTAAAGAGTAGAATGCTTTTTAATTCACTTACATGAGTATTTTTCCTTTTATATTTAATAATTTAAAAAGATAAATTATTTTACTTATTTATAAGAATCAATATTGGTAAGGAAAAGAGAAAGTAAAAATCTAGAGGATGGTAGCTGTGTGCTCCACTTGTTGAGATCATGGTCTCCTGAGCTATGGAATTATGTTAATGTGTTCACACTGTGAAGGGACCACAACACTGCCTTTCTCATTTTCAGTTTGTTTCTAAAGATAACCTCTGATCTTTTGGTGAATCAAAATAGTTTGAGTTGCTCCCAGCTTGATTCATTGAGAACTTTACTGATGGAAAGATCTTAGGGATGCTTTAGAAACTATTTAATGAATGAAACAGAAATGGAATAACAATCTTCAAACAGGTTTGACACTTTAATAATAAGGTACCTGTGAATATATTAAACAGGTGTTCTATACCCTTATGAGCTAACTTAAAGCATGCAAATCAGGTAATTTTTTCATGGTTATTAACCTTTCTCTGGATTTCTCCACTGCCTTACTTCACTGCCGTCCTAACACAGGTGATCTGCTTGGCAGCCACCTGTTGTTCATGTATAAATAATAATAATACATAGTATTTTCAGTGGCTTGTTGGATTATTTCTGGGTGAGCATTTTATTTCCTTTTGATCTAAATTACAATTAAGACTTAGAGTACTCAAATTTATCAAATGGCTTTCAATCTCAATGTATCTAACATAATTGCTGAGCTTTTTATAGAACATAGTGCTCTTTTAATAAAAATATTTCATTTTTATAAGGTATTGCTCACAAAAGACAAACTTGTGAACAAATTAGTTAAATTTACCTGCAATTATTATAGATGCAGAGAATGAATCCTGTCAATTCTTGCTCTTATAGGCACTCTCCTGAACATAGAAATCTGTCACTTTACAAATAGTTTTTTCCTCCTTTCTTGGGTCTTGTTTATTATTTCATAAGCGATGAAAGACTTTTGAGGAGGTGTATGTAAATAGTTTGTGGGGTTTTGTTTGTTTGTTTGTTTTAAGCAAATAATTAACATGGTAAATGTGCTTTGAAGCCTGGGTGAATTTTTCAGATCAAATAACTAGACCGTAAAAATTCAATTTTTTATATTTTAGAAGGATTTTGCAATTTAAGGACTTGAAATAGTAAACTTTGATGTTACAAGAGTCTCTGTTATTTTATATTTTGCATTGGTTTTAGTAATTTGCGATCAGTGTGTTTATTTCTGATTTCTTGAAATCCAATCCTAAATTATGAGTCAAATGTCCCTTGAGAGCTATTAAGCATTATCACTAAAACTGAAGTGCTTTTTATTATAATTTTTTTATTAATGTATCAAGTAGTGCTGTGCAAGTCTGGCTTTCAATTATAATAGCAACTTCTGTTTGGTGGAATTCTTGGTATTCAGTGGTATGAGTTAATGGAACTCTATCAGTTTTGTTTATTCTAGAAGTTAAAATGCTTCTGTAATTTTTACATAAGGTGCTTAATGTTTGCTTTCTTGTTTATATGGGAAATTGTATGAAAAATACAAAGAAGCTGCAAAATAAATTTAAATTCTACCCACAAAATTGTTACTTTTCCTTTTAAAAGATTATAAAGGTGTTTGTTCTTCAGAGTAAGATGAAACTCATTGTCCATCTTAGCTCATTTTTAGTTTGTGAATGAAAAAACTCACCAAGAAAATTATGAGATATAATGTAAACAATTGTTTTTGAGCTAGATACACTTA
>NW_003852417.1:9258640-9260023 GCF_000181295.1 Otolemur garnettii
TAATACTCTCTGCACAACTCCCCTATTATTCCACCCCATTTTGTGACTAATCTTTCAATGTGTGTCTGTCAGAGGAGTCTTCTGTGATCTACTCTTTCATTATTTTCTCTGGGGCTTTCATGGTAAGGTAGGAGGAGTCCCGGATGATTTGTAGGATTGAGCAGGGCTTGTGGTTATAGTTAATCTTTTGAGCTTATTGTCTCATTTGTGAAAATGGGGATAATTTATTTCCCTGGTAGGGGTGTTGAAGACCTAATAAAGTCATGGATACATAGCATCTGGAAGAGTTTGGGCCATAATGAATGACTCTTTCTTGTAGGCCCCCACCTTCTTTTCTGCCCAGCTCTTCTCCCTCCTGCCCAACTTCTTAGTCTATGTAACACCATTTCTCCTGGCTAGTGGTCTAAGTGTTATGCCTTTTTTCTAAGTCTATGTGTCTTCATTTGCTGGTATTTAAATTATAGCTAATACGCACATATCCCAGGTAGCATGTGAGTACAGTCCGAGAAAGGCATGCTAACTGAATCAATGCCCCAGCTAAGACCTGCTTTCCTGCATCTATTTGGAAAAGCTCTTCCATTTATTTAAGACACACCTCCTACTAAAGTTTCCAAAGTTTCTAAATGACTAATGCTCAGTTAATGAACAACCCTCCCCCACTTGCTTCTATGGTACTTTTCACAAGTAATATAAAGAACATCTGCCAACTCTTAATTGTCTTCTTTTTGATTTTTATCTTCTCTTTCCTTTACCTTTTCCTCCAAGGTACCTTGAGGGCCTATAAAACATTCCAGGAGACACCCACACTTGTACAAAGTCTGGCACTGCCACTTGAATATCTTTTGTCTATCAAATAAATGGCAAAAAGAGAGGCCATATACACCACATGTGTTGCAGAACATGGGCAAGTAAGGCTTAACCTATCAGAGCCTTGCTGAGTGTGTGTAGGAGTGTGAATTAACACACATTGGCTAAGTACGGAGAATTATTCTCAGGGCAGGGGTGAGGGAGAAATACACATACACACAGATAGATACGGACAGGTAGATACATAAACACATGACATATACACACTGCAGTCACTGTAGTAATATTTTATTTATATATTTTTATGCTATGTAATATTTTATTTATATATTTTTATGCTAAATATTTAAAAGCAATAGCTTTATAACGATTGAAAGGAAGGCCTTTTGAAAGGCCCTCATAGAGAAGTGCATAGTTGAAAGGGTGATAAGAACATTCTAAACTTTCTTTAAAGGTGAGTTTCCACAACACCGATAGGTAGTTCTCCTCAAAGACTTTGTGCAACTTTTGGGGGGAGGGAAATTCTTACTACATCTCACTCTTAGATATTCCCAGGGCATATTTTCATAGTAAGAC
>NW_003852417.1:9260831-9261426 GCF_000181295.1 Otolemur garnettii
TAAATGTAACTGGGCCTTCCATGCTAATTCCAATAATTAGCGTATGTATTTATATCCAGTGTAAGGACAATGAGACCAGCAGGAGAAACAAAAGAGACCCACATGTGCATGTGTCCACAGGGACCCTGACTTGGATGAGCTATGTGTGTGTTCATGCTGGCCAGCGGGGACAAGTCTTCAGTCACTACAGAAATCACCTATCAGGAGCTGCCCACTGTTCTGATGATTGCAGTCTTATTTTTCCCTAGATGCCCTTCCCTAGTCATTCATCCTAACCAAAAGTTACCTGTCAGTCCTCTTAGCACATCTGGATGTCTATTATAATCACTGTATACATGTCAGCTCTCTTGTAACACTAGAAATGCCTTGTGAGAAGAAACAGTGTCTGTTAAATGTCTAGGTCCCCTTTAGAGAGGTGTACCAGTGGGGCCAACAGAGTAGGAGGAATATCAGAATAAGAGTATGTCAACTGTGCATTTTCCCATCAACAAACTGTGTTAAAAAGTCCTCAAACACCCAGGATAATGAGAGACATTTGGGGATTTGACTTACAGACTGCCAGGTTATCTTGGCACAGTCAAGTAAGACTTTGCCC
>NW_003852417.1:9261608-9265176 GCF_000181295.1 Otolemur garnettii
AGGCAGGAGGATTACTTGAGGCCAGGAGTTTGAGACCAGCCTGAGCAATAGCAAGACCCCACCTCTAGGAAAAGAAAAAAAAAAAAAATTAACCAGACTATAGGCACATGCCTATCATCTCAGCTACTCTGAGGGCTGAGTCTGGAGGATCACTTGATATATACAGAAGGGTGGGAGGGAGAGAAAGAAAAGGAAAGAAGGAAAGGAAGGAAAGAAAGAAGGAAAGAAGGAGGCTGAGAGTGATGAAGGGAGGGAGGAAAGAAAGAGGAAAAAATGGAATAATAGGCCGAGAAGCTTGAGGAAACTTCTTAGAGTGTTTTGGCTCTTAATCCCTTGAAAGCATTCCCATTTTGTTTCTGGATGGGAATTTGACCACAATTGTGCCAAAATGGCTAAAGACTAATGGCCCTGAATCTTCCCCACTGACATGTTTATGGTTCTGTATAGTTTCCCGAATGAAAAGAAAACAAGTCTGTGACTTTAATATTATCTCAAATTCAGAAAAATGACAATATTATAATTCAAACTCTTCCCCAATGTAATTTTTTAAGAACCTGGCTTGCACTCTGTTATATGTATGAATATGATTTACTTCACTATTCTCTTTATAGTTAGACATTTTAACTTTTTCAATACTACTGACCGGAAAATTTTTGTGTACATAGTTTGGACTACAGCCTGGATAATCTCCTCAGCATAGCTCTCTGCCCATCCCTAGCAGGGTAAGTAATTTCATTGAATTTATGCTTGCTGTTTGGCAGGCAGAAGCTTAGTCTCTGGAGAATAGTTAGGTCTGAAGAGTTATAACATTTAGTACTTTGACAAAAATGCATCTGCACTAGTTAGGAAACCTCAGGGCCAGCTATGGGATCTAATGGCTGCTGCCTTCTTTTCAGAAGCTCTGAAAAGCCTCTCCTGACCAAAGCCTACCTAAAATTGCCCCAATTTCATTACCTCATTAATCTATGGATCTCTCAGAGGTCTGAATACCCAAAGGATCCTTAAGGAACATTATTAAGTGCTTTATAGCAGAATTCACTCCTTCATATTTTAGCTTAAATACACTTCTGATTTTTTTTCTTGAAAGCAAGTTTTGTTAAAAGAAACTAAGTAGAAGGCTCTGGGCTTCCGGGAGGTACTGAGTGAAATTTTATGTCATCAGTTTGTTCTGTCTTGTGCCGGCCCCAAGTCCTCCTATGATACTTCCAGGAGGCTGTGAACAGACAGGATTTTTTCTTACTTATACAGCAAACATCTCTTGTGCTTCTACTATATGCCAAGAATTAAGTTTAGCTCCAGAGATACAAAGATCTTTAATACAAATCTCTCCTTCAAGAAGCTCAAAATCTATAGCAGGCACTAAACGAAATGGGCCAGGTGTTACATGACTGTTAAAATAATGGTATTTTGAGCAAGCAGAATACCTGCCCAATTTCTTTGATTTTCAAAATAAGACATCAAATAAAATGGCCATACAAGCACATCTATGGTTTTATGTGGTTTGGGGTCCATGAGTTTGGTACCGTAGGTCTAAAAGAAAAACTCCTCCTGGACCCTGACTTTTCCTTCCATTTATTGTAAGGCTAATTTTAAAAAGATCTTTGTACCATATGTAGGCAGTGTCCATGTTCTGGTAAAAACCCAGCATTTCTGAGCTGAACCTACTGTTAAAAGGTGTATTATAACAACCTTGTTTATTCTAATAAAAGGAAGCAAATTATAAAATATTGCCAGCTCATCACATCTTTAATCAATTGGACCATTAAGAGTGATTGATAGGCCAACATGGACATCATGGTAGAAGGAATATTATGGCCATTGTGTCTCACAGACCTGACTCCCAGCCCCTACATTAACATTCACTAGCTACAAGGGTTCTGTTTCCTTGCCTATAAAATGGAAAGCATTAAGTCTATTTTGCATAATCCTTTAAGATTAAATGAAATTATCCATATGGCATACCTAAAACCCAGCTGGGGATGGAGTGAACATGTGACACCAGAATTAGCATTACCGTTGTTTACAGTGCTATGTGAATAACTGAGTTCTTACTTCCTTCCAGGACTTATTTACATTTAAACAAAGCTCTTAGACTGCACATTTCTTATCTAATTCACTGATGTATTATTTTCAGAGCCTAGTGCGGTGCTTAGCATGCCAAGATGCTCAATCCATTTTTATTGAATCAATCAAAAGACACCAAATGATCCCAAAGGTTTGTCTAAGAGATGCAATAGGAAGGTGGAAATTTCTGGCTCCAAAAGCAGCTTACATCTGTTTGAGTTTAGTAATCTAAAGTCTTTCCACTTTTCACAAATTATTACCCTTTAGAATGTTTAGGTATTCCAAAATGCCATCTGAAGAAGTGGAAGAGATGGCTTACTGAAGTATACCATGTTTGTAAACAATCAGCACATATCATCTCTTTGCCGAGGCCTTGGCCAAGTGCTTTACATACATATCGTCTCATACCTTTTACAGCAATTCAATGAAGTAGATAATAGTCCTACTTTAAATGAAGAAATTGATACAGAGATGGAGTAGTTCTCCCAAAGTCATGATGTTTATAAGTAATACCTCTAAAATCTGAATCCAATTGGTTTTCTTTCTGCTCACTTTACCTTATTTTTATATTCATTGTGTAGCTTTTATATGAGGTACCATCTCTTTGTTTCAGCAATTCTATCAATGAATATTTATTAAACATCTATCATATGGGTAGCACTAGGTATAGTGGGTAGATTATAACAGTAATAATCTCTGTCCTCATAAAGATTAGTTGAAGAAACATATTAAACAATTATAAAATAACATTAGTTACAAAAAAAATTAAGAGCCATAGAAGAAAATATGCAACTCTGTAAAGAAATGTCATAGGGAGACCTATTTGGGGCTGTTGGAAATAATAGACGCTAGGGAAGTCCACAGAAGTCTGGATTTCTAATTCTGCCTCTTGGTATCGCTACTAAACTTGTTGACAGTTGCTAGGCCTTACGAAGGAAGATCATTGCTGCATTTCTCTTGAAGAGAGGATTGTGGTGTTTCTTCTAGAATTTAGCTTCTCCCAATTTATTTCTCACTCACAAAGCCCCAATAACAGAGGAGAACAGAACTTTTGATTTCAGGAAGTCTCCGAGAGAACCTCCCCTCTGACCCAAAGTTCCCTGGGATAAAGGAATCTGCAAGCACCTGCATGTCAGGAGCTCCTCTCAAACCCCTGGTTTTCATGTGGGTGGTTCAATAACCTCAGTGTTCCTACAGTCCCATGTGCCTCTACAGTTCCATGAAAGAAGCATAGATGCTGCAGGAGTGCTTCCAGGACACACAGAACCCCAACTTCCCCCAAGGTGAGATCATTTTTAGCCACGCCAAGATTGGGAATTAGCTAGATAGACAAAGGGCAAAGGGAACTGGGATGCTGTTATTGACAGAGGAAGCAGGAGCTGAAGGGTACAATGATGGCAGGAAATTCATTTCAAATACATATGTTCTGCCATAATGTTTTAAAGGGCTGTAGAGTCTTGATCAAAAGATGAGCATGGTGACATGAAAAGAAATGTGAATTTTT
>NW_003852417.1:9265310-9271109 GCF_000181295.1 Otolemur garnettii
AAGGTGGTAGTAATGGTAGGTTTAATTATAATATCAATAATACAACATCGGGCCAATTTATCCTGGCTTCATTACAAGTATTTATCTAACACTACAACTTCATGCTCAGAATTTTCATTAACCCCACTATAAAGATGAAGGAATTGAGACTTAGAAACAGTGACATGCCCACAGTCACATAGCCAAAGAGTTGCACACCAGTTTGGTCACTTAACTTCAAGACTATTTTATAACCTCTCTGCAGTGTTCCCCTGCAGTAGTCAATGCACAGCTATTATTATTATTATTATGACCATTATCATTATTTTGAAGTCAAAGTTCTTGAGGTCATGACCAGATTTTAAATACTACGTATTAAACATTTATTTTACTTTTTCTGAAGTAAAAGCTTGCAGTTTATCTTTGAGGTATGGTATTTCTGCTTTTGTTGTGACACCTTACAATTTACTTGGTAAATCAGAATTAAATTTAGCTTAAAACAATAGAAAATCTCAAATAGCAATGGCTTAAATAAAAGAGAAATTTATTTCTCACTCACGTAAAACAATTCAGAGGTAGGCAGTCCAGGGTTCATAGGATGGCCTCAGAGACCCAAAGCCCAGAGTCTCAGGGCCCCAACTCTTTCTTCCTTTTTTTCTCTGCATTTCTGGGCAGATGGCTTCCACCTCATGATACAGTATGGACACAGCCATCATGTCTGCTTCATAGCCAGTAGAAAGGAGAAAAGGAAATTCGAAGAGCACACCTTTCCCTGTTAAGGACACATCCCTCAGTCACACCTGAAAGTTGGCATACATGCCATTGGTCAGAATTTATTGACATTTAGCAAAACCCTTTCTAAAAATTAGGGGTTTTATTACTAAAGAAGAAGAGAGAAATAGATTTTGGAGGAACCTAAAAGCTTCTACCACACTACTAGTAACAAAATTTTAAAGTTGTAATAAGTATTTTAATTTTGATTTTTAATTGTTTTTTTAAAATGTAATGTAAAAAAATCAGCATAATAAACCATGATATTTTAAATTCATGTCTAAGGTTTTAACCAACTATGTCTTTTACAAAGAACATTGTCTCAGGGGTCATAACAAATTGGTGTTCTTGCCTGGGCTTTGCTTCTAGCTTTTCACCTTGGTAAAATCTTTCTTTTCTTTTTCTGGGCCATAGTTTCATAATATGTATTATAAAATGAGTAGAGTTAAACTAAAATGTCTCTAATATCCTTCCAGTTCTACATACTCATGAGTTACTTACCATAACTCACGCCACAGGTAAATCTCATTCATTTTCTTACAAGGATTTTAATGTAATATGTGTTACAGGGCAAAAAACCTCTAGCAGTAAGCCTGTTTCCTCGGGAATAGATACAGTATTGTCTCTGTACATTTATATTCTGCCTTGTCACAGAAAGGATTAAGGACTTTTATTTTATTTGTGCAAAAACAATATGATAAGAAAATGAAATAAGAAGAGTAAACATCAGAAAAGAGATTAAACTATAATTTTTGGTTGATTATATACACAGATAATTTGGTGGCTCACGCCTGTAATCCCAGCACACTAGGAGGCTGAGGCAGGCAGATCGCCTGAACTAAGGGAGTTGGGGAACAGCCTGAGCAAGAGCAAGACTGAGTCTCTAAAAACAGCCAGGCGTTGTGGCGGGTGCCTGTAGTCCCAGCTACTCGAGAGGCTGAGGCAAGAGAATCACTTGAACCCAGGAGTTTAAAGTTGCTGTGACTTATGAAACCATGGCACTCTACAAAGGGCAAAAAAGTGCGACTCTGTCTCAAAGAAAAGATTCAAGGAAAAACAAAAATAGAAAATTTGATAAGGAAACTAGATATAAGGTATATTATAAAAACAAATAGCCTTTTTTTTAGTTTATCAAATAAGCATTCAGAAATGAAAATGAGAAAAAAAGTTCTATGCATAGTAGCAACCAAAATGATAAAATAGTTAGATAAAAAATTATAAAAAAGACAAAGTACCTTTGTAAAACTATAGATCTTATCCAGGAATAGAGGTTTTATGAATTATCAGAAAACTCAGCATTTCAGTTTCATGGGAAGAATATAGTTTATTCAATAAAAGAAACTATAATTGTTCATTTGACATAGGCACATTTGGACCCATATATCATACTATGTAAAATAGATTCCAGGTATATTAAAAATTTCAATTTTTTGAAAAGATTTTCTTTAGAAGAAAATCAAAGAGATGTATGTATAACTTAGGTATAGTAAGAAATAAGTAACCATGAAACTATAAAATAATAGGTATATTTGATTCCATAAAGTCTGTAAACTCTGATTACGTCAAAAGATGTTGCCACAAACATAGGAACTTGCAATATACATGTATCTTAGTAAGCTTTAAAGACGATTTTCTATATCCTCTGGACCATAATGCCTGGTTCAGAATTGAGATTGAGATTATACCGTACAAGCCAAGACAGGATAAGAGCTACTACAAGAAGGATGTACAGGCAGTGCAAAGTCACAGACATCCCACTGTGACATACAGCTCATACTTACAAGTGGGGGCTGTCATGGGTAATAGGTAAATGTTTGTTCCAACTTACATACAAATTCAACTTAAGAACAAACCTGCAAAACTTATCTCATTCATAACCCTAGGACCCCCTGTGTACTCCTTACTAAGAAAGTTTAGGCATGAAAGCAATGCTGTTTTCAACAGATTTCTTCTTTGGGCCTCAAAACTTTCATTATTAGTAGGAATGTGGTGGTTAACCCAGCTCATGAGTTCAAAGCAAACACTAATTGAGTGCCTATTTATGCCATCCCCTCTACTGGAAAAAAAATTAGAACCGAAAAAGACAAATTTCCTCATGCTTATGGCAGAGCAACGTAACAAACAGATGATTAAACATGGATCAACCTGGAAAAAAGGGAGATAATGAAATATATAGCAAAAAGAGTAACAGCGTTGGCTAGGCACCTGTAGCTCAGTGGCTAGGGCACCAGCCACATATACTAGAGCTAGTGGATTCAAATCCAGCCCAAGCCTGCCAAACAACAGTGACAACTACAACAATAAAATAGCTGGGTGTTGTGGCGGGTGCCTGTAGTCCCTGCTACTTGGGAGGCTGAGGTAAGATAATCGCTTAAGCCCAAGAGTTTGAGATTGCTGTGAGCTGTGGTGCCACAGCACTCTACCAAGGGCAACATAGTGAGACTCTGTCTCAAAAAAAAAAAAAAGTAACAGCCTAAGGAATCCAGGACAGAGACAGTGACATTTATGCTGAGATCCTAAGTAGGCTTGGGAGTGCACCAGGTTAAGCAAGGCCCAGAAAGAGCTCCCCACAGAAGGAACAGTACATGTAAGGGCTAGATTTGATGGTTAACCTACTGAGAAATGGAGGCTTCTCCAAAAGGGACTGGACAGAGGGGCACTGGATGGGGCTGAAGAGGGAGGTGAGAGCAGCCAGTTCCAGACCATGATGAATCTCTCGTAAGAGTGTCAAGTATTCTTTACTGCATCTTAAGAGCAGAAAGAAGCTATTCAAAGTTTTGGAAAGGAAGTGATTTGATCAGACTTGCATTTCTGGAGAATGAATTTTGGAAAGGTTCAATTTGAACCTATTTAGGTCCTTTCATGGCTACGGTTTGTGTCAGGTGTGTCCAAGCTTTTCTAGGAGGACTTTATGCTTCCAGGACTTCTCTGTAATACCAACAACTTTTCCAAGCTCCCAACATTAGCAGTTGATTAAAAGAACATCCATGATAAATAGCTATTATAAATTCAGCAATGTTTAAAAATAATTTATATTTTATGGCTTAATATTCGTTCATATTCACAGATTCTTGGTGATAATTTGCTGAATTCTCCACCTCCAGACTTCACCTCAGCAATCTACAAACCAGATTTTATTTTTCAGATGATTATAAACATTTTCGTTGAAAATAAACAACAAAGCTAATGTTTGCAAGATCTTTGTAAGAATCTCCCATTCTTTAGAAATCAAAGCAATATTTTTTTTCTCCCTTAATGACAGCATTTGGGCAGAGCAGTGAGATTATGTAAGCAGGTGTTCGTTCTGCTTCTGTGTAAATTTGGCCGTAGGTTTAGGAACCTGCAGTCTGTCTCTAATGAGGACATCCATTATATAAAAGCCATATTATCTTCCTCTAATCATTATTGTACAAATAGGACTTATTTTAAGGATTAAACATCAGTACTAGACCTACAGAACCATCCAGAGCCAGCAGAACTCTAGGGATTTACTGCTGACTCCTTTTCTTAGCTTTGTGGGATCCTAGATGTTCTTGTCTATACATAGCATTTCAGCTTCTCTCTGCAGCTCAGCTTGCATTCATTATTGACGAATGATCCAGTACCATCTGCCTTCCATACTACATCCCTGAAGGGGCAGGTCTGATTATTTTTACCTCTATTTGTAGAGTTCTTCCCAGTATTCAGCCTTACTGTCTCACCAGTGAGCCTGTGCTGTGCCACTCTTACGTGAGTGACTTGATTGGACTTTAGGCCATCCCCGCCTAAAAACACATTAATGCTACCTCCCTGAACATGAAGTATGGATAAAGTCATTTCTACTAAAAATGGTGTATTAATAACAGATATGTCCAAGATGTTTGGCAACAAGCAACCAGAAAGGTGAAATAAAGGGAGAAGGGAGCTAGCTGCTTCATGCCAAAAGCAATTCAAGTACCATATAGATATATGGTATATAACACATTATCTTCAGAGCAAACACCAGCAGGGTTATAGTATTTTCTCCATTTTCACAGAAGGAGACAATGAGGCATTGAGGGACAGAGTAATATGCTTGATCATCCACCAGATACAGGTCTGTGTGACTCCAGAGTTGGGCCTGTTTGCAAACTCACTGAAGTGTGGGGCATTTAGCTATACCCAGCATCAGTCAACACTGTATACTTACTAGTAGAAATGGAGAACATTGGTGATCCATCAGCTTAACTTTAAGTCAATCAGGACAGCTGTTAAGAAATTAAGTAAATAAGTAATTGCTAAACATTTGGGAATCATCTACTATCTGAATTTATAAATCCTCTTTTTTTTGGTAAAAAGTACAGTTTCATCACAAAAGTAATATTTGACAAGAATAAAGAATCTAAAATGTATTAAAATAGTAAGAAATAAAAACCAACATCCTAATATTCAATGTTTATTATTGCGATAATTTGGCATTTTTCTTTCTGGTATCTTGTATGTGTTCCTTTATTCATATATATAGTACATATATATGTACACACACATACATACACAAACATACATATATATACTGCTAAGGCAGATAAAATTGAACCTCTTCTAAATATTCCCTTTTCAAACCAATTCCTTTAATTACATTAAGTGGTTTATTTTTTTTTCCAGAGTCATGCTCTTCTCTGTCTATTATTTATCTAGGATTCTTTGCTCCGGAAAGGATTAGAGTTAGGTTTAGAAATGTCTCAAAGTTCATAAAATAAAACAGGAAAAATTAATTAGAAAATAGAGGTGTAGCAACCCTGAGGCCCTGGTCTAGGTCGCCACAGGAAGCAGCCAGGTGTGACACAGATTAGAAGTATAAGTTTGCAGGAGGTGGGCTAACCTTGAGTGCAGGGTAGCCCAGAGCCCCCTCTGCAATGGCTATTAAGGTTATGCACAACATGTGTGGAGAGTTAAGGTAACAACATACACAACAAGTGTGGAGAGTTAAGGTAATGACAACACAACAAGTGTGGAGAGTTAAGGTAATGACAACACAACAAGTGTGGAGAGTTAAGGTAACGACATACACAACAAGTGTGGAGAGTTAAG
>NW_003852417.1:9271141-9277955 GCF_000181295.1 Otolemur garnettii
ACACAACAAGTGTGGAGAGTTAAGGTAACGACATACACCACAGGTGTGGAGAGTTAAGGTACTTACATGTGAGGACTGCGTGCATAAGGATTGCCACCTGCTCTTTCTTCACGTTCTTTCCCCACGTGTTCTTTCCCCACAACCCTCATGAAGAACTACTAAGCATCAGTGTTTAACACATGCTTACTAGTGAGTGACCGATCTTATCTCATCCCAGAACACTGAGTTACTTGGGGGATTGCCCCCAAGTCACAAAACGTCTGTAGGCTTGCCAAGAGACTGTCCTGTTCTCAGCGTTTCCTTTTAATGTGATAAGAATCAGTAACTGTCCTTAACAAGTATGGTGGCCATCCGTCTACATAGAGGCTTCGAAAAAAGGAAAACAATGGCTGATCACCAAATAGAAGTTTTTCTATGTAGCCTGGCAACCTCCTTTGTATCTTCTTTGAGTCCTTCCAACTTAAAATATACTTTCTGAGCGCATTAGCTCAAAGGAACTATGCCTAGATAATTAGCCAAAACTTGTGTTCTATCTTGGCAATGAAATGCGTATTTATCACCAAATGGACCATCTCCATTTGATGAATTACACCATCTCTTGAGATTGTTCAGAGTGGCCTTTAAGATATTATTACAATACTTATGCGTAGGATTCTGTAAACAGCAACTATAAGCGATTACATGCTCATTTGATGTGCTTAGACAATGGCAGAAAACCAGATGGTGCCAAGTTACTCTCTTTCCAACTTTCTTGGTTCTTTCTAGCTTAGAATCTCCAAAGATTAGAATTTTTCAAATTGCCTTATAAATTTTTCATTAAACTGCTCTGTCTATTATCTACAGTCACAGATGTAAATAGATATTTATTAAATTATTTTTTAAACATTTACTGAACACCTACCTGATATAGGCATTGATGAGCAAGACAGAGCCCCCTTCTTCAAAGCAATCCAAGAGTCTAGTGGAGTCCAGCAAGTAAACAAATAGTTGCAATGGGTACAAACTGGATTGAAAGTATTATTCTTAGCAGATGGAATTGTACTACCAACAAAGCAGCCATGAGATTATGGAAACCAACTTGAATTTCCATTTTAGATTGTGATACCAAAACTGTATGTCATAAATGTGAAATCAATTGAGAATTACCAATAGAATATTAGATACATGTGTTTTTTCCTAAACTTAAAATGGACATTCTTTAAATCAGTGAAATTCATAGAGTATGACACAATTTTCTTTTCAGTATTCTACCAGGTTATTTCCTTTGAAATGAACACAATTACTGTCTAAGAGCTAGAGGAAAACAGCATTATCTAAGATCGCAGATGACCATTTGGTTAGTTTAGTTGATTAATCCTCAACATTATAATGTTCCTATGAAAAGTCAGTTTGGATTAGAGAGAAGAATGAATTACAAAAAGCTTTGAAAGAAAATACATTTTTTTTTAATTGTAAAACATTTCAACCATAACGAAAAGTTCATAAAATGATATAATAAATATCCATTGACCTACCAAACAGAAGTTACAAATATTAACGCCATCTCAACTTTGAAATTATTTTCATTTCTCTTCTCAGTCCCATTCACCTCGCTTCTTCCACAGAAAAAAATCATTCTACTGAACTTGGCATGCATTTTCTTCATGAATACTTTTTTTTTTTTTTTGAGACAGAGTCTCACTGTCGCCCTTGGTAGAGTGCCGTGGTGTCACAGGTCACAGCAACCTTCAACTCTTGGGCTTAAGCGATTCTCTTGCCTCAGCCTCCCAAGTAGCTGGGACTGCAGACACTGCCACAATGCCTTCATGAATACTTTTTAATATTTTTACTAAATGTGTGTCTACATGGTATCATTTTGGTTGTTTTTAATGTTTAGCTGATATAATACTTTATATATCATTCTCCAACTTACTTGTCTCAAAAAGATTTTTAGATCACTCTTTTTATTCATATAATATTATTCATTTGTTTTAATTACCATACGGTATTTCATCATGTGATTATACCTGAAATGAATGATTTATTCCCTATTTTATGGACGTTTAGGTTTTTTCCGGGGGGAGGGGCTATTACTAAGTTAAAATGTACATCTTTTTTGCATGCCCCTTATGTATACATGTGAGGTATATATGTTGAAATGAAATTACCAGATAGTGTTCTATATGTATCTTCTGCTATATTCAATAATGCTAAATTATTCTCCAAAGAAGATATGTTAGTTTATATTCCTATCAGGAGTATATTAGAAATAGTTCATATGTCTCTATATCTTTGTAAACTCCTGGTATCAGAATACTAAAATAAAAAATTGTACTAAACTACTTGTATAAAGTTGCCTCATATAATTTTGCGTGTTTTTACACTTATTGTCCATTCAAAGTTTGTTCTTTGAAAATTTTTTGCTCATAGTAAGATTGATTGGTTGTCTTTTTTCTTATCTATTATTTGGAATTTTCCGTATTTTCTGAATAGACTAGACATGTTCTCTCTGCCTGTCACTGATTTCCCTTTGTCCATGGCTGCTTTTGAGGTAATCATATTTAACAATCTTTTACCATCATTCGTGCATATTGTGTTTATTTTAGGTTCTAATCTGTCTGAAATGTATTTTTGTGATTGGCATGAGATCGAGATCTAATTTTATTTTCGCCCTGTAGATAATGAGTTATCCTAACACGATTTTATTGAATATATTTTCTTTTCTCTGGTATTGTTTTAAGTATCCACAATTACGTGCAAATTCCCCAAATGATTGGCTATTCTATTGTGTTGATTAATTTTTCTGTTCTTACTCCACTACCATGCTGTCTTAAACAGTGTGACTTTTTAAGAAGCTGATATATTTGGCATAGTAAAATGTTTTCCCTGTTCTTCTTCAAACTAGATCTTACATATTCTTGACCCTCTGCTTGACCATTTGCTCTTTAAAATAATATTTATCAGGCATCATGAAAAACTACAGTTGGGATTTTTAGTAGAACTGAATTCAGTATGTACATTAACAAGAAGAAAATTGATGCATTTAGATGATTTGGTTTCCAATTTATTCAGATTTTTAAAAAATAAAGTTTTGTAGTCTCCTCCATAAAATTTTGGCACAGTTTTGTGAAGTTTATTCCTAAATATCTTATATTATTTTGTTTCTAATACAATAGAGTCTCACTTTTCAGTATCAGTTTGCTGTAGTTTTTTTTTTGGTATAGACTCTTTATCAGATTAAGGATATTTCTTCTAGTCTTAATTTACTGAGAGATTGTCTTTTCCTTCATAATAATCAGTAATATGTGGTGATTTTATCAAATGCTTTCCTAATGAAAAAGTTTTTTCCTCCTTTATTAGTGAAGATAATGCCAGTAATAGATGTTCTAATAATATGTATCATCTTTGCATTCCAGGAATAACCCCGACTTCACAGTGATATTCTTGAATACACTGCTGGATTCTATTTGACACTTTTTAGGTCTTCTTTCTTTCTTTTCAAAAATTAGATTAGCCTCTTCTTTTCTTTAGATGGTTTCCTATAGATGACATGTAGCTATATTTTACTATGATGGCTGATAACCTGCATTTAGAATTCTTTCTATATTCTTATTGTACATTTTATGTTTTTTATTTACTAGGCATTTGGGGGAAGAGGTGACCTCTCTTTTCTGTTTTTCATTGGATTAACATTTGTTTACTTTTCTTTTTTCTATCTGGAAGTAACACCTACCACTATCCAGAGAGTGGCTTTATGATCTTTTTTAACATGTAGATTTAACAAACTTTAAGGTTAATCAGTATCTTTAGCTGCCTCCAAAACAAATGAAAGAGCTTGAATGTTTTAACACCAAAATGTCCCCTCCTATCATCCAAGTCACTGTTTTCTGGTACGTTTGTTACACCTTGTTTTTCCAGTCCCGGTCACCCATTGTTGTCGTTTACCATCTCGTTGCATCAGTTTCTCTGCTCATCGTTGCTTCTTTTTATTTATTTATTTATTAAGTCATTTGTACATAGATCATGAATACATTTATGCCATTGTGGGATTCAATGTGTTGATTATTTGTACAAATTGGAGTGCTTACATCCTACTAATTAACCTAGCCTTCACCTCATTTACCCAATTACAGTGTTAAGACATTTGTGTTCTACTCCTGACAGATCCAACTTGTACTTGCAATATGCTCCATAGGTGTGGTCCCCCGACTAACCCTCCCTCTGTCAACCCACCCCCCTTCTTTTCTCTCCTCCTCCCCTCCCCTCCTTCATCCAGGGCTATAGTTGTGATTCATCTTTCATATGAAAGTGTGAGTGATTGCTTCTTATGCGTGCTTTATTCTGGTTTGAGTTTCCCTCCTCCTGAAGTATACCCTTTTACACTTCTTTCTGGTACAGTCCATGATCACTGCTTCCTCTAATTTTTATGTGTCTAAACATGTCTGAATCTCCTTTCATTTTGAATAAACTTACTGAGTTTCGTAGTTGCAGTCTTTTTCTCTTAGTATGGTGAAGCCAGTCTGTTGTTATTGGCGTCGGTTTTGCCTAATGACAAAGCTGACTTTGGAATATTTTCTCTTCCTTTGAGATAACCAGAGTTTTCTTTCTGATAGGTTTTAAGATAATTTTCTTCAGCTTTGATGTTCTTTAACTTCATTGCCAAGTGTCTGTGTATGAATTTATTTTGTTTTATTTTTCCTATTCTAAAATTAGTGACATTTTCATGTAGTTATTTTCTTTTCAGATTGATGTAAGGGTACATACAATTGGGTTCCATGGTCTGCATTTATTAGGTAGCCATGTGAAGTTTTTAAATCTGAAAAACTCTATGGTTTGATTTCTCTCCTTCTCTCTCTCTCTTTTCACCATTTAATGTTTTTATTTTATTTTATTTTTTAATTTTATTATTTTTTTGAGACAGCTTCTCACTCTGTTACCCCAAGCCAGAGTGCAGTGGTGTGATCCCAGCTCACTAAAACCTCAAACTCCTAGGCTCGAGTGATTTTCCTGCCTCACCCTCCTGAGTAATTGGAACTATAGGCCCACCCAGCGAATTTTTCTGTAGTAGAGGTGGGGTCTTCCTCTTACTCAGGCTGGTCTGTAACTCCTTGTCTCAAGAGATCCTCCCACCTCCCACCCACAGTGCTAGGATTACAGGCATGAGCCTTTGCACCTGGTTCCCTTTTGGAGCTCTTGATAGATATATGTTGAAGTGTCTCATTCTAGACTCATTGGCTTTTAATTCTTCTTCCACATTTCTCATCTCTTACCTCACTGTGCTCCATTCTAGATAATTTCATTAGACCTATCTTCCAATTTGCTATTTCTCTCTTTCCCTGTGTCTCAATGATTATTTAAACTCTCTATATTTAAAAATATGTTGACCTTATATTTTTAGAACTTCTATTCAGTTTTTCCCCTATAATGACTTGTTCTGGTCTTCAAGTTTCTAATTATCTTTTTTTTTAATGACAAATAACTATCGTGCATATTCATGGGGTACCTAATGACATTTTAATATATATACATAATATACAGTGTTACATAATCAATCTATCAGCATAATTAAGATATTTCTTTGGGGAACATTGATTATCCTCCTTCTAGCTATTTACAACTATATAATACATTATTGTTAACTACAGTCATCCTGCAGTGGTATAGAACACTAGAACTTATTCTATCTATATAGCTGTAATTTCGTATCCTTTAACAAATCTTCCTATATAGCTGTAATTTCATATCCTTTGACAAATCTTCCTATGTAGCTGTAATTTCATATCCTTTAACAAATCTTCCTATGTAGCTGTAATGTCCTATCCTTTAATAAATCTTTCTCTATCCCTTCATTCCCCCTACCCTTCTCAGTCTCTTGTATCCCCTGTTCTACTCTTTACTTTTATGAGATAATTCAAGTTTCTAATTAGTCTTAATCTCTTGAATAAGACATTATATAAAAGAGGTTTTGAAACCATCCCCTTAAGACTATTTTAGAATTTGTAATTGCCAGAGCTTTGTAATAGGTTGGTGATATTTCTTGACTTAGGGTTTTTATACTGAGTGGCTGGTGTTCCAATCTAGGATTCCCGTGTCTTGTTTTTCATTCTTCCTTTTGGAATGTTTAATGGGAGATCTTTTCTGCTCAGTCAGTCTCAGACACCCGGCATAAAGTAAGGGAGACATTTCAAAATATTGGCAAATTTCTAACATGAGTGTCTGACAGATAAGTCTCTTCATAGAATATGTGAAGTGATCGGCCTCTTTATATTCACTTTCATTACTAGAAGGAGGAGGTATGTTTTTCAGGGGGACATTTTTCTCAAAGAAACAAAGACTTTTTTGTTTCTGCTGTGTTTATTGATCACTTAGAGTTCCTACATGCACAAAGAAGAATAGGGATTAACAGAACTGCACCGAGTAGTGGACCCTTGGGAGAATCACTCATTCACTGAAACACTTATTTCTACATAATCAGCCTTTCACCAAGCATATCTCAAATTTACATTCTAGGAAACTTATAAGTCATTTGACTTAATGGGCTTTAGGCCCATCAAGGAATACCTTATATTTCAAATCTTAAATCTATTAACACCAAGGATTTACTGTATTTGGCATCAGGATTTTTCTTAATGAGAATAAATATCTATGGATTGGTATTATTTTAAAACTTTTTTCCACATGCAATGGAATACACAGATCAATAAAGTCTGGTAGCATAAGCCATAAAAGTAGTTATTATTGGCTCGATGCCTGTGGCTCAAGTGGCTAAGGCGCCAGCCACATACACCTAAGGTGGCGGGTTCGAACCCAGCCCGGGCCCACCAAAACAACAATG
>NW_003852417.1:9278105-9297409 GCF_000181295.1 Otolemur garnettii
AAAAAAAAAAAAAAAGTAATTATTATTTATCAAGCATCTATTATATTAGCCATAATGATAGGGTTTTTACTTATATTACCTCTAATTTTACAAAGCCCTTTGGGTAGGGTTATACTATCACAAATTTACAAATGAGGTTAAATAATTGTCCAAAGTGGCAAGACATTCACCCAAAATCACCTGGTGATTTTTCCATTGTTCGAATTTGATTGACAAAAACCTTCAAAAGCACTCTGAAATAGCAGAAAAAGAAAATGACTTGTGATCCAAAAATATCCAGAATACCAAAAGCCTATTTTTTTTAGCTATTATTTGGGTCAAGTAACCTCCCTGTTTGAGAACCCAAACCACACTTTTCTCTAGGTACTAGCATACTATCTCATAGGAACCGAAGACACAAGTAAAACTAATTTTTTAAACAACATTAGTCTAATTTGACTTAAGGTTATTTATTTCAGTTCTTCCCTGAAGTTGGGAATAATTAAGAATCATGCCTACTGTTGCTTAACCCTACTGAGCACATGAGCAGCAGGCCAGGTAGCTAGAGGAACCTAGTAAAGTTGAACTTTCAACCACTTTGGAAGCGACAACCTCTGCATTGATATATGAAAAGAGCACATCAATATAGTAAATACCAAAGTTGTCATTATAAAATGGCAGAAAGTTAAGATACTCACTTAATACATGTTTATGAAGCACCTACTTAGTACCAGGGGAAGTACTAGGTACACACAGTGGTAAACAAAACAAACCAGACTCCTGCCCTCCTGGAGCTGATATCCCCATGAAAGGAGGCCGTCAAGAAAAAGTAGATCAGTTCAGATAGTTTTAAAAGTTATGAAGAATATGAAACAAGGTGATGAGATAGTCACTAGGAGTATGTTGTGGGAGAGGATAGAAAACCTGAAAGGTGACATTTTAAGCAGTGGCTGAATGGTGAGAAATCAGCCAGGAAGTGTCTTAGGAGAAGAGAATTCTAAGGAGAGAGAAAAGTTTATGCAAAGGCCCTAATGTGAGAATGAACTCCATACGTTAGCGAGGGCCACATAGTGAGGCTGAAGCATAGTAAATAACAAAAAGCATGACAGGAGATAAAGCTGGAGGGGTAGGTCAAAAGTACACCCCAGTTTTCTTAGCATAGTCCTGAACGATGCCTATTGTCCTAGTACAAATAATAGTATTTCCTTTCACTCTCACAGTGTGCTCTTTGGACAATAAATTATATGATCTCTCTATGGAGAGACAAGTTGGAACCAAATTATTTGAATATAGACAGCAAGTTAATTAAACCTTACAGACTAGCTAGCATGTGAATTCTTTCTTGTTCGATTGGCCCTTCCTATTTCTGTCTGAGTTGGAGCCACTTGTTTTTATTTGACATTTGTTTGATGCCTGCTGTAGGGTGAAAGAGATCTGTAGATAAAGAGCTGGTTGTCCAGAGAGACCATGTGATAGAGAGGTTTTGAGGTTTAAAAGGAAGATCTGAGTCTTGTTTTTTGTTTTTAATTTTTTGCTTTTAGGTGTTTTGTTCTGTTTTGTTTTTGAGGCAGAGTCTCACTTTGTTGCCCTGGGTAGAGTGCCGTGGTGTCATAGCTCACAGCAACCTCAAACTCTTGGGCTCACATGATCATCTTGCCTCAGCCTCCCTAGTAGCTGGGACTGCAGGCACCTGGTACAACACCCAGCTAGTTCTTCCTATTTTTCTATTTTTAGTAGAGATGGAGTCTCATTCTTGCTCAGGCTGGTCTCAAATTCCTGAGCTCAAGCAATCCACCTGTCTTGGACTTCCTGAGTGCTAGGATCACAGGCATGAGCCACTGCTCCAGCAGGGATCTGAGTCTTACAGAGTGACTGGAGCAATCCAAGATACGTGTGCCAAACCATATAATTAACACTCAGAAGAAGAGGAAGAAGAATGAGGAGGAGGTGAAGGGGAGCTGCCTGTCGTATGCCAAGCAATAATCAGTATTCATTTTTAATGCATATTTAATCTTCATTAAATTTCATATTTGGATTTATTTTAAGATGAGTAAATGAAAGCTACGAGAAGTGTAATACCTTGAATGAAGTCATACAGGTAGTGAGAATTTGAATCAAATCTGATCTAACCCTTTCCATTAGCTTATCTTGTCCACTTCAAGTTGTCCTCGTATTCTCTTATCTTTTTATTCAAGAGCCTGATAAAATATTGATACATTCTGGAAAATGCAGATTCAGTGTGGATGTGAGTCTGGGAGTATGAGTTAGGAGTAGTAAGAGAAGACTGGAGTGAAACGCACAGGCAAGATCATGGTAGGCCCTCCACATCTGACAAGGGGACTAGGACTTTCCCTGTTGGCAACAAAAAGGCATTGAATGCCCGAAATGATCAGATGTTTATTCTAGTAATATCCCTGTGTCAGCAATGCCAAGACTAAATTTGGAGGGTAGAGGCTGAAGAAAGGAAGACTGAACAGATAGTTGCAAAAAAGGGAGTATGAAAAGTGACGTGGTGTCAGTGGGACAGAGAGCAGAAGATGAATTCATGGTTAGAAATGATAGAATTTCTGACTAATTAGAATTAGGGGACGAAGAATGGAGGAGCATATGATGACTCCTCAGTTTCTGACTTGGTATTGCAAACTCACAGCTTTTCACCGAATTACTGAGGCAGAGACAAGGTCCTGCCCACTATGTCCTCCACGGCCTTATGCTTTGTGTAGCTCTCAAATGGCAAATGTGCCTTTTCTACAAGCTACCTGGAGTTCAGCTCCACTGAAGCTATTCATTAGGGTTGATTTAAGGTTTTTTTCCTTATATTCTTCACACATCTGGTAGTTCCATTTAGGCTTTCAAATTTGTCCTGCCTGTCATTTTATTCGCCTTCTTTAAGACATAACTGATCCATAGGCCCTCGTTCTATTCTAGCCTATAACTTTCTGTGATTCCCCCTTCCACCTTTCTCCGCTGAGAAAATGTCAGCGGAGTTCAGTTAACAGAGAACTTTTCTCTGTCCCTGAAAATGACTATACATGGGCCAAAACACAGCCCTTTTATCCCTGCCATCCCACGTGAAATGCTCCTTCCTGACCCACTCTGCTCTTTCATGAAAGCTAAGCTCCTTCCTGCACCACAGTTTCAAAGATGTCTGCTACCTTTTTTTTTTAACTGTGCTGTCTTAGATGAGTCACAAATTTAACTCATCTTACTTATATATATTTTAACTAATTTTCTAGCTGAAAACTCTTTGGGCATGTTAAAGTTAGTTCTTTCAAAAAAGCAATCAAATACAGTCCATAAAATGTTACAAGTAATTTAGTAAAGGCATTCATCAGCCAAGGCAAGACAGCCTCCCGGGATCCTCGCCAGCCACTGGCCCCAGGGGGATGCCCAAGCACTTTGCTTTGTTTTCCTTCTACCCATTCATTCATTCCATTGTGACAGTTAAACTTCGGGTTTAGATACAGAGAGGAAAGAATCTTGCCGTTTTATGGAAGACTTCAGGATTTCATGAAACCTAAGCCAGTAAACCTTCTTTGAAGGAGACATCCAAGAACTGAACTTCTCCGCGTGGATTATGCAAAGGAAATACAAGGAAGGCCCCCAGACTGGGAGGGGTGGAGAGGAGGGGCTCAGATCCCTGAAATCATAAGAAAACAAAAATAAGAGCATAGCCATCGTTACCTTAAAATACAAGGGCCTACTTCCCTCTGCATCATTTGCAGGTGAAATCATTGAAAATCGTCTAGAAAATAATTGAAATAACATGAGACTGTGAGTTAGAAAACCCAGTACTTGTTCTGGGTACAGTATACCAACATACAATTTTAGTGGGGATGAACTTAGTCATTGATTTGATTTGTGGGAATGAACTTCGTCATTGATATTTCATTTTTTGTCTATATCCTTTGCCCATTTCATATTGCTTAAACTTTGAGTCTTTCTGTAGCTTTATCTACTAGTCTCATAGTGTCTACCTTTGTTTTTGTTTAGAGAGTCCATCTTACCTAAATAATTAGGTTAAAAATGTTTCTCTTGGTTTGTTTACTATTTGTGATTACTCTGGTATAATTATCTATTCATACCCTTTGATCTTGCTCCTCCTCTGATTCTGATGGTTTCCTTAATCATTGGTTTTGGATTTACATGTAAGTATAGCCATACATTAACTGGCAGGGATATATTCTAGGATATGCACAATGAGTTTATTTCATCATTGTTCAAACATCCTAGGGTATCTTACACAAGTCCAGATGGTACAGTGTGCTACCCACCTAGGCTATGTGGTATATAGCCTATTGCTCTCAGGCTACAAACCTGGACATCATTTTACTGTACTGAACACTGCAGGCAAGTACATGCATACAGTGGTAAGTATGTGTATATCAAACATAGAAAAGATACAGTAAAAATATGGTGCTATCTTATGGGAATACCATCCTATATGAACAATTTTGGAACTCTTTTCTGGAATGGCCATCAGACCTGCCATCGTACGAGGCCTAGCAATTAAGTACTTGAACTCATCCTAGAAAAAGTATTTTGAAGGGTATTCTAGGTTCTAGTATCAATGCAAAGTATTCCCATGACAGTGACTAGAGTGATATTCAGCAATGGGGTCTGTAGCACTTTTTCTTGGGTGAATTCTCAAACTTAATTGTCTGACCTCATATGTGGTCCATCACTGATTGAAACATTGTTATGGGGCACATGACTATATATACATACGCATAACTACTAACATTCTCTCTATCATATTTTCAATTTCCAATAGTTTTCTTTGGCTCAATTTTTATATTAAAACTCTTTATTCCAAATGTTAATGATTTTTTAAAAGACAGCATATGGTATGGTTTTTGCTTTTTTTATCAAATAGCTATCAAGGGGTGATGATGTCACTTACAAAATTATATTTCCTTTCCCCCGCGTTCTGAAAATTTTCCTTGATCATATATTGAGTCTGGATTGCTGTATCTATTTCCAGACTCTCCGTTCTGTTATGCTGATCTATATGTCTATTTTTATGCCAGTAAATCCTGCATTTATTTGAGGAGAGCTCACATTTCCTCTCTTGAGTCTTTGTTTCTTCAGGCTAAACGTCCCCTGTTCTTTCAATCGCTGGCTGCTCTTGTATTCAGGATCCAAATCCTTTCCTGTCACCCCTCCCAGGAGGCCCAGAAGCAGATCATTATGAGACAAATGACCAAGCATCAGAGGACCCTCCAGTTGCCTCACTGGGGAAAGAAATGCATAGCTAAGGGTAGTATCCAAGCAAGGAAGGGAGCTTGATGAGCTCTTACATTGAAATAACAGGTTTTGCCCCAAAACATACTTTATGGTTTCTCAGCTGGGTCTTTAGATTCTGCAGTGGTTACAGAGGGTAAGGTGTAAATTCTTAGATAAGGATTCGAATATGTGATTGTCTTCAGGTTTCCTTTCAGTTTCAGCCTGGAAGGGCATTAGATTAATGGGAAGGCTGGTTTTATCTTCACCTACAAATTCGCAGATATGGAAACACGTCCCTTCAAACTAAGTATTGCAAATGCATTTTACTCCGGGTGAGAGTGACACAGGCCCGGGAGCATTTGTCATCTCCACAGGGTGCACGGGGAATCAGCTCCTCTTCTCTCCCCTCCAGCACATGCTACCTGTGCTCTCAGAAGGCCCAGCTAGGGAGGGAAGCAGGTGGAGGAGGCCTCTCGACTGCCAAGGCAAACACACCGGAAAGTCTAATTTTAGCCCTCCTAGCCTTGGCATTGTCCCTCCCAGCCAAGATATTTTTCATGCGCCACAATAAAGTGCTTTGTTCCAGCCTTGCTGGATGCTTCACAAAAGCCCTGCAAGGACAGGGTTAGACTAATTCAGAGCTGGAAACACATCAAAGACAGGAACCACCTCACTGGAAAGGGTCAGCACTCCTCTGGCAACCTCTGGTAAATATGTCTTTTCCATCAGCTCCCAAAACTCTAAGAAGGGCCCTTCTACATGCTCCTCTTCCTCCAGTCTCTTTTCCGTGAACCTTCCATCAGCCGCTCACCAACAAGCATTTTTTTCTCCTTATGCAGGGATTTGAAGTCTGCTCCCTCTCTTTCTCTCTGCCTAGCAAAGCCCACTTCTTTCTATACGCTGTGGCTCTTGTTTTCCTTCCTGTCATAATTGAAAAGTGCACTAGAACTAGAAATACTCTCACAGTTTGAAAACTGCCTCCATGGTTTGTTCCTTACAACAACCCAGTGAGTTAGGTGAGGCAGAAACTTTCATAGAACTTTTCATTGACGGGAAAACTGAAGTTCAGAGAGGATACAAACTTTTGCAAAGGTCACATGGAAAAACACTGGCAGAGCTAGGACTGAAACCCAGCTCTGGTGTTTTAAGGAAAGGTGTGGGCTCTCGAACCTGTTAAAGTGCAGAGAACCCACACGGCCCTTCCGGAGAGCCCTGGGAAACTTTCACTGAGAATATCGACTGGTTTTCTGGCCAATAGTTCCAGTTTGAGGTTTCAGGATGGTGGACTTTACATCAGGTAAATCATCATTTTCTTATTTCCTGGAAAGGCAGCAAGTGCTATTGACCCAGAGGTGTAACTGTTTCCAAAGCCTTCCGGAATCTTTTCTTTGTCCCTCAGGTAGATCCCTTTCTGGTCTCCACTGTGATAGGAGTCAACAGGCTTTTAGGGCACGGACAGGGAAATGGGGCTGGAGAAGGAGGGTCAGGGAGGGGGTCGGTCACAACCAATAGGCCTGGAGGTTTCGGAACTGCCTCAGAAAGCCTGTGAGCTCAGCAGTTATTAGTCAATTACTGTCACTGGGTGGGACATACTATGAAGAAAGACCCCCAAGGGGACCGGATGAAGGAATCCCCAAGCCCATAGTTCAAACAGGGAGCCAATAAACCTGAGTTATTTTAGTATGAAAGAACCAGCCAGAGTGTGCCACCAACAATTAGAAGAACACTTAAGGCTTAAAAACCCCTAGACAAAGGGCCAAAAGGCAACCCACTTGGGACCCCCTCCGCCACCCCTTTACTTTCTTCTCAATAAATTCTCTTGATTTCACTTGTATTCTGTGAATTGATTCTTCAATTTCCAAAGCCAAAGAGATTCCCAAGAACAAGCACCCACAGGAAAATTCTGGTATCAATTGGATGACCCAAAATTCAGCCTTAGGCACCCAGAAGCGGCGGTTATCTTCAGATCAACATCTTTTTCTATCTTGGAATTTTCTGTTCTCTGAATTTGCCTTCCCATTGTTATAATGGGCATTGGATAGCATGTTAGCATCCCCAAACTCTTTCCTGTCTTGTGTCTTGTTTAAACCTGTGATAACAACCATACTGGCATTCCTACCATCCAGTTCACAGGTGACAGAACTGCACCTCAGAGAGACTGGCTGATGTGTGGATCCTGAAAGTCAGGAACCCTGACCTGATCTTGGTTCTGAACGCTGTCTCCCCATCTTCCTTCCCCCAGGGCACTGAGCTATCAGCCCAGGGTTCTCCTGAGCTTCTCCTCCATGTCTGTCACTTCACCCAGAGCTGAACAGGGTAGGCCTCAGCGCTAAAGGCCTTTGACAGACAACTGAATCCAGAAATATTGCTGTGAATTAATTGTTTGAAAAGGAAGTGGCTGCAACTGAGAACCCCACAAGACTTCCCTGTCCAGGATTCTTTCATTCTAGAGCCCCCTCAAAGGCTGGTGTGAGCTTTCCATGCTTTGATGGATCTGTGAGACCACACTTGTCTCTAAAGCATGAGAGGTAGGTTTCAGTCCCAACTCTGCCAGTGTTTTTCCATGTGACCTTTGCAAATGTCTGTGTCCTCTTTGAACTTGTTTTCTCATTTATACAAGCTCTATAAAAGTTTCTGCCTAACTTAATTTGCCTGGTCATCATAAGAAGCAAACCATGGAAGCAGTTTGCAGACGGTGGAATTGTTTCCAGTTCCTGATGTTTTCCAAAAACATCAGGAAAGAAAACAAGGGCCAAATATATAGAAACAAATAGGCTTTGTTAGGATCTGATAGCTTTGTGAAGGAAAGAAATTTCACGTGTATATTTATTTATTGTAATGGAAATTATATGTACATTTTTTCTGATTATAAACATTAATATGTGTTCATTATAAAGAGTTCAGAAAGATATTAAGGAGAGAGAAAAATGTTACCATCATACCCCAGCATTTATAACCATTGCTAAGATTTCAATGTAATTTCTGAACTGACCAAACTTCCTCTGACCTCAAGCTTGAGCAAGTGTGTGTACAAAGCAAAAGTGAGGTGATATTACACACACTGTTTTGCAATCTTTTTTTTTTTTGCACTTACTGGTTTATTGTAATACCTTCTCCTCTTTTTCCTTTCCTTTTTGGGGAACTCAATCAATACTTACATTAATCAATTCCTCAGTTTACAGCACATTGTCATCATTGTCTATACAAGGCCCTTCTTCTTGTGTCTGCTTATGTATTTTTTATCTTCCCTTTATCTTCTACATTCACTTCCATTCTCCTTCTCTGCTCTGTTGTATTAAATACATGTCCCCAAATAAGGGTTTAGCCTTAAAAATACAAACAAACTATTTATTTTCATGTGTTTTCAATTAATGACAGTAAGTCAATACCAATCCACATCAATCGATGTGGATCTATATTACCAGTATTAATGGCACCATTAGTTCCATTAGGTAGCTCGACCAAAATTTATTCAACCAGTTTCCTGTGATATACATTTACTTTGTTTTTAAAAGGGTTTTTTTTGTTTGTTTGCTTGAAATAGTGCTTGGTTAAATACCATTGTATGTTGATTATTTCCTTGGGATAATGTTAAGGGTCCTTTTTGTAAAATATTCTTCACCCAATCTTTTTAAAGAAGTTTGCTGCTGAGTCTTCAACCACAGGTGTGCTGGCTTGTGCTCTGTCATGACACTTGGCTTATCTCTCCCTCATGGCACTTAGTGCAGTCATCTTTGATCTTTGCTTCCTAGGTTGTCTCTTATCACTCAACTGATAAGCACTAGCTGTCCTTGGCAGGGATCACACAGAAGTGAATTGATTCAACAACATTTACGAGGTGCCTATTCAGCGGTGAGCTCCCAGCCAGGTGCAGAGGTGAACTGAGATCTCTGTATCCTGGAGGCCTATCCTCTCTGGTGAGATGGGAGATGTATACTGCAGCTATTGCTGTGGCAGGTAAGACAGGGACAGCAGTTGCACAAGGTTCAGAACAGAAAGCCAGACAATGAAGTCACTGGAGATGAGGTGCCCCATCTATGTCTTGAAATACAAGGTGGAGTACACGAAAAGATTAAAGTACGATTAATGGGGACTGCCCTCAGAGCAAAAAGAAACATGATCGGGGGATTGACATGACAAAGGAAGTTGGAGCACAGGGTGAGAACAGGGGGGCAGGGGAGACTAAAGTGGTACTGAGATGGGGAAGGGGAGGGTAAAAAGTGGTAGGCTGCAGGGGTGGGCAGCGGCATAGTCCCAGGTGAGCAGGCCTGGACAGCCACACTGAGGGTGGAAGCTTGGAATGAAGGGGATAAAAGGTTTAAGCCCTGCTGAAGGGCTTAAGCAGGATAGTGATAGGATTGGGTTTTGTGTTTCAGAAAGCTCATTCTAGCTACTATTGTGTGGAAGATGGATTTCAGGAGGGCAAGGCAGCAGACCAAGAAGCAAGTGAGGAGGCTATTGTACTAATCAAAGTGAGAGATGATAATGGCCTGAACCAAGGCGGTGGCAACAGAGAGAAGTGGATGGACTTGAGAGTTAGAAAGTAGAATCTACCAACTACTTGACTTAGTGATTGATTAGATACAGAAATATGATGGAGAGGAAGATGCCCAGAGTGACAACCAGGTTCTGAACAGGATTCTGAACAGTTTGTGGGGCCATTGGCCTGGAGATGAACAAAGATAAAAGGATATTTTAGGTGGAAAAGAAAGGCCAGTTCACGTTGGATAATATGTTGTGCTGTGGTTGTTGAATACAAAGGTGGAAATGTCTAGCAGGTGGATAATTACCTAGGATTTAAGAAAAACTGGCCCTAGAAATAAATTTGGGAATCATCTGATGATACTGGGCAAAAGTTTGCTGAATACATGAATGAATTGCTTAATTGTCAGCATCATATCTTCTTTAAGGAGGCTATTTTGCTTCTATAAAACCATCTTTATATGAGAATTTCAAAGCTGTCTGTAGTTAAGACCCAACCACATGATTAAAAGTATCTTTTTAGAATTACTATAGACGTAATTTAGAAATATGGTGAGTGAACATGGCTCTCAGAGGGGAAAGAGCACTGGCCTAAGAGTCAGAAGAGGAGCAAGTTGTGACTCAGCCACTCTGGTTAGACACTTGGACGTGCCATTCACCCCTCCAGATATCCAAGAGCTCTGAGAGCGAGAGCACCCCAAGGCTCAAGGCCCAGCCCTGTGACCGAGGATGTGCAGGTGGCGTGGGACACTCCTGGTCTGCCCTTCTCTCTCAGCATCTCCCTGCTGCTCTGAGATGAGGGCCACGGTCCCTCCCCACTGGGACTTGGCAGCACAACCTGGAACACAATCTGTTGGGCAGAAGGCTGTGATTATTAATGAAAGCATTTCCTCTGTTACCTCACAGAACTAAGTGAGGTTCTGACACTGCCAGAGACAGCCCGTTTCCTTTCATAGAAACCAATTCGCAAAAATACATAGAATGGTCAGAGATAGGACACGCAGGGAAGTAAAAATAAGATGCAAAAAAGTGGGTGGCTGCTTGAAACACTCGCAGATGAAAGGTTACCAGCTATTAATCAGCTCACACTTCTGTTCAGTGGGTGAACGAGGAGTTTAATGGAAACTTCTCTCAACAGTGGAAGCTTAGTTAGGGCTCTGGGGTCCTCAGATGACTTTCCTCTGTCAGGTCAGCTCTGACACACTGTTACTTAAAGGCAAGAGAGCACAAGGCCACAGTACAAGTCTCTGTGTTGCACAGTTTGTGTCCTCCTGTTTGCATGGACCAGGCTTGGTGCCAAGTATCAAGGTTAGGATGACTCCAGGTGTCTGGGCCTGAATCCTGAGGTGCTCACCTCTCTGTCTTCTGGAGCAGCCCAGTTTGCTGGGCCCGAAGATGAGGATGATAATTGCTACTGTAGAACACCTGCTTCATGGCAGGCATGGTCAGAAAAAATGCAACATGTTATCTCATTTATTATAGCAATCCTGTGAGCAAATAATATATCGTATGTTCTCAACAAATGAGGAAACTGAGGCTCCAGTGGGCTAAGGAACTTACCAAAAATCATATCCTTTGTATTTAGCAGGAGCACCGGTTGATCCCTGGTGTGACTCTAGCACACATTCTTTTTTATTTTCTCCCCACTAACCTAAGTCCAAGTGGAAAATAAAAGAGACATAAGCTGTGATGGAAAGAGGAGGAAAGCCACATGATGCGGTGTGAGGGAAATTGACTCTGAATAAAAACTTCTCTAAAGTCACAGACTAGCACCCGGGTACAAGTACCTAGAGCTCAGGAAATGGTCTTTGTGCCTCGGGAAGGAGGAAGAAGATGGCAGTTGAGTCTGACCTCCAAGAGCCAATCACGCCATTTTAGTCCCTTGTAGATCAGACAGAATCCCCAGATACCCGGTCCCTACATTACCAACTGGTTTTAGCTTAGGACCACCTGGTGAGATCCCAAGATTAATGTCCATGCCAGCTCCTAGCCAAGAGTCAGGGATGTGCCATTTGACCAGGACTTTCAGCCCCCGACCTATCAGACAGCTCAGGTGAGACCTTAGTTGGAAGCAGCTGGCAGGCCTAAGGAGGGAGGCCACTCATCATACCCTGCTCACATGGACTGGCTCTTCCTAGCTCTGCAGGGCACAGGCCTTCAGTCCATCATCTCGGTGCCCAGGGATGCAAGGCCTGGGCATTGCACCAGCCAAGAGTATTGTTGATGAGGTTCAACAGCCAGGGCACTGCTAGGCTGTATTCTAACTCACTGTGGTCCTTGGCAAAGACCCAGCAGCCTCTCTCAGTTCCTCTAGGAACAAAGAGGTTGGATCAGAGGATTGACCCTTGGGGCCACTGCTGCTTTCACCTTTGTGTATGAATTATTCTTTCTTTAATGGGACTCTTGTCATTTGCCCTAAGGGTGCCACTGATACTGCCATCAAAATATTTTTTCTCATTTACTATAGATCAAAAAATACTTTTGCCTTGAGTCCCCAAAGATGCAGTCTGTGCCCTCCCACTTGTCTCACACTTATGGGGAAGAACCTCTGTTCCAGTCCCATGAGGTTCAGGTTTGGAGGTAATGTTATCAGAGAATGGTATATGAAAGCATTTCTCTTCTTTCCAGAAGCTGCTCTGGTCCCCAGACACAGAACAGAATGCCAGCCTGTGATCAACACCTTCTCTGCCCCCTGGGAAAGGCTTCTGGGAGCTTGAGGAGGATGAGGAAGAGAGAGGAATAGGAGCCATGGTGTCAGATATTTGCCTTTATTTGAAAAAAAAAGAGAACACATAATATGCTGGGCAACTTTGAGGCATGGATTTCAGGGTTGTTTTTAACAGTCTCTGGAAACTAGCAACCCTTGGTCGTTTGTTTATAGGATCTGAGAGGGGTGGTGATGGGAGTTGTTTCAACATCCTTGCACAGAGATAAACATGGCTGGTGGCTTATAGGCTCTGAGTGTTTGGCGACCGCATACTGGAAGGGCGGGGGTGGGTACTCCAGCCAGATCAGGGACAAGCTCCTCAGCCCAGCTCTGCCATCAGCTGCCCCTGTGTTCTTGGAAAACTTATCATCTTCCTGAGCCTCAAATCCTCCAACCTAAAACCAAAGGTCATAAAACAGAGGCGCTCAGAGGCAAATCTTTCCAAGCTTTGGTCTTTTCCTAGTTCTGTGGTTTTTGATTCGCTAATGGGAGCCCCCAGTACAAGGATCATGAAACCATATCAGGGATGCTGATGGGGGAGTGAGGAATCAGAGAACTTAGATTCTATCTGTGCTGCTTCTGGGTGTGCTCCTTAAACCCCTTACTTTGATTTTTATTCATGTTTACAGGGGCTTTTCCTGGGTTCACTAATGATCTTACATGTGTCCGTCATACTTGCTGGTTCCTAAAGAACCAAGGGTGATTATTGTATTCAGACAAGTTTGAAAAACGCTGCTTAAGAGTTTTTGCCTGTTCTGGTGGGAATGTGTCTCTGTCCCCTGTGCTCTGTGGCTCTCTGCTATAAGCATTCATGTCATTGTACCTCATATTCAAAAACTGGGACTGTCTCCTGCCTCCAGGTCTAAGCCCCTCAAGATTGGGACTGTGTCTTCTCTTGATATCCCATTATGCCTAGCACAGGGCCTTTCCCATCAGAGATTTTTTTTTTTTTTTTTGCAGTTTTTGGATGGGGCTGGATTTGAAACCGCCACCTCTGGCACATGGGGCCGGCACTCTATTCCTTTGAGCTACAGGTGCTGCCCCCGTCAAAGATTCTTAAAAACGCCCGCCCAGCTGAATTGCCCAGAGGGTTTTATACCCAATTCCATCAAGTCAATTGTACCACTTGTCATTATTGACCAAAATCTGCAGTATCAAGTCAAGTACAAAGAAAAGAGGAGCATAGTGAGAGTTGGCAGAGAAGCATCACAGAGAAGGCAGGATTAGAAGGGAGCTTTTCGGAAAAAGTAAGGTTTAGACAGGGAATAAGAAAACTCAAGAAGCATTACAGACCCGAGTCTCAGCATGAGCGAGGTCAGTCCTTTGCAGTTATTTCAGTGCATAGATGAGGAGCCTGGGGCCTAGAGACAAGACCTAATTTATTCTAGACAGACCTGGGTAATCTTTCACTTACCAGCCCAACTCCCATTCAAGCTTCCTTCCGCACTAGCAGCTAACATTGTATGGATTCCAAGGTCTTCCCGAGAATCCCTAAAGCTCCTTCTTCTGCTGCTCTAGGTCCTATTTCCATAGGCTTATCCCCCATCGATGTGATTATCCTATTGTGTATCTGCATGTGTGGCTAGACTCCTCCATCTCAGCCCAGTCTTTAGATGAATCTTACTAAGATTCAGCCAGACTGATTGCTAGATTACCTGGAAGGAACCAGGCATACAATTCTGTGTACTTTATCATACTTAGCATGCTCTGGTATGTCCTGGGAAGCTGGATTTAGATAGAAGGAACAGGGGACAAGCTCAGTGCAACACAGAGAGAGAGAGAGACACACACACAGAGACATATCTTATTTGAATCCTCATTAGTACCCTAAAGGTTTGTAAAGGAGAGATGTCATCAGTGCTTCTTGGCTCTCTGGTGGGCCTTTTTCTTCCTCCAGGAAGCTCTCCTGGTCCTTCCCTAAGAGCACTCCGGCAGGCTCTGCCTCCTCTGCTCTGGAACCTGCTATTGAGACAGGATTGGGAACAGATGAGAGGCAAGCAAAACTCAAGGCAGGAAGGCCAGCTCAGAAGTGGTTGCAGTACCTGGGTGAGAGAAGATGATGGCCTTTATTAGGAAAACAGTGAGATGCCAGAGAACTAGTTGCATTCTTTACTAAGCCTTTACTAGCAGGTTGAACTAGGGCAAGTTACTTAATCTCTCTACCTTCAAAGCTCTCATCAATAAAAAGGGAATGATAACTATCTCTTTTTTATAGCCTTGTTCTATGGGTAAATGTTGTTCAAAAAAGTTTCTTATAAATTAGTGTATGAAAAATACCATCTTGGGGGGCGTCATTTGTAAGTAAGTGGTCCTGGGCTTTCCCCCCTGGGCTCTGTCCTTGGGGAGGTCCCACCCCCCACAGCATGTCTACAAGTCTTGTTTTGTACTTGGCACTGAACTTCTTTCTACAGCAACTCAGCAGCAAGAAATTCTTTTGGTTTGGGTTGGGCTGTTTTTATATTATAGCCTGGAACCACAGCTTAAAAGTAATACATTTCAGTTTCTGTCCCCTCCCTTCTTGGGTAACAAACACTCAAGTGCTGACAAGTTCTCAAGTAAAGAAGCCACAGGGCTATGATGTGCTGAGACAAGATAACTTGAAGTCTGACTTGTATATTTACAAAACTCACATGGGAAATCAGTGAATGGTGGATTTAGAAAGGCCTTAAACATCAAACATCATCTGGTCCAATTCGCTCATTTTTCAAATGAGTAACTGGGAAGGAAAGGATCTTGCCCAAGATCCCAGAGTAAGTTAGAGACAGAGCTGGCATTCATCCCCCTTGTGTTACGAGAATGGACTCTCGTTGTTGAGAATGTTATGAGATTTACTAATATTTTTACCCTTCCTGTATCCTAGTTCCATAAAGAAAGATAATAATTGGCCCAAACCACTGCCTCCCAGAGCTAAAGGATTATGGGTGGGGAGCATTAATCCAAGCATGCTTCCATTTGTTTATCGAACTTTACCAAGCAGCTTTATGCCAGTTACTGGAGACACTGAGATAAAAGACACAGGCCCTGCTTGCATGGTGTTCAAAATTTAGTAATAAAGACAGACAAGTAATTAATGTCCAGGAAGACTGGCTATTTTTTGTACAATTAAATGAAACAGCAGACTGCACTTTATGTTTACATCTATGATTACACTGACTCTCCTCCTATATAGATAACAAGACTGATTTCCCCCCCACGGAGAAACATATCAAATAACTCAGACCCTTCATTTATTGATTCTCTCAAAACATACCGGGTGAGTACATAGAGGAGTTGACCAAAGATGCAAAGATAAATGAATGGCAGTCCTCTTTCTCAAGAAACTAACAATTGAGTAGAGAAATAAATAATGGTCATAGAAGCTTGTACAAGGAAAGGGAAACACCTAGCCACGTGCTGCCTGACTCTACCCTGGAGAGTCCAGGAAGGCCTTACGGTGGAGGTGGTGTGTGAGCTGACTGCTTAAAAAAAGAGGAGAACTCGGCCAAGCAGATCAAGGAGGCATCATTCTAGGAAAAGAGAACAGCATATGCAGAGCCATGGAAGTGTGGAAGCACATGAGCCCTGAAACCTATAATAGGTAATTACTGCTGGCATATGAGAAAAGACAGATTGGCAGAAAACGAAGATACGTGTAGGCAGGGCCTTAGATTGGGCTGTATCCTGGAGACTAAGGAGAAGTACTGAACGGTTTAGGGGGTGGATCAGACCAGGAGGTTTGCATTTCAGAAATTCACTCAGGCAGCTGTGTGGAGGATGGCTGGAGTCAGGGAGCCTAGTGAGGAGGCCAGACCTTCTGAGGCCTGATAAGGACAGTGGCAATGCCACTCTGAGCCAGGCCAGAACTTGACTTTCTTCATGATCCACCCATTGCCAGGCACACTTGAGTGATGGTGCTGTGACCCAGAACGAAGAAGCATGCAGCTATGCATTTGAGTCTCCAAAACTATGATTCATGATCCTGACAATGTATGTATGTAAGAGACCACCATCTCTCCCAGATGGAATGGGTTTAAGACCTCACAAATGATTCAAGATTTTCTTGCCCAACAGAGAAGCTGGTACACTGTTGAACTTCTGAAGGCAATTGGCAGAAGTGGTTTTTAATAACCTTTAATCCATTTTCCCATCATTATTACAAAGTCACTTCTGAGCTTGTGGTTTTGGTAAATCAAAGTCTTTTCCAAATAAGGCAGCCAGCCTGGCAAAGAGACTGACTCCTCTTTCCTCCCTTTTAGGCACTGATTCAGCTCTCTCAAACCTTCCCACTGTGGCTCTTCCTGTCTCTTCTCCTAAAATGCCTTCTATCCACCTGCCTACAATTGTACTTTAGAGTCTTATAGACCCAGGGTCAATTCCAGCTCTGCAATGCGTTAGTTGTGTGATCTTGTACAAGTTATCAATGAGTTCTGAGACTCAAGGTGCTGCCCTAATCCTGATTGGCCAGTTGTGAAGTTTGTGACATGATAGTAACTTCTCCATAGCAAACACTCAATATTCAGCGGCTATTATTGCTAGATGAGACTCTAGTTTAAGTTTGTAATTCTCTACTGAAAAGAACAAAGTGAAGTACCAAAATATTTGGCAATTCATCCTTTGATCATTAGGATAACTATGAATTATAGTTTTTTTACCCACCTTAATTAAACCTGACACATGAGTGTCACTTGAGTTTCACATCCAGCTGTGGAATCCTACAGTAACTTATAATTAAGACAGTTGCTAATAAGAGTCTTAGAACTTAAATTTTAGAGCAAATATAAGCAGAGAAGTTCTATGATGGAGTGGATAGTTACTGATCCCCAGGTCCTTTTCTGAGACCAATGAGCTTAACAATAAATGGCCATCGTAATGGTATAATCTGACCCTATGGGAGCTGCTGGGATGGTGCTAAGTGGAGCATTCCTTAAAAGAAGCAATTGAGGCTTCGTTTGATTACAGTGAATGAATTGCTCAATGTTAGGGCAGGTTACTGACAATGGGTGTGGAATCTGTTTTAGGAAAGTTGAAAAATAATAATGAAGTATGTGATGAGATTACCTCTTCTGGGCTATTGCAGGTATAGACGTGCCTAAAGCCTGGGAGAGTTTGCCTCAAGCACCTTGAAAAGCTGGGTGCACTCTGGCAAATTATTCAAAAGCTAACTCGATCTCCTCTAAGTGGATATTTTAAAACTTCTGGAACTTTTCTGATTCTGGTGGACCCTCAGATTTTCAAGTTTAACTTGACTCTTTAAATAAATCTGAAGTTGATTTGTTATATTTTAATTCCTTTACTATTATGATAAAACAACAACATGAAAGAAAAATTTTAAAAATATTATCCTTAATTTCCCTGCTAAATAATACAACCACTTTAATTCTGAAGTCTTCCTTTTGGTCTTTGTTACCTACTTAATTCTTAATTAGCTATCACAGTAAATCCAAGAGAGTTTTACTAGCATGTCTGTTTTATTAATGAAGAAATTGAAGATAATGAGGTTAATTAACATTGCCCCAAGTAACACATATAGTAAACGGCCAAATCATGAAGAAAACTCAGAAATGACCTGCTCTGTCCCCTACACTCCACTGTGATATCAGACACACAGCCTGGCATTTAATCCATATGAGTAACATTATTTCATGCACTATTATTTTTACTTATGTAACAACAGTCTGGAATTATATCAACTAAAACTCAACAACCAGTCCCTAGAAAAACCACCAGGAGTTTATTAATTCTGAAGACAATGTTGTAGGAAGCATCTAAATGTGAGAGAAAAAATAGGTGATTAATATGGCTAATAAAAACAGGATGGGGTTTTTTTGTTTGTTCGTTGTTGTTTTGCAGTTTGGGGCCGGGGCTGGGTTTGAACCCACCACGTCCGGCACCTGGGGCCAGCGCCCTACACCTTTGAGCCACAGGCACTGCCTCCAAATGAGCTGTTTTTATTTGAAAAAAGATACAACTTTAAAACTACACCAACAGAGACTCCCTAATATTGCTGATCAAATATTCCAAGTCACTTTTGATCACTTAATGATACCATCTTCTTATTGTTCTTGTCCCTGATCCCATTCATTATCTCTTCATCCTAAATGTAGAATTAGAAACCTGGGCAGCAGGGACTAATGAATTATAATTCTTAGAAGAAAAATAGCTTCCATATGCTTTCTATGAATACCATAAAAAGGGATGGTTTCCTTCCATCTGGGAATCATTGCCATGTAGAAGATGACACAGAGGAGAGGGGTAAGCCCTACAGCCCTTGGAACTGTCACAAGAGTCTATTTCACTGGTATTTTTGCTAGACTACCAAGGAGAAGGAGAGTTAGGAAGACATGGGTCAGGCACATTGGAGGGAGTTCCAACCAAGAAGTGCTCACAACTCCAGCTTGGCTCCTAATCAAGTTTGAAATGATCACAGTCACAGCACTAATTACATTAATTTGCTTTTCTTCAGGCAGAATGGGGAAACAGAATAGCAAACTGGCCCCTGAAGTGATGGAAGACCTAGTGAAGAGCACGGAGTTTAACGAGCATGAACTCAAGCAGTGGTACAAAGGGTTCCTCAAGGACTGTCCTAGCGGGAGGCTGAATCTCGAGGAGTTTCAGCAGCTCTACGTGAAGGTAAGTTGTTTTTCATTCTTTCTCTTTTTTTTCTTTCATGAGGCCAGAAACTATTTTCTTCATGAAATGCACCTTCATATAGAATCGTAAATCTAGGTAGCCAGTTTTTTTCTGTCCATAAAGAAAAATGAACATTTTTTTAAAAATGCAAATGTATATGTGTTGTTCCAGACATAAGCAATTTCTGGATGCAGAGTAATTGTTAAAACATTAAAAACCAGAAAAATCTCAGATAATAGCATTTGCTAATGATTATTGACAGTCTGCTAGTTACAATATTGTTTGGCTTGTTGAAGGTATA
>NW_003852417.1:9298303-9298546 GCF_000181295.1 Otolemur garnettii
TGTCAATTTGAGCAATGTGAATTATGAAGATGTCTATGTGTATGAAACGATTGTGGAAAATATTAGGTACCATCATTGTCTCCTGAAACTGGGCATATTCTGTAGCCTATGATCCAGTGACTCTACTCTTGTGCAGGTACAACGAGGGGCATGGGTAAGAATGCCCCTAGCTACACTGCTCACAATGACAAAATCGGGAAACAACTCAAGTGCCCATCAAAGGGAAAGTGGAAAATAAACTGT
>NW_003852417.1:9299328-9301395 GCF_000181295.1 Otolemur garnettii
TAAGGAGGCCTCAGCAGCTCGTGGTATAGCTAATGTATGTGAATCCAAGTCATCTCTCACTTGCCCCCATATCACCCCGGAGTGGGATTTTTGCCCTAGGAAGGGAATATATGACTTTCTAAACTTAGTTTATATTCTTGGCAACCTCTCATTTCAGCCTCTAAACAGCCATATTCATATTGAGCCTGTGCTCTTAATATCAAACTGTTAGAAAACAGGCAAAGTCTTTTTCTCCTTCCAGAGTTTCCCAAGAACAGAAATCAAGAGGGAATTACAGAAGAAACGTGTCATGTACACAGAACAAAAAAAAGACATATCTCATAAACTAGAAGGAGGAAGCCTGGAGAAAGATGTAGATTATATAATAGGCCCAGGAGAGAAGCTGATAAGAAAAAAACTTCTTTGAATGCTTCTGGAAAATGCGACTATTCAGTAAGGTACAGTCATCATTCTTGTGAATGGACACTTTTCAGTAGCTCCATCTTGGGGTGGAGATTGAGTCAGCCTGGCACATCCTCTCTTGCTGCCTGATCCCTTTCAGGTCCCAGGGCGGACACCTCAGCTGCTATAGAACCAATTCTGATGAGGGTTTAGGGAAGAGCAGGATAATGGAAGGGGCTCTTCTGCAAGACCAGGGGCCACAAAATCTCAATTTCAAAAGCCTTTGACTCCCAAATGTAAGGGGACTCCTTCATGGTGTTTAGAAGAATGAGGCAATAAGCCCAACATCACAAAGAGCATAAGCGGGGTAGACTTGAAAGTTTGGGATGCTGACTCCCCCTGCAGCCCGAAGCCCTGGCTCTCAGCAGCCCTTCCTCAGCCCCCACCACCTCCACCTGGTGCAGTGAGCTTTGTAAAGCACAGATCTGGGCATGGTCCATCCCAGGTAGATGTATCATTTATTCTTTAATGCTGTAGATCACAGTTACCTCATTTTAATCAACATAAGACCCAGCAGCTAGTGCAGAGCCTGACACAGAGTGAGGATCCGCAGGCATTTGGTGACTGAGTATCATAAATGCTGGCTGCATACCTTTTTCTTGAGAAGCCTACTCTCAACCCAAAGGAAAGTACAGGGATGCAGACGTATAAAAATGACTCCAGGGCAGTCCTGGCTGCCTTCCAGGATATCACGGGCAAGTCAGGAAGACAAAATTAGCCGCATGCAAGGCGGAATGGCAGACATGCTTAGTGGTGGAGCAAGAGTGGAAAGAAGAGAGGTTCATTTCAAAATGGAATGTTCAAACAAGACGCTCATAAATGCAGTAATGAGAACAGGACCTTCCTCTTACCCTTTTAAAAAAACAAAATGTCCCCTGATAGGTTTTTTTTTTTTTTTTACCTTTTTCAAGCTTGATGCCTGTTATCAGCTAAATTAATCCCCCCAAATTTATTTACAGAGGTAATAAAGTTAAAAATGAGGTCATTAAAATGGGCCCTAATTCAACATGATGGGTGTCTTTGCAAGAGGAAATCTGAACACAGAGACAGCCCTGGGGAGGACCATGTGAACGCACAGGTAGACAATGGCAAGGAGGAAAATCTCAGAGACAATTCTGTCAATACCTTCTCGTGGACATCCAGCTCCAAGAACTGTGAGAAATAAATGTCTGAACTGTGAAAGAATAAATCTCTTGTTTAAGTGACCTGGCCTGAAGTCCTTTGCCATGGCAGCCTGAGCAAACTTAATACAGTCCTCTCCTTCTCTGCCGACTCACACAAACTCAGCGCCCTCTGCCCTGATGGCAAGACACCTCTGCCAGGGCCGCCAGGCACTCCACACACACACAGAAGTCGTGCCAGGTGTTTCATGGTGCCCACCACAGCTGATAGGTTGGGAAGAAAACTTGCATTTTGTCACCAAAACCCAAGTACTTGATTCCCCCTACAGGGGAACTTCCTGTTTTCAACAATCTTTTTGATTGCCAGTTGATTACCAAGTAAGATGGACACTTTGCAACTTTCACTGCCTTTTCAGAGAATTGGCCTCAATTTTAAGAGAAAAATCAACCGTGGGAAGAGCAAGCAGCTGTGTGAGAGAAGTGGGCGTCTCCCAGGCCCTTTTCC
>NW_003852417.1:9301689-9303638 GCF_000181295.1 Otolemur garnettii
GAGTTTTATTTTGTCTAGAGCTCTATGCCAAATGCACCTGGGAAGAAGGCTGCAGGAGGACACAGGCAGTCCCTCATTTCCACTCATTCTCCTGAGCATTCCTGTGTGTCAGAGTCTGTGCAGGCCCCGGCTTGGCCGAGGGAAACCCCAGTGCCATCAAGATGCCTATAATCAAGGAGGGTAGGGTTAAAATGTATGTATGAACAGCTATAATACAGAGTTGGTTATAATCCGGGTCAGGAAGGACATGGAAAGGCCCCAAGGCTCAGAGAGGGCTGGTTAGGAGGGTGACATTGAAGCTGATTCTCAAAAGAAGGGTGAATTTGAACATGAAAATCTGTCAGTTCCGTCCAGAAACTTAAAAATCCCATTGGCTAGAATCACAAACTTCGAATAAAAACAGACTTGTGTTTTAGAGCCCTTGTGCGCAGTGCTGGCAGGAAGCCCACCAGATCAAGTACATTACGTTGAAAAAAGTACAAAACCTAAAAGCAAGCAAAGGAACACCTCCTGGTAGTCCTGGAGAGATAAACAACCTCAAAGCCATCTGTAGAAGAAAAACCTGTGCATTTGGGGGCTTTGCCAGAAATCTGTCCCCTGTTCCTCATTCCCACCTTCCTTCTCTTCTCTCACCCTTATATTTTTCACTCCCTGCCTTCTTATTATTCTAACCTGTCTGCCCAACTGCCTCCTTGATTCTCAGCATAGCCTGGGAAGTTACATTGGAGGTAACATTTCCCTCTCTCTAAGCCTCAGAGTTTGGAAAGTCAGAAGACTTGACTAGATTACAGAGTGGCAGAGACAAACACCACAGCAGCTATCCCAGCCTCCTGGCCCCTCCGGTGCCTCCAGGTCACACTCAGGAGCAGGTGTCAGTGTACATCAGATGCGCCCCTGTGGCTCCTTCCCAGCCATCTTTCCAAGGCCAGTTCAAAAGCTGCTCCCTGGGGAATCCTTCCTTGCTCTCCCCAGTTCCCAGAGCCAAAAGATTCTCTTCCACCTTTGTGTTCCCGTAACACAATTCTGCAAGCTCTTCTCACCTGGTCACCAGGTAGAGCTTTTCCCTACTCCCCAGAGCCTAACACTGAATTCACCCCCAGTGAATACAGGTGTGGCCCAATCAGAAGATTAGATGTGCACCTGCCTCTACCATACACTAACTATGTGAATTTAGGAAAATCCCTTGTGCCTAAAAGTGTGTTAAATAAATCCACAAGCCGCCCTGACCCTTAGTTTCCTCATCTGACCCCTGCTTATTTCAAAGGCCATTGTTGAGATGGGAGATGGTGAGGGCAAAGTGCTTCATAACAATGATTCATCTTGCCCATGTAAGGTCGATCAGTGACTTGTTTTTAGATACCTGGGCATGGAAGGACTTCCAGATGCCAAACAGCCTGGTTTCTTGGACTCCCCATCAGATAATCTATCAAAAGACAATGTGACAGAGATGACTATTATCTCTTCCCAACATCTTATTCAAATAATTTTGAAAATAAAGTTCTTGGCACCAAAAAAAAAAAAAAATCTGTATGATTAGTTTTCAAGGATTCAGATTCTGCTTCTTAAAAAGGTAAATAAGAATAGACCTTATTAAAAACTTGTGGGCAGAGCTATATATAGAAGCATTTTAATTCGTTAGGGGAATAGACATTACGTAAAAGACCTAACATCATCCAGATTGGGCTGGTGTGGATGTTGCAACTTTTAGTGAGAACCTGGGAATTCATTCCTGCTTGCAATGTTTACCAACCTAATTGAGGCGGCACTTCAGTTTGAATTAATGTGGAAAACAAGAGCTAGGGTCTAAAATCTCAAGGAAAATACAACAATAAATTTAGAGTTCTGGGGAAATAAGGTTCTACATGAGGCTCCAGCAGCATTTTATAGGATGAGATTGTCTCAGGAACAGAGAGCCACCAGTGAGGTTTGCATTACAGACAGCTTACCCC
>NW_003852417.1:9303902-9320748 GCF_000181295.1 Otolemur garnettii
GCTGATTTTTTTAAGGACACTCCATTTTGAATAGGGAACAGAGCCAAAGAGAAAGAAATAGCCTATTTTTATTACAAGATTGGACTTGAACATGCAAAATCATGTCTAGATCTCTCACTATAAAACTTGTTTAATTGTTGGGATTTTCTGACCCTTTCAAAAGGTGGATTTGGATCTGGCTGCCATCCACCCACTTGGAGTTTGTGAGTAGGACTCAGCTGCCCCCCTCTCCAGTGGCCCATTGAGCACCAGCAGGAAGAAAGTTCCCCCTATCTTACTGATTATTCACTCCCTTGTTCTACTTGGAACGATTCTCAAACCATTAACCATTTCCTTCTGAAGGCTGTTAATGAAACTTATGGTCCGATCCTCGGACTGTGCTGACATTGCTATAAATCAGATCTTGCACTGAGCTCTAAGTTAGTGTCTCCCAACACAGCTAAAATCCAATCCTGTCATAATGGGGGGAGAGATAGAGAAAGTCAGATGTAAAATAGACCTAAATTTGTCTATCTCAAATATGCAAGGGCCTTAGTTGCTGTATCTTAGAGGAATCCCTTTGTAGATAGCAATCTGGAGAAGGTGGTAGTGGCCTGCCACCTTCAACAAGGAAATGCTGAATGGTGCATATGATAAGTCTGTAGCCAAGAGCCACGGGGTATGCAGAGTGAGTCAGACTCCCTCCCGCCTCTGAAAGGCTCCCAGCCTAGGAGAAAATGGAACAATCTGTTAAAAAAAGCTAAAAGAAAAGACAGAAAATGGTACTGTGCCAAGACAGGTGCTAAGACCCTAGCCTCAGAAATCTCTGTATAAACTTTGCTGAACATTTCAAGATACTTTGAAAAAGAACTGTTTTTGAAAAAAGTGATGTGAGAGTACAGGGGATTCCATTTGTGAGTATGGAGAAATCACCTTTGCATACTTGTGAGCAGTATGAAAAACGCACAGGAAAAACACACTTGGAAGCATCCCTTTCAACGGGTGTGTACCCAGGTGGGAAGATTCACAATACCTTGAAAGTTAGGTAGGATTTGTAGCTACAGGGATAACATTACTAAAAGGAAGGACAACCTTAGAAAGGACACCAAAGCAGCATCAGTCCATTCCAGCTGCTACAACAAAATACCATGTACTGAGTATCTATAAACAATGGAAATATACTTCTCATGGTTCTTGAAACTGGCAAGTCCAAGACCAAGGCAGGCTTAGTGTTTGGTGAGGACCTGCTCTCTGCTTCATAAATGGCAGCTTCTTCCTTCATCCTTACATGATGGAAGAGGCCAGGGAGCTCTTTAGAGCCTCTTTTATAGGACTAATCTCATTCATGAGGGCTCCACCCCGGTGACCTAATCACCTCCCATTACCATCATCACTTTGGGGGTTAGGATTCCAAAATATGCATTTGGGGTGAGACAGGCATTTGTACAGGGAGATGGTATGGGGAACAGCAAGCAGTTCTTTTGACTGAAATGGCAGACAATTAAAGAGGGATCAGTGTAAAAGTGAGGGTGGAGGTATGAGTAGAGCTAGGTTACAAAGGGCATGGAAGCCCAGAAAAATCCTAAGTCGCAAAAGTGCACAAGGTGAGGGTTGTTTGTATAGGCATCTAATACATCTAAACCTTGCCAAAATGTGTGTGGGAAACTCTGGTGGCCTGGGGTTGTGTTCTTAAAACAACATGGTGGGCAGTACCAGGAATGAGAAGTTAGTTTTCATCTTCCCTCAACTGTGTCCCATCCCAGTGACTCACTCAGTGGGCAAAGCTTGGAGGAGCTCACAGCCCACCTTCCTGTGAAAGACGTATAGCTCAAGTTGACTGGAAGTTATTCTCAGACAGATGTTTCTCATCTGTGCCTCCTGTGTGCAGCACCAGGCTCCACACAGGGGGAGCAGCAGACAGGCCATCCGCAGGGCCTTGTGCCTTCCAGGGAGATAAAGCCTTCAAAATTGGCAAGTGTAGCAGTGACCCAGAGCCAAGTGAGGCTCTGGGCAATTCAGGGCCTTGGGAGCTCAAAGAGGGGAAGGGAGAGGGCAGGTCAGAAGGGTCTGGCAGGACAGAGAGGGTGGCACAGGACCTGGCACTGCTGTCTAGGAAAGACGCCAACAGGCAGTGGGTAAAAACACTCCCTGCACAGAGCAGGTGATGAGCAGGGCAGCCAGAGTAGGCAGGGCAGCAGGAGGTGGGCAGGGCCCTGATGTTGACCTGCTGGTACCCTGCTCAGAGGCTTGTTGGAATTTTTCCTCATGTCACTGTCTGCACAGCCAGCCCCAAAGGGCAGAACCAACCGCAGCCCACAAGCCTAGTCCTGTCCTGTCCTCCTGGTTCAGTGCCCAGCCAGAGCTCCCTCCTCTGGCCCCTCTGCTTGCTTAGGGAGCGGGACTTTCCTGGGCCTTTATTATTTTTGCCGCTTTCTGTAGAAGGAGCTGATGGTGACTTGCTGAAAAAGAAGTGGATTGATTAACTTTCAAAGTAAAAAAAGTACTACAGTGTTCCCATGAGGACCCTTGGGCCTAGCTACTGCAAACTGCATCTGTGCAGCCAGAACCCTCACACCTGTAAATGAGAATTCCTTTATCTCTGAAACAAAGGAGAAAACCCAACTCATTAAGATTGAAAGCAAAGACAAATGGGTTGTTTTATTGGGCAGTCCACAGTATATTCAGGGACAAGAGCAGGACAGTACTGTCCCCCCGTGTTGGTGTAGGTTTTTCTTTTTCCTTATTAATGGCACTAAGATATAAATTTAGTTACATATACACAGTGTCCATAAACTTTGTGTGCAATTTAAAATTTAAAACTATTTTAAATTGTACACAAACTTTCTGACATGGTGCTTAGATTTCTCAGAAGTACCACCAGCAGCTCAGAACACATTTAAGTAATAGCTGAAAAGGCAGCTGCTCCTGTGGGAAGGACAGCCCTGCAGTGAGTGTGACACAGCAGTTTGGTCTGGATTCTGCCCCTTGGGGGTTGTGGGTTCCTGGGCAGGGTCCTTTATTTCCCTGATGTCAGATTCTGCAGCTGTCAAATGGTTCTTCAGACCTACCCTGCAGGTATCCGCCATTCATGTGCTCAATAACTGGTAAAGGTCACTCTCATTCTGACTGGGGCCACAGAGACTGGTAACAAGCTCAGTGGGGAGGAAGCCAGTCTCCCTGTCCAGATGTGCAGCAAAGAACTTTCTAGGCCTGTTTCTCTCTGTGAAGTACCAAGTTACCACCTAGGGAATCCTCCCTGATCCAGGGGGCTGACTGACCCTGTCCTGCGGGTGGGGAGGTTGTGGTGGCCTTCAGTCCATCTGTACTAGCCCTCCCCAGCCTTTCCCAGCACCCTGTCCTGTCTGGTCCAGCCTCTCCTGCTTCTGTGTGGAAAGAGGTTTAAGGAGGAAGAGAAAAGGCCGACCCTGGTGCAGGTGCTGGGGAATCCTCCCTGCAGCTGGGGAGGTGAGCCAGCAGGGGACAAATCTCCCTCCTTGAGCAGCTGGTAACAGCCCCAAGGTGTGACACTGATGCAGAGAAAGGCCCTGCTAGATCACAACTTCCCCTCAGCAACACACCCAGGTAGGCGCTTCAGCCCTGTGGGGAGCCCCCTCTGAGGGCTGCCCCAGAGGGACCAAGCATTTGAACACTAGGTATTGGGATGGGCTGGCAGGAAATGCGTCCACTGTCTCCCTCCAGTCTTCAAATGTACTGCCTGCTCCAGTGGACCTCACACCATGAGGGTGTTGGGGGAAGAGGGCTGGTTGGCTTTACAACATAAAACATCACAGAAAAAGCAGGCACAGGTCCTTTCTAGAATAAATCAAAGGTTGTCCAGATGGATACATGAATAATGGGTAGATAACACTAGCCAACACTAACACTGAATGCTTATCATGTGTCAGGCACTGTTCCAAGCACTCGGCATGTATTAACTCTTTTAATCCTCAGGAGGGTATATAAGGTGAGTATAATTATTTGCCCCATTTTACAAATGAGGAAATTAAGGTACAAAGTAGTTAAAGTGACTTTCACAAAGTCACACAGCATTCAGACCCAGGCAATTTGGACTCATTGCTGATGTGCAGTACCAGGTAGACAGATCCTTGATGGACCTCAGGTGACTATGATCCCCACTGATAAGAGCAGTTTGTGTGCTTTCCTTTCATGTAATCTTCAGATTAGAAACATTCCCATAAACGTCCAATGTGGCATGGAGCATGGAGTTCAGAGAGGAGGGAGCTGCGAGGGGCCTGGAGTCAGACAGGACTCCATCCATGTCCCGATTCTGCTCCTGTCCTGCTGTTTGGCTGTAAGTGCTTTACTTTCCAAATCCCAGTTTCTCATTTAGCTAAGGGAATGGCCTGTCTTACCTGCTTCCCAGAGCCAAGGCAAAGGTCTGACAGTGCCTACAATTCCAATGTGAAGGCTCCTTATTAGTAACACTGGAGTCAGGTCCGAAGAAAACCAGCAAAGGTTGACATGTCTCTGAGGTTGGAGAAGCCCACCCACCATAATTGCAGCTTCCTTCTCCAGCACACCAAATGACTACAAATTATGAAAGTATATGTCCTAATGCCCGGCACTGAGGAACATCAGAGCAGTAGCTTGGTGAATGGCCAGCCCCCTTCCCACTCCTCCTCTCAGGCTCTCAGGCAATAGCCTACCTCTCAAAATAGAGGCTAAAAGTCCAGGCTCACACTCTCCTGGTCTACCTTGTGTCTATGATGTAGGCAAATTAACAAAGCCTGGTCAAAGGAAATTTGAGAAAAGGTGGGGGGCAGTTCTGGAAAATGGTTTCCTCCCTCATACAAAGACAAGCATGCTGGATTTAGTGGTGTCTGCATGTGATGCCTGGAATCGCTACAACTCACACCCAACAGTGAGGGGAAGCGTGGCCAAGTGGAGAGACAGAAAGAGCTTGGGCCTTTGGCAGCATCCCTGAGCTGCAGTTAGTCCTGGAACATGTGTGGGCTAAGTAACCCTTGTGGCTGAGGCCTTTAGTTGGGTCTTCCGTTCCTTGCAGGAGAAAACATCCTATTTAACATAACAGAGAATGGGGCTGAGAGCCAGGAGGAGCCGTCCTGGTCAGGACTCTGCAGCTAACAAGTCGTGTGATTCTCGGCCAGTTGCAAACCTGTCTGGGTTATAGGGTCCCAGTTTATAGAAGAGGATTAGTAATTGCTGCCCTCCTTCCTTCAAAGAATATTTGTGAGACCACGTGAAACATGTTTTTGATCTCCATCTCCTGCTTTGTTCTGGAGGTATAGAAATGGATAAAATACGATACAGAGGCAAAGGTGGGAGTGATCACTGTGTCAAGGGACAGAAAGGAGTTCACGGAGAATGGACTCAGAGGAGAGGCTGAGGGGAAGCAAGGTAGAAGGCGAGTAGGATAGGCAGACGTGGCCATCATTTCTTCCTCTGTACAGTGAAAGAGCTGAACCACGTGACTTCCTAAGTTCCCTTCCAAGGCCAACATTGTAGAAACCAAGTGGAGCTGTGGCTAGATCTCTGTGACACGTGCTTGTCTCTGTGCCACAGGTCACTTGGCATCCTGGCTATTTCCTTGTCCAGCCACCTACAGGGGCAGGGACTGTGTCTAATTCCTCTCTACATCCCCAGAATATAATAACAAAAATTAGTGGTTCATAGACTAACAACAAATGAATAAATTCAAAGAATACATGAAAGGAATGAAACCTTTTGCGCTGTGTTATCCAGAATAATAAAATACAGAGGGTTTTCACAACGAACCCTTTCAACACATTACATGTAAATAAGTCAAATGCAATGTAACATTACAGAATAACATAACATCTCCATTCTCAGAGTGAAGTGGCTACCTAATTTTCTTATGAATATGCAGGGTATTTACCAGTAAAAGGGAGTAGTCAATGAACTTCCTTACAAACTATTTTCCCAAAGAGGAAATAAAAGGATAAACTATAAAAAAATCAAGATGCCCAGTATGAAGAGGCTATCTGATGACTTGAAAATTAGGTTGCTTATGTTTGAGTTTGTAATGAGGCTTTCAGAGAAAAATGCAAACACTGAAAGGATTTTCTTTTAGAACAAATGTGAGGCAGACCATAAAAGACATAGCTGGTCTCTGAAAATAGATAGCTGTGTCTGCTTTCTAAGTAAATCTCACTGCTGCATAGTCAAGGTAGGACTTATTTTTATCCATGTTCTTTAAAAAATGTGACTTGTCTACCAGGAGCACAATAAATGATGACATGGTGTTATAGTTAATATGTCGTGGCTTCATGGCTCAGCCCCAGTCAAATCTCTTGCAGACTCCAAAGCTGGTGCCCAGAGACATCTTTCAAGATGACACAGCTGGGTTGCCAGGGTAACTCTCAGATGAGGCTCTTGCTGGCTTTGGGAGAGATTACATAAGACCAGACCAACTGGGAAGAGTCGAGGGATATCCCGGGGGTGGATGGAATTGGGGCTGTTGGCTGTTCAGCTTTCAGAATAAGGGCACAGTGGTGACATTTGGAAGTGGGTGGCATTAGACACCTGGAGCTGTCATCTCAATACAAAAATCTTAGTGGCCAGATTGATGAGGAAATCTCTGGGCAACTGAGGATTCTTGTAGATAGAGAATTATAATAACATGTATCAGGAAAAGGTGACCATTTTTCTGAGAATGAGTCTCACCATTCATTTTTAAGATTTCAAAGATATGGTTGATTTCCTGTTATTTTATTTTAGGGACATATGTTAATGTGACTTTCTTGAAGGACCAAATTTCAGTTGAATTCATAACTTTCGAAGGAAGAGGTAAGAACAACCTGCTGGCTCTGTGTGTGCGCCTGTGTGCACTTGTGTGATTTTATACACACATGCACATATATAGTCAATTCATTCATGTGGCTGCCTCAAGTCTAACCTCAGATGAATATGATAGATGCATACGGTTTCCATATGATGAAAGATTGTTTTTCTCACATGAAAAGTCCAGGCTGGCCTGGCAGCTGTATCCTATGAATCCTCTAGACCTCAGGCTCCTTCTATCCCTGTGCCCCCTCCTGGGGTGTTGCTCTCATTCATTTGACACCCTATGGCGTCACATTCCAACAAGGGGAAAGAGAAAGCAGAAAAGATGGTGGGGGAGTGGTCCTTCCCTTTAGGGTCAAAGCCCGGAGATGGTACGCCACAGCCCAGCTATAAAGGACACTGGGAAGATAGCCCTAATTCCAGGTACCCATATGCCCAATTAAAGAGTCCTTCCTATGGAAGGACAGAAGGCTGGGTACTTGGGAACACTAGTCAGTCTCTTCCCAGTTAGGCACATTTCTGGAAGTTCCTCTTTGTCATCACCTCTCTTCTGAATGTCAAGTGCGAGATGGGCAGCTATCTGACTTCCCTGTGGGTTGAGGCAGGAATGGCTTCCCTCTGTGTATGCTTCTGCTTTACCAAGGGTTGGCAGTGCTGAACTGCCTTTCTCCTGGCTGGACTGAACCTGACAACCTCCCCGGGGCCTTACTCTGCCTGAGGCACTGAGGACCAATAGAAACTTCATCCAAACAGAGAGAGTTGTGACCACAAGTGTCCTACCAATCGGTCACTTTATATGTTGCAGGCAGTGGGGTTATCTTAAAATCATGAGAAACTATTATCTGCAACTTGATAGTGTAAGAGCCCTGTCATTTCTACCCTCATCCTGTGCCTGCTCCCCAGCCTTCATCCCCACTTGGGAGCCCTGCATGGGGTGCTGCTGGATGTGTAGACCATGACTAGTGCTTTTATTTCCCTCTGTGTGTAAGTCTGGAAGCAGGGGCATTTACCCCATGATTTGAGTATCACTCAAAGAGCAGACATGCCATGGCATTCGGGAAATGCAGCTTGGAATAAGAGACAAACACTTAGCAGTGGGTGAGAGATGCAGAGACATAGGGGCTTGGGCCTGGAGTCAGACTTGCAGTAAGATTTCCTCACAGGGTATGACTGGTCTTTGTATTCCTTCCATCCATCCACCCATCAGACGTTATTGAAACCTACTCTATAAAATCTCCCAATTAAAAGCTGGGGATACTGAAATGAACCAGTAGCTGCGGCCCCTACCCTGAAAGTATTCAATCAAAGAGGGAGTTCATCAAATGAACTTGCAGTGATAATGCAGGGAGACAAGTGTTGCCCAAGATGCTGTGAAAAGTGAGTGGTGCCAAAGGACGCTGTAGGATGACTTCCCAGAAGAAATAACCCCGAAGCCACCTCGGGTGGAGATGAAGAGAAAGGAGTTGTGGCAGCAAGAAGCATTTGCAATCTTTTTTTTTTTCCTAAGATTTATTTCTTCCTAGCCCTAGTGCATAAAATCATCTTGCAAGGCAAGATTCTAGATATTTCCCAGCTACTCTAAAAATACATCTGTAATCTAATGGAAACAAGCACATTGGCAAGACGTCCCCCTTCCTGCCCATTAGTCAGCCCTTTATCAGAACAGCCCTGTCGAGGACAGAGAACATGATGCCTGTTGCAATGTGTCAGTGATATGCGGCTGGAAGCATCCAGATGACAGGGGCTTGGCTCTCCATCTCCAAGGAACCTTCCTCTGAACTCTAGCCAGGCGAGGGCTACAGTTCGAGGCCCTGACCTCCGCTTGCATTGATCCAGTAGTGCCAGGGTTTGCTCGTTTTCCCAAAGACAACGAAAAGCTTTGCTGGATAAACTAAGCAGTTGTGACATTTTTCTGGTCCTGCTGGTAGTTTTCAGGAAAAACAAAGGAAAGGAAAAATAAAGGGAGTGAATATTTATTGAGATCCAACTATGTGTCGAGTAGATGGTAGGACAGAAAGAGATAGGGTAGTAAAGAAGAAGAAAACAAGAAAAATGCAAGTAATAACAAACCCTTGTGTAATATTTACCAGGCACTATGCTGTGCATGTGCTCTGTGTTGGTTATTTAATTCACACTATAGCCTTCTGCACTAGGTACTATTACAAACCCATTTTACAGATGAGGCAACTGAGGCACCATAAGAGAAAGTAACACATCTCAGTTCACACAGCTAGTGAGTGGCTGAGCTGTGCATAGGCTCCAACTTCAGATTCCCAGCTCCGACTCTTACTGTATGATCTGGGGCATAAGACACAAACTTGGAGCCTCCAATTCACCCAAACAGTAGAGATAGTGAGGCTTTGCACACAGCGCTGTTGTGAGAATTTGTTATACTGAGAGGTATGTTTGTATCAGGGTAAGTAAAGGCTGATCCTGCATTAGCACTACACACAAGGTGGTGCTTGAGGCAGGCTACCTCCAGGAAGTGGGGCTTAAACTGGACCAAAGGAGAGGTTTGGAGGATTTTTCCAGATCTCTTGGGGTCGAGTTGACTCCAGAGCTCTTTGAAGAGGACAGTGCTGATTCCAAGTGCGAGAAGAGCAACTGAGTCTGCAGCGCTCCCTCCCCTATTGTCTTGGGCCTTGTTCTCTGAGCAGTCGGTAGCTCCCCATCCCACGCCTACCCACTCCACTCTGGCCCTGTCCTCCCCCAAACATTTCTAATCTGTTTATTTATACTAATACAACCATGGCCAATTATATTTAATATGCATATCCAGCTAAGGGGCTCACAGTTTATCAGGAAGGCCAAAGGAATAATGGTGAGTTTTTAGGGCATGTGAAGGGGACTTTCTTTATGTTCTGAAATTCACATCACACAGGTGGGCAATGCAAGGCAGGACATTTGTCAGTGATCAGGGATGGGAAGTGACAAGCCATGTTCTTCATTCAGAGTGTGTGTCTGTCCATACGGACACACAGTGTTGAGGCTGAGGATGGGGAGAGGGATGTATATGTTTGAAATGTTTTGCCTACCTGGGTTTTAATTCCCTTCGAGAGAAGAATATCTTTGCCATGTGGTCCTTTGTGTTGGGAGTTGGGGGTCCCCGTTCCCCAAACCCAGCTGACCTGGTTCAATTACTTGGCTGAACTAGAAATTTCTGGTGGAAACAGAGTAAAAACGAATGGAAACTGGGAATAAAACTGGAGTGGCATGGGCAGTGTGGGTAGAGAATAAAAGTAACCTACACAAATTTCAGAGTAACAAAGAGAGATTTTATTTAGGAAGATGAGAAAGTTTAGAGTACTTCCAAAAGAGAGCTAGAACTGGGTCCCTCTCCTCAAGGAGAAAAGATGAGAAAGAAATAGAGACAAAGGCCTGCAGGGATAGTAAAACTGGGTCCCTCTCCTCAAGGAGAAAAGATGAGAAAGAAATAGAGACAAAGGCCTGCAGGGATAGTAAAGACTCCATTTGAAATTGGCTGCAAGTCTTCATTGGCCTCTCTGTTCCTCCAGGCAGTAGCACCCTCTGCTATTGGTCATTGATGGTCTCTTTCTATTGGTCATTGGTTATCTAGGTTACTTCATTTCCATATTCTTATGGGCCCTCCAGACTTCCTGGTTCAATAGGCCAGGCTTTCCTCCCACCCCTACTTGAAGCACCTGTCTTAGTGTCTCTTCTCACTTTGGGGGGCACTGAAGTAGCTCTAGCCTGAGACAGGAAGCAGAGATGGACTGAGATGGCTACTTGCCTCAAGGCCTCAAGGTGGCTGTAGCCATCTGGGGAACTGACCAGCAAAGCTGCTGAGCAAGGAGCTCCCCTTCCAAAGTGATCCACAGGCTGAAGACCCTCCTCTCCCTGCACAGCTCCCCAGTCCCACATCAGAGGCTGGGGTGGGATGTGAACGTGGTAATGGTTACCACGGGTTGGGAAATCCACATAGACATTCAGTCCCACCAGACCTTACTAAATGCATCACTCCAGGTATGACAAAGAGATGAACCTGTAGTTAACACAAGGTCATCTTCAGAAGAGGCCAAGGAAGCAGGAAAAGAATAGGAGTGTCCCCCACCTGCAGGGTTTTTGATCCACACAGGCCCAATGGGGCCCATTCATCCCTCCTCTGATGCAGTATAAGGGCGGCAAAACCAGTGTCTATACCTTAAAAATGCTGCAAGATAACTCTAAAACCCAAGTAGCCATTGGACTTTAATGTTGGTGAAAGAGGACAGAAGCTCTGAGTAACAGCGATTGCTTATTGTTCCAGAGGGTGGATGAATCCATTCTACAGCTCATTCCTTCACTCAACAAAGAGCTCCCCATGCCCTCCTCTAAGCCAGGCCCAGGCTCTGTCCTCAGTTCTCGGGACACAGGAATGAGTAAGACATCCAACCTTGGCCCCAGGTGCTCCCAGACCAAGGAGGCCACTCCCCTCTCCCCCTGCCTCTCAGCCTGTTCCCGTCTCATTCCCTTTACTCCCTAGGCCATGCCCCTCCCGCTGCCCTCATCCCCAGACCCATCACCCCACTGTCTCTCCTTCCCTCCCCAGTCTCTCTTTTGGGAACTCAGACTTTCTACTGCAGCATCCTTCCTGTGACCCATCATAGTCCACCCATAGCCAGGAAGACCGATTTAAGTGGAACAAGAAAGGACACAGCTGTGGGAAGGTACCAGCTGCAAGACTGATTCTTCTAATTTCAGTAGGGGCTTATTTGGTGAGTGCATAAAAAATATTAACTGAGATAGAAAACAGGCATTGCAGAAAACAAAGAAATCAGTAAGCTGAAAAGAACAGTGACAATCTCAAAAATCATGAATTATATATATGTGTCGGCCTCCCTGAGACTGCTACGGCCAGATTCAGGTGATGCCACAGGAGGGTAAACAGAAGCTGCCCGGACAGCTGAGCGAGCATGGGGCTGGACCTCCGCAGACCAGGCTCCGGTTCCTGCCCCACTACTGCCCAAGATTCCTCATCCGTGTGACCCTTCTCCTCCTTCTCTTCTCTGGGCCTCTTTTCCTTATCATGACACAGGTAAAAACTAGATAATCTGTAAGCACTCTTCTTGAAACAGTCAATCCAATGTTTTCCTTCCTACTGAACATTCTTCACTCATCATAATGCCCAGTTTCTTCCCCAAGCAAAAGGCGTGAGCCGGTGCAGGAGGCGGCCTGGACCTCCTTCACTCATCTTCTCACTGTTCATCCTGTTGCCTATAAGCAGTTACTCCCTCACCAGTTATTCATTCATTCAACCAGCTGAAACACAAGTCGCTCCTCCGGCCTTTAAATGACTGTGTAGGGCAATCAAGAACTAGAGAGCAATCAGATGGATCTTGCTCCAAAAGAGCTCCCAAGTCTGGGAGAGAGAAAAACAGTTAGCTCTATTACACAAAATGTGTTCAGCGGCCTTCAAAAGGGAAGTCCCAGAAGCTTGTGGAAGGTGGGTGTGGCTGGAAACACACCTAGGGAGGAGGCTGGTCAGAAATGACTTCCTGGAAGAGGTTGGATTAGTGCTGGGTCTGACGCAGAATGGAATTCCAGTAGGACGCTGTGGGTGGGGAGAGCATCACCCCAGGAAGTCCAGGCCCTCTGGGTAATAGCTGAGGCAGGAGAAGACCTGGTGTCCCCTCTCACAACCTTCCCTTTTGTGACAGTATAGTCCTAGCAACTTGCGGTGGGGGCACTGCAACCACACTTTCCTGTTGTCAGACTTCCCAAGGAGGGTGGGCATAGGAGGACATTGGCTTAAAGATGTTCAGCAAATTACACGTTCACAGTAACTCTCGTTGGCAAATCTTCCTAGCCCTTAGCACCAGGGAGTGCCTCTGACAGCGTAATTACCCATCCATTTGAGTTTTGCCAGTTGTCATTTTCCCAAGAGCTTTGGAGACGCCTCTGCCTTTGCTTAGCGGTCGGTGGGGGAGCCAGCCTACTGGGCTGCACACAGCATTTCCTTTGGCTTCTCATCCTGTCCCCATTTTCCTCCAAACTCATGCCAGTTTATCCTTGCCTCACTCACTCAATTGGCCAGCCCCAGAGGGGGCATTTATCCCTCAGGATGGGGCCCACAGCATTTTGTCTCCTTAGCAGGGCCCATCAGGAAGTGACTCTCTGGGCACTCACTTCGCATTATGCCTATTCTAAGGGAATTCAAATATTTACATTTAAGCAGGAAAATATGGGCAGTCATGACCAGCCACCCTATGGAAAAATGCAAAACTGCTTGTCACTGAAACAGACAGACCATGGGCTTTGGGTCAGCTAGAACTGGCTTCCCACTTTCAGTGAGTCTGTTTCCTCATTTGTAAAATCAAAATAATCACAGAGGAGTTGGAATTAAATGAAAATGCCCAGCACCACCATAGTTCCTACACTTAGGAATTTACCAATACCCCTCAGTTCCCCCTCCTTCTTTCAGAGAGTGGGAAAGCTCTGTCTACTGTGGTTCACACCCAGTTTATAGATTACTGGATAATGTGTAGGTCATCTTCCCTAAGTTCAGCTCCCACAACATCCTACCTTTCCTCACAAACCTCCTGTATCCATGACATAGCATTAAATGAGAAGAGCAGACTGCAAAACACTAGATAGCTGTACAGCATGACCTGAGTTTTGCAAAATCACGCATCTCTGCTACCCCTCCTGCTTCCTGGGGTTTACTTCCAACAAGTAGGAATGGGGAGAGTGAGGGGCCCTCACGCCTTTCTTTCTTTACTCTTTATCCCTTGAAGTTTTCAAAACACATGTGTGGTGTCACCTTTTTTTCCTTTTTTCTTTTTCTCGTCTAAAGTCAAAAGGTAGCTTTTTCTCATTCTAAAGTCAAAAGGCATCTTATTCTAAAGTCAAAAAAAATTTTTTTTAAGACAGAGTCTTGCTCTGTTGCCCTGGGTAGAGTGTGGTGGCATTGTCATAGCTCACTGCAACCTCAAGCTCCCGGGCTCAAGTGATCCTCCCACCTCAGCCTCCCAACTAGCTGGGAATACAGGTGTGTACCACCACACCTGGATAATTTTTCTATCATCCAGGGTCTTGCTCTTGTTCTGGCTGGTCTTAAACTCCCAAACTCAAGCAATCCACCCACCTCTACCTCCCAAAATCCTTGAGCCACTAAGCCCAGCCCATCTTCTTCAAAATTTTTTAATTGACAAATTGTATAGATTTAGGAGTGCAATTTAATATTTCGATACATATACATGTTTTATAATGATTAAATCAAGGTAGTTAGTACGTTACTTTTCATTTTAAACTAATCCTAAATAAAAATAACAAAAACCCTCCTATGGTTCCTTTTGCCTACTAGAAATAAGTAGAAATTCTATTTCTTTGCACCGGGCCTATCTCTGTTGTTTGGGTATGAATAACTGAAAATCCAACATGCAGGGCTGTCTGGAAGGACGTTTGCTCAGCACTGTATCCTGACTTCTGACCTTCTTAGAGATTCTCTTGGCCTCTTGCTCATGAATACAAGATGATTGTGCAGTTCCAAGTATCACATTACTGTTCAAGGCTGCCAGAGGTTGGGAAGGTGCCAGCTGCAACAGTCCTTGGTAATCAGGAAATCAAAATATGTGCAAAAGCGCTTCCCACCCACTCACCTTCAGAATTACTCTTCTCTCTCCTTGGCCTAAACTATGTCACATAGACAAAAAGTATGTATCAATAATAAAAAGCAAGGAACAGAATTGTCATTAGTTTTAATTCATTCATCATCTATTTCCTGGAAAAGGCAAGAGAATGATCTCAAGTGATCCTCCCACCTGGGGCTTGGCACACTGAGGCCTTGAACAAAAGCACAGCTATTTCGGTAAGGAAAAAATCAGAAAGGGGACTCAGCACATTTACTGGACTTTCCCTTCCTGCGGCAGTAGTCTGCACACTGGCTAACGGGGCTGCTCACAGTTACCAAACAGTGTGCAAAGTTGCACTTCCAGCCCTGTGTGCAAGCCGTTGTCTTGGCCTGTAACATTGCCCCTTGGAAGGTTGTGGTGACTGGAACAAAGCAGTCACATACTGTGAACATCATCACAGGAGAGAAGCCTGCACGCTCCATACTGCTCCTTGAGTCTGGGTGGCCCCGCAGCCAGCTCTGTGGCTCCTATTGGGCTCTCATATTTAATGCATAAACTTCAGTTGGGGACTCTCTTCATCAGGAAGTGTAACAAAGTACACAGTGTAGCTTCACCACCCTGGACAATACTAGCCCCAGGCCCTCTCTGCAGCCCTGTGACTGGTCCTACAAAGAAGGGGGGTGAGAACTGAGTGTACTTCCAAGGGAGTGTCTGGAGAACTTCCAAGTGTTTAACTGGAAGTCCAACGGTAGGTAGGTTGAGCTGATGGGGCGAAGTGAAGTTGCTTCTGAACAGACGAGTATGGCCACAGAGAGCTCAGGGTAGGCCCTGGATGGCAGGGTTGTGTGTGTCTGTCTCAGTTTCCTAGAGGTCAGGAGCTAGCAGAGCATTCTTAGAAAAGTGAACTGGTGAATAAGGTTGGTATGAAGATTTCCTTCTGCTTCATGCCATCTCTGCCCCAGAGTCCATCCTGCCCAGTGGCAGAGCTTACTAGCTCCACAGTGGCCCCTGAGGAGCAGTAAAGGAAGAGAGACCCCGGGTGCCAGCAGTGAGTCCTCTGATGAGGCGGCCCTGGGGGGTGAGCTCAATGTCCAGTCTCCTAATACACTCACTTTGGAATGAAACCCTGCAAGAAAAGAGGGATTGCACATAACACAGAGCACAGCCTCCTTTGACACCCTAAGTCCTTTGGGGCTTGACCCTACAGTGAAAAGGCTGGCTTAAAAACACCAAGAAATAGCCCCCAACCTGACCATTTTCTAGCTCTCTGCTGTTCCTCAGTCTAAGTTTCTGATCACTCCATCACGGACATAATATCTTAGCTGTGAGAGGGGCTCTCAGGCATCCTTCTGGCCAGCTGCATGTTCATCAGACAAAAAAGGAAACCGGGGCTTAGAGGAGGGAAAGAACTTTAACAACAGATCTTGAGTCCAGTGCTTTGTCCATGGTACCTTGAGGACTCTCACCCCTGTTCTCAAACCTATTTCCTGGCTTTCAGAGTCCACACAGTTAATTTTAGAAAGAAGTAAGATAGCAGAAGTGCTCTGGCTTCATGGCATTCAGGACCCCGTCAGGGTCCTGTGCTGTGAGTGCTGGGTAGTGGCCACATCACAAGGTGATGGATAGTGGGTGCACTAAGGAGGCAGCAAGCAGAAACAAGGGATGCTGTTTCCATGGCAACCAGCATTCATCCTTAGCTTGCCAAGTTGGGCATGCTGGAGTTGAGCAGGACTGAATTGTTGCTTCCATCATACACACTCACACACACACCCCTCCTTACATCTTTTTTCTCTGTCTTTGCCCAGGGATGAATAGATGGGGTTCCTGGTGGCACATTTCAGGTATGGTAGCACCTTCCCCACTCCAGAAAGCAGCAGCAACCTGAACCTGAGGAAAGGAAATGGGGACAGGGGATAAGGGAAGAGTGAGAGGACCAGCTGTTGTCATGTTACCTGGTCAGGGGTGGAGGGGTTTGTGGTCATTGCTGTTGTCATGCTCTAGGATGTGACACCTGGTATATTCATTTCCTACTGCTGCTGTAACAAATTACTACCACTGAGTCGCTCAAACAACACTAACCCATTACTTATAGTGCTGCAGACCAGAAATCTGAAATGGGTTTCAATGAGCTAAAATTAGGTGTCAGCAGGGTTGTATGTTTCTGAGGGTTCTAGGGAAGGATCCTTTCCATTGCCTTTTCTATCTTGTAGAGGTTAGTCTTGGTCAGAGGCCCACAGTCCTGCCTTCATCTTCAAATCCAGCAGTGTTATCTTCAAATCTGGTATGCTTCTCTAACTCTCTAAAGGACCCTTGTGATTACATTGGCTTCATCTCTATAATCCAGAAATAATTCCCCCATCTCTATGTGCTTAACTTAATCACATCTGCAAAGTCACTTTTGCCATGTAAAAGTAACATATTCATAGATTTCAGGTATTAGAATGTAGACATCTTTGGGGAGGAAGCATTATTCTACCTGGTTCTGTGAATGTAGGCCCCCAAGAATCCAT
>NW_003852417.1:9321029-9322041 GCF_000181295.1 Otolemur garnettii
TAACTGCTCTCTCACAACCAAGTGAACTGAGGTGGGGATGGATGGAGAGGATTATGAAGGGAACCCGACAGTCAGGGCTAAGGCAGAGAACCAATGCTGATGGCCCCAGTGCAGGCACTTGTGGGGCTCTCCCAGGCCTCCTGCCTGACTCCTCAGGAAACCGCAGGGGTTACCATTACTCCAGTTTTACAGAGGAGACCACCAGGGCCCAAAGAGGTTTAGTAACTTACTTGAAGTAACATAGCTAGTAATAGAACTGGAAGTGAATGCCAGGCTTCTCTGCGCCCAGAATCAGCGTTCTTTCCTCTCCTTTATCCGTCTCTAACTGAGTGACCCACAGGGTGAAGAGTGGGCACAGGTTGAGGGTAACCATGGCCCAGCTTCTCAGAAGGCTAATTTTAGGTGGAGATAGAGAGGTGGTTGAGTAAGTTAACTAACTGGTAGGTTTTTTAAACATTTTTCAATTTTTGAAAGGAGACATTTTAGAAAATATAACACAAACTTCACGTTATTGTCACCTCAAATGTGAAACTTCTAACCTAGCAGCCCTCGGACCTGCTGAGGCCCGGGAACTTTCTACTTGTGAGGGTGTTTTGGTGGACAAGTTTGGGTATTGGAGCCCGAATGCTTAATCTACTTTTGCATATTTGTCTTTTTAGAAAAGTCAGCTTCTAGGCAAGGAAGGAGAGAAACCAGGCTGTCCTGACTCCCCACCCAGTTCCTCGCATGTGCCGGCTGCTCACCGACTTGTACATTTCCCCATAGCAAGAACGAGGGCAACACATTCACTCGCTGAATCAGATTTATTGAGTACATGCTACGGTCAGAACTGTACTAGGCATCAGGGATTCAAAGATGAATTCATTTCAGACTTCAAAAAAATGGATGAATCCCTACTCAGTACCTCTAGTACAGTGGTTATGGCGCCAGCCACATACACCAGAGCTGGCAGGTTCAAATCCAGCCCAGGCCTGCCAAACAATGACAACCGCAACAGAAAAAATAGCCAGGC
>NW_003852417.1:9322322-9326633 GCF_000181295.1 Otolemur garnettii
TCTGGACAGGGCACAGGGGAAGGACTTAACTTAGCTTGGACCTTGCAGTCACGTTCAAGTTCTGCACAGGGCACAGGGGAAGGACTCAACAAGCTTTCTATATGAGATAAGTGAGTCCTAGAGGATATGTAGGAAAATGCTGAAGTAGGGAAGAATTTGAGAGGGAGACGTTCCATGAAGTGGGGAAAGCATGGAGGTAACTACAGGTCATGGACTTGGAGGTTCCGGGAAGCAGAAAAGTTCAATTTGCATAAAGTCCTCATCAGCCAGCGAGGGACCACTAGGAGAACGGGCTCCCCTGCCGATGAAAAGAGGGCCCCTCTCACAGAGAGTGATGAAAAGCAGTGAAGGATTTTAAAAGTAGAATGGCTTCGTGGAATTTTCTTTGAGTAGTTTACTCTGTTGGGATTAAGGGATTGACAAGGAGAAGGGCAGGCTAGAGGCAGGAGGACCACAGGAAACTGTGGAAGGACCCAGACGGGAATGATCCAGGAAGATCAGCTGTGCCCTGAGAGGGACTGTGTGTGAGGAAAGCTTTCTGGAGGATTCATACTGGCTCCAGCCTAGGATCCTTCACCCTCAGATCAAGCCTCTAATTAAAAGTAAGGAACCACAGAAGAATGTAGTCATCTCCCCTAGGAAAGTAGGCGGGTAGGTGAGTAATATGCTATTCATGATATTATCTTTTGAGAAAAAGAATTCCAACACCCACTATTGTCTTTTATCTAGTGACATTGCAAATAGATTCCAAGCCTCAGAAATAAGAGTATATAGTAAAAAAAAAAAAAAAGCAAAGATCATACAATGTTCATTTGCTTGTATAAAAAAGTAGAGTAAGCCCTGATAAATTCAGAAAAAAAGTAGAATGAAATCTCTCAATTTAGACTCTGTAGGGAAGACTAATTTGAACTTTTACATTGTTTCTAAGAGATATAGTTTTAATCCTCTCACATTTAAGCATAATAAAACCATAAGAGAATATTTGTGTAACCAAATGCTAATGAGTAAATAAAGCAAGTTATTGGGAAAATTATAAAAGACTTATGTTACATAATGTTGAGTCATGAGCAGTCTGGCCATTTTTATATACAAGAATAAACTTGATAAAGGCTAGTTATCTTAAAGCAATATCCAGTATCTCACTTAACAGGGAATCTCATTCACCAGGCAGTCTTATAAAAATCTACCGTTTTAGGGAAGGCCACTGTTTTTTAGATCAGATTTTTGTGGATAACTGAGAAGAGCCTGATGAGTCATAGTGTGAGAGGCTGAGCTGGACAGTGAAGTCAACCTGTGTCCTTCTTCCTTCCCTTCCATTCTTCTGGGTCTCTCTCCCTGTCCCTCCTCCCCCATTCATCACAGATTTCAAACCCAGAGGCATCCCAAAGCAGTCAGCCTTCTTCCAGCTCACCTTACCAATCTTCCTGCTAAACAGAGACACAAAATTCTTGGGTGAATCCTGGCAATCCATATATAATGCATTTTAAAGCAATAATTTACCACAATCAAGTAAGCTTTTTTGTCCAAGAGTTTAAGAATAGTTTAGCATTAGAAAAGCTATAAATACTTTATAATTTCATCAATATATTAAGGTAAAAAGTCATTTGAATAGATGCATTTAAAAACTATAGCATATCTTAAAGAGAAAAAAACTTTATTATATAAGACCTGGGAGAAATTCTTTAATTTGAGGAAAGTTTGCTATCTTAAATCTACATCAGCATCATTGCTCATAATATGTTATTTAATTTTGATTTAGAAATTCTCCCATATCCAGTAAGATAGGAAAATCAGCACTGGTATCAAAAATTAAGAGCTACATTTATCATTATTACAGGAGCATATACCCATCAAAAATTCGTTTCCATTGATAAGAATCAATAGAAAAAATTAGGTTAATGATTAATCTTAAATGACTAAATATAAATTAAAGATATAAAGGTCATTACCTTTCCTGTACACTACCAATAATTAATAAGAAAACATATTAGAAAGAGATAACATCTGTAATAGCAATAAAATACCCAAAAGCAATCTTTAGAAAAAAAATGTGGAACTTATATGAAGAAAATTTCATTGACAGACATAAGAAAGGTTTAAGTAAATGGAGAAAAGTACAATGTTCCTAAATAACAAAATCATATTATTAAAATGTCAGTTGTTCTCTGGTTAATTTTAGATGTAATTAAATGTCAGTTTAAACTTATTCTAAGACCCACTTGGAAGGATAAATGGCTAAGACTGGCCGACTTATAAGAGAGGGGGATGCTTATTCTTTCATATATGGAAACATGTTTTGTAACTTCAGTAATTAAAACAAGATCACGGCAGAAACATGGCAGGCAGAGGTCAGAAGCAACCCCTGGCACATCTGGTAATAGAATATATAATCAAATGCCGTTATAGACTAATGACTGCTGGGACATCTGGTTGAATTTTTGTGGAGAGAGAGTGGAAAGGAAACACAGATCTTCACCTTTCACCAAATACCAAATTTGCATTTGCACCAAATTTATATTTCAGATAAATTAAAGAATCAATTGTTTAAATTAAATCATGAGGAAACACTAAGGAAACAGAAGTAACTGTTAAAAGATTCCCCGGGTGGGGGTGATTTCTAAGGGTAATAGCAATGGTAATGGGCAATACCTGTTAGTTCCATAGCATGACTGATACAAATCAAAGATAGCCTAGGTCCAAAAACATCACAGGCCATAGTCAAGGCCATGAACCAATGGGAATTCTGCTTTAGAAGCACCTTGTGGTGGATTCACAAGAACTGAAGGTGCCAGTCAGGAATAGCAATTTCTGCAAGGCAACTCCATAGAAAGGAAGAGCATTGTCTCCCACACTTGTTTCTGGGTGAGAAGCCAAGGTTGATTTGGGTTGATCAATGTCAGATCCAGTGCTTTTAGGAAATGAAGCCTGTGCATGGATAGATGGGGCCTGTGTGTGATTACCTCCAGGTCTCCAGCTTGCTCATTGGGTAACCTTGAATTAGCCCACTTCACCGAGAGGCTGTGCCTTTGCCTCGTGTATAAAATGTGGAGAATAACAAATATGGTAGGCACAGTAATGTACTCCCTACAAAGATATCCCTGTCCCAATCCCTAGAATTTGCAAATATGTTTTTTTTCAGGGCAAAAAAAATGTAAGGTAGCAGATAGAACTAAAGTTGCTAATTAGCTGACTTTAAAAGAGTATCCTCCTGAGTCATCCAGGTGGGCCCATGTAATCACGAGGGTTCTTACAAATGGAAGAGGAAGGCAAAAGAACAGGTTGAAGTGACTCAACATAGAAGGACTCCACCTGCCAATGCTAGTGTTGAGGAAGGGGCCACAAACCAAGGAATGCAGGAAGCCTCTGAAAACATAACGTCATGGAACAAATTCTCCCCAACATCCCCCAGCAGGGAATGCAGCCCTGCTGACACCTTGATGGTGGCCTAGCAAGACCCATGTCAGACTTCTAACCCCCAGAACAAATAATTCTGTTTCTTTAAACCAAAATCTTTGAGGTAATTTGTATATTATGTTGTACAAGAGCAACATAAAATTCAAACACGAATTAAGATTATTAAATGAGAGTACCTATGTGAAATGCCTCCTCTGGTGCCCAGTGAAAAGTACCCTGGTTACTTTAGCAGCTGCAGCTACAGAGAGACTCAAGACCGGCAACCAGGTTTCCTGAAGTCTCTACTCCTCAACATATAAATGAGAAATGATTTCTCTCTTGCAACTCCAGGAGCAACCAGGCTATGGTGAACTATTCTGCCCTGTGTAATAGTAGCTTTGACAGCGTCTTGGCAAGATTCCCTAAATTAGTGTCACTTTCTGTTATTGGTTATCAGAGTAGATTCATTTCAGGTATTTAAGACTCAGTCTTACTCATTAAAACAATTCCACCTCCAACTTGGTTCAGAACCCTCCTTCCCTCCCCAGCACAGGCTGAGTTGTCTATGGCTACAGTTTGGAGGCAGGGGATAGGGGGTGGGGCATGTCAAGGATCAGCTCTGGGCACCCACTCCTTCTCTTACTAACTCCTTCATGTATTGGGGCAGGAAATAGGAAGTTTCCCACTTAACTAAGCAGGTTACAATCCTCTCCTAGGCTGATCCTCTAATCCAGCTCACAGTCTCTGGGCTCTTTGAGTCTGGTCATGGCTCCAGCAAGCGCCACCCACAAGAGTGAAGCTTATGCCCGGCCAATGCCCCTAAGCACTGGCTCCCCCTTGGGAGCCCTGGCCTTAGCCAGCACATTGCATGCTGCATTCCCAAGAGGACTCCTGCACTGCCCCTCAGCTACTGCCTGA
>NW_003852417.1:9327951-9328260 GCF_000181295.1 Otolemur garnettii
AGAGAAGAGATTTATGAGGACTGCAATAATCTCCGTGTTCAGACGTGGGTTTGAATTTATTGAAATAGCTCCTTTTAAAATGGTCTTAGAGAAATTAAAAGCCTCACAGCACCCTGGGCAGCTCTGTCTGCCTCTGAGGTATAAGAGAGGCCTTACTCTGTACATCCACTGTCCTGTAGCGTCCAGGGTCACCCTGAAGGCACGGGGATTCTAGGAGGCTGAATCTTAACCTGATCTGAGCTCAGCCACCTGCCAGGACTACAGCCCTGCTGGGACCTTCAGAGATCCAGTCTCAGGCCAGGCTCGCCA
>NW_003852417.1:9328431-9334228 GCF_000181295.1 Otolemur garnettii
TCTCCTCTGATCGAAGAAAAATGATGCCACCTCATTAGCCAAGGATTTGCATTTCTCTCACTTCCAGTGGGGTTAGGTTGAATAGGAGAGATTGGCACTCTGATGAACTATTCGATGGTCATTTGGCAAAATGAATGGAAAGTAAAATGTGGGTACTCCTTCACCAGTAGTCAAGTTAAAGAAATAACTAAAGTCATTTTATAATTAAAAAAAAATTCACTAAGGTATTGATAACAGTGAAGATATTTTCAACTATTATTAGAAGATTAAGATTTGGTTAAATCACAGAACACAGCTACAATGGAATAGTAATCAACCACTAAAAAGGAGCTCAGACTTTTAAAGCCAATGACCTAAAAGGTTTTCATGACATATCGCTCCATGAATAAATCTGGCTAGGAATTGTACATATACATGCAGCATGTATGCGTGGGTATGTGTGTGTGTGAACATACACAATTACTAGAATTAAGTAAGGTCCTGTCTGTGATTCACTGCTGTATCCCCAATGCATGGAACTTTGTGCGTGTTCAATAAATACATATTGCATCGATGGGTGAACTCCTAGAACGCTGTTCCCTGTTAATAACAGCTCTCCCTGAGTGGTGTGGTTTGGGATAATTATTGCTTAATTATTGTGTTTTGAATTTTTTCTTCATAAATGTGTGTTATCTTCATAGAAGAAAACATTGCTATTTTTGCTAAATAAAAATAGCATTACTTAAAAAAAATACAATGAATCTTCAGTTTTCTTCGGAAAAGAATTACACATTCTTTGCACTAAAATACATTAAATAGCAAAAATAAAAAGGAATTATGAAATGCAGATACCAGCATTAAAAATACTTTAGTTAATTTAGTATTAAAAATAAGTAAAGACTTCTTTGCCCGTAAGCACAGTGGTTATGGCACCAGCCACTGGCGGGTTTGAACCTGACTCAGGCCAGCTAAACAACAATGACAACTTCAATAAAAATAGCCGGGTGCTGTGGCGGGCACCTGTAGTCCCAGCTACCATGGGAGGCTGAGGCAAGAGAATCACCTAAGCCCAAGAGTTTGAGGTTGCTGTGAGCTGTGATGCTGTGAGCTGTGATGCTATGGCACTCTGAGGGTGACAAAGTGAGACTGTCTCAAAAAAAAGTAAAACACTGTGTAGAGCAGACCTGGGGAGGGCCATCTTCACCTGTTGAGTTAGTGAGGAAATATTTATTGCTTACCCACTGTGTCTCAGGACTAGGGATACGTACATAAGCCAGACATGACCCTTCCCTGGAGGATGTCACAGGGAAGGGCCTGGAGGTAGAAGGGGATGGAAAAATGAAGCTATAGAGGTTGGCAGGACACAAGTCCTACAGACCGTGTGTCACTGAACCCAGCAGGGTGGTTTCATCCTGGGATACAGGAGAGGGATGTGGGAGGGCATCAGAGAGCCAGCAGTAGACAGGCCAGAGGACGAGACGTGGAGACGCACTGGCCATTCTAACGGTGGTGCACAAGACTCGGAGCTGGCTTTGTGCACGTGTGACCAGGGCCCTGTATTCAGAAGGGGTGAATGCTGTTGGCTGCATGCTGTCACTGTTGCTGTCTTGAAATTCTTAAAATTTTTCAAACAAAGAGCCACACATTTCCACTTTGCACTGAACCTCACAAATTCCCTAAGCGGCCCTGGCAAGACTAGAGGCAGACTGTGTCCAGCAGTTGAATAGGAGAGAGGGAGTAGGAACTTCCCCTCCCATTCCAGCCTTGTATTTTAAAATCTTCTTAGCACGTGTCAGGGAAGAAGCAAAAAATAAGGCAACGTGGACCCTTTCTCAGGGTGAAGATGTCCTGCCGTGCATACGGAGTACAAATGGGATCGAGGCAGACTTACCGCCCCCCTTCCACTCCCTTGACACCAGGATTTTTCCTCTGGGATCAGCTGAGTAAGAATGAGGTCTCAGGAAGGAGTGGGCAGAGGAGGAAGACAGATGTTTTTGTATATTTGTTTTTGTGTGTTTTGTTTTTGTTTTGCTGGGAGCACAACTGCCGAAGAAGAGAAAATGGTTACCTCGCTCTCATGGTCATACAGCTCCATCCTACCCTCTCTGTGATTGGTGCCACCTCCACATCATCCAGCCCCGGGGAGCCCTGCCCCAGCCTCCCCTCTGCGCTGTCCTGCTGCAGGGAGTTGCTGCCCTGTGGGGGGCTTTGGCTGGCAGCTCAGCCTGAGTGGTAGAGAGGCTCAGCTCCCAGCTGCTGTGGGTGCGCACTCACACACACACGTTCGGCTCAGGGCACGTGAGGGTTTGTTTTTGTCACCGTGAGGGTTTCCTTCCACACATCTCAGTGTGCACCAGCTGCTTAGCAACAGGCCATTGGGCAGAGCTGGGAATAAATGCCTCTCTGGTTGCTGCAACCACAGGTGCCACGTGGGAGGGGAATGGTCCACAAGAGGGATTGGACTGAAAAGCAGGGGTGTACAGCCCCGCTAGGACACTCGGAGATGTGCAATCAGGGCTCTGATCCCATGCCAGGAATCTCAGAGGCCTGCTGGCATGATGCTCCAGAAAATAGAATCTCCACAGAGAGCCGTGGGTGGTGGGGAAGCTGCAGGGATGGCTGATAACAGGTGGCAGGCAAAATGTAAAAATTCGTAGATAGCCGTTGTCGGGCTTTGCTTTGGAAAGATTTGGGTTCAAGTCGTCATTATGACCACCCTAAAATCTTCCCTCCTGGTTTTCACTTCTCACTTTTGGAGTTTCAGGTCAAAAGCTCCCTCACCTAGGAATCCTGCCTCCAGGACAGCATCAGGCAGAGCACATCAGCACCAGAGTTCTGCAGTTGAAATGTCAGCAGGGTGGTCTAGTGTGTGACCGTGAGAAAGTTTCTTCACTTCTCAGCCTTTCTTTATGTCACAATCACAGAAAGCCAGGCCTGGAATGAGGACCCTGAACCCATTTTGTTCAAGCTCCTGATCTACAGGCTGAGAAACTGAGGCACTGAGAAGAGAAATGATTGTGGTGCTCCAGGTGTCATCCATAGGTCCCCGCCCCGTCCAGTAGGGCCAGCCCCACCACCCAGGGCTGGCCTCTCCTCCTCAGCACCCTGGGCCCTGCCCCTCCTTCCTCTTCCCCTGGGGAAGCCTGGAGAACTCTCCAAGGGGAACATCTTTATTCATGAACCTGGCAGAGGGGAGCCCTGGGAGCCTGTGGGAAGGCAGGCTGCTCTCCTCCTCTCCCTGCAGGCTCAGAGGGAGATAAATATGGAACGTGAGAGGAGAGCTTCCCTGTCAGGAGTCAGGGCTGCTGCAGCATCTAATGCATAAATAATGAGGTGGCAGTGCCCTGAGCCTCAGCCCTAGTCCAGCTCCTCCTCTCAGGCTTCCCGTGCCTCTGCCCCTCTGACAGGCTTAGTTGACCCCCCAGGCATCTCCCTAGGCTGGACTTTGTTTCCATTCCCATGGTACCTCCTATTCTTTGACCCCTAACATCCCACAAGCCCACAGATGCGGCCTTACCTCCTGCCACCTACAGGACCTTCAAGCCCAACCCCCTTCAGAAAGCCTCCCAGGACCTCCCTGGCCTGCCTGGGTCCCAGGTGCCCGGAAGCTCACTCCTTCCTGAGACCCACCAGTAGCTTCTGCATCCAGAGGGAGTGTGTTAAATATGCTGAACCCAGTGGGGCCCAGACCTGCTGAATGAGAATCTGCATTTTCATAAGCTGCCCCCAGGAGATTCCCCCTCACTTTTCCATCTTCAAAGCCCAGTTCTGGCCGGTACCGTGAGAGCAGGGCACTGTGTCTGGTTTACACCACACCCACTGCAGTACCTCGCCCTGGGCTGGGCTTGTGGTAAACACTCTAACCACAGACAAAATGACCTTGGCTGAGTCCTTGAGGTTTACGCAGCACTTTCCTCAATGTGGTCTCACATAACCCCCACTGCCCTGGATAATGCTGAGCAATTAAGTCAAGAACCTCTGGCTCTGGGCAAATGCTACAACCCCTAGACAATCTCTTAGTAAACTGGCCTAGGAAGCTCAGAAGAACTGCAGACCCCATTCCTCTCTAGTTTCTTTGCTGCCTGTGTCTCTAGAACGGATGCAGATCGCCCACTAGCGGCAAAACTGAAATACTGCACTTTTGTGTGTCTGTTCCTCTATTATTGGATGAAAGGATGACAGTCATGCAGAGTATACATAAGCACAAGGCCAAACTGCTTGAGTTTGAATTCTGCCTCTAACTAGATATGTGACCTTGAGCAAGTTACATAATATCCCTGTACCTCTGTTTACTCATCCATGCAATGGAAATAGCTGTGAGCCTACCTTGGAGGATTACATGATTACATATTGGTAATGCGCTTGAACCGTGTCTGACACAGTGTTACAAATTTTAATTAAGTCAGTGTCTTTCGTCAAGTATAAGGTTGAAAGTTGGGCAGATTTAAATTCACAGGAATTGGTAGAACCTCTAGGGCTCAGAGAGAGCCTGCTACACCTTCCTGCACAAGAGGAAACAGGCCAGATTGCTGAGACCACTGCTCCACCCTGCCAATGTCTTACCGCCAATAAGTGGCTTCTGGGAACCCACATTCTGTCTACTCCACTGTGTCCTCCTAACCACTGCACCCTGCAGGACATTTCTAGAAAGCACACCCAACTCCAGGCCTGGCCCCCTCTGGTGTGAGCACCCGTGCTTTGTCCTCAGCAGGATAGGAGGATCCTAGCTGTGGACCCTACTGGCAAGGTCATTAGAGACTTCCCCTCTGCCCTGAGATCTAATCTCTGCATTGGTCCTTCTAGACCACTGAGTTAAGAATCAGGTCACATATTGGGGGCTTACTTCCCAGGAAAAGGAAACATCCGTGAATTTGGGTTTGAGAGGAGACAACAGAGGAGGGCTCCTTCCCAGGGAAATATCTCAACAAGCCAAGTGGCCTGTCTCGGATGCTGTGCACTGAGGATGAGGAAATGGCACGGCCTCCGTGCCCTGGCTTGGCCACTCTTTTATGTGGTTCTTGCTCTTTCTGCCCATGAGTTCTGACTCCTGTTCCTTTTCTTGGCTTTTCCCAAATAAGCCCTTATCCTTTCCTGGCAGGCCTTAGAGTCGAAGCTGCTTTAAACAGGACTTTCTCCTGGAATCAGGCCTCTGAATCCCAACAAGTTCTCAAAATAGAGAATTGGGAGTTTTCTTGGGGGATTTTCTTGGATGGTCTGATTTTCCTATTCTTTTGCTAAGGAGCTGGTGGAGGTGGAGGGACATATTGCCTTGGCTTCCCTGCTGGGGAGCAGAAGGCCTTTGACCCCTCAGAATGTCTCATGCTGCAAAATTTATTACTTCAACTATATTACTGGTTTTGAGCAATATTGGACTCTGGAGGACATAGGTTCTGTTTGGGCTTGAAGGTAATAAAGACTACATGTATATATGAAGATGTACCACCCTCCACATTCCGCAAGGTGAACCTCGAGATTCTCACTGGCAGCGGTGCACATGGCTGGCCTTGTGTTGCTAATTAGCTGCTACTGTGCCCCCGAGTCTGCCTCCCAACCACACAGTGAGCTGGAGTCTCAGTTTCTGCTTCTCTGCAGCTCCCTCTCAGCACCTAGCCCAGTACCTGGCACATACGGTGAATGTAGCGGGTGATTACTGACTGATTACTTAATGTGTATTTTTCCATAAAAGAATGAAAGCATATCGTTTCTTCTATGGGTATTTTTTTAATGTTCCTCAGTTTTCATGTTCTTGGCACATAGAGTTCAGCCTTGCCAAAACACAAAATTATGGTAACAATGCTAATAGCACCTTTGATTTGCC
>NW_003852417.1:9334796-9346072 GCF_000181295.1 Otolemur garnettii
TCCAGAGAGGCCACTGCCCCTGGGCTCCTGCAGCCCAGTCCCAGGCAGACAGGATTCCAATGTCTGCCCATTAAACCCCAGAAAGCCCAGCCCAGCTGCCAATTATCCCCCAGCCCACCCCATTTCTTATATGAAGAAATCAAGGCTTTGAAATTATTAAAAACCCTTTGCCCCAGGTAAATAGCAGGTAAATGATGGCCATTCTCTGGTGGCAGAAATGGAACTATGTGAGGCTCATTTAATTTGGGTAGAAGTTAAAGACATGGCTGTAATGGAGAAGAGTAATAAATTTGGGGTTGGTAAGAAGAATCCTCTCTTCCAGGAAATTGAAGGTGTACCTTCACAGGTAATGGCCCTGGCCACATTCATTTTTCACAAGTGTTCAATTTGTCTTTGTTCTTTTGTTTTTAGTTGACACATAATAACTGTGCATGGAATACAGAATGATATTCTGATACCTGCAAGCTATGTATAATAATCAAATCGGGGTAATTAGCAAGTTCATCACCTCACTTATAATTTCTTTGTGCTGGGAACATTCAAAATCCTTTCAAAAACATAATTATTTTAAACTATCATCATCCTACATTGTATAGGATGTTACACAGCGTATAACTAGAAGTTATTCCTCCTCCCTAGCTGTCATTTTGTTCAGACATTTTCAACTTCTGCAGATGGGTTTTCCTAGGCCAGGCTGCCACTGCTGTCCTGGCTGTGCTGTAACAGCCCCTCTCCAGGACTCCAGGCCCAGGGCCCCATGGTGTTCTAGTAGGGTTCCAACTGAGATGCAGCCAGGCTGAACATTCTCACCAGTGTTGCCGTGACCCTGTGAAATGATTGTAGTATAGGATGATAAGAGAATCAATCTCAAACAGACCAATTTATTCTGGAGGAGTCCATGAGCTAAAACAAGTTAAGTAGTTTCAGAACCAGGGGTGGAATCTGCTGTTCTACTCACTTTAGTTGGAGTAATTGAGGGGAATACTAAGTGTGTGGTCTCATCTCAGCTTTCCCCTACCAAGTACCTTTGAAGACCCTCACCCCTTGCCTAGTTTCAAAAACTAATTCCTTTTAAAATTAAAACAATCTTCTTTCTCATCTAGCAGATTGGCTCTAAATAGAAACTCAAACAATTCCCAGAGTATAATGCACTAGCAAACTCCTGTTTTGATAATGAATGGTAACAAGTCGGCATCTCAAGATTTCTCAGCAAGAGAAGTACAAAATCAGTCCCCTGCCCCAAATCAAGATACCGCTGACCCCATTTTGTAATGCAAATTGTGTCCTGTACAGAAGTGAAAAGAGAATTCGTTTGATTTTAAAATCTGAGCAACCCCTGAGTATCCTTCAGGGTCTGTGACACTTCCAGTAGAGGCAGAGAGAGAGAGAGAAATTTAGATTTAATCATAGGGGTAGGTATAGAGATGGAGGTAGGGACATGTGATAGATACAGATATAGACATAGGGATCGGGGTGAGATAGAGAATGTTTTGTAAAGTTTGACCCTGTAATTAGAGCATTAGACACAAGGGGGCAGTAGGTGGCTTTGATACATGGCAAATCCAAATCATGAAAAGTACTATCCATTTGTCAAAGTCATTTTTTTCTTTTTAAAATTTTACTTGCAGAATCAGAAAACTAAATATTACAGATAAATGGAATTTTGAAGTGTATTTGATTTACCCCTCATTTTACATCCAGGGAAACAGAAGTCCTAAGAGACAAGATGGCTTGACCTGAGTCACATCTGTCAATGGCATTGTTTCCTCCACAATAAACCACTTCCTCTATCCATCCTAATAAATAAGCATTTGTAAAGTACCTACACTACATCTGAGTCTGATCTGGAGGCAATGAGGAGACAATAAGGAACAAAGCATAACACTTTCCTTAACACTGAGGTGATTTAGGCCTTTCCCATTAAGAGAATTCTAAGGAAAAGGCCAGGTGCAGTGGCTCATGCCTGTAATCCTAGCACTCTGGGAGACCCAGGCTGGTGGATTGCCTGAGCTCATGGTTTTGAGACCAGCCTGAGCCAAACCCCAACCCTATCTCTAAAAATAGCCGGGCATTGTGGCAGATGCCTGTAGTGCCAGGTACTGGGAGGCTGAGGTAAGAGAATCACTTAAGCCCAAGAGTTTGAGGTTGCTGTGAGCTGTGACACTCCAGTAGTCTATCGAGGGTAACAGAAAAAAATAGAATTTAGAGAATTCTAAAGTGAAAGTGATGCGGAAATTAGCAAGGAGTGTGTTTTTTACTGCCTGTGTCTTATTTTTTATATAAAAAAAAATCAAGAGAACTTCTGAGAGTTAATGCCCCTCCTAGTGCAGAGTATACAGAGAGAACTGATCTAGGACATAAATGACCATTGTTCATGCTACCCCAGGAAGAAAAGCTTCTCTAGAAATTTAGTTGAAGGCTAATTCCTTCTCAAATAGATATAATTATAAGAGCCGTAAGCCAACAGCGGTTGCCTTGTAACAAAGACTGGAATGCTGAAGCAGCACTGGTTACAAGTGTTGTCACCCAGAAGCAAGTGAAGTGGCAGCTCCAGGGGCGGGTGAGTGAATATATCCTTAACCTCCTTCCAGAGAACCCATGGGTGCGAGGAGCTCAAGGTCCTGGGCGGCTTCTGCCTTTGATTTGTTACGTCTGCTGGAAGACAGGGACAGGTCCTACACCTCTGACTCTGTCCCTTCGCCCTGGTTCCTGCCACACAGGGCTCCTGGGAGTGAATGCTTTGGCTGGAGACAGTTTTGGACTCACCCTTTCTAATTAAGCGGAAATGTCACTCTTGTCAGCCACATGACCAAGTACATCTGCTGCTCCGGGGTGACTCAGGAATTGCGTTCCTGAATCATCAGCTGAAGTAGTCATGGGGATGCGTCCTGGGGCCAAAGGGTGAGCTGCTTTAGCCTCACCGACTTGAGGCCCCTTCCAAGCACGTTTCATCCCTCACTGGTGGGTGGATTTGCTGCTGTCTGAGAAAGACCTGCTGTGCTGAGTCACTTGTTCATTCCACAGACGTGTCCTGAGCACCAACTCGTGGCTCTGTACCTGGCACCAGGGATGGCAGGGATGTCAAAGCCAGATTGTTCCTGGCCCCCATGTAGCATACGGGGGGAGGGAGAGGGCATGAGTCTGCAGTCCTGTGAGATTTCTTCACAATCGTGATAAATGTTTCCAAAGAGTAAACCCAGTGCCGCAGGCAACATAGTCTCTGACCTGAGCTCAGGGAAGGCTTTCCTGAGAAAACGAAGGCAGAATCAAGGTCTAAAGAGTGAATGGCGTTACCTGGACTGAGGGCAGAAAAGGAGCTTTTCAGCCTGCGGCAGCCGTGAAGCCACAGCCCCTCAACTGTGGCGGGAAAGCCAGTAAGGCCACAGTGACTGGAAGCTGGACATAGAGATGGGGACTGGACGTGGACGTTTCTCCAAGGCCTAGAAACAGTCCTGTTCCTTCTTTTGAGACCAGTTAGCTGCTATGGTGGATGTGGGAGCCAGACTTGGCCAAACAGGGTGCTTGGGGCTCCCCATGCAGGAGCTGCAGGGAAGGTGGATGCAGAGGCTGAGAGTGGGCATAGGAGGAGTGATGGAGCAGCATATGTGCTCCGAGGATGCCACAGCACTGGGGTCCTTACCAGGCGTTAGGCCTCATGGGTGTGAAGAGTTAAACCAAAACCAAACAGCCAGTTAACCCTCAAGGGCACCACACTGGCTGAGAACCCATGATGGCTGCACACCTGGGCCTTGGCTCCCAGGGCAGGAGGGAGTTGGAAGTGAATTCACCTGAGAAGCACCTGCCCTGGGAGGCTTCTACAGAATAGGCCAGCGCAATAGGCCAGAAGCAAAGTGCAGTCTGATGGGGTATGAGCAACTGACCCCTTCAGGGAGCCTCCAGGTGCAGCGAAGTCCAGGGACCTTCCTGCAGGCTGGCATAGGAGGAGAGGGGCCTGCAGGTAGTGGGCAGTGGTGCCAGGAAGAGCCAGGTCTTTGACAAGGACAGAGCTGAATCTGATCCCACCCACTCCCTTACCCCTGAGTGGTGTATGTCAGTCACTTAACTCTGAATGATGACCTTCCTTCATGTGCTAACCTTGCTAAATCAGCCAAAGTGGCCTATGCATAGGACCTGGATAGGGCTGTGCTCCATGACAGTCACCAGGAATGACAACCACAGTAGTGGGGCCTGAGGAGGCTATATAAGGGAGAATCATCCAGAAAAGCCTAGAAGTCACCAGCTAATTCCATCAGGGTTAGGAGAGAGGACCTCACAGACACAAGACGACTCCACCCTTGAGTAGGAGACTGTGTGTGTGCGCTCACAGGCCACAAAATATAGGCCTTTGACATTTGAGAACAAAAGAAAACAGAATTGACCTGAGTGAGGGTGTTTTAAAAGCAACTGTGTCCTATGAGGGATTAGCTGGCAGAACTCTCCAAGGTCATGAGCAGGCCAATAATAGTCTTCTGGTTTTTGATCCTATCATGAGCTCTATTTCAGGCAGACTAATGGGCAAAAATCTATTCTGAAGTCTGAGGGCTGCCCAGGCAGAGCTCTGAAGAAAGACCATCCTCTGTAGAAGCCTTGCTGCCACCACTCCTGACAAAGCGCATCAGCCCACACAGTGGGCTGGGCCAGGTCCTGGCCTTGCTGTGCCAACCCCACCACCCACAGGTGTGCTGGGGGACTTCTGGGGATGCTGCATCCTTCATATATTAAGGCTATGCACCAGGGATGTCTGCCGAGGAGGCTATTGTAGAAGACATCACAATGTTTTCTTGGGAAGGATATTCAGATAGCAAGATGGTACTGAGGACTGGTACAGGGGTGCAGAGGGAAGATAGTGTCAGGGACCAGAAGCACCTTTCTGTACCCATGCTGGGCAGGGCCTAGAAGTCCAGAGGACAATGACATGACACAGCACGATGTGCAGGTCCTCATTCACCTCTTGTTAGAGGAAACAAACCTTTTCATATTCACAACTGGATAGATTACTGAAAAGAAATAAACCCAGGGCTTGAGCCCATTATCTGTAGGGAGCCTCCTGCAGTGGGGAGGGAGCTGGTTAAACCCCACAGAGACTCCTTTTGTCTGCCTAGAGAAAGACACATCCCTCAAGCATTTCCTTATTTTCCTCCAGCAAGTTGGATACACAGTCAGGAGCAGTCAAGATTGGTGTAATCCCAGAAAGATTTGGATTCTGAAATTCTAAGCTACGATAAAGAAAAATGAACTGCCAGCACCCCGGACATCAGGGTGGGGGTGGGGACCCTACATTATTTTTCTTTTTAAGTTTCAAACTCAGAATACTGTCTCTGCTACTTTTGTTTGTAGGTCTTTACAGTTGTAAATTTTCATACCGCAATTTTACGTTTACTGTGGTGGTTTGATTTATATAATTTCTTCCACTATCCTTAATGCTCTTTGTCGCTTTCTATTTTGTTACCACCACCACCTACTGTAGTCCTTCACACTAAAGCTGCTCAGTGTCTGTTGAATTAATGAGTCGAAAAATAACCTCCTGTAGCGTCGTCACTTCCTTGCAGTATGAATATGCTGCCAGAAGGTGGCGATAAATACCCACAGCAGAGATTTTCAAGCTTTCGGGGAGATGGAAGCTAAGAATTATATAATACAATGAATTTGTTTACTTCATCAGATGTGGAGTTAAGTCTATTACCTCGGCTAACACTTGATTAAAATAAATATCAAGGTGTAACAGAAATGGTCGGACAGATCTTCATTCAAATCCTCTGAAATAGCCAAGCACCCTAGGCAAATACCCCTTGATCTTTCAGACTTCAGTCTCCTCAGCCACAGAATAGATTTTATAATGCCAGGTTTTAATGTAAGGATTTAATGAGATAATGCAAATATATTTTTATCCTCAAGTTTATTTTTATCTATTATATTAAAATATTTATCACTGCCATCAAAAATTACTTCCCTGTCAGTATTTAATACAAGTGTCAAAGCAAAGTATATTGAATTAATAAAAACAGACCAGGCTTGGTGGCTCATGCCTGCCAACACTCTGGGAGGCTGAGGTGGGTGGATCTTTAGAGCTCTCTGAAATCCGAACTCTCAAAAAAATAGCCTGGCATTGTGGCAGGTGCCTGTAGTCCCAGGTACTTGGGAGGCAGAGGCAAAAGAATTGCTTGAGCCGGGAGGCACCTGTGGCTCAGTGAGTAGGGCGCTGGCCCCATATACGGAGGGTGGCGAGTTCAAACCCAGCGCTGGCCAAATTGCAACAAAAAAATAGCCGGGCGTTGTGGCGGGTGCCTGTAGTCCCAGCTACTTGGGAGGCTGAGGCAGAAGAATCGCTTAAGCCCAGGAGTTGGAGGTTGCTGTGAGCTGTGATGCCATGGCTGCTGTGAGCTGTGACTCCAGTGCACTCTACCAAGGGTGAAAAAGTGAGACTGTCTCTACCAAAAAACCCCAAGAATTGCTTGAGCCCAGCAGTTTGAGGTTGCTATGGGCTATGATGCGACAGCACTCTACTGGCAGGCAAGAAAGTGACACTTTAAATAAATAAACATCTGGAAAAAACGAGTGTGTTGGCTTATGCCTGTAATCCTCTGGGAGGCTTGCTTGAGCTCAGGAGTTCAGACTAGCCGGAGTAAGAGTGAGACCCCTTGTCAGGGCCCAGGACTGGCCAGGTCTCGGGCCCAGCTTAGGTAGGTTCTGGACACGGACCACTAAGCTACCTTGCTCAGGAACAGTTTCTCGTAGGTGCTTGAGGGCTACCTACTTTAGCGAGAGAAAGAGAGAGAGAGACACACAGAGTATCTTAGAGAGAGTGTAAAGGTCTTCTTAGAACAGATAGCTCTTAGTCTTTAGCAGAGCTTGGTAATCTTCAGCAGAGACGCAGTGCTGCCGTTCTGCAGGCAGGAGAGGAGACAGACTCAGAGTAAGCGGATCCGTGACAGAATGCGCATGCCTCCCGACTGCCTTCTCCTCCAGCCTAATATAAGGCTGAGCTCCTGCCTCTCAACACCACAGGTGTAGAGACTGCCAATTCACCAATGCTCTCATCTCGTGAGCTCACTCATGCTTGTTAGAACCAAATCTCTCTCCATGCCCTGTTCACCAAGGAGTTCCATTACAGGTATTTCCTATAACTCTCACTCCTCCTAGCCATAGGCTATACGGGCTGCTACATTTCCCCCCTTTTATATACAAACAAAATAACTTTTAATGTGGTAAGGGCGGTTCTTCCTGTTATTTAGCCTTTTTCTTTCTAGGCAAAATATAGTAATTGTCAGAGTTCAGAATTCCAGGTGTGGGCTCTTTAAATGAGGAAGCCCAATACAGGTGTAAACTATTAGCCACCGCTAGAGGAAAAGGATTGTGATGTTAATTTCCTTTAAAGGTCTTTTTAAGCGGAGAAAACTGAAATCTTTCCTGATAGAATTTATCATTTCTTTAACTGTAGGAACTCTCCTTTGATATTTACTTAACAGACTAACAAAACATAACGCTTTCCTTGCAATCTTTGCAAGCAAGGATTTTTCTCTTGCTATTCCAAAGGTTTTGCTCCTCGAGGTACTGAAATCCACCCTTCACAGATCGCAAAAGGCTGTTACTCCTGGATTAGTGGTTCCACACTTGGCAGTTCCTCTCATGGAACTGTTACTCGTGGTCCAAAAAGTACCACCCTTCACAGCTCGATAACAGAGTTTTTCCTGCTTTCAAGCTGCTTTTCCAGCGAAATTTTTGCTAATTGATTCCAGACTTTTTTTCAAATGGAGTTTCCTAGCACAGAGGTGGTTTAACTTGTACTCTTCCCTCCCTTTGTTCTCACCTCTCAATCTCCCAAAGGCTTCACTTGTTTCCCAGTGACACTTCCCCTTTGGGCCGTGTCCAGTCTCCTTAGCTGGACCCAGTTGTCGTGCACAGACACTGATGAGAGGTCAGTTACCCCTTCACCACGCAGGATAACCTAATATTCCACAAACATTTAATCTAATTATTCTCCATTGTCATCCATTGGTCTGGTTTAATTTCCCATTTTACACTAAGGCACCACAGGTCTAACGAAGCTGGCAGAATGCTCCCATGGCATAGAATTGAATTATACTGTTTTTTCTGAGAATGGTTTAAAATGAAAATATTAAACTTTTTTCTTTCATTTACCAGTGGGTCCTGATTCTAGCCCAACTGATAATTTCCTTACAATAAAGGTGTTCCATCTTCTATCAAATTGATAATGGCATTTCTTTGCCCAATGAAAGCTCTTTTTATACTTGGGACATACACCTGGAGGTTTACATGCTCTTTGTTCCTTTTTTTAGCATTCAACGTTCTTTTCCCTTTTAAACACTTTTCTCTTACAGCCTAGCTTCCCACATTTATGGCATCTGATGTTAACTGGGGGATTTACTCTCTGATCTTCCAGCTGCCCAATTTGAGTTGTCATGTCAACATAGCATTCACCTGCTTCTACTATAAGATTCATCTGATCTCTCAACTGTATTTCAACTGCTGTATCTCATTTGCCATGATTTTTCTCTACTGGTTTTTTTCTTTTGGCCTTTTACTTTTTTCAATCTTTCCCTTTCAATTCTTAGAAACTTTGGCTGCCTTAAAGAGACAGGAGCTCTTTAGCTGTTTCTTTTTACCCTGGAGTCTTGTTTTACAAAACTTTACTTCCACTATTTCTTCATCAGCCTCAATCTACCTCAATTCTTTTCTTTTTAAACAGAACTCTTAACTGCCAAAAAGGGATTCGGGGCGTCGGTCTCTCAAAAGCTACTTCCTGCTGGCATTGGGCGAAGGTATTAGGGGAAGGCAGTTAGAAGTTCTCTTCCCTAACTTAATAAACTCTTGCAACCTGTTCCCAAACTTTTCTCTTTGCTCTTTTACTGAAGGCTTTTCTCACCCGAGGCTAAAGGCTTGTTTACTAAAGATTCTCATCTCCTAGGTCTAGACTTTCTCTTTCCCTCTTGTCTAAAGGCTTTTTTCTGTTTTTCTCTAGTCACTTCACAGAAGAGGCTAAAGGCTTTTACCAGCTTTTCCCCCACAGAAGTAGTTAGAATTTGGAAAGAGAGAATGCAGGAAAGAAGAGGAAAAAACCGAATGAGAAAGGCCTGCTGTTGGCTGTCTTTCTTAGATATTTCTTTTTTTTTCTTATTTTGCTAAAGCTTATTTCCCTCTCAGTCCATGTTCACTCAAAGCACCATTTGTCAGTGGCGTTCACTATCCCACTCCTGACACCACTTGTCAGGGCCCAGGACTGGCCAGGTCTGGGGCCCAGCTTAGGTAGGTTCTGGACGCAGACCACTAAGCTACCTTGTTCAGGAACAGTTTCTCGTAGGTGCTTGAGGGCTATCTACTTTAGCTAGAGAGAGATAGAGAAAGAGAGACAGAGTATCTTAGAGAGAGTAAAGGTCTTCTCAGAACAGATAGAGCTTAGTCTTTAGCAGAGCTTGGTAATCTTCAGCAGAGACACCTTGCTGGCGTTCTGCAGGCAGGAGAGGAGACAGAGTCAGAGTAAGGGGCTCCGTGATAGAATGAGCATGCCTCTTGACTGCCTTCTCCTCCAGCCTAATATAAGGCTGAGCTCGTGCTTCTCAACACCACAGGTGTAGAGACTGCCAATTCACCACTGCTCTCATCTCGCGAGCTCTCTCATGCTTGTTAGAACCAAATCTCTCTCCATGCCCTTTTTACCCAGGTGTTCCATTACAGGTATTTCTTATTACTCTCACTCCTCTTAGCCATAAGCTATAGGGGCTGCTACAACCCCTATCTCTAGAAATAGCAGGGTGTAATGGCAGGCACCTATAGTCCCAGCTACTGGGGAGGCTGAGATAAGAGAATCACTTGAGACCAAGAGTCTGAGATTGCTGTGAGATATGACTCCCTGGCACTCTACCAAGAGTGTCAAAGAGAGACTCTGTATGAAAAACAAACCAAAAAGACATAGAAAATAAAAAAATGTTTTGAACAACTGTAGGCAAAAAAAATACTTATACTTCTCAGGCCCTGTTGTTCTACAGGAGAGGTAAATCTGAGTTTAAGCCTCTAACTTCTTCTGAATGAGACTGACAGGCACATGGCTTCATTTCTCCGTAATAATCCATCTAGAATTTTTTTTTTTCAGAAGAAAGAGTATTCCCCAGACTAAAGAAAAACCGAAAGTATTTAGAATATGATAGGGTGAATTTTCTACAGGAAACAACCCCTCCAGATATTTGAGGGCTCTTGAGAACGCTAGGCTCTGAAGTAGCTATGCTGGCTGTAAAAGTCTATAAATAGACTTTCCACAAGGCACATGTAACTTTTATAGCTCAAAATTTACGATCGATTTTTCTCTTACAGATTTTAAGATCTCAATTAATTTTTAATATTACCGAACTAACGTGCTCAGCTATTTTTAGATAAAACTGTCAAATAGCCCTTAACCTACAAGAAGGCTGTGAGAATTAAGAGTTAGAACATCCTACTACCAGAAACCGGCACAAATGAAGACAAATATCCAGTGGTCTCTGGTCACTGGACATAGAAATGCTGGCGGGTAAACGGCACTCAGGGGACTTGGGAATCTGCCCAGGGGCTCGCCCTGCTCTGCCCTGACGCCAGTTCATAGTACCAGCTTCAAACAGTCCTCTGACCACCAGGCAGATGGACACATGAGCAAACGGCATCTGCCTGGAAAAGGATGAAGACCACCCGGGCACACAGCAGACTTGCCTATTTAGACAGTTTCAAAATGCTCAGTTCAAAACTCAGCATCTGGCAAACTCAGTGCCAAGCTGCTGAGTGGCGATGGGGATGGGTGAGGTGGGAGTCATGCTGAGCGGTCAAGGTGGAAGGAATCACTTTCCCTCATGCCTCTTCTCCTTGAAACCAGCAGCTTGTTTTCTGAACTTCAGGAATACTTTGTCCTCCCCTGTGTCACAGTTCTTGCCGATAGCATAATCGATGTAAATTTCATGTTGGGTTCCCCCATTAACTGTGAGGTCCTGGAACACAGGGACCTTGAGGTATTGATCTCTATGTCCCCAGCACCTAGGGCCTGGTCTGACATGAAAGAAGCCTTAGTGAATTTTGATAAATAATGAAAAAGGAAGGGTAGCAGAAATGGAAGATGTGTTTAGGCTACAAGAAAGACAAAAGGAGACGTATCCTTCATAGCCAGGAAATGTTATTTGCTGAAAAAAGAAGTGGTTTTCACATTGTCTCTAAGATAACAACGGGGTTATTGTTTTGAGCCGATCTGTTGTGTGCTGATCTGGTACGTAGTAATAGTTGTGTGCTGATCTGGTACG
>NW_003852417.1:9346092-9360672 GCF_000181295.1 Otolemur garnettii
GTTGTGTGCTGATCTGGTACGTAGTAATAGTTGTGTGCTGATCTGGTACGTAGTAATAGTTGTGTGCTGATCTGGTACGTAGTAATAGAACCTGCGACCGATCTTGGTGTCTACAGTGGGTGCTACTGAAACACAAGCGTAAGCTGGCCTCTCCTTCCCCCTGGAATGGTTGGCTCTTCTCTGGGCCTCACATATTGAATCATTCTGTGGAAATGTATATTTTATTTCTGGAGGGAAATTTTCTACCTTCCAATGTGCTTGTAGGTGTAGGAGGAGTGGGCAGGGGAGCTCAGTGACACCCAGAGCAGGATGCACACTGCGAAAGATAGACCAATGGTTTCTAAAGGGGGATGGCTCAGAGTGGGCACCAAGAGGCCGTCTGTGTGGAGGCTGCTCAGCCTGGCCCACTTGGCAAGTGCCAAAACTTACGGAGGAACAAGAATGCCAGTGAGCCCCCCCCCCCATCACAGGCCTTGTAGCTGCTGGATTTAGTCATCCAGAAACACATACAGACTGCCCCTCCTTTAAATAGTACGTGGTTTGTTTTTGGTTTTGTTTTAGGCTTTGCGGCTTGTTCGCTTGTTTGGTTTTGTTCGTGATCCATTTCTTTTTGCCTAAAAAAAAAAAAAAAAATTTTTTTTTCAATCGATTTATGGGGTACAAGTGTCTTTTGTTCCATGGATGAATTGTATCATGCTGAAGTCAGAGCTTTTAGTGTGCCTGTCACCAGAATGGTGTACCTTGTACCTGATGGGTAATTTTTTATCCCTGACTTCCTCCCATTCTCCCCCCTTGCCAGTTTTCAATGCCCTTTACAAGCACTTTGTGACCATGGTTGAGCCCCCACTTGTAAGTGAGAACATGGGGCACTTGTGTTTCCATACCTGAGTGCAGGCTGTCTCCAGTTTCATCCAAGTTGCTGCAAAAGACATTATAGCATTCCTTTCTATGTCTGAGTAGCCCCCAGGGGTGTGAATGTGCATATCCCATTTTCTTTATCCACTCATCCATTGTTGGGGATTTAGGTGGATTCCACATCTTTGTAACCGGGAATTATGTTGTGTTTAACATTCAAGTGCGGGTGTCTTTTTCACTTCTGATAAAATGACTTCTTTTCCTTTGGGTAGATACCCAGTAGTAGGATTGCTGGATCAAACCGTAGCTACACTTTTAGGTCTTTGTGGAGTCTCCATACTGTTTTCAATGAGGTTGTACTAGCTCACGTTCCCACCAACAGGGTATAAGCATTTCATTTTTACCAGATCTGTGTCAACATCTATTGATTTTTTTTTTACTTGTTATTAATGGCCACCCTGATAAAGGTAAGGTGGTATCCTCATGTGGTTTTCATTTACATTTCCCTGACCACCAGTGATGCTGACTATTTTCTCATATGTTTCTTGGCCATGCCCATTTTTTGAGAAAAAATCTGTTCACATCTCTTGCCCACTTTTTGATGGGGTTATTTATTTTTCTTGCTGATTTATTTGAGTAGATTTGGGGTATTAGACCTTTGTTAGAGTGTAGTTTGCAAATATTTCCTCCCATTCTGTATATTGTCTAATTACTCCGCTGATTATTTCCTTGGGTGGGCGGATACATTTTAATTTAATTGAGTTCCGTTTATTATTACTGCCGCATTTGTTTTGGGGGTCTTAACCTAGACCCCTAAATTCTTTACCTAGACCAATGTCCTGAGGAGTTTTTCCTACATTCTCCTTTTGCTTGTTAATTATCAGAACTACCTGGTGTTAGTGACGGGCCTAGGCTCTGTCCATGGGAGGCCGCGGCCACCTCGTGCCCATTCCCCGCGGTCTTCCCTCCTGTCCCCTCTGCCTCCTTTTCCTTTTCGTGTCCATTCTCCATCTCCCACGCACCCCTGATGACTGCTGGTTCTGAAAAGAAACCATTTTGTGTCTCTCTCAAATAAGCCCAGTCATGGTCTATTTTTAATGGATTTTAAGTGTCTGTTCTGCAAAAGAAAAGTCCCTGTAAAAAGAACTCAGAAACTGGAACCTCGGCTAGGGAGAGGATGAGTGTGGTCTGGGGACTGAGTTGGTGGCGGGAGAAACCAGGTGCAGGGACCCTCCCCCAGCCCCGCTGGGCGGTGACACGGGATTTTCACACTGAGAGGAGTGTGGAAGTTCACGCAGCACCAGCCACCCGTGTGAGAGAGAAGTGTGTCGCCTTCCTCAGCGTTTGTCCTTGGGGCACTGACCAGAGATGCGGCCAAGGAGGACCTGTAGCATCGGTTGGTGCTTGTTGACAGATTCTAGAACCCCCAACCCCAAAGCCAGGTGTCGCCAGCCCCACTGGCAAGAACCGAGGAGCGGCCGGTGTATATATATACGAGCAAGGTGGGAATCGCTGTCCCCTGGCCTGAGCCTGCTCTCCCGCATCGGGCCGCACGCTCCTACGGGCACAGGGACACCGGGACACAGGGGCACAGGGACACTGGGACACACGGGCGCGGGGGCACGGGGGCGCGGGGGCGCGGGGGCGCGGGGCTGTCGGGGCGGGAACCGACGCGCCGGGGCCCCTCCTCTCCTGACGCTGCTCCGGTTGTTCCCCGCAGTTCTTCCCTTACGGAGACGCCTCCAAGTTCGCCCAGCACGCCTTCCGAACCTTCGACAAGAACGGGGACGGCACCATCGACTTCCGAGAGTTCATCTGCGCTCTGTCCATCACCTCCAGGGGCAGCTTCGAGCAGAAGCTGAACTGGGCCTTCAACATGTACGACCTGGACGGCGACGGCAAGATCACCCGAGTGGAGATGCTGGAGATCATCGAGGTGAGGCCGGGCGGGGGCCCCGGAGGAGACGTGCAGACCCCAGGGGCCGCGCCGGCGGCTCCCGGGTCCCCACTGCTATAGGGCCCTCGCTGTCAACTGCCCTTGGGCGCTGTGAGAGCCTGTCACTCGCTCACTCACTCGCTCACTACCCGGGATTCTGCAAACCGAAGCCTCGCTGGGCCCCGAGATGATACCGCTGGGTCTGTCCAGCGCGCGGTGTGCCCGGCTCTGCAGGCTGCGCCGCCCCTGCCCCTCATCTCTGCTCCCAGGGGCATCGTTCCAGGCTCCCATCATTTCACAGCAAACAGGCTGTTCGCCATGTGTTTGCGAGTGTCCCCGGACTCCGCGTCCAGCTCCCCGCCTGCTGTGCTCCGAGTGGCCGTCTGCGTGGCCTTCCTCTAACGCTCAGTGGCGGGCGGGAGGCGGGGGGTGTCTCCTACTTCCTCCTGCTCTGCCCGGAACAGGGCCTCTCCGGGGCGCCGGTCACTACGCCACCACCCCGCAGGGTGCCCTCCCAGCCCCATCCCAATACGGTATGACCCTGAGCGGAAAGGGTTTGGCCACAGCCGTTCTCCCAGCTCCCAGGTCGCCTCACCGGGAGAAGAGGTGTGACTGAGGGTGAGCGCTGCCGGGAGCACTCTGACTGCTCAGTGCCATATTCCCAAACCTAGACCCACCTGGAGGCTGGCAGGCTTCCAACAGTGGAGGAATGATCGCGTCTTAGTGTGGAGCCCACCCCTGCCTCAACCGCTGTCACCCCAAGAAGAGGAATGTCCCAGCCCGGGGGCACTAAGGCCTGAGATCTGGGAGAGCTGGATCCCAGATGAAAATGGGGGTGACTGCAAGAAACAAGAGCCAAAGCCCCCACACCAGCCGTGCTGTGCCTGCCCCAGCCCCCGCAGCCTGCTCAGGCCTCTTTAGTCTCTTAGTCTGTAGTCAAGAGACCCATCTTAGTCTCTTCTCTTTTGACTCTTCCTCCATCTTCCACGCCCTTCCTTCCCTTCCAACATACCTGGCCAACTAATGTCTCAGTCCTCTGTATTCACTTCATCAATGAAATACTCTTATACTATTCCAAACAGGCTAACAGAAGAGACACAATATGGAAGATCTAAACATGCGGCTTCATTGTCTCATCTTTCTTCCTCTTTCACATTCATGATCCTCTTTAACTTCCAGCCTGTTTTTCCCATTGGCCACTGATTCCTTCCTCCCCCAACCTTCCTCTCTAACCCTTGCCAGTGCCCTTCAAAGACCCCAAACCACACTTGTACTGCACAAGTTGAATTCATTACACCCTCACCAAGGAACAATTCAGTGAGAGGGTGTCAGAGAGGACTTATGGGGTCTGGACTTGGGAGGGTGCGAGGAGGCAGGGGTCCACTCGCATTGGAGACTGTCAGAGAGTGGGGCTGTCCCTATGAAAGGGAGTCTCAATAGAGCCAGGAGGAGGCAGGCAGACCAAGGCAAAGCTGCAATTGGTGATGAAGCAGTAGTCACGGGTGATAGCAGGGAGCAGGAACACTTGCTGTTTTGTGGCCTGGACCATGCTTTGTCTCTGTTCAGACATAATGACATAGCTGTCTTGGCTTTGTCTTGCTCCATCATGGTCGTGGGCACGTGAAAGTGGTTGTTTGACATGAAAACATCCAGTCTTTACCATGTGGGCCAGGCAGCTCATGGCGGCCTGGGGGCCCAGCGGCTTGTACAGGCCAGCTCCTAGCTGCCAGAGGTTGCTTCTCTTTCTCTCAGCAACTCCCTGTAACTTCTAGATCTTCTTTCCTTTTCCCTCTTAAACACAGGCATTGTCATGCACAGATTTAATGAACTGATTTCTCACTTGGTTACGGGTCACACTGTCCTGTTTCTCGACAAGTCTAATAACTTGTATTGGTTTCCAGGCACTGTGAGTGTTACATTATAGTATTCATACTTTGTTGTATTCATTTAAAGAGTGATGAGAGTTGTTTTGACAGGTAAGTTACGCGTGGATTAGTGTGATCTTTTCAAGGCATGTTTTTCAGCTTTGTTAGGGCAGGTGGACAGTAGGTTTTCCTCCAAGCTAGAGAGCCCTGTTACCAGGGAGGAACCATTATTGATGATCTGGTGTATTCAGTGAGGTCTCTCTGCTTGGGCTGATGGGAACCAGCCCCTGGCTTGCTCTGTGAGACTTATTGAGGCATTTAAATGAAGAAAGGTATATAAGATCTTACACTCTCCAGGGAGAGTGTAAATGGAAAAGACTGAGCCTCGGGCATCCTAATGTTTAGAAGTGAGGAACATGAGGAGCAGTCAGTAAAGAAGATTGAGAGAGAATGGTTGATGAAGTCAAAGGGAAAAGCTAAGAGTGAGAAGTTCTGCAGGGAGATGCAGAAAAAGCTCCCGGGGGAAGGAAGGTACAGCCCCGCCAAACGCTATTGCTGGGAGAAGCAGAATGAGTAGCCGTAACTGGCAACTAGATTTGAAAACCTGGAGGCCATTGGTAAATGAGCCCAGAAGAGTGTCAGGAGAGTGGGGGGCAAATTCCTAACTGGAGTAACCCAAGAGAATGGGAGTGGAGGAAGTCGAAAAGCCAGTGCAGGAAACCCTTGCAAGAGGCTTTGCTTTAAAAAGATGAGAAACAGCCAACGGTCCTGCTACGGAATGCCCCAGATATTCCACAAGCTCTCTGCACTCAGAGAGGGAATGCTTTGCAACCTGTGTGAGTACCAAGAGGGGTTCAGCATGTTGCTCAGAAACGCCTCTGTGGAGTTTCATCCTCTGTGTGCAGCCTAGTTTTCAGGTGAAGATTAGGAAGACCCCAAGGCAGATTTGGGGGCTCTATCTGTGCATAGCTCCCTCCTGTCTGGTCCTCTGTCCCAGCATTTCTGGCTCCTTCAGCCTCTCCACTGCCAACTCTCATCTGTCTCCTCCAGTGGGTGAGATCCAGGCCCTGCTTGGGGCCATCCTTCCCCTGCCGGGGTCCAGGAAGGCCTCTGGGGGAGATTGTAGGACTCTTCTACTACATTCCCCTGCTCTGTCAGTTGTAAAGTCTGAAAACAGCTGTTTGCTTTATGTTGGTTTGCAGGGGAAGGCAGGTCGGGAAAGGTAGTCCGTCACAGCTGGGACAGCAGTCAGAGGACTGTCTCAGTCCCCTGGGCCTGCTATCACAAAATACTATAGACTCATTGGATTATAAACAACAGAAATGTATTTCTCACATTTCTGGAGGTGGAAGCCTGAAACCAAGACACGGAGGTCTGGTATCTCGTGACACCTGCCTGCTTGCTGGTCCACAGAGGCACTTTCTTGCAGAGTCCTCATTTGGTGGACAGGGTAGGCCTACTCTTTGAGGCCTGTTCCATAAGGACACTAATCGTGTTTTGGGGGGCTCTACCTTCATGACCTAATTACCTCCCAAAGGCCCCTACCTCCTAATCCAGCCCCTGGGTGGAGAGGATTTCAGCAGAATCTGGGAGGGCACACACATTGAGACCACAGAAGGGAGCCTGAAGATCACGCCCTGGCTCTGCACTTCCTGGCTGTGGGACTTAGAGCACAAAGGCTCTGTGTTCTTCCAAATAAATAAGGACAATCCAGGCCTGCTGGAATACTTCAGACCTGTCACACTTCTTCTCTGCAGCAAATTCTCTATAAATGGTAGCTATTTCTCAAGACTGTCTTTAAGCATCTGCTTTGTTTTCTTTCCTCTGAAAATATCCCCCTCAGCGTTCAGCCATTTTCACCTGATCAACCTGGAGCCCGGGGGGCACCGGCTGCTCCCTCTCTGCTCATCTTGGCCTGCTTGACCTTTGCCCTCTCCATTCCTCCACCAGCTCTGGCCCTCAGCACCTGCTCCATTACTTTTTTCCTGCCTCCAGGTTCACCTTGTTCATGGCCAACCACCTGTGCCCTTATAGTGATGCTGTCAGTAAAGCATTGCTGGGCCTCAGTGCTCCTCAGTCACTCCACCAAGAACCTTTCCAAAGCAGGCCCCCTGTGCCCGGGCACACACCAGCACATCCATGCAGCTGCTCCGAGGTCAGTGTGTTTGCATTTCCCCTCAGCTCTGGCCTCTCTGTCACCTCTGGCTCTTCTGACCCAGCACTTTCGCTCACACCATCTCTTTCACCCAGTTTCCTTCAGGGCTCTGGGTCCATCATCATCTTCTCACCCTTCAAATCTCATCTTGTCCAAAAATCCTTCTTGGTGCATTTACCCCAGAGTTCTCCACCCCCTCCCCACTGCCAAGTTCTTAGAGCCTGTAACCAGCCACTCTCCAGGTGCCAGCCTCCCTGCAAGGTAGCAGAGGCAGACATAAAAAGCCATGAGTGGCTGCTCTCAAGGAGCCTGCTGACCCGAGGGCCGGTGCCCAGATAAGTGAACAGGCTATTATTATTATAGTAATAATAGGGTGAAACAGGTGCTGCTGATAGTGGTGGGATCCATGGGAAAAAAATTATGGCCTAGGACCACATAACCCCCTGAGGGACAGTCTATCTGACTTAAAATGCTAGGCACAGACTTACAGGGTCCACACATACTCTGTTTGAAGGAGAGAATACGTGAAACATGATTATTTCTAACTAGGAAAGCACACACAATAACATACCCTGTCTGTAGGGGAGGTCACACTAACATCTTGATACACCCAGGTAGTGCCTAGAGGAATTTCATATTTTCACTGAGGGCATAGTCATACTGAGTTCCAACTCTGGCATCCCCTTGGACCTTGTTGATGTTACCAGCAAGAAGAATCTGCATCTGGAACATCCTTTCTTAGTTATCATATTCATGGCCACGTTGCAGGATTGCATCAGAGATGTGGTTAATGAGACTCTGCCATTTTCGTAGTTGAGGTCCAGGATGGACCGCTGTGTTCATATTTCTTATTACCCTGACTTTATTAATAGCACATTTGTCTTGCTGACTGTCTTCCTATCCGTTGCCTCACAGAAGGCCTTTTGACTTCCTTTTAAAGGCCAGAATGAGAGCAGCAGCTTCCATAGATACAGACACGTCATTTGTCCCCTTTTAAATGCCAGGCCCAGGGCCCAGGGTGCACAGTCTCTGCTTTGGCCTTGTGTTTCACTCAGGCTGAGGCTGACCAGATCCCTATCTGACAATTGTCCACAAACTGAAAATTCAATAGTCTTCCTCTATTGAAGACAAATTTCTTAGATTTTTCTACAATAGAACAATGCATTCTAGCTATGAGGGTGAACAGACCTAAGCTATTTTCTCTCAATAGGCATTTTAACTTTTTAAATGGGACACTTGCTAGTCTCTAATTGGTGTTTTTAAAAACAACTTTATGAGTTATAACTTACAGACCATAAGGTCACTCATGTTAAGTCTACAATTGAATGATTTTTAGTAAATGTAGAGATGCAACCACACCATAATCTAATTTTAGAATGCCTTATTTCCCCACTAGAATCCCTCATGCCCAAAGGCCCCTTCCCACCCCCAGACCTAGGCAAGTTGGCTGCCTTTCTGGACATTTCACATAAATGGAATCATACAGTATGTGGCCTCTTGTGGCTGGCGTCCTTTTACTTTGAGATTTATCCATGTTGCAGCATATATCCGTTTCCCTGTTTCCCTTCCATTTTTTAAATATTTCATTGCTAAAATAATATTGCATTATGTAGACACATAATATTTTATTTATCTGTTTACCAGTTGATGGACATTTGTGTTGTTTCCACTTTGAGGCTATTCGTAATGCTGCTGGAACCTTCCCTTGCAAGTCTTGGTGTAGAAGGGCACTTATTTTTTAATGTGATTGTCTAAGAAAAAAAACTTTATACTTAGGAAATTCCCATATTGAAAATTAACTGTGTACCATGAACTGATCCATATTATTGAAATGTTCTCACTCTATTCTTTAACTTATAAACAGTGTTCCTGACCCACAACTCTTTCTAAACAACTTCTTTCAGAGCTCAGCTGTAATGGTATACTTGACTTGATTGCCCTATCAGATTCTAAGTGTCTTAGCGTCACACGTTATCTTTTCCTAAATCTCCAGGGCTAGTGCTTGTTGAATCTTATCTGTACCTCAAACTCAGAATGTTTAAAATTGAACGCATCATTTTCTTCCCCCAAAGTTTTCCTAACTCATTATCTTTATCTCACTGGTGAGCTACCCTTCCTACCCACTTCCTCCAGCCAGAAAGCTGGGAGTCATCCAGAATTCTTCTGTATCTAATTGGTCACAAAAGTCACCCATATTTGACTATATCACTCTTTTATTGAATAGCATTTAAGGAGTCATTTGAAATAAAGTTAAATTCTTTATCCTATCCTGGAATAACTCTATGATCTCTCTTCTCACTTTCACCAGACCCTCACTTAGCTCCCCTTGCCCCACATCTCATGTCCTAGCAAGAGAATGAGGTTTTTATTCAATCAATATTTGCTGAAGACCACTTCTGTGCCATGCTCTGTGCCAAGCCCCAGACTTGCAGGAGTGAGCAAAATACATGCTTCCTACTTTCACAGAATATACCCTTCAGTGGGGAAGACAAAATGCTTTATTATAATAGAGTTGGAGATGTATTCTGATGGATGAGGTAGTGTGGGTTGCCAGGGGATTGTACAGCACAAGGACTGAACCTCCTCTGGGGAAAGGGGAATTGAGATGTGGAAGATGAGTAGGATCCAGTCAGGTGAATCGGAGGCAAAAGAGCTCTCTGTCCTCCTGGGCTTCTGGTAATACCATCTATGACATTCTCTTCCCTAGGCTATCTACAAAATGGTGGGCACTGTGATCATGATGAAGATGAATGAGGACGGCCTCACGCCCGAGCAGCGAGTAGACAAGATTTTCAGCAAGATGGATAAGAACAAAGATGACCAGATTACACTGGATGAATTCAAAGAAGCTGCCAAGAGCGACCCTTCCATTGTATTACTTCTCCAGTGCGACATTCAGAAATGAGCTGGTGTCAACGCTATGGACTGCACAAAAGTCTCAATGTTCCATTCAGTCTGCAGCTATTCACACACACACACACACACACACACACACACACAAATATTGCTTGGACTACCTATAAATGGACTTGCTTCTTGTGTTTGAAACACTCGTGTGCATGAGAATGTCATTTGCTAATGAATTTTAAAAGCATATATTATAAAACAAAACAAACAACCTGCCACAATGTGATATGTGTAATATCATTTCATAAAAACCCTCCTCTTCCAAAGCCTGGGCAGAAATGTGCTACAAAGAGTTATCTGATTTCTTGTTCATGTTTTGCTAATGCTCGTGTCTCCTTGATTACATAATGTTAGTAGCACTGAGACCCCCACAGTTATGTAATAATTATAAGCTGTGTCACCACCTTCCTGTAAAATAGTACTGGACAGACACACCCAGGGGCCCTTGGCTCCTATGTCTGGTCCACACACAAGAGCTTGTATTATCAGTGAATATAAATGTACTACATTTGCATGCCTTTTGGGTTTGCCTTAATTCTTACCTCATTTGCATCCTATCAATCTGGAAAGAGCTGTTTTGGATGAATGCAGTATAAAACTTAAAAACCCTGTTAAATTCATTAATTAAGTATATCTATCTATATATACATATACACAAAGATATTATTTGTTGAAAGTTAAAAAAAAGATGAAAGTGTATTGGTTTCTGCTTGAATTTTCGAAGGCTTCCAAAGTGGTGGCAATAAATGTCCCAAATAAATTTATAACATTTGATTTCCCCCCTAATTCTTATTTTCCAACTTTTAAATTGAAGCAGATGTTTGTAATAATCAAGGGTCAGCTATCAAGAACTTACTAAATCTACTCTTAAACACCCACAACTTCAGGATTTGAAGAATTAATGACAAGAAAAAGGAAAAAAGCAACTTTCCAACTTTCCATCCAGGCCCCCTAAAGAGGGACAATTAATATGGCATGTAAAGTTTCAATATTACAGAAGATTTGTTCATTCTGAGAAAATGTTCATTATATGATAATAAATTTTATCTCAGTGTGATTTTGGTGCTAATGGCATATGTTCTACACAACTATGTAGAGTTGCGCACACACCCAGTGGGCCGAGAGGTCTCCTCCAATATAAGCCAGTAGGAAAAAAGAATCTGTCTTCCCACAAGTACACAAAAATAACAGAAATTATTATTTCTAATGCTAGAACCAACCTCCTGACTCTTTCGATCTTGAAGAAGGCAGAAGAGATTCCATCAAAAACTCTAAAAGCAGGTGGTGCCTGTAGCTCAAGCGGCTAAGGCACCAGCCACATACACCAGAGCTGGCGGGTTCAAATCCAGCCTGTGCCTGCCAAACAACAATGACAACTACAACCAAAAAAACAGCCGGGCGTTGTAGCGGGCGCCTGAAGTCCCAGCTACTTGGGAGGCTGAGGCAAGAGAATTGCTTAAGCCCAGGTGTTTGAGGTTGCTATGAGCTGTGATGCCACAGCACTCTACCCAGGGTGATGGCTTGAGGCTCTGTCTCAAAAAAAAAAAACCAAAAACCTCTAAAAGCAGGTTTGCATTTCCGGAACCTGTCTAGAGAAGTTGCTCCTTTACAGAGCACTGCGCAGTGGTAGTTTCTCTGAGGATAGAAACCTCTGCATTTGCACAGCGTGTTAGCTACCTGTGGCCACTGAGCATTTCAGTGTGGCTAGTGTTACTAAGGAGCTGAATTTTAAATTTCATTTTAATTAATTTAAATTTAATTTGCCACACTATGGCTTTATCCTGTCCTCGAGGGGGTTTCGTAACCCAGAGTGCAGTGCTATGTTATTCATTTAAGCATTTTCTATTGAGTGCCTTTTTTTTTTAACTAATCATTCTTTGTTTTAGGATCATTAAATGCCACTGGAGACCAGGGCCCATTCATTCATCCATTTAACAAGAAAGTGTGACCAAGCAAACCTCACTACAAGCACTTAGGGCACCAGTGGTACCTGAGACACTTGAGGAAACAAAATTTTGCCCCCTAAGAGGACAGTCGTTAGTGCTGACAGAAAGTCCTAATTCCCTTAATCCCCATGGTGAGCCCAGAGGGAAGGCAGAGAGAGATGGGGCAGGTTCTGTACCTCCCAATAGTGTCCCTCCGAAGCGAGGACGGGTGAGTGAGGACCTGGGTGGGGGGTCCTCAGGACAGCAACTGCTTAAACCAGGCTCTTGGTAATTCCTTCTTAACAAATCTTCATTGCTCACCTACTGTTTCTGTAACAAGACATTCACACACACACACACACACACACACACATCCAATTGTAGGAACTATGAAGAAACGCACACACAGCAAGGTAAGAGAGAAGGAGCGTGATGGCGATATAGCAATGACTCAGCAATAGGGTGGTGAGGTGACATGTGAAGACCTTCATGAAGGAACCATGAAACGTGGATATCTGGGGCACTTATGAAAAACAAACCCTCCAGCAGATTCTCCAGTTCTTTTCACAAACTAAACGTAGAAAGTGGGCCAGCATGTGAGAACCTTGCTACCTGCTTGAGTCCTCACTGCTATGGTCGTGCAGCCTGGTGCAGTAATCCTGGAGAGAAGTCCAGTGGTGCTGAGTTAGAAGCATACACATGCCCTCTGCATGCCCCTCCTGGGTACATGGTCCCAAGAAACTCCTGCAGAGGGCCACAGGGGACATGCCTCCGGATGTCTATGGTGTGGGTGTTGGAGGCAGTCTTGTAGTTCATCGCTAAGAGATAGGTAAGGAAAATATGATAGACGCACCCTGCGGCGTACTACACATCAGCTGAGAGCAACAGCAGTGTGAACATATTTTGTAAATGCTGAATGGGGGAACAGAGCAAAATCTATTGCACAGTATAACACATACAAATGAAAAATGCATTCTCTTAAAAGAACCTCAAGGCCACATAAAAGAAAATACCACACTGCAATGGTTTCTATGGGACTTGGGGGATGGGAGAGGTTCAGTTAATATTGCTCTGTAACAATTCAACCCCTATAACTAGTGGCTTAAAATAGAAATAATCCTTTTGTTATTCCTCATGGCTTCTGTGGGCCAGGAATTTGAGAAGGGCTCAACCAAACTCAATGGTTCTGTCTTGAGGTCTCTCAGGCAGGTACAGTCAGTTGGAGCAGCATGAGTATTAGAGAAGTCTCTACGTGGGCTCCTTGTGGTCCCACGAAGCATGACAGCATCAGAGCTGTCACGCCACTTACACAGTGGTTTGGGACTACAGCACAAGTATTCCTGCAAAGTTGGACCTGCACTAGCCTCAGAAGTCATGAAGTGCCCCTGCCATACCATTCTGTTGGTTACAAAAAAGCCACAAGCCCATTTTCATTCAAAAGGGGAATTGAAGAATTAAAATCTGTATCTCACTCCCTTTCTTTTTTTTTGAGACAGAGTCTCACTCTGTTGCCCAGGCTAGAGTGCCCTGGCCTCAGCCTAGCTCACAGCAAACTTTAACTCCTGGGCTCAGACAATCCTCCTGCCTCAGTCTTCCAAATAGCAGGGACTATAGGCACCCACCACTGGGCCTTGCTAATTTTTGTATTTTTAGTATAGACAGGCAGGGTCTTGCTCTTGCTCAGGCTGGTGTTGAACTCCTAAGCTCAAGCAGTCCTTCTGCCTCTGCCTCCCGAGTACTATGTAGACCCCATCTCTTGAGGCAGTGAAGCAAGGTTCTATTTTTTTTTTTTTTATTTAGAGACAGAGTCTCACTTTGTCACCCTCGGTAGAGTGCCATGGCATCACAGCTCACAGCAACCTCCAGTTCTTGGGCTCAGCCTCCCAAGTAGCTGGGACTACAGGTGCCCACCACAGCACCCGGCTATTTTTTGTTGTTGTTGTTTTGCCAGGACCAGGTTTGGACCTGCCACCCTTGGTATATGGGGCCGGTGCCCTACTCACTGAGCCACAGTGCCACGCTGAAGCAAGGTTCTAGAACATGTGGCATGAGGGTTATTATTGTCAGCATCTTTGGAAAACAACATAATACAGTCTTATAGTATGTGGCCACAATTCACATCTTTTGTGTAAGATATGTCTACCCTAGAAACCAAAGTCTCACACCATTACAACTGAGAGTCAGGTTTGAGGCCCCAAATCTCATCCATAGAAAGGCTCCTCAGCTGTGGCTCATCAAGTATAGTCCACTGAGTACCACTCTTCTTGATCCAAAAGTCTGTAGACCCAAGGCAAAATTATCTCCCCTCTTCCCTTCCACATACAACATACAATGGAGGTACTGGCTTCCAGTAACTGCAGTAGACACACTTCCCAAAAGGGGGAATGCAAAGCCCACAGCACTCTCTGGTCATAGCAGTTCTGAAATCCAGCTGGGTACATCTTGTAATTCCTTGATTAGGGCTGCAACCTCTGCAGGGTTGCTCTCCATGGCTCTTGTTTCCACACTTGGAGCTACCCCTTCCTTTCTCATGAAATATCCAATCTGTTTATAGCTGAATAGTTTTCTGAGCCTACTGTCTGCCCACAAAGGTCTAGGAGTACAAAGACTTCTTTGCATGTTGTACTGTCTACAACTCTGATACAATTCTTTTCAAAACTTCATGGTGGCCTATGTACCCACCTACCTTAGAAAAGGCTCACTGTGAGATTGCTATGGAATAACACCCTTAAAAATCTTAGATGCCGGCTCGGCGCCTGTGGCTCAAGCGGCTAAGGCGCCAGTCACATACACCTAAGGTGGCGGGTTCAAATCCCCAGCCCAGGCCCGCCAAACAACAACGATGGCTGCAACCAAAAAATGGCCAGGCGTTGTGGCGGGCACCTGTGGTCCCAGCTACTTGGGAGGCTGAGGCAGGAGACTCGCTTGAGCCCAGGA
>NW_003852417.1:9360739-9381994 GCF_000181295.1 Otolemur garnettii
AAAAAAAAAAAAAGTCTTAGATGCCTATTGTTTGGTGGAGAGGATCTGAAAGGCACACCCTTAAATAGCACTTTTTTTTTTTCTGAAAAGGGTCTAAAAATACTGCACAAGTGTAGTATAGATCTTTCTGAGGTCTTAGTAAAAAATCTGACAGTTCCATGCTGGATTGGATGGAATTTTTGCAATAAAGTCATCTCACAATTTGAAAATCAGTTGCTACCTGGGAGAGTCTGAGAATGAGAGCTGATCTTGGCTTCTTTATTTGCAATTGCTGGTTCTTTGGTTTGTCACCTGCTCTCACGTTTTGTCACAGGCAGCAAGCGGCAGCCAGGTGGTACTTTTCGTGTTTCATCTAGGTACTTCCTTGTCTAGACCGCCAGTCTGGGGGGTATATTTCCTATCTTCCGTGTTACCATAGCATCAGTATTGCCAAACATTCTACCTCTACATAACAAGGGTCACCTTTTCTCCCACTTCCAATTGCTTTTTTCTTACTTTCCTTTTGCCCTCCCTGAGTACGGCTATAGACACACTTTCCAAAGCATCTTGAGACTCCTGGATTCTGCTTTGTATTCCTGAACGTTCTCCTCAAGACCCTTCCAGGCAGTGCCATGTGATTGCCACTTCCACTTCCAGATATAAGTTACTATTGTCATATAATAACAATTATTATATTAACTGCTATGGTTTGGGACCATGAATTTGGAAACATCTTATTTGGGCAATCTGGCTTGGGATCTCATGCAGGTAGTGAGTTGGTGGGACATGGGGGACATGGGGAGTTCGGTGCAGCTGAGGACTGGCCAAATATCTCTCTCTCCATGTAGTCCCAGGACCTTTCTACACGACCTAGTTTAGGATTCATTATGTAGCAGCCCAGGGAAGTCAGGCTGCTTCCACTCTGGCACAGGGCTCTAGTACAAATATTCTAGAGATCAAGGTAGCACTTTCATTTCTTTTTATCACCTTTTCTGACCTAGCCTTGGAAGTTACAACGTGTCACTCCTATTGCATTCTATTGGCTGTGAGTTATAAATCTGCCCAGACTGAGAATTAAACTCTAAAAGGCAACCTTGTGGGATAACATGAGAGGGAGCTAAGGTTGAGGCCCGCTTTGGAAAACACAATGTTACAGGGAATGATGATGAAGATAAAGGGAAACACGTGAGTACTGCATGGACCAGAGCTGAAGGTGCACCATGAGATGAGGTGTGGTCAACTGAACCCTCTGCAATTGGATTCCATCCAAACACATTACTCACAACCTAAATCCTCCTGACGTCCACGAACCCAACAGTGGTTCCTTCAGAAAAGACCTATAGGCTTCCTCTAATCCAGCGGTTCTTGATCTTTGTAACAATGAAAATATATCCTACATATCAGATATTTACATTACGATTCATTAAGAGCAGCAAAATTAGTTATTAAGTAGCAACAAAAATAATTGTATGGTTGGGGGTCACTACAACATAGGGAACAGTATTAAAGGATCATGGCATTAGGAGGCATTAGGGAGGTTGAGCACCACTGCTCTAATCATTCAAGTGTGCCTGACTTCCATTGATTCTAGCTCAGACTCAGCTGCCATTTTAATTATATTAATTAGCTGCTCAACTCCTGCTGTTATTCTGAAGGGAAAATGTCCCCAAGTATCTTATTTCTAGCCTCAATTCTTCCTCCATTTAGAAGCCCGAGGTTTCCAAATTTCTGTTCATTTCGTTAATAAATCTGAACTATTTTAAAAAGGGAGTGGTATTAGGGCAGCACCTGTGGCTCAAAGGAGTAGGGCACTGGTCCCCTATGCCAGAGGTAGTGGGTTCAAACCTAGCCCCAGCCAAAAAAAAAAAAAAAAAAGGAATGGTATTAAGGCTATATTTTTTTCTGTAACTCACTCATTGAGGGTCAGTCTCTAAAGGAATATAAACTACTTTCTTAAAGAGGCCAGATGCTTATTTCTTCCACACAGTTGGAAATCATATCAAGTAAAGCTCCAGCTTAAACATACATCTTCAGAGAGCCTTACAGCAAAGTAAGTGCAGGGTTGTAGAAGAAACTGAGTCGATCAGAGCTTCTAAGTGTAAAAACACAGTGTGCACGGTTCCCTTCACTCTTAAAAACATTTAGTTCCCCAAGTCTGGACATGCAATTTGGGTTTGTCTGAGCATTTTGCAGATGAAATACAGATCTTCAGACTCCTAAGTCATATTATTGCTTTCCAAACTTTTATACTCAATATACAGTTACTGTCAAGTTCCTGATTAACTAGTTGTTAAGTGTCTAAACAAATGTCACCTGCTCAAACCAGAGTTTTCGACTCCCCACACTGCGGTGAATAGCTCCTCTCCCTTCCCTGGGGCCCCTTTCCTGTGAATGGCACCACTATTCATCCAGTAGGCCCCAAGCTCCAAGGAAATTATCCTTGATTTCTCTCACAATTCCAGTTTTCTCATCATGCAGGTCTTGCTGTCTCTATTTCAAATCTGAATGTTTCTGTCCCCACCACCTTAATCCAAGTCACCATGACCTCTTACTGGGACCCATTTACGCCTCCAAATCGCTCACCCTCTTCCTGCAATTGCTCTGCTCTACCCACAAGCAGCCAGAGGGATTTTTTTAATGCTTACCATTTGTCTCTCAACCTGCTTACAGTGGTTTTAGTCTCAAATGATCTTGCTCTGCTTCCCCCTGAACCTCAGCCCTACCAATCCTCTAATGCTCACTCCGCTCTATTGACACTACCCTCAGGATTCCTAGACATGAAGTTCATCTTCACCTCAGACCTCTGCACTTGGGACCCTGCCTGGAACTGCTGCTCTGCCCACCTTCTTTCTCAGAGCTCCCAACACTAGTTTCAGGGCTCTCCTAGAGTATTGCCTTCTGTAGTCTTCTCTAAACATTGCATTCAAAACATGGCACTCTCCTGCACCCCTGCAAATCCTCACCGTTTTAATCTTCTTCATAGGAATTACTGTTGGCTAATTTATTATAATTATTAGCTGTGATTATTATATACGGTATTATTTATGTCAAACTAGATTTTAAATTCCATGAGGGCAGATTTAGTATTCCTCACTAGTGTTCCCAATGCTTAACACAGTCCCTAACATATGGCAGGAACTTAATCATTTTTTAATGAGTTCATCTCTGCATTCTTAAGCTGAAGAAAAAATCGGGAGCAAAAGTCCTCTTCCACTTGCTATAACTAGTGCGTATACTCTTGCCACTTTTGTTTCTATGGATTCTGTCCAGATGCTAATGTTCAAATTAAATATGCTAAGTATCAATATTATAGATTTTTTAAAAAATTCATTTGCTGACTCAAAGAAACAGCTTACTTATATCCATATTATTACTTTAGCAGTCCTTAAAGAACAAAACCGGTTCCTTTCAAATATTTTGATTTATCTTCAAATCTGTAGGCATTGAATTCAAGTCAGAAAACAAGGGTATTTGCTTAAATGCTTAGGACTGAAAATTTCAATCCAATTTTCCCCCAAATCTGAACTGGTCAAAGTAGAAGTCATATAGTAGATGCATAAACAAGTCACAAATCCAACCAGAAAATGACTGTCTCTGGACACCATCAACACTTTGTCTTTCTTCCCACATCTAATCTGTGGACTCAGGAGAACTCTTAAGCAGATTCCGAATCCCTTGGTTTTCATTATAATCAGCAACATAGCCAATCTAATTCATGAGCCCCAGCCCATAGCTTCTTACACAGAATGTATCATTTTGATCTCCACATATAAACAGCCCAGACATTATGAAGATAGGCCAAAAAAAAAAAAAAAAAAAAAAGCACTGGGAAATGGGAAAAACGAAAACTTAGAAAATATTTAAGCAGGTGATGCCTGAATCTTTTGTGATGATTTATCAATTTGAGTAACTGTATTATTTATACTCTGTTTTTACCAAAACTTATCACATTGCTACTTTAAGAATGATTTTAATCATTGCCATCCCAAAGATTTGAGAAGGTAGGATTTAAGATCCAAGTAGGCCTTTCTTCCTTGTTTCCTGGGTCTTCTTTCAGTCATAGCTGCACTGAGGATGAATTACGGGCTGAAGAGCTGCCTGCCTGCACGGTATCTGCAGTCACCACTCCTAAAGACGATCAAATTAGTCAGTGAGTATAACCTTCCCCAATCCACGAAACCATGACCTTAATACATAGAAATTTTAAGTTTTATTTTTAGAAGTTACATGTATTTTAAAAGAACAATTTCTTCTTATTCTTGTTATTCTAGTATTACTGCTACTTAGAACATTAAATAAAAATATTTTTGCTTATAATAGATGAAACCAAAACTTTGTGAGGTTAAAGCAATGAATAATCTTCAATTCAACAAGAGGTTCTTGGATACCTGAGGCTTGTACTTTCCATTCTGTATGAAGAAGCACAACATTCAAAACTATCACAAGGATTTAGACACTGAAGTTCCTTCGCTAAAAAAAAAAATTGATCCATCTGGTATATTCTACTTTTTAATTTGAAAAAGCACTATATTAAAACTTACAAATGTCAATTAAAAATTAGACTTTGTATGGTCAGTAGGAGATATTAAAACATTCAGTACACCTTTTCCTCTTCCTGTAAATTCTTAGATAAGAAAGCACAAATTTTTGGACTTCTCATTTGGGAAATGATCTCAATTTAAGACTAAATTAGACTCCTCCCCCCACCACAAACAAAACCTAGTTTTTCTCAATAACTACAGAAGTGGTTCCTGCTCTTAACATGCTACTTTTCTTAAAATATTTCCTTTTCAATTCCATAAATATGTATTCTAATATTTACTGCTAATATAAGGAATGCTTCCTGTTGATAGCCAGAGAGTTTTTTTTAAAAGTTTAGCATGAATCCTTGTATCAAACAGAGAATACAGGAAATAATACTATTCATGTATCCTTAAAAAAAGTTCAATATTCTCTATTTGACCATTGGGTGTATCTTCTAATTGATGTCAGCTCACCACCACCAGTTTGGCCTTGGACTCCTGCAGCCACTAGCTACTTTCCTGTTTTTTGAGGAGCCATGCTCCACCCCCAATTTTCCCAGCCTTGTCTGCACAGTCCCTCTGGCCGGTGTCCTCTCTCAGTACAGCCGCATTCCCTACATGTAAACTGAGGGCTTTTAAACCAGGTGAGTGTGCTGTAGGTCAGGGTGAAAGCTGCACCATGATCCAATTCTGATTCTGAGCTGGGTGGGGTTAGAGGCTCTGAGCTGGGTGGGGGACAGTTCAAGGACTGAGAAAAAAGTGTGTCAGACTTGGCAGTGTTGCAGTTCTCCATATAGACAGCATCTTAAATTTGATAAACTACAACAGTTAAAAGTTATAGCCCAAATCTATATTTGTACTTTGGGGTTAAAAATTACCTGCAGGCAAGAATTTTGCCTCAAGCATTCACAGTTCTATATGGGTCCCTCATCAATAATAAGCAGAAAATGCACAGTGAACCAGTCCCTGTCCATAGAGACCTCCCTTGCACCACCCTCTGCAATGAGAAATTCCTCCTTTCTTGTATTATTGACAATTTAACTATAGAATGAAATATTCTGGAAAAGCAAAACTAAATATAATCAGGTGTTCAAACTTTTATTTTCTTACAAAATACTATAGAAATGAACTCAAACTAAACAGATATATATACATGTACATATGTACAAAATTTGGTTCTGAAAAAGAATCTAGAAAAGTGGATGGTAAAAAACAAAACAAAATAAAACAAAAAATCTCAAGAAGATTTAAAACCAGTACTATGAAATCGATTTTCTTAAAGGAAAGTAATAGTTTTATAATAGTTTTTTAAATCGCTGGTTGTAGTTAGTTTTCTAGGCTTATTTATACATTTGATTGTGGTCAGATATATAAAGGAGTTTCTTTAATTTTAGAATATCTCCAGTCTTATTTTATTATGTCAAAAAGTCTAAGATCTTTTTCCCTTCACAAATCTTTCAATGTGAGGACAGAGCATGTTAAATTACACATCAACTTTAGTCGTCGTCTTCTCCTTGGGTAAGAGGTCTGAAAGGCAATGTAGTTTGTCCTCTCTCAGGATCGGACATTCGAAGTATTCTTATCAATTTGCTTGAAGGAAGTGAGCTAGAGGAAACAAACTTAATTATTCAAATTTCTAGGAATGTTTTTATTAATTAAAAAAAATTCTACTACTTCATGAAAATATAAATGTAAATGGTTGTTACTAAGAGTGCGACATGTCTAATATCTAGAGTTCTAGGAGAAATATTATTTGCAATAAGAAAATACTGTCTTCATTTTTACACTATATCCCACAGGTTTTCAGTTTGGAGGAAAAGAAAATGAAAGAGAGATATATATCAACTGTTTTTAATTCTTGTTCTTATCTAGCAAGGAAGGAGTTACTTGAATATTCCCAATTGCAAATTTAAATCTCCATATTGATCACATGACCACTTTAGAGCCAGAGTATCGACTCTAAGCAACACAGTGCCTAACACATTGCAGGTCCTCAGTAAATGATGACTGACAGCAGAGCAGAGCTCTTTATTTAGAAAGACTGGTATGTGTAAGACATCAAGAAAAGAGACATGAATTGTTTCTTCAGTCTGAACAGAATTACTAAATTACTTCATATTAGTTGGTCATGATAACCACAAAGGAGCAGATTCAAAATAAAAATAGTAACAAGTCAGTAATCATATTCCAATCAACTTGTTTAAGTCATCCAAGGGAAATGATGCAAGTAAAACTTTGAGTATCTAGAAAAGGAAAAAGCCACCTTAAATCTCCTGAACTAGCAGTATAGAAGCTAGTTTTCCTTTTCATCAGTCATTTACATATCTGTATTATAAAAATGAAAAATTATGAAAGATTTCTTTCCTCTTTGTATTTTTGATACATATATGTCATAGAAAGTTTTAAAAAGTTACCTCATGCTTTGAGGAGTAAGCAAGATAAACTGTCTAAAACGCTGGGAATCTGCCATTTTCAGTATCATGTCCATGGCAATTCTTCTATTAACCATATCCTGGAGAACAAAGGCAAAAGTCAGTATTGCCATTGTGTAAATCACATTTCTGTAAAAACAGCATTTTGCTGGCTGATGTAACCCCTGGATCTTCATCCACGCATTACCCGTTACCTTTTCTATGACACCCAAGGAGTTTATATAGGAAAAAATAATATCAGAAACTATTAGGGGACAATAAGTAAACAAATAATCTTCCAAATAATTTCTATAAAGTATTTATATGTATGGCCCCCCTCTTTTAAATAGATGTAGCAATTAAAATAATTTTAAAAATATTCAAAGACAACTAAATGTTACCAAATGAATCTAATTTTACAGTAATGGTTAATCACTCAGGGTAATGGCAACAAAAATATCTAGTTGCAAATTCATTAAGTCTCTCAAATTTTCCCTCAGTGATTCAGGTGTTCTTAAAAGGCTGCCCCTCCCCAACGCCTCTGTAATTTGTACAACATAAACCAATTTGAATTTACACAGAAATTTCTCAAATGAATCTTTAAAATAAGTTGGATGGCACATCAGAGTATAGAAAAAGAAAAATGCATAATTATGAGAAGTTTTTCAATTAAATAAATTAAAACTGTCCTTGTATTTTCTGATTTAAATAATAATAAAATTAAAAAAATTTTTTTTCTCCACCCTCTTGAAAATTCCTGAAAGTTAAAATCATAAACAAATGAATATATTTTTAAAGGTCTTATCTGAAACTATATGGTGGCAATACAGCCAGATGGCTTAGGACAAGGACTTTGGAGTCAAGTGCAGATCCTCATCCTTGCTACATGGATTGATCAATGGCTCTGACTATAAAAATTCCATCAGGCATATCCGCCCTACGAGGCATATTATTTAATAACAAAGCTGCTAATGCATCACACATTATTTGTTCCCCTTGGATTAGCTCTCAGAACTTGGAAACATTCTTTTGAATAATTTCACTGGGGTAAAGTGCCATTCTGGTTTAGAAGCTCTTAAGTTTCTGAAAGGCAAAAAAACCTGTTTAGAATGAAATTGGACATAATGGGTAGTAAGAATAAATAATGATTCTGGACAAAAACACTGCATGGAGAGAATAATTATCTTCTATGACTATAACTGGCTTTGGAGACAATTCTCAGAGGAATTTTTAACCCATCTTCAGTGATGGTATCAAAGGAAAAAACTAATACTCAAGAACTGTACAGCACTTAAAAGTATAAATTCTGATTTGTGAATAAGCATTTACTAAATATTTCTTATGGGCTAGGAATCAGAGACATAAATACGATTAAGACACAGTTGATAATCTCAAAAAGTTCATAATCTGGAAGGAGATTCAGACAAAAATATTGCAATATAATGAAAAGTAATAAAATATTATATAAGGTATCTTATAATAAAAATATAAACACAATTCATTTTATGAATTGATATAAGGTGGGGCCAAGGAAGCCCTGAGAAATTCCTACCCCTGCCTGAAATGGTATGGTAGTCATGGAAGGCTCATAAAGGTGACATCTGAACCAAGTCTTGGAAGATAAGTGGGACACACAACGCAAGAGGGCACATTAGGCAGACATACTATGGGTGGAAAATAATCCAAAAGCTGAAAAAGTAAACAGATACTAGAAAGAGTCTCAAAGCATTGATTCCATATACAATAATTAACCATTGAAGGGTTTTACGTAGGTGAGTGACCATAATCTCATCTATTTAGAAATATAAACTTGACAAAACGGTGGAGGACAGAGTGAAGAAGCAGCTGGATGACAGTCTGGGAGTCTGGATGAGAGTCTACTGCCCTAAGATCTCAGTGAGGAAGAAGAGGGCACACACTAAAGAGAGGTCTTAAAAGAAAAGCAGAGATCCGACTTTAAAACGGAAGAATCACAGATTAATTACAGTCTTTGAAGTTAGGTGACTGGGTTGGTAACAAAAGCTTACCCTCAATCAAGGTAGGAATTCAAGAAAAGAAAGAGATGTGAGAGGAGGACGGCTTCACTCTTAGGCCTACCGGTTTGAGATCCTGGTGTTTACAGAAAGATTTGCTTCCTTTCAAACTGTGTATTTTACACAAACCAACAAAAACTAGAGAACTTAAAATGTGACAATACCATGTAGACATCAAATTCGTCCAGGCATCTGAAAGGAGACTCGGCAATGGACCACAGGGAAAGAATAAAGCACACCGTGGAAAAGGAACGTTCGCCTCCAGACAAGGCTCTCATGTCATTGAAGGCGGCTTTATTTCCTTCTCCAGGTTGAACCTTGAAGAGAATGAGTTGACAAGAACAAAAACTAAGTATGAAAAAAGTCTGATTAAATTTTTCACAATGCAGGTAAAGAAAGAATGGGTTTACAGTAAAAAATGAATAAGAATAAAATGTCTGGCTGGGTGCGGTGGCTCACGCCTGTAATCCTAGCACTCTGGGAGGCTGAGGTAGAAGGATGGCTTGAACTCAGGAGCTGAAGACCAGCCTGAGCAAGGGCAAGATCCCATCTCCACTAAAAATAGAAAAACTAGCTGGGCATTGTGGCAGGTGCCTATAGTCCCTGCTACTTGGCAGGCTCAGAGGATTCCCTTGAACCTAAGAGTCTGAGGTTGCTGTGAGCTGATTCCACAGCAGTCAACCAGGGTGACAGAGTGACGACAGTCTGTCTCAAAATAAATAAATAAATCAATAAATGATTTGTGATATGGAAATGACATCCATGCCCTTCAAAATACAGATGGACATAAAAATCATGTGCAATTTATTATGTTCAACTACTTTAAATTGCACATGAACCTTATGTGCAGTCTGTATTTTACAGTAATAGATATCTGTGTAAAAGTGGTTTTTGTTTTAATGCAAGAGAATCAAACTGAAAATTTTTTCTCACCATAACTGAATCTAACATACTAAAATCCCAAAGGCCTAAAGATTATGTATACTAGTCAAACATTTTGATCAAAATAAATAAATTAGTTCTGAATTTCAAACACTAAAAGCACTTATACAAATTTTTTGTTACTTAAATTACAGTGACATCTAGTGGTTAAGTTGCTTTAAAAATAATTTTGAATGTCAAAGGATAAAGAACCAACTTGAAAAGGCTTACACTGGCCAAAGAACAAATTGAAACTTCACAAAAATTCTTCTTTACTAAGGGTCCAGGCGAACAATACAAAGTCAATTAATAAAATTAATAACACACCTCTCACACAATTTCCTATGAAGATAATATGAAGTAATATTAGGAAGGATTCCATTTCATTTGGACAGAATTCCAGAGATACACATATGCATAAAAGTGGAAAAAACAGCACCACCAATTTTCTATCAAATAGGACATAGCTCCCAATATTACAATTCACTATTTCCAAAATTATGTTGTTCTCAAGTGAGCATTCACTAATCTTTTAATATTCTAAGGGTTTTGAAATTCTGAATTTAAACATATACTGACATTTTATATGTACCATCTATAAGTCTGAATCCTCTATAAAAACCCAAATGAGAAGAGCATTAACATAAGCAATAAAAAAAAAAAAACCCAACCAACCAAACAGAAATCCCCAAATAAAAGAACTTGCAAACTACATTTTGTGTCAACCTAATAAAGGCCTACGTAAATTACGGAGATCTTTTTCTTTTATTTTTTTGAGACAGAGTCTCAGTATGTCACCCTCAGTAGAGTACTGTGGTGTCACAGCTCACAGCAACCTCAAACTCTTGGGCTTAAGTGATTCTCTTATCTCAGCCTCTCAAGTAGCTGGGACTACAGGTGCTCACCACAATGCCCAGCTACTTTTCTGTTACAATTGTCATTGTTGCTTAGCTGGCTAGGGCCAGCTTCCAACCCGCCAGCCTCAGTGTATGTGGCTGGCACCGTTAACCACTGTGTATGGGTGCCGAGCCAATTACGGAGATCTTTTATCGCGCATCCATTACTAACTCCTCATAAGACTCCAGTGTCAAGTTAATTAGTAAAATAAAAATCTGATACTTAAAAGATTCTTAAAGCAATAAATAGTATTTTGAATAACAGGGATGATAACATCAGAAATCTTGCTTGAATTATCCTGCACAGTTAGCTCTGGGAATTATTCAAGCACTTCCAATATTTTCATTTCCCTTTCATTTTTATTACAATTTATATACAATTTATATACAGTAAAGAACACAAACTTTTAGTATATGGCTCAAATAATATTTATGCACACACCCCTGGGTAACCACCACTGAGATCAAGCAAACTCTGTTATTACCATCCATCAAAGGATAACCAATATTCTGACTTCAATCACTGTGGCCTTTTATCAGTTTCTGAACTTCACATGTACATTCAGTATGTATATACATACTATATATACATTCCTGTGAGTGGTTTCTTTCACTTACCACTGTCAGGTCACCTAGGTTTATCCGTTTGACTCTAGGTAGACTTTGGAGTTGCTCAGTTTGGGGCCATTATGAATAAAGCACCTATGAACATTTTTAAATACATCTTTTTGAGGACATAAGGACTAATTTTTCTGGGGTTTGTGCTCAAGAGTGTAATTGTGAATTTGAGGAGCTGCCTAACGCAGGGGTTGTGCGAGTGCTGAGTCTAAAGGACAGTGAGCAAATCGAGTCTTCAATAATCTGGGAGAAAGACTCCTGGGGAGATTTGAGGTGCAGCTTTAGGAGGGGGGGACTAGGAGCCGCTAGACTTTTTTTCCTCCTTTCTCAGTGGCACGGAATCCAAATTAATTGGATCTCATTCACTGGGGAGGTACAAAACTGCCTGGGCAGCTTTACTCAGAGATTAACAGACACGAAGAGCCAGCGGCTGCAGCCGGCTGCAGAGGGAACCGCCAGCTTTACTTCAGTCTTGCCTTCCCCAACCGCTAGCCTCGGCTTGGGTAAGGCGAGGCAGAACTAAACTCTGGGGGGCTTCGCGCGGTGCACTCAGCCTACGCCTGCCCTCTCCGCAGCTCAACCCTCATAACAGATATGCTCAGACCCGTGCCCTTCGCGTCCGAAATGGCGATTAGCTAAGGTGGCGTGGCTCTACAAGCAGGTGGAGCTGGGCAACCGAGCGGTTGCCGCTGATGGACTGCCAGCTACAGGAGCTGTACGTGGTCGCACAGAGCCGGCCACCAACGTAGCCATGCCGAGCATCATGCTGCGGCGTCTGCAGAAAGGCAATCTGCCCGTGTGTGCTCTTCCCGCGCGCTGAGGACCGGGACTGGGACTGCTTCACTCGGCGCTGCGGCACCAACGCGGTGGTAACTCTACGACTAGAGTAGCAGCGACAGGACCAAGAATACTCGTGGCAGCGAGTCGGTGCTCAAGCTGCTATTAAAAGAAGCTCAAGGATGACGGCTGCCAGGCATTCTACCTTGAAGGTGACTTCAGTAAATTCCAGCTGAGTTTGCCCCGCACTGCGAGACTAATTCAGACGGCTACTGCAGCAGTAGCTCGTCGCTGTTGCCAGTGCTGAGGCTCCGGACCTGCGGATCAGCTCTGACTCATCCTTGGACATTGAGTCCGACCTTGTCAGAGACCCCAATAGCACAACAGATTCCGATGGCAGCCTGCTGTCCAACAGCCAACCTTCCTTCCCCATGGAGATCTTGCCCTTGGGCTATGCCAAGGACTCCACCAACTTGGACGTTCTGGAGGAGTTCCGCATCAAGTACATCTTGAATGTCGCCCCTAATTTGCTGAATCTCTTTGAGGATGAGGGAGAGTTTAAATACAAGCAAATCCCTATCTCGGATCACTGGAACCAAAACCTGTCCGTTTTCCCTGAGGCCATTTCTTTCATAGATGAAGCTGGGGAGTTACGGGCATGACCGTGGCGTCTTGGTGCATTGCTTGGCTGGCATTAGCCGCTGAGTCGCTGTGACTGTGGCGCACCTCATGCAGAAGCTGAATCCATCGATGAACGTTGCCTAAGACATTGTTAAGAAGTCTAGCATCTCCCCTAACTTCAGCTTCATGGGCCAGCTACTGGACTTCGAGAGGACGCTAGGACTCAGCAGCCCCTGTTAACCGGGTTCCATCACAGCAGCCCTATTTTACCACCCCCTCCAACCAGAACGCCTACCAGGTGGACTCCCTGCAATCCACATGAAAGGCCCCAGCCCTTCCTCACTAGGATATGTCCGTTTCTTCAGCAGTTTCTCTTGGCAGCATCAGCTGGGCTACTTTCTTTATCTGTGGCCCCAGAGGTCAAAATGACACCAGCTGTCTGTATCAGACAAGATTACCAAGTGTGGAATTGGTTATTACAAAGAAAGATTTGCTCCATTCTCTTTGGAAGAACAGGACATGCTGTATAGATTCTGGAACTGACTATATATTGTCTTCAGTAAAGACTGATTCAATTTTGCATATAGAGGAGCCAAAGAGAGATGTCAGCTCTGGATTTTGTAGTTATCAGTTTAGAAGAAAAATCTGATACCCTATTCAATTATTATAAATATTTGATCTTAAGTCACTTAACAGCATTTGTTTGAATTGTGCTTTGTTTTTTTCTTTGGTGGGTTTAAAAGAAATTATCCAAAGGGCAAAAGAGCAGTTTGCCACTTCTTAACACACAAAAATGGAAAATTTTGCTCTTTTCTAATCCAAAGGGTCTATTTGCAGCATGTTTGATATTACAATTCTGAGGACATCTTCCTGGGCACGGTTATTACTAAGCCCTTGTTATGGTGCAGTCTTTTAGTCTCCTTCATGTATCTTCCTCATGATTCTTCCTTCTTAATGTAGTTTGACTGTGCTTTACCTTTGTAAATATTTTTGGCTCATGATGTCTCAAAGGGGGACATCTTGGAAAGACACCAAATCATGGGCTTTTTTTTTTTTTTAAACTTCAGCTGTGCTAAACAGTTAATTAACTCTGTATAAAATTCTTCAGGGAGTATCACCTAAATGCAATACTATGGGTTGGTTTTTTTCCTTTTTAAAGAAAAATCTATATAAAACTGGAAGTGTGTGTGAGCATGGGTACCCATTTGATAGATGAAATGCATATGATTGTGAAGGAAGGAGCGTTACACTGCTCCATTACGTTCGTAGTGTAAAGTTTTGAGCTGGAATTTATAATAAGAATGTAAAATTTTAAGTTATTAATAAATAACTATTTTGGCTACTGAAAAAAAAAAAGTGTGGAATTGCGGGCTGGGCACAGTGGCTCACGCCTTTAATCCTAACACTCTGGGAGGTCAGTGTGCATGGATTGCTTGAGCTCAGGAGTTTGAGACCCATCCTGAACAAGAGTAAGACCCCCTCTTTACTAAAAAAAATAGCTGGATGATGTGGCAGGCTTGACTGTAGTCCCAGCTACTTGGGAGGCTGAGGCAAGAGGGTTGCTTGAGCCCAAGAGTTTGAGGTTGATGAAAGCTGTGACACCACGGCACTCTACCAAGGGCAACAAAGTGAGACTCGGTTTCAAAACAAAACAAAAAAAGAGTGGAACTGCTTTACCAGACACTAAGAGGTTTCCAAACTGGTTCTATCAAATTATACTCCCTCCAGAAATGTAACAGAGTTCTAATGCCACATCCTCACCAAAGAAGCAAGGTATCACCAATCTTGTTTATTTCGGTCATCTTAATAGAGTGTGAAAGTAACTCGCTGTGGAAACATCTGTATCTCTCTGATGACTTGCAATTCTGAGTACTTTTTCAGGTGCTTCTTCATCATTTGAATATCTTAATTTATAAAGTTCTTGTTAAGTCTTTTAACCATTATTAAATATGCTGTCTGTCTCTTTAATATTTACTATTCTGTAAAATTCTAGATGTAAGTCCTTTGTTGTATATAAGCACTGCGAATATCTTTCCTCAATTAATGAATTCTCTATTTTACTAAAGTCCAAGTTACTAATCTTTTATTTTGAGTAGGTTATTGCTTTTTGTGTCTTGTTTTACAATCTACATTCTCTTCTAGAAGTTTACTGTTTTACATTTTGGTCTCTGATCAATGCCTAAATTAATTTTGTACATAATGTAATAAGGTAGGAGGGCAATCAAAGTTTATTTGCTATTTATTTACTAAAAGAAATATCAAACAATTTGAACCTAGCACCATTCTTAAGAAGACCACCCTTTTTCCAAAAGCTTGTAGTACCGTCTCTGTCACTAATCAGGTAACTGTGTATGTGGTCTGCCGCTATTCTGTCTCATTGCTATTATACATTTGTCTTCTATTCTCTAATTTCTGCTCTTAAATCTACCTGACTTTATCACTGGCTTTTCTTTTTCTGGCTTCCTGATAGAAGATCATTAATGGTGAGCCTTCCTTTTTTTCTTTTTTTACACAAATATATGGATTTAGAGCTACAAATTCCCTTCTAAGAAATCCTATAGTAGTATCCTACAAGTTTTAATCATCTGGGAAATTTTAGGTTAACTTTTATTATTCCTAATTTCACTTGATTTTATGATATATTCTGTGACATCAATTTGAAATACGTTGAGATTTGTTTTATGGTTAAGAACACGGGTCTATTTAGATACATGTTTCACATACACTTCAAAACAATCTGACATAGTTCTAGGTAGTGTTCTATAGTGCTGCTAATTAGTTCAATTGGGTTAATTCTGTAATTTGAATTTTCTATTGCCTTACTGACTTTTTTTTTGTTGTTGTTGCCCTCTGTAGAGTGCTGTGGTGTCACACAGCTCACAGCAACCTCCAACTCCTGGGCTTAGGCGATTCTCTTGCCTCAGCCTCCCAAGTAGCTGGGACTACAGGCGCCCGCTACAACACCTGGCTATTTTTTTTGTTGCAGTTTGGCCAGGGCTGGGTTTAAACCCACCACCCTCGGTATATGGGCCCAGCACCCTACCAGCTGAGCCACAGGCACCGCCTTAGCCTTACTTTTTTTTTTGGAGATAGAGTCTCACTTTATCACCCTTGGTAGAGTGCTGTAGTGTCACAGCTCACAGCAACCTCCAAGTCCTGGGCTTAGGAGAGTCTCTTGCCTCAGCCTCCTGAGTAGCCGGGACTATAGGCATCCGCCACAATGTCCAGCTATTTTTTTGTTGCAGTTTGGCCAGGGCCAGGTTTGCCACCCTCGGTATATGGAGCCAGTGCCCTACTCACTGAGCCACAGGTGCCACCCTGCCTTACTGACTTTTAATCTGATTGTTCCATCAGTTGCTGGGAAGTCTGTTAAAATTTCCAACTATTAATATAATTGTCAATTCTACTTTGCTTTTTTGTTTCCTGACTTTTATTATTTTGAAGCTACTATTGGCATTACTTCCAAAAAAAGTATAAGAACTTGACAACAGTTTAATTCTATGTGCTCCTATTCCCTCTTTGTGCTACTGTCATATATTTAACAACTTCTGAACCACCCAATATACTATTATTGCTATGATATTAATTAATTAATTTTGAGACAGTCTCACTTTGTTGCCCCTGGTAGAGTGTATGGCGTCATAGCTCACAGCAACCTCAAACTCTTGGGCTGAAGCGATTCTCTTGTCTCAGCCTCCCACGCAGCTGAGACTACAGGTGCCCATCACAACACCTGAATATTTTTAGAAATAGGGTCTCTGGCTCAGGCTGGTCTCGAGCCTGTGAGCTCAGGCAATCCAGCCACCTTGGCCTCCCAGAGTGGTAGGATTACAGGCATGAACCAGCACTATTATTGCTATTTTAGACAAAGTTTCTATTCACTCACATATTTACTTTTTGTAGTATTCTCTGTTCTTTCTGCAATTCCATGTTTCCATCTGTGATCATTTTTCTTTCAACTGAAAATGTTCTCTAGTATTTTTTGTGGGCCAAGTATAGTGAAGAATCTTTTTCAGCTTTTACCTATTGGAAAAGCTAAGACGTTTCATGTTCTTTTTTGAAAGATAGTTTCACTAGTTGTAGAATTCTAGATTGCAGTTTAAAAAAAAATGCCTTTAGCACCTTTAAGTCTGTCATGTAACCTTTTATCATCCATAATTTCTGTTAAAGAGTTTGCCTTCACTTTTATTGTTCCTCCTTGGAAAGTATTGTGTATTGTTTTTTTTTTTTTGCAGTTTTTGGCCGGGCCTGGGTTTGAACCCGCCACCTCCAGCCTATGGGGCCAGTGCCCTACTCCTTTGAGCTATAGGTGTTGCCATTCTTGCTACTTCTAAGGTTATTTGCTTTTGGTTTTCAGCTATTTGACAACCTTATGTGTTTTTCTTCCTATTTATCTTACTTGGAGTTTGCTAAGGTTTCTGAATCTAGCCTGATGTATTTCAGAATTGAAAATTCTAAGTCATTTTCTCTTCAAATACTCTTTCTGCCCACACTGTTCTATCCTACAGGGACTCCAACTATGCTTACACTAAACTGACTAATTGTGTCCCTCTTAATCTCAAACTGTTTGATGTTTTCTGTTATTAAGCTGCTCAATTTAGATATTTCCTTCTGACCTGCCTTTGAGTTCTGCTCATTTCTTTCCCTATTGTACTCACTTAAAGTTCATCCAAGGAGTTCTTAATTTCAGATATCGTACTTTTTAAGTTTTATAATACCCACTGATTGTTCTGGTAGATTCCAACTCTATGTTGAAACTATGGATTTCAATTCTAAGCTAAAACTGTATCTTTTTGTCCACTGTGTTTATAGTTAACTTTATTTTCTTTAACATATTAATTATGGTTAAATTATTAATTTGCTATCTCTTATAACTATCATCTGTGAGCCTGGCTCCATTTCCTAGTTTAACAAAATTATCAGTTACATTTCCATGCTTCTCCACATATCTGAAAATTTTTAAAGCTTTCAGGTGAATATACACAATACATATTTTAAGTGTACAATCTGATAAGTCCTCTCATTTTGTTTTAGCTATTTCAGATGCTCTGTTATTTCCACATGAATTTTGGAATCAGCTATTCTCCAACAAAGCCTGATGGCACTTTGATAGGAATTGTGTTGAATCTATAGATCAATATGGGAAGAAGTGAATCCTAATGATACTGATGCTTCTGACCCATAAACACCACATACTTCTCCAATTTATTTAGGTCTGCTTTAATTTCTTAGCATTTCTTTTTAGTTTTCAGTATACAGGTTTTGTATACCTTTTGTCAGATTTTCCCTAAGTATTTTATATTTCTGATGCTAATATTAATAGTATTTTAAAAAATTTCTTATCATTTGTTCTAAGTATACAGAAATAGAATTCAATTTTGCATATTGATCATATCAGCAAAATTACTAAGTTGCACTTAATAGTTTTAGTAGCTCTTTTTGTATATTCCATCAGATTTTCTGCTAGATAACTGTGTTATTTATGAATAAGAGAATTTCCAATATGCATGTTTTTTAGTTCTTTTTCTTGACCTAAACTGCATTGGTTAGAACCTCTAATAACATGTACAATGCCGAACAGAAATAGCAAACATGGGCATGACTGCCTTGTTCTTGATTGTACTCTCAGTCATTATGATTGATATTTTCCACAAAAGAAAATGGAGGTACCAGGTGATATAACAACATTTCACCAAAGAGGAGCTCTTTTTCCTTCTATTAGGTTGCAGGTTCTGTAGGGCTGGGCTGGAGTTGCGTTTTACCTTTTACTCATCCCTGTTCCTTAGACCAGCTGTGTACAACATCAGAACTCAGGTAGTGATTAATTTAAATATTAGTTAGGTATTTAGCACCTCTCAAATTTCTACTCTGTCTTGCCAGCTGTCTACTACCACCCAAATTCAGAACTGGCAAATGCTACCAAGGACATATCCAGCAATGTCAGCTTACCATGGACAGGCTCCCGACCCCTGGAATTCATCTAGTCATTGTTGCTTCTACAGCTCTCCAATGTCTTTCAAAATAGAATTTTTGTAATTTCCTTGGCTTTCTCATAGTTTGCAGTGAGAATAAACCACCAGGACATACTACCTCCCTACCAACAAGCACAATTCCTTCCAATGCCTTCAAATCTATATTTTTAAATAGTGGACTCAAAGCAGCAGAAGCAACTTTGGGAGGAGGGGGAATGGTGGTAAGGAGGATCTACCAATGACTTACCAGTAAAAATTTAAAAAAAGGCAAAGTTAACTTTCTGATATATTTAAAATGCAGAGGTTTCAAACAACAAAAATGTTCCAAACATTTAACATTTATTGTAAGTATTAAAGTGAAGAGATAAAATTTATGGCAACTAAGAGTAGTAAGCAACTATGTGAACCCCAGATTATCTCAAGTAGGTGGCAGCTCTTGACTTCCTGACTACACAAATTTTAATGTTATATGGCTAAACCATGGCCCTCTTTTAACACCTGTGACTACAAAGAATCCATAGTTGTATAAAACCCACAGAGGTGAATGTGATAGCTTTGTTTATTGAAAAGAAGCTAGATCTAGGGATAATTTCAGAAGTAAATAGTACAAACACAATTATGTGGGGTAGAACACTCTTGGCTTCCTAAAGTGACACCACAGACTATGGACTTTCCATAACGTTCCACATAATTTAAAATGCTGTGTCAATCTAAAAAAAGTAATTAATGGAGTGGAAAGACAAGGTAAACACTCATCTGAAAAAATAATTAAACTAGCAGCTTTACTCAATAGGGTCAATTCAATCTGCAATGAATTTAGCAAATACTACCCTTAACTTTAAAATAAGTTCTTTCTTCCAAAGACAAAAGGTTAAATCTTATCGATGTTTCATCAAGGGAAAAGAAAGCAGTAGCTAATTCTCAATGAAGATGTAAAGAACTGAGATACTTACTGATATAGTAAGAGTTTCATTCTTGTGGTCAAAATTCATTTTTCCACAATAGGCCCGCTGAGATAGTAAGTTGTCAAAGTACAATTTGCATCGTAAAGTTAAACACCTTGAAATAAAAAAATTGCGCACATTAAAACATAAAGATAAAAACTGTATATTGTGCATGATCTAAGCATGTGAGGAGCCCAGATGCAAATACACCAAAATGTCAACACTGGCTGCACATTTAATGGTGGTAGGTTTTAGGTAATGTTTCTGCTTGTTTGTATGTTTGTTTGTGTCCTTACATTTATTTTTACTAGTTCATTTACTTTTATAATAAATATCTATAAAATGAATAATCATCCCACATTTAATATACCCTATCATACCAGTCAATATTTAGGAATGTATCAACAATCAACTAATTAATGTAGGGCATTACTCTAATAGATAAGACAGCTATCTTGTCCTCGAGAAGATTAAGCTCTAGCAGTTACAAGATTAATGGATAAACTATGTATTCTTTTGTCTGTCTCCTCCCAACTTCTGAGTAGCATAAAGGCTAAGGGCAATCTCTTAATCTCTGTGTGCCTAAAATGCCTTACATACTGCTTGGCACAAGGTAAAGTCTATCATTCCTTCTCTAATTATTAGATGGCATTCTACTATAAGGAAGAATTTTTCCCTCTTCCTCAATTTTTTATTTACTTATCTACCTTCCTTTTATTATGATGTAGCTAGAGATTCATATTGTATTCACTGGGTCCATTTTCAATTTATTCATACCACGTATGACTGTCCTTATTTATTGTGATCCTCAACAGTCTCAGATTTTCCCAGTGGGCTCCCCTTCAAGCTAGCTCTTGTGTCCTTTTATCAAGATTCCACATTCTTCTTTTTTTTGGGGGGAGGGGGGGATTGTCCTTCCTTTCTTTCTGGCATAGCAAGAAGCTCATCTGTACCCTCCCTGCTAGCTTTAGAATCACATTATTTCTCCATGGAGCCCTGGTTCCTTTTAGAGAATGATATTTAGAAAGTGAGATCTGGTCACTAGCTATTTTGCTTACCATCTTTGCTCCTTAGTAAGTCTAAGGCTTGTTTTGGAGTAACTATGATTTGACTCTTTTTCCTCCTATTTCCCTCTCTAAACTGGATAAATTCCCATACAAGAAAACACTGGTAGTCTGAGTTTGCTTTTGCTGCCACAGTAACCACTGCTAGCTGGTTGTCAGAGTTTTCTGTTAACTTTTCTTTCTTTTAACACTGATATGAATTCTTTAGTTGCTTCTATTTATGGCATATCTGAAAAAGACTGTTATTATAAGATGGCAACATTCTGTAAAGACATAAATTATTTTAAAAATTTGATTATTTTTATTCTCCTTCTACGAGTTGCTGAAGAGTGGGATGGCTGTGGCATTGTCTTAAAATAAGACAACAATGAAGTTTGCCACATCACTCAACTCTTCCTAGTATTAAAGATTTCTCTATAATATGCACTGTTGCGGCTCGGCGCCTATAGCTCAACTGGCTAAGGCGCCAGCCACGTACACCTAAGGTAGCGGGTTC
>NW_003852417.1:9383194-9399973 GCF_000181295.1 Otolemur garnettii
AAAAAAAAAAGATAAAAATATTCAGTGAGCCATGCTTAAATGGATATGATGATGGCCAGGCTTTGTTGTTCTATTTATAGAATACAAGTGGAATACATTTAGCATGATCCTTAATGGCTCTGGGATTTCATAATGGTAAATCAGCAACGGATTCTACTTAATCAGCTGCATTAATCCCTACTGAAGAATCTGTCCTTTGAAGCCAGGCATAGATTTCCTTTCTACCTGTCAAAATCTGAAATGACATCTTATCCTAACATAAAGCTTTTTACCTATGTTGAAAATTTGTTGTTTAGTTCAGTCACTTTAATCAATTATCTTAGAGAGACCTTTTAGGTAACTTTAAAACAGCATCTGGATAACCGCTGTAGCTTTTATTATCCATCAGCACTTAACGGCTTCACTTTTTACTCTTTTGTTATGGAGATGGCTCTTCTTCTTAAACCTCATGAATCTACTTCTGCTAGCTTCACATTTTTCTTTAGTAGCTTCTTCACCTCTTTCAACTTTCACAGAATTGAAAAGAGTTAAAAGCTTGCTCTGGATTAGGGTTTGGCTTAAGGGAATGTTGTGACTAGTTTGATCTTCTATCCTGACCACAAAAACTTTCTCCATGTCCACAGTAAAGCTGTTTCTCTTTCTTGTCATTCCCTGTATTCACCGGAGTAGCACTTCTAATTTCCTTCTAGAACTTTTCCTTTGAACTTGCTAACCTGACTCAAGAGGCTTCCTAGCTCAATTCCTACATGCACTTTTTTCCTTTCCTCCTTTCAAATGAAGAGTTGCAAGCCATTACAGGGATAGTAACTGGCCTAATATTAATACCATTGTGTCTTAGGCAGTAGGAAAGCCCAAGAAGTGGGAGAAAGACTGCAGAGTGGCCATTTGGTGAAAAAATCGAAACACACATTTATCAAGTAAATTTGCCATCATAAATGGGCAGTTTGTATTACCCCCAAATAATTACAATAATAATATTAATTAATTAATAATCACAGATCACCATAACAGAGATAATAATAATGAAAAGCTTAAAATATTGCAAGAATTACCAAAATATGACACAGAGACATCAAGTGTGATAGGGCCAAATGTAGGGAATGGCCCAAATAGGACCTGTAGGGACCTGCCCAAGAAAGAATGTCCCACCCAGGAAGGAAGGAATGCGCCCATCCCTACCCTTCTGAACCTCCAAAGTCTTACATTCCCACCCACCTCAACCCACGTGCTGACTCCTTTTTCAGACTCAGCCTACTTGCACCCAAATGAATAAAGGCCAAGTTGCCCATATAGAACCTGGACCCCAGTTTCTTTCGTTCACGTCATGGAATAATTTCTCATTTTCAGTCCTTAACCTCTCAAAGTGAACTCAAGATGTTGGAAAAATGGTGCTGACAGACTTGGGGTAGGGTTGCTAGAAATCTTCAATGTGTAAAATAACAGAGTTTGTGAAGTGCAACACAGTGAAGTACAATAAAATGAGGTGGGCCTGGAAACCGTAAGACCAATACTTAATAAAAAATATTTTAAATACAAGTGTCTGAGTACTAATATCAAAATAAATCCTACCATATCTGGAAAAGATGTATATAGTAATAGAGATGGGTTTATTCTTCTACCTGAAACTGAAACTCTGGACAAAATACGAGCAACCCGAGTTTTTAGACTTAGGATATTTAATAGAGCAGGCAGTTCTAGAGAAATGATCTCTGAAAGATGGGCAACAAACTGAGCCCCATGTATGCCCCAAATTACTACTCATGGAAAGAGTCAAGGGAGAAATAAAGAACAGTGGAAGCCTAAGTGGAGCTGGCAGTCTTCACATTTGAGAAGAGAGAGTTGGGAGTCTGAGGAAGCCCACAGAAACTCCACTGGATTCACAAAGGGCTCTGTTCCAGCCTTGAGCTGAGTACTAATCAGTGAGTTTGTAGACACCACCTAAGGCTGGAAGAGAAAATACCCAGAAGTAGTACAAGCAATCCCCAAAGCTCACAGAAATGCAGGAGTAGCTCACGTTCCCACTGGCTAGCATGAAAATCTCCTAATTCCCGAAATACTGATAGAGTACTCAGAAAAATATTGCTTCAGAGGTAAGAAAAAATTAGCCCCTGACCAAAGGCTGCTTTATCCCACCTAACAAAACTTACTTCAAAGTAGCCTTCAAGGGGCAAATAACTTCAAGTCCTAATAACATGCCTCTACAACTGAAACAGGCATTTCAAAAACCAACCTGTGGTTTAGTTAAGGAATATGATGAAACCTATTTTTCTTTATTGCTTTCTCTCAATTTTCCCAAAGTATTACATCTAAGTATATGATTAAAAAATATTTTCTGTAGTCCTAAGATTATGGAGTTTAGGGTATAAAGATGGTTAAAAAGCACACTGCTGAGAGTATGACAGCAGGGAAGAACAGGAGAAAGCAGAAGGACTCGGGCCACTCCAGGTGCAAGAATATTAATGCCCTTCCCTATCAACTGTCCTGGTTTATTTCTGTTACTGTGACACTAGATGGGGTCGGTCAATCCCTGTGAATCTGCGCATCTTTAGGTAATGTTAATAACAGTCTGTTTACGTGATCCTGTATTCATTTATTTAACAAACTGACTGCCATACGAGAAAAAAAATTTTTTTCCCATGGGGCCACAGTGTTTTATTAGGTCAAAGTAGGTCAAGAAATAAGTCAGTTATATATGCTTCACAAGGCCCCAGGCTCAAAAGCAGCATAAGTTAAATACATTGCAGTTAATGTGTTAATCAACATATACAAGTGCTACTGTTTTTAGGTACAGTTATAAACACTGGAGATACAACAGTAAACAAAAGCTTCTGCATTCACAGAGCTACACCATTCTAGTACATCATGTTAATCAGCTGAAATAACTGCCTCAACAGGTCCTACCAAAATCTCTGTAAGAACATGTAATGTCCAAGGGGAAAACAGGCTGTTTTAGAACCAATGAGCTGCCATTCAAAGGACTTAATTAAACAGTCAGCTACAAGCTACCTAGTAAAGCATAACTCATAGAGTGGAAAAGCTAGATAAGCTGGGTGGTGCCTGTGGCTCAAGGAGTAGGGGACCGGCCCCATATACCAGAGGTGGTGGGTTCAAACCCAGCCCTGGCCAAAAACAAAACCTCACAAAAATATATAACATGTAGTAATATTTTTAACGCACTTACCTTCTAAATTGTTGATATGTTTTGTATCTATGATGCATAATTTCTTCCAGTAATTTAATAAACCTTTTTAAAGTCCTTACTTTATTATCCAGATCAAGATAGGTTTCTCTTGCTTCTTGATACTGCCTATTTTATAAACAAAATATTAAGTTAAAAAAAAAAAAAAAACAAACACCATACACAAACAACTAAGAAGAGTAACATCTCAAACTTAACCAGGGAGAACAGGGAGGACAGCGAGTACGAAGGCCAGCAGCAATCATTTTCATGAAGTTCCAGTCACAATATACTCCTGGAATGACAGTGCTACAGAATGAAAGAGTGCTAACCTGACTGGGAAGGAACAAAGTACAAGGCCTGCAGAAGGCAAAGAAAATATATGAGCGAGTGCCCTGGTGGGCCCAGAGAAGGCAGATCTTGAGTGTGTTGGCAACACACACAATTCCCAAATGTGAAGGGGTCACTCTGGAAGAAATGTTTCCCTTAGTTACACAGGAACAGAGGAACAGAAGGACACAGGTCCAGCATTAGAATTTCAGAGAAAGCATAGCCACTGGGAAGTGCAATTAGAGGGTAACAGCCTTTTACTATAGTTAGGGAGCTCCTGACTTAGTATGAAAGATAACCCTGGCCCAGGCTCCCCCAGCTACCCCTCTCATTCTCTCAAGTAACAGTCCAGGAAAATCCTACCAATTAGAAAAATGAGTAACAAAAAAGGCCCAAATACAGTACTGATGTGAAGACATTTATAGAAAAAAGAGGTGAAGAAGAGCAGCAAAACCTTCCTATAGATAAAGAAAACTTACTAGAACAGTGTTGCCACAAAGCAGATGGAAATTGTAACTGAACACAGTAAGACAAGTACTACCGGAAACCAACACCTCAAAGAGACATAAGAACTGAAAAAGCAAATAAATAACTCAGAGAATAAACAACAGAAGGTGATAACCACACGACAGGAAGTAAAGCAGAATCCAAGGCGGGGTTGGATCACCACCACCACAAACAGAAAAGGTATGAAGACAAACTGAGAGGCCAGTGGGGGAAAGACACTGATGGAAATTGAGAACACAAATAAGAAAAACAAAAGGGCAAAAAATCAGACAAAATGGTAACTAGAGAAGAAAGCATATCCAACTTATATCTAAGGAAAGACCTTACAGAACAGAAAAATAAAAGATAAAATCTATTCCTCACACCATACACAGAAATCAACTCTAAATAGATCAAAGATCTAAATGTAAAGAATAAACATATGAAAGAAAAAAGAGGTGACTACTTCCCCAACCTAGATGTACAGAAATGCTTTTTAACTTGAACCCTAAATCCAAATGGAATACAAGGACTAATCAAAGTAAATAAAAATTACTGTTACATGGAAAAAAGCCCCACAAAATAATATAAACAAATTCTACAGATAATGACAAATTAAGAAAAAAACAATATGTAACATATGGCTAATATTTCTACTATATTTTAAAAACTTAAAATTTGAGGGAAAAATACTATAAAAATGATAAAAATATTATAAATCATTTACAAGGTATAAAACTTGTTCTTAAATATGTGAAAAGGTTGATTTTTATTTATAATGATGGGATATAATTAAAATTACATTACCGTTTGTCAGGCACTAGATAAGGAAAAATTTAAAAACTTCACAGTATGTGTCTTATACTGTTAGTAAGGTTGGAGGGAAGCGTCCTCTCTTATACAGAGTGAACACTCCTAACCTGAAAATACAAGATTTGAAATGCTCCCAAATCCAAAACTTTTCAACCATATGATACTACAAGTGAGAACCCCACGTGTGACTTTATGTGATGGGTCACAATCAAAACAAAGACATACAACATGTGGTTTACTCAGTCTTCCCAAGGGAAAAAAGAGGTCATCCCCCTTCAGCTGTAATATATTTTTTCTACACATGCCAGGTATTTATGTCATATTTTTTGCATGTAAGTTACGAAAATGACGGCTGATTGTATATAAATTCAGAGTCAGGAAGGATGGTGATGCCAAACAACCAGGTTGTCTACATGGGTGGCTTAGACAGTGATACATCTGCTTTTCTGATGGTTCAATAAAACTTTGTTTCATGCATAAAATTATTAAAAATATTATAGAAAATCATCTTTATTGTATTTATCAATAAAAACCAAAGAAAAAATCTGTGAATAAGTTACACAGTGTGCTATCTTGTGTATCTGCAAGGATGAAAAACAGCATGCCATATACTCACATTATTTTGCATTTCATATAGAAACACTGAAAGCAAATAAATTAACATGTAAAATACAGTGAAAGGAAGGAAAAGTGATGAAGATGATGAAAATAGAGGAAATGAAACTTTTCACTGTTCTTTTTTTTTTTTTTTTTTTTTTGAGACAGAGCCTCAAGCTGTCACCCTGGGTAGAGTACCAGGGCATCACAGCTCACAGCAACTTCAAACTCTTGGGCTGAAGCAATTCTCTTGCCTCAGTCTCCCAAAGAGCTGAGACTACAGGTGCCCGCCACAACACCTGGCTATTTTTTGGTTGTAGTTGCCATTGTTGTTTGGCGGGTCCTGGATGGATTCGAACCCTCTAGCTCTGCTGTATACGGCTAGAGCCTTAGCTGCTTGAGCTACAGAAGCCGAGCCTCACTGTTCTTTTAACACTGTATTTTTTAAACATAATGTGCTCCTTGTAAAAAAAAGAAACTCTTACTATTTTGATGATTTTTTCCTATTGTTTTCCAATGGTTTTGAAAATAAAATTGAGACGTTTATCAACATTTTTTAATATAAAACAATCTTCAGAAAATCTAATAGTTGTAATTTTCTAATGTAATTTAACCATTCTTTAACACCTGAACATTACTTCTAATTTTTCAGTATTATAAACATCTCAGAACACAAAGTTGTTTCTCTCACTTTTTTTTTTTAAAGACAGAATATCACTATGTTGCCCTCAGTAGACTAATGTGGTATCACAGCTCACAGCAACCTCAAACTCCTGGACTAAAGTGATTCTCTTGCTTCAGTCTCCCAACTACCTGGGACTACAGGCACCCACTACAACACCCAGCTATTTTTTGTTGCAGTTGTCATTGTTGTTTAGCTGGGCCAGGCTGTGTTCGAACCCACCACCTTTGGTGTATGTGGCTGGCGCTGAGCCTATTTTTCTCACTTTGGACTATGTTACAGCCACAAAGTCCTTGGTCAATTGAAATTTTGGTAAAATATTCTCTCAAATTGACACATACTACTTAAGTGCTTTTCAGGAAAACTTTAATAATAACTGAGATACTGTTTCCCATATACTGTTTATTATGGATTATTTAATCTTCATAATGCCCTATAAAGTAACTATTATAACCATTTTATTGATAATAAATAAGGTTCTCAGAGATTAGATAATTTGCCAATGTTAGACAAGTAGTAGAATTGTAATTCAAACTGAGGCACTCTTTCTTTAGAACCTGTGTTCAAATTATATTACAACTTCTATTTTTACCAAAAATGTAAAAATATCCATTTCATTAAAACCTCTTTGGTTTAGAGCCTTAGTGTTATTTTCATCCTATTTAATCTGATGTGCTATGTATTTGAAAACTGGCTTCTAATTAATTCCATTTCCATTTCTTTGATTACTTGTGAAGCTGAACATGTTCTTCTGTATATGAATCTTACAGATATAAAAAAATCACTGGTGTTAAAATGTCCTTCAATGAGTTTTGTAATAATTAAGAAAAAACTTACTCTTTATTGTTAATACATAGTAACACACACATAAAAGATCAGTTTAACTATAACTCTTTGCCATATTAAAACTTCAGCCAAATTTAAGATTTATATATAAAGTTTTTTTTTAAGTTTTTGTGATATGCATGGATGAGGTAATAAAGTAGAAAAGCTTACCTCATTATTTCCTCCCGATCTCCATGACTAGCATGTTCTGCCTGTATCTTTTGTCTTAATCGATTAATTTCTTTGTCTAGCATTGATGCAGATTTTTTTACTTCTATTCGCTCTGGGCAGATTTGTCTTGCTTGTGACATTTTCTCCTAGGAAAATAGATTACTAATGTCTTTAAAAATCTTCTTTGATATAGAAATTCATTATAGTGTTTGTGTTAACATATGCAAAGTAAAATTCTGAACTCATATTTCAGAAATGTATTTTAATTGTATTTCATATCAACTTATTTACCTAAGTTTTATACTGAAGATCTAGTCCAGAGTCCTTATAATTCTTCAAAAGAAAACTACCCTATGTGTGTATCTTTAATAACTTGTAAGATCACTACAACTTCCTAGTGAAACCAATTTAAAAGCAGCAGTTACAAGAAGTTTAGTACCCGGGGAACTGAGGTCAGACATAGTTTTCTCTGTGCTTTAGGATGGACTCTGAACACTAATGCTATTGAACACTCAAATGGAAAGTCCTTCATGTTTGTAAAAGATTAGAAAATGCAAAGTACTTTTATACTTAATACTTTATATTCATAACACTGAGCTTAAATAAGAAAACAAACAAACATGGAAGGAAAGGGATTACAGAATTTAAATCATTTTCTTGAAGACATGAAAGCAATGTTGGAATCCAACTGTTCTATTTAAAACAAGGTTGCTTTTAATTTATTCTCCTAAAACCAGGGCTACTGCTTATAGCTGTCATAGGCATATCTAGCAGGAACTAAAATCCAGCCCAGCTTACACCCTAATTACTTAGAAGATGGGGCATCTTTTTTTGACTTGAAGTGGTTTTTTGCATGCCAACTTGAGTATTTAAGGGGCTATGTGTGCCCAGACTGTGTGTAATTTTCTAAATCATTCAGAGGCATGATACGGATCTGTTGCAGTCTTGCCTATTTAACTCCTAACATTTTGAGGCTGCCTAAGCCTCTTCTGTTGGTTCACCCAAACACCTGTTACTCTGTATGAAATAGAAATTCAGACAGCTCGTCTGTTTTTGGAAACACGACATTAGGGAAAACACACTTTAATAATTATGACTAATGCTACAAATAAAAATACAAAAAACACTGTGGATAACCTCTAGTTCCTTCTCTTTCATATCCAGTTCTCGTTTCTTTTTATTTAAGGTGTCCAAGTGTTCTTTTTGTTTGTCTTCATAATGCCGCTTGCCTCGTTTTTGGTTATCCACTTCAGAATCAGCAAGGTTTAATTCATCCTGTTTGAATAAAGCCAAAATAATCTACAAATTAAAAAGTGCTTTAAAAAATTTCCACCATAACTTAAAATAATTCAGTACTATAAATTTACAGAGGTAACCTAACAAGAAACATCTGATTTTTTTAAAAGGTGGGTTGGGGGAGAAGAATGCAAAGAAATTTAACAATGATTTAACATAACTGATATCTGAAGGTGTAAGTTCACAGTTCTTTTCTTTTTTTTTTTTGAGACACAGTCTCACTTTGTGCCCCTGATAAAGTGTCATGGCATCATAGCTCACAGCAACCTCAATCTCCTGGGCTCAAGCAGTTTTCTTGCCTCTGCCTCTGAAGTAGCTGAGTGCTTGACTACAGGCGCCCACCACAACACACGGCTATTTTTAGAGATGGGGTCTCACTCTAGCCCAGGCTGCTCTCGAACTGGTGAACTCAGGCGATCCATCTACCACAGCCTCCCAAAGTGCTGGGATTATAGGTATGAGCCACGATGCCCAGCCCATTAATTCACAATTTTGAGCATAAAATACAACTGTGAAGAGCCTCTCCCACAATCAATTAAAAATACATAGTGGTAAAGTAGGATAAGGTATAATGGACGTCATAATGCAGAGCAGTCACTGGAAAAATAAAGCAAGAGGCACATCTAATAAACAAGAAAAAGAGACTAGAAAAGAACACTAACAGCCTTGGTAAGCCAAAGAAGGAAAATATGAACAACAAAGACTGGATAATTCAAACACAAACAGCGGTCATTATTTCATGATGAAATACTGAATGCTTTCTTTTTAAGATCTACTATAAGGCAAGGATGTCTAGTCCCATTACTTCTATTCACCATTGTATTAGAAAGCCTGACTAGTTCAATTAAAACAAGAAAATAAATGACATAAAAAATTAGAAAGGAAGAGTAAAACTTATTTAGAGAGATGACTGTTTATAAATTCTAAAAGAAGAACCTTAAAAACTAACAAGTGAGTTTAAAAATGTCACTGGATACAGGTCAATACAAAATTCAGTGATGTTTCTATATACCAGGAAAAATTAATGAAAACATTTACTATACAATGAAAAACAGGAAACACAAATTCAAAATACAACTCAGAAATAAGACATATTCACAATAATTAAAAGGCAGCAATTTGAACAGACATTTCCCCAAAGAAGATAAACAAATAACAAAAAAACTCATATTTTTGCTCAAAAGTATTACCCACAGAGAAAATGCAAATCAAAATCATAATGAGATACTATTTCACACTCACTAAGATGGCTTAAATAAAAAAGGCAGACAACAACAAATGCTGGCAAGCATGTGGAAAAAATTCAGACATTCCAACACTGTTAGTGAAAATATAAAATGGTACAGTTGCTTTGGAAAACACTTTCAAAGTCCCACACAATGTAGCCTAAGCACATAGCTTAGCAATTCCACTCCTAAATGTCTATCCTAGCAAATGACAATACATGTCCTCACAAAACTTCTACATGAATGTTCATAGCAGCAGCACCCAAATGTCCATCAACTGATAAATGAAAAAAAAAACGTAAATACTATTAGACAATAAAAAAGAAGTTGTTCTGATACATGTAGTACAGATGAACTTTGAAAACATTAAGTGGAAAAAGGCAGTAACAAAGACCACATGTGATTCTACTCATTCACATGTCCGGAATAGGTGAATTTATGAAAATGGAAAGCAGATTAATAGTCTCGAGAGCTGTGGGGAGGAGAGAAGGGGAGTGACTATTTCTTTTTCACATAAGGAAAACGTTCTAAAATTGTGGGTATGGTTGTACAACTCTAAACATACTAAAAACCAGTGAATCGTATACTTTGAATGGGTGAATTTTACTGAACAATACATAAATCCTGCTGATTTTTTCTATACCACGGCTGATTTTGTATGTAGTTGTTCTATCCGCTGTTGAGGGAACGCTATCAGACTTTGCTTCTCCTATGTTGCAGCTCTGACACTGGGTTTACACAACATACTGAGAACTGCTATGTATACTTGTGGATTGATCCCATTTGTCATTATATAATGTTCATCTCTGTCTCTAGTAATTTTGTTTACTCTGAGGTCTATAGTATCTGATTTTAATATAGGTTCTTCTGCCTTCATCTGATTATTGCTTTTAAATTGTATTATTTTCCTCCTTTTGCTTTCAGTCTACCCATATGGCTATATTTGACACAAGCATCTTATAGATAACATACAATTATATTTTAATTAACTCTGCCCTTATTTGTCTTTTGTTTAGGTCATTTATATTTAATGTAACGTTATTCATGTTAGAGCTTAAATCCATCATTATTTTTACTTTGTTTTTTTATTAATCTGTCTTCTTTTACCTGCCATATGGAGGTTAAACTTTTTCTTAGGATTCCATTTTGATTTATTTAATCCATTTTTGAGTATATTCTCATTATGTAGTTATTTTTAGTAGTTGCCATAGGTATTACACACCTAATATTACAATCTACTGATATCATTATTTTACTAGTTTGAGTACAGAAATCTTACCTTCCTTTACTCATCCCTATTTTTAATATAATTCTTAAATAATTCTTCTATATAAGTCAAACATTTTGCTTGCTCTCTAAACATAATCTTATTAACTCAAGAAGAAAAGGAAAGATCATTTCATTTACCCATATTTTTATCTCATTTTTCTTCATTCCTAATGGCCCAAGATTCCCTCTTTTGTTGTTCCCAACAAACTACCTGTAAGTTTGCCATCTATGGAATGTCTTTATTTTCCCTTTATTGCTGAAAAATACTTTTGCTGGATACAGGATTCTAAGTTGGTAGGTCTTTTATTTTAACACTTGAAAAATGTTGTACCACTTCCATTTGACCTCCATGGTTAATGATGAGAAATTTCCTGTCCATTCAAAATGATTTTTCCATATAGGTAAAGTTTCTTTCTCACCACTTTTAATACTTGGTCTTTAGTTTTCAGAAATTTGACTATGATATGTCTTTTATTATGAATTATTTAGGGTTTATCCTGTTTCGGATTCACTCACTTTATTTAATCAGTGAGAAAACGCTTTTTGCCAAAATTGGGAAGTGTTTAGCCATTATTTATTTGAGAACTTTTTCTGCCCTGCCCTTTCTGGAACTGGAGTAACACAAATATCAGCTATTTTGTTGTAGTTTCAGAGATCCCTATGGCAAAGTTCATTTTGTTTGTTTCGGTCTGTTTTTTTGCTTCGGTCTATTTTCTCTCTGTTGTTTAGATTTACAGGGGATAATACAATTTCTATTATAAAAACTTCATGTTAAATTTTTTCTCAAAAAATAGCAACTGACTTCAGCCTAAAATATAGCTGACTTATAAACTGATAAACAGGAGTTGAACAGCACTTTATTTCAAGATGGCTTTTCCATAGTATAGCAATTAATCCTTTAGTTACTGAAGCAAAGGTGAGAAAACAAAATGCGCAGGCACAGAAACAGTATCTATAGATGTACAAAATGTCCTTGGTTCTGAAAACAATCACAAAAATAAAGATGCAACAAAAGCTATTATCCTCTGGGGGAAATAGAGGGAAATTTATTCTCCTAAATCTGTAAGCATAAGTGTTTTATATTAACTGAACTAATGACAGAAGTTTGATTCCTACCATTTTTTACATTTCATTTTTTTGTGGCTACATTTACACCTAATCAAAAATTCTTTCAATGTACTATCCAAGAAGTACATTGTAGATATAAAACTAAAACATAAATGCACATCTATCAGAATACCAACAATATATACCTTAAGTGGATCTGCTTGCTCTGATAGTTGATTAATTTTCAATTTAATTTCATCATACTTGTTTTCTGCTTCTATTTTCAGACTTCTAAGATATTCCATTTTTTCCTTTTGTTGCTCCATATTTTTCTCCACCATTTTCATTTTGCTTTTATTTTCTTGAGCCTCATCTTCCTGATAATATTAAAGAGTTCATTAAAGTACATTAAGTTATCAAACAAAAAATATATACAGATAATTCTGAAAGAGAAAAAACTAGAGTCTATAGGCAAATCAGATCAAACACAAATAAAAGAGCAATGGAATTTTCATACTCTTGACACATCAGGAAATAGAAGACAACAGATTCAAAAATACAAAGGAATGGCACTTAGGAGACAAGCTAAACAATATTCTGCTGGAGATCATAGCCAAAAGGAATAACTTTTATACTAGCTACTCCTTTTACTTCCTCAAATCTACTTAGTGAACATAAATATAGATCCTATACAAGATAATGTGTTAGAAGTCAAGTAAATAAAAATAAATAAGATATAATCCATACTTTTAGGAAGTTTAATATATCAATAAAAGGAATTAAAGAAGAAAAATAAAAAGGAGAAAACGAGACTAGTTAAAAAATGAAGATAAATTTTTTCATGAAAGCTTCATCATCACAAAACATTGTTTTGTACATTGCTATAATCCTCAGCACTGAATATGCTGTCTAAGACAGAGCAAACACTCATTAAATATTCATTTTAATAAGACTGCAATTTATCCAATTCACTGTTTAATGCAATTAAGAAAAGCTAAACTGAAGGTCATAAACAGATGCCTGAATAAATAGAGAGTAACAAACATGTGATAAATTAAAATGAAAGTCCCTACTTTGGAAAAAAAAAAAAGAGAGAGACTATACCTGACTAAAAAATGGTCCTTCAACTGTGTCAATTCATAGTGATACTAATTAACTTAGCAGTTTAGTTTCATGAGCCACTGATTTGAATCACAATTAAGTTTTTTTTTTTTTTTTTTTTGAGACAGAACCTCAAGTTGTCCCTCTGGGTAGAGTGCTGTGGCATCACGCTCACAGCAACCTCCAACTCCTGGGCTTAAGCGAGTCTCCTGCTTCAGCCTCCCAAGTAGCTGGGAGCACAGGCACCTACCACAACACCCGGCTATTTTTTGGTTGCAGCTGTCATTGTTGTTTGGCGGGCCCAGGCTGGATTCGAACCCGCCACCTTAGGTGCATGTGGCTGGCGCCTTAGCCACTTGAGCCACAGGTGCCGAGCCCACAATTAAGTTCTGATAAAGTTTTATTTCATGCAGTAGAAGACAAAATCAATTATTATTCACATAAGTTATATACATAAAATATTAAGAAATCTGAAGGCTAAAGACCAGCTAGTTTCCACTTTATCAGTGAATAGAGATAGCAATCATAAGAGAAGCTTTGATTTAAAAGATTTTTAAAAGAAGCTCAGAAATTTTTGCCATTAACCTAAATGATCATTTAATTCTAAACATTTAAATTACATTGAAATCGAAGAAAAGTGTTTACCAAGGTTGCAATATCTACAGACTGGTGTTCTTCTATGTTCTCAAGTTCCCGAATTTCAGAAATACTTTTTCTTATTTTCATCTGAAAGAAAAGGTATTTTAGTAACAAAAATAAAAACAATTACAATTCTTGGTAAGAATATATTAATTGGGGTGGAGGCAAGATGGCCAACTGGAGCCAGCTTTCCACAGAGACTCCTGTCCAGAAGGAGAGTTAAAGGACAAATTTTGTTAAGTAAGCTGATGGTTTGGAGCTGAGCCAAGAAAGAAGGCTGAAGAATGCACATCAACCCTGCTGAGGCAACCCCAAGGAAACAAACAATAGTTCTGAACTCCAACACTCCCCTCCACTCTTACCCCGAGGTCTGGAAGCCTGTCCCCCATGGAGTCCATATTCTGGGGCGTTTTCTCCAGAGGTATGGACAAGGTATGGGCTATTGCAGGTCTGTGCTGATTCTGTGACATGGGGGTAAAGAGGACTGTGGACCAACATGGAGAGGGAGAAGCAGAGCCCTGCGGTACAGAGCAGCAGCGGCAGGAACAATAGGGCTCACACCCCTGGGGATATTTTGGAGAGACACTGCCCGCCTCTCTTGGCAACCAGTGGCAGCCACTGGCAGAACAACAGATCTGGGGGAAACGCCTGTCAGTGAGTAAGGGGTATGCCTGAGGCAGTACCTTCCCAGGTGGGTTGAGGAAGGGACAGAGACTACAACATGCAGCTGTGGAGAGGACATACTCCCAGGGTGGAATGGAGTCAGAAGTGCTGCTTTAGTGAGCCTAAGAAGCACTCGGTCCCCAGGGGAACACTGCTGAAGACAAAAGCAGATGGGGCAAAAGCACCAGCCCAGGGACAAACAGACACTGATAGCTGAGTGTGAGCTCTAACTCCACCTGTCCCAACAGAATGCAGAAAAGACAGAGATGCCAGGTCCATGAGAATTGGCTGAACGACACTGGCACAGAGCGGGGCTGAGCTGCAGTTTCTGTGAACTCAAACAGAGCCCGGCTTGCAGGGAAATATAGCAGGGACAGAAACACTAATTCTGGACAATATAAGTGGCAGCAATATCAACCTGGGGCAGGGCTGGAACTGAGTAAATCACCCCAGCTTCCATTAAGCATGTAAGGTTCATAGGCTTCAGCTCCCCCTGCCAGCTGGTGGCACAGTGCGGGAGTCTAGCAGAGGAGTAAGATCTCTCTGTCACTCAGGCAGGTGCAAACTGCTAGAGCATTGCTCACTGGAGGGAACTGGATCACAGTCCCTCTGTTACCAGTGACTGGGTGTGACAAAGGTGCAAGGTGGGGAAGGAGATATCAACCTTCCCAGACTAATTTATTTGCTAGATGGGTCCTTCTGACTCTACGGAGCACCACAGTGAGTCATACTCGAGCTGCCAGCAGACCCCTGCTATCTAGTTGCTCGAGACCTTTTGAACTCTCTCACTTGAGACTTGGTGATGACTGAGACAACTGATTTGGAACTCTTGACCAGGCTCAATCACCCAAGGACTATCCAAAGTGGTACCCTGGATGTGTGGTTGTGGGAAGGTTTGATTTTCCTTTTCCAGCTGTTGCCCATGGCGGGTGGGGTGACTTAGTTGCTGGTATTTCTCCACAGCTGAGACTTCAACACAAAGTTACTGATTCACTAGGATTAGACAGAAACCAGCTAAAAACAAGAGCCACTTAGCCCTACAACACCAAGGAGGTCCCCAGTGTCTCACACTATAGCACTATACAGGTCCTTTGCAAAGCTCTAGGGGAAAAGGTACAGACACCAGTCCCAGCTCTTGGGCAAAGGGCTGGTTAATCCCTACTCTAGGAGCCTCCCTAACCCAACTTTACCTTATCTGCTCATCTAGCCAATGGTGTAAAATAATCATGAGGCGGAATCAGTGGAAATACTCTGGTAAGATGAATAACCAGAGTTGATCAACTCTCCCAAGGAACGGCATCGTGGACACACCAGAAGATCCCATTCATAAACAAATGGTTGAGATGGCAGAAATTGAATTCAGAATTTGGATTGCAAATAAGATTAATAGAATGGAGGTAAAGCTGGAATTAGAAATTCAAGGAGCATTTCAAAAGTTGTCTCAAGAATTCAATGAATTCAAAGACAAAATCACCAAAGATTTTGACACATTGAGGTAAGAACCTGAAGCCCTCAAAGATCTGAGAAATACAGTAAAATTCCTCAAAAACAGAATAGAGTAGGCAGAAGAAAGAATTTCTGACACTGAAGACAAAGCTTTTGAACGTTCCCAAAAGCTCAAAGAGAAGAGCAGTAGAGAGAAAAAACAGATAATTCTCTCAGAATGCTCTGGGACAATTTGAAGAAAACTAATATTCGCCTTATAGGAATTCCTAAAGGTGATGAGGTGCCTTTGAAAGGCCCAAATGCTCTACTCCATGAGATACTCAAAGAGAACTTTCCAGATATGCCAAGAAATTCTGAAATTCAGATAGCAGACAGTTTCAGAACCCCAGCACAACTCAACCCGAATACGACATATCCCAGACACATTATAATTAACTTTGCCAAAGTTAACATAAAGGAGAAAATTCTGAAAGCAGCCAGACATAAGAAAACTATAACCTACAAGGGGAAGAATATTAGAATGACTGCAGATTTCTCTGCTGAAACCTTTCAAGCTAGAACAGAATGGTTATTGAACTTTAATCTCCTAAAACAAAATAATTTTCAACCCAGGATCCTGTATCCAGCTAAACTGAACTTTATTTATGATGGAGAAATTAAATATTATAATGACATACACATGTTGAAGAAATTTGCCAGAACTGAACCAGCTCTCTAGGATATTCTCAGACCTATCCTCCATAAGGACCAGCACAATCCTCTACCACCAAAGTAAACTCACTCAGAAATTTTTGACCAAATCCAACTTCCACAGTGGTGAAAAAACTAAAAATGTTAACTGGACTTTTGAAAAACTCGATACCCAAAATTCTACCAGGCTTACCAAAATTCCCAATTAATGTGAATGGCTTAAATTGTTGTCTAAAGAGGCACAGGTTGGCTGATTAGATACAAAAACTCAGGCCAGATATCTGCTGCCTTCAAGAATCTAATCTTACTTTTTTTTTTTT
>NW_003852417.1:9400058-9401572 GCF_000181295.1 Otolemur garnettii
GCCTCCCAAGTAGCTGGGACCACAGGCGCCCGCCACAACGCCCGGCTATTTTTTGGTTGCAGCCGTCATTGTTGTTTGGCGGGTCCACACTGGGGATTCGAACCCGCCACCTTAGGTGTATGTGGCTGGCGCCTTAGCCGCTTGAGCCACAGGCGCCGAGCCAAGAATCTAATCTTACTTTAAAAGATAACTATAGACTCGGCGTGAAGGGATGGTCATCTATATTTCAGGCAAATGAAAATCAGAAAAAAAGCAGGTGTTGCAATTTTATTCGCAGATATAATAGGCTTTAAACCAACCAAAGTAAGGAAAGATAAGGGTGATCACTTCATATTTGTTAAGGGTAACACTCAAAATGTTAAGATTTCAATTATTAACATTTATGCACCCAACCAGAATGCGCTCCAGGATGCTTCCTGATATAGAAGGATACCATAATTAATGAAAGAGGTACATCAGTATTAAGTAAACCAAAGGAGGCCATGTATAAATTCTGACACAATCACCCTTATTGGTAATCCATTCCTATGCCAAAAATATGTCAGCAATCCACCTTAGCATTTAAAATGAAGACACTGTTGAGACCATAGAGAAAATATTTCTCTGAAACATCCAAAGTCTTAAGTTACAGAAAGATTATTCTAATCTAGTGGTTCTCAAAGTATAATCCAAATAACCTCCAAATAACCTTTGAGAGTCTCTGAGGCTCTTTGAGAGGGTACATAAGGTTAAAACTATTTTCATAAAAACACTAAGATATTATTCACCATTGTTACTACCATTGGGTTATGAGTACATAGAAGGTTTATAATTATATGGTGTGTAGTATCACATCCGAGTGAACGCAAAAGTGGACGCAACTAGTTAAATTTTATTAAAACAACATTGGAGATCTACCAAAAAATACCAATCTTCTCACTAAATTTATTTAGTTTAACTTTTTGTTTTGGTTTTTCATTAAAAATATTATTTATGTCAACTGTTTATTATTTTTAAATAAAGAAATATTCTTAAATTTTGTTTCAATGTTTAAAAATAAAAATATTAAAAGATATATAACCCACATAAATCAAAGTTCTATGAAGAGTATAAGGGGCATGAGGGCAAACGTTTGAGAAGTACTGCTCAGAATGAATGACAAAAATCTTAAAATTAACTTGGAAGCAACAAGAAAAATAAAATGATGTTTAGTTTTTTACCTTTAATTCTTTATAATGTAGTTGGCACCTTGTCAGAAGTTCTTCGTTGCGTTTAACACCCTTTTCAAGAGCAGACAAATGCTGATGGATATTTAATATCTGGGCTTTTTTATTTTCAATTTCATTCTCCAAGTCACTTGATGAAGAAGAGAGGATTAAAAAATACTTCAAATCTTTTTTCTCAATATTACAAATAGACTTTTACAAAGAAAGTTTACTTTTTTTTTTAAATTTTTTTTTGAGACGGAGCCTCAAGCTATCCCCCTGGGTAGAGTGCTATGGCATCACAGCTCACAGCAACCTCCAACTCCTGGG
>NW_003852417.1:9401615-9465270 GCF_000181295.1 Otolemur garnettii
ATTTTTTGGTTGCAGCCATCATTGTTGTTTGGCGGGCCCGGGCTGGGGATTCGAACCCGCCACCTTAGGTGTACGTGGCTGGCACCTTAGCCGCTTGAGCCACAGGCGCTGAGCCGAAAGTTTACTTTTAATAACTTATTTGCAATATCTTATTCTGTTAAACCATTTCTATAATCCTACCAAGTCATTAATAACATAAATCTATTATAGAAAATTTCAAAACACATCTTCCAAACTAAAAATCACATTTTAGTCATTTCATTAACTCTGAACAACATGGTTTTGAACTGTGTGGGTGTTACGGGCAGCTTTTCTTCTACCTCTGCCATCATCTCATGATGATCCACTTCCACTTAATGAATAGTAAATATATTTTCTCTTCCTTATGATCTTCTTGGTAACATGATCTTTTCTCTAGCTTACTTTACTATAAAAAACAGTATAAATATACAAAATTTGTGTTAGTTGTTTATGTTATTTGTAAATCAACAGTAGGCTATTAGTAATTAAGTTTGGGGGCAGTCAAAAGTTATACATGGATTTTTGACTGCACAGGAGGTCAGCACCCCAACCCTCATTTTGTTTAAGGGTCAACTGTATGGATGACTTCTGTGTGGGAGACATTATGCATAGTGGTAGGTAGAGGTAGAAACAGAATTGAGATGTAATTCCTAAAAAAGAAAAATATTAGGAACTATAACATTAAAATGTGACATACTATATGTCTACAGGAATATGAGAGTGAGTCTAAGAAAAGAGACAACTGAATTGCATTCTCTAAAGTCTTCAATCAGCTGGACCAACAAGGGCAGAAGACGGAAAGAAACAAACAAAGGCATAGCAGGGGTCCTCAAACTTTTTAAACAGGGGGCCAGTTCACTGTCGCTCAGACTGCAAGCCCCAGGACGACTCGGCTGCTAAGCAGGACAGGCAGTGGCAGCAAAAACACCCAGCAGGCCAGACAGATGTCCTCGGTGGGCCGCATGTGGCCTGCGGGCCATAGTTTGAGGACACCTGGCATAGAGGGATAAAGACAAATAAAACTAATGGCTTAACAGTTAGTGTTGGTGAATAAATGCTAAAAATGTGTGAGGAGTGAAGGGAAAGAAGAGGAGGACAGGAAAAGGAAATGGAAAACAAAGTAAGCATATACCAAAACCACGCAAGAGTCTCCATGCAGCAGAGTCAACTGGCTTCAGAAGTGATCTTTTCCTGCCCCACTGATCCAAGTACCTGTCTCCCTAAACTGTGCTTCGTGGAAGAGAACCACCTTTGCAGACAAAAATAACTTTTCCCTGAAATATTCCCTGGTGTTGGCCACATTCCACTAAGATGCATATTACTTTGCAGTTTAACATCTCCTAAATCTCAAACCATTTTCCAGTCACGGTTCAATTAGCACCTTTTTTATTTTCTTTTTTACTGGTACAACTGTGACACCTTGGTAGGGTCACAGTGTATGGCACACCTCTTGCGGGGATGGGACACAATTATAAGAGGGACTTTATCTAACAAATGCAATCAGTGTAACCTAATTTTGTGCCCTCAGTGAATCCCAAATGACAACAAAAATAATATAAATAAATAAATAGTGCTCAATAAATGTTACGTGTATGAATAATAAATCATAAAAATGGACAAAGGAAGAGTTGGACCATTTTGGGGGTACCAAAAATAGGGCCAGATGCAAAAATGTAATGGGCTTCTCAGGATTTATTATGAGATATTTATTTCATAATATATTAATATTCACTAATTTTGCTTTAAAACTTTGCCAAGTAAATAAACTTTGAAAACTAGAACCTAAACCAAAAATAGAAACCGACAAAATGAGCAAAGACAATATTGTTGTTATGCATTTTTTTAACATTTAGAACAAACTTAAGCAATCAACATACTTTGCATTAATAAAATTGCTTTCATTAATAAAATAAATTTTACAACTTCCTTTTATTTGATAAAAGGATTTTCACATAGTGTCCCCCATAGGTTTTTAAACTAGTTTACGCAGAGAAAGAACATTTGCTACCTAATGAAAGCTGTATGAAGCCTGAGCTGAGTATATGAGTTGTTTGAGTCTGAGGAATACAACATTCCCCATTCCCACAGGTAACTAAAATAATACACCCCTCATTCTCTTACACTACCCTAAGCTTTATTTGTTGCCACAACACTGATTACCACCTAGACCTAATACTCACTTACAGTCTATCGCTCCCTTCTTGATTTAAGCTCCATGTGTTATCTCCTTTCCTGCTGTATCTTGGACCTAGATGGGTGTCTGACACATTAGTTAATCAGTAAATATGTGCTGTTTGAAAAAAGAAATGAAACAATACAATTTGAAAGATAGACTTCAGAAAATTATAGAAAAATATTACTGTATTTTGACAATTCACAAATATGCAAGTAACTTTTGTAATGAACCACATGGGTTATTATTCTGAGAGCTTACACATTGTGTGTACTTGCATAAGGAAAACAGCACTGAGATAATAAACAAAAGCAAGGGCCACAACATCCAAGTTGCTGGTCGTTCAACTTTTTCTGTTGCCAAACAAGGTTTACTCAACTTTCCACTATCCATATGGTTATCTTCCTTTATTCTACTCTCATAATCACACAAAAATGGCAAATACTATTTGAAGAAGAAATTTATTGCAACAAAGCTCTCATTTCCCCTACACATATAAGCATTTAGAATTATTTTTTGCTCAGTTTTCTTAGCTATTTCTTTTACTTATGTTCTACATTCTTCTACCCCATCAATTCATTACCTTAATTAGCTGAGTAAGGGAACTATGTCTTTTCAGTACCAAAAATTCTTTGTGCGCTCCTGAAATCTCATTAGATATATTTCTTAGTTTCATTTAAATATTCAGTTTGTGTTCTCTAGCAGCTGTTTTCCTAGGCATGTGCTTTAACTGTGTCTAGATCTTCTTTCTAGAACAGTGCAACTCAAAGTACCAGTCAGAACATAATAAGGGCTTGAGCCAGAATGTAAACCAATCCTCTATACCGTTCCTAGGACAAACTGGCAGAACTAAACAGTGGGCACAGAAACAGCTAATTTACATTGAGTTACAAGAATGGGGAAAAAAGTATCCAATGTACTCAGCCCTATTATAAAACTAGTTTATAGCTTTTATATGAAAGCTATGACCTAATTATAGCTTAAGAATATGGGGAGGCAGGAGGGGGGCGAATGGGTGATTGGTGGGATCACCTCTATGGTTTATCTTACAAGGGTACAAGGGAATCTTTCTAAAAGCAGAATATAAACGTCTTAACACAATAACTAAGAAAATGACATGAAGGTTATGTTAATCAGTTTGATGAAAATATTTCAAATTGTATTTGAAAACACCACATTGTACTCCAAGATTGCATTAATGTACACAGCTATCATTTAATTAAAAAAAAAAAGTAAAAATAATTTACATTGAGTTAAGCTTATCTCCTTGAGGGCAAGTAACGAACAATGTGCAGATCAGCCAGTTGTAAGAATAACATTCTTACTCCTGAACACTATTGTCAAACTGACAATGAAAAATAATTAACAACCTACAATTCTATATCCAGCTAAATGATCTTTTAATACCAAGTACTGAGATAGACTATTAGTAATTCCTTAGTGAAATAAACACTAACGGAGTAATAAGAAACAATATAAACCCAAAGGAAGCAATGGTAATAACATAGTAAACATAAACTTGACTCCAACCTTATCTCAGAATCCACATCTTTACTTAAGAACTTAGGTCTTGTATTTTCAGATGAATAATAACGTCCTGCAAAAACTTGATCACCATCAGCAGTAAAAGCTTCTCTACAATTTTTCGGTGGCTTCTGGGCCTGCATTACTGCACGAGCTACAGAATTATTCTAAAAAAAAATAGGAGAAAATATGTTTTTAAGGCTGTAAGAAATCATTTCTGATGTACATAATTTCAAAATGTTACCTATCATTATTGTATTCATTTGAATATTTTTATTTAAACATTCAAATGAAATAATTCTATAAATATAAGAATTTCATAAACAACTTTCAAGGTTTAAACAGTTAAAACCGTTAAAGAGTTTTTGCGTAATACTTCATGACAAATGCACTTTTTTCCTGAGAAAGAGTCTCACTTTGTGGCCTTCAGTAAAGTGCGGTGGCATCACAGCTTACAGTAACCTCAAACTCTTGGGCTCAAGAGCTCAACCTCAAAAGCTTTGCCTCAGCCTCCCAAGTACCTGGGACTACAGGCGCCCACCACAATGCCCAGCTATTTTTAGGAAGGGAGTCTTGCTCTAGGCTCAGGGTAGTCTCCAACTCCTGAGCTCAGGCAATCTACCTGCCTCAGCTTCCCGGAGTGCTAGGATCTCAGGTATGAGCCACCATGCCCAGCCCCAACAAATGTACTTTTTAAATTCTAGAGTTGCTGTCCAATTAAAATTTTACAATATTGTAAGTACCTTTTTAGGTGAAAATAATCACTTTGGGCCAGTTCATACAGATTATTTTTTCTAAATGACTTTACACCCTAGAAAAGATCTGAGTGAATAGCAATTCCAACAAAAGACTAGTATACCCAATTATGCAGGGAAAACATGAAAATATTTAAGTCCTGAAGGAAGTAAAGACGAGGCTTCATTATTTTTTTTTCAAGTACTCTTCCAAAATATGAGCAAGCCAAACTCACAATCATAATATGAACATACACATGGGTTATTGAGACTATTACTTTTCTTTTCTTCTTTTTTTTTTTTTTTTTTTTTGCAGTTTTTGGCCAGGGCCTGGTTTGAACCTGCCACCTCCAGTATATGGGGCCAATGCCCTACTCCTTGAGCCACAGGTGCCACCAGAGACCATTATTTTTCTATCAATTAGAAAAGCAGACTCATTTATGTGTGCCTTCATTACAAAATTGTTTGAATCTATTTGTCCCTTCTCAGCAAACATATGTCGTCAGAAAAAACAATATGGTGATCTGATCTACCAAGTACATAAAAATACATACAAAGATGAAGAGTATTGATTTATTTCACAGAGTACAACGTTATATGAAAAAAAATTTGTAAAATATCAAGCAAAGTACTTCATTTCAAAATTGGAGTAATAATAATGTACGCCTGTAAGGGCAAATAAAAAATGGATTTGGCCACCAATCAAGAGAGAATGAACAAAATAAATTTTATAGTGCCATACACCAAAAGAGTAATATCCATTTGTGAAATTATTTTTCAAAGAATAGCTGAAAGTTATAAAGTTCCTGGGGGCAGAAAATGCAAAACCCAACCAGCTCCGCATCATCCTATAGATTGTCCTGTGAGGGGAAAGTGCAATGGGGAAACACATCAACAACTCTATGAGAAAAGAGGAACAAAAATTTATGTGACCATCTTTAGTTCTAAACACTTAAGGAAGATATAAAATACAAGGATCTGGTCTTACTTTGATTAGTAGCACTGTCTCTATGCCCCTCATGTCAATTAGGCTATTTGCAACAACTGCATTATCTATTTCCAAAGCTGTTAGAACTGTTGGAAACTCTGGATGATAAGCAGCTCTAGGAGACAAAAATACAGAAAGTTAAACATCAAATTATAAATATACATATGATAATCATATGTACTTTATTTTTTAATAGGTGAGTAGATTAAGATTACAGAAGATTGTTTAAAAACTATCTATAATAGGCTTATTTATTTAGCGAACATTAATATAATACTATGTGCTAGACACTATTCCAAGCGTACTATAACCATCAGCTTAATCCTTCTAACAACCATGTAAGATAGATACTATTCTCTCTCCACTTTCTGCCATATGAAGATGCTTCATGAAGTGTAACGTGTTCCCCAGCATTATAAAGCTAGTTAAGTGGTTAGGCTAGGGTTTACAGCAAACAGCTCTAGAGCCCAGATTCTTTTTTTTTTTTTTTTTGAGAGAGAGAGTCCCACTCTGTCACCCCAGGTAGAGTGCTGTTACATCATAGCTCACAGCAACCTGAAATTCCTGAGTTTGAGCAATCCTCGTGCCTCAGCCTTCAACTATATGAGCCAGTCACAACACTCAGCTAGTTTTTCTTTTTACTAGAGATGGTGGTCTCACTCTTGCTCAGGCTGGTCTCGAACTCTTGAGCTCAGGTAATATGCCTCAGCCTTCCAAAGTACTAAGATTACAGGCATCAGCTGGTGCATCAGATTTTTTTTTTTTTGTAGTTTTTGGCCAGGACTGGGTTTGAACCCGCCACCTCCGGCATATGGGGCCAGCACCCTACTCCTCTGAGCCACAGGCGCCACCCAGGCATCAGATTCTTAATCAATATGCCCAGCAGCCTGCTGTTTGCTTTTTCTGTCTGTCTGTTTTTGAGACAGAGACTCATCTATTGCCTAGGCAACAGTGCTATGGCATTAGCCTAGCTCATAGCAACCTTAAACTCCTGGGCTAAAGAGATCCTCTTGCCTCAACCTCGTGAGTAGCTAGGACTACAGATGCCCCCCCCAATACTCAGCTAATATTTCTATTTTTAGTAGAGATAGGGGGTCTCGGTCTTGCTCAGGCTGGTCTCAAACTCCTGAGCTCAGGGCAGCTTCCTGCCTCAGCCTCCCAGAGTACAAGGATTTTTTTTTTTTTTTAAGAGACAGAGTTTCACTTTGTCACCCTCAGTAGAGTGCCGTGGTGTCACAGCTCATAGCAACTTCCAGCTCTTGTGCTTAGGTGATTCTCTTCCCTCAGGCTCCCAAACAGCGGGGAATACAGGCACCTGGCACAACACCTGGCTATTTTTTTGTTACAGTTTGGCCAGGGCCGGGTTCGAACCCTCCACCTTCAGTATATGGGGCCAGCACCCTACTCACTGAGCCACAGGTGCCACCCAGAGTGTAAGGATTATAGGTGTGAGTCACAGCACCTGGCCCCAGCTACCTGTCGTAATTAATAATTGTGATCTTATTAAATCTTATACTTTTATCATGTATAAATATTAAATTATTAAAATACATTTGAAATAGCTAAACACTTCCACTGACGAGATAAGAAAATCTGAAATAAAGTTTATCATCAACACAGAGGAAATACGAGAGAAAAGATACTCTTATGAGTTGCAGTTTGACCTCTTTAAAGAGACATTTAATCTTTCGACTAAACTGTTGAGAGCTATTCACAGCACAGAAGAATGAATATACTAAGCATATAGCTATAAGAGAAATGAAAGGCTAAAGGAAAGATGATGGTAGTATTTGTAGTGCTTTCTTAGTTCTAGAATTCCAAAAAAAAAGTTTTCGTAGTCCTAGAATTCTAAAATAAACAAAGTGCCTTTGCACATATTATGTTATACCTAGTCATTCATCCACTAATTCAACACGTATTTATATCTATCTGCCAGAGCTACTCAAACAGCAGTATACAAAACAGACTACATCCTTTCCTCATGGAGCTTACATTATGTTTAACAGGAACACAATAAAGCAAAAGAAAGAATAGAAAAGTAGTAGCATATAGTGCTTTTATACACAAAAAAGATCAGGAAAGCCTCACCACGGTGAGCCAACACCTGAGGAAATGGGATAGTCGCGTAAGTATCCAGAAGAAACGCAATTCAGATACAGAAAACAGCGATCATAAAGGCCCCAAGAAGGACATCAGAAAAGCAAGGAGGCCAGAGTGTTGTGGTGGACTGAGCAAGTCAAGGAGAGAATCTAGAGCAGCGGTTCTCAACCTGTGGGTCATGACCCCTTTGGATTTTATTAAAGGTTTGCGGCATTAGGAAGGTTGAGAACCACTGATCTAGAGGCAGGCCAGGAAAGATGGTAAAAAAAAAAAAAAAAAAAAAAAAAACAGATCATGCATGCCTAGAAGTCATGGTTAGGCCTATGCGAAGGGAAATGAATGGGAAGTTTAGGGCACTCTGAGCAGAAGGATGACACAATCTGGTGTTACACTGGCAGGTTATAGTGAGACTGAGCTAACCAGAAGCAATCAGGAGTTTGGCTTTTAGACACATTAAGTTTGAAATGACTGTTGGTATCTAAGAGGAAAATACATACTGACAATGCTTTAAAGCAAACTGTATACTTAGTTTAAATTCAAGTGCAACTTGTTTTAAGTACAAGTTTAGAAAGAATAAGGCACAGGTGTTCTAGAAATGTCAAGCAGTCCATGAAACAAAGTAGAAAATGAGGAGACAAAGAAAGAGAATGGGAGGTACGAGCTTTGGATGAAATGCAGACCCTGGGCAGCCTACTGAGAGCACAGGTTTCTACAGCAGGAAATAGGAACCAGTTCTGAACAGGCACGTGCCATCATGAGATGGAGCTGCTATTACTAGTCTGCTCTAAAGTGCCAAATCACAACCACCCCTTCCTTTTACTACTCTTCCCTGGGACTGATTTCATACTAGCTTATATGATGATTATTGGTATGCTGAGAGATACTACAGAATCAGTCTCAGAAAATGAAAGTTTTCTACTTTTCATTTAGAATATTAGCAATGAGATGTCAGTGACAAGAGACAAGGAGCAGATACTATGAAATCAGTTTACCAAACAATGTCAAGTAGAAAGCCTAATAGAACACAAGAAGAAAGGAAAAACTGCATATAAAATCTAGGCAAGCACAACTGGCCTCACTGGTACGAGGAATGACAAAACAAAATGATTTCAAGACCCTGATTACGCGTACAGAAGTCACTGAATATAAACAGGGGATTTCTAAAGCCAAGTAAACAGGTAAACATACCACAATCAAATATAAAATATTTAAAAAAATGCTTAAAATTTGGTTTATTTTTAATGTCTTCAAATATAAGAATAATACGTAAAGTGAGACGTGTTAACAGACCAAGAACAGAGCTGTGAGACACACCATGATCAAAGGAGTAGATGAAAAAAAGCCCAGAAAATAGGCTGAGAAACACCTGGAGGGTAGGAGAGCCAAGAAAATAGTGTCACAGTAACAAAAGGGATAGTGTTTCAAGGAAGTCAAGGAAAGTGTATTTAGTAATACCTAAGGCCTAATATAAAATAAACACACACCCCAAAATATACACATATATCCATTAGATCAGCAACAGGGACTGAGTATTTCAGAGAGCAGACAGTAGTGGGTCAAGGAGTGAATGCGGTCACCCCAGGAGGAGGTTATTTTTAAGAGGAGATAGGCAAATCAGTGACCTAGCATGGACAAGGGGAAAGCAGTCAATGGAATAGGAAAGCGTAAGGCTCAGTCAGGAGAGAGTTGAAATAATTTTAAAACATGGTTCATGAGCAAGGTAAGAAAGAAAGTATGTAATTCAGGCACAAGTAGCACAGCCTTAGAAGAATATTTCCTCCACTGAGATGCGGCAACAAGTGCAAACGTAAACACGGTTCTGAGGACGTCACAAGATGAGCAGCTCAGTCACTTCTACTTCCTCTGAAAGGAGGAGACAAAGTCATCTTCGTAGGAGAAGAAATTACATTTTCTGAATACCTCCCTGGGAGCTGGGCACCTCCTAGGTACCTGTGCTGAGATTATCTAATATACGCTTCCATGAATAAAGTAAGTTTCTGTTAGCATTAGAACCACAATTTATACCAAAAAAATTTTTCATAGTCACTAAAGTTGACAGAATGTCAAACACATTCAAGACTCTTGCCAACACACAAAAGAATTAGAATCTAACTTCTTCTACTACTCCAAAAACATGTGCTTCAGCAATCTACTCTTGAAGCCAAAACAAGACTTAGTCATCATTTGACGTGTTACATTCAATTCTCAATTCTCTTCCCACAACCCTCTCTCCTCTGGGCTTGCCATGCCTGTTGAGTCGGCTCTCTAACTTCACTACGGTGGGTTTCCCTTCCAGGGCTCATTTTCTTTGAACTACTGTCCCAACAGCTTCCCTTCTCCTCTTCTGTGCTCTCACTCACCCTTAAAAACTTCTGATGGAGTATTAACCTAACAGGACATACTTTCCACTCATGTCTATAGGTGAACAAACATTATTATTGAAACATCCTGCAGTCACCATAGATTTCTGTGTCTGAAGTAGACTTTTGAGTCAGTTTCTCTCATTCTCCTTAGCACCCAGGCTAAACCCTTAAATAGAAAAACTCCCAAACTTCCTACCCAACTTCCAAGGCCCCTGTTCTTGGCACATGAACTCACCTACTTCCAAGGAACTGACATTACACCACACGAACCTAGCTCACCTTCACACCCTGCCACAGGACTCCCTGTGTCATGGATACACTGTCAAGTGACTAGAAACACACTTGCCAGCAAGACAGTGCCAGGCATTCTCTCCCTTCATGGGGGTTCTTGTGGTGGTTCACAGAACAGGCCACCTAGCTTTCTAGGACTATACTTTTTGGTCTTAGAATGATAATTTAGGTTTAAGGAAGATATTCTTCACAGAAGCCTGTATCTCCCATAACAACTTCATAGAAATGGTTTCCACGTTCCTTACAAGGTACCAAATATAAGTAAGGGTCACCATACTGGTGCCCAACCCCATGTTTAGAGTTCTCCCAGTTCAGACACAATGAGCCTATCAAGGGTCATTTTTACCATAAATGTTGTGTTGTCTGATAGCACAACTAAAATTACCCTTTCATTAGGTTTTTTTTTTTTTTTTGAGACAGAGCCTCAAGCTGTCCCTCTGGGTAGAGTGCTGTGGCATCACGCTCACAGCAACCTCCAACTCCTGGGCTCAAGCGAGTCTCCTGCCTCAGCCTCCCAAGTAGCTGGGACTACAGGTGCCTGCCACAGCTCCTGGCCATTTTTTGGTTGCAGCCATCATTGTTGTTTGGCGGGCCTGGGCTGGGGATTCGAACCTGCCACCTTAGGTGTATGTGGCTGGTGCCTTAGCCGCTTGAGCCACAGGCGCCAAGCCTCATTAGGTTTTTGAAACCGAAATGAGAGCAAGAAATTAACATAAGGTCAAATTCTCATGCAGACAAAGAAAACACCTAGGTTCCAAACACCTAGGTTACCGCTAGGTTCTAAACTAACAGCTTAAAACCAACAATTATGGCTCGGCGCCTATAGCTCAACCGGCTAAGGCACCAGCCACGTACACCTAAGGTGGCGGGTTCGAATCCCCAGCCCGGACCCGCCAAACAACAATGACGGCTGCAACCAAAAAATAGCCGGGCGTTGTGGCGGGCGCCTGTGGTCCCAGCTACTTGGGAGGCGGAGGCAGGAGACTCGCTTGAGCCCAGGAGTTGGAGGTTGCTGTGAGCTGTAATGCCACGGCACGCTACCCAGGGGGAGAGCTTGAGGCTCTGTCTCAAAAAAAAAAAAAAAAAAAAAAAAACCAACAATTATAAGACTTATACACTTTGATGAATCTATTTTTATAAATTATATTTCTCATAAATTGATGGCATAACCTTCAGCTAATTACTGCAGGCAGAAATCTAGCAGTCATCCTAATTCCTTCTTTTCTTACATTCAATTAACAAGTTTTACTGATTTTTGTCATAAGTATCTGTCAATCTATTCATTCCTATCAAATCTGTAGACACTGTGTTTTGCAAAATAACTTGCAAGTCATGCTTCCATGGGTTTTGCACACAGAATTCTATTTGTCTAGAAGGGAAAAAACTTTTTCTGTCAAACTCATCAGTTAAAAAACTAATCATTTATCATCTCTTCTCTAAAATTATCCCCACCAAAGTACATATGAGATATTACTCTCTCATCTGAACTACAACTGCATCTAATAATTCAATTTTATCATTGTCTACAAAAAATATACAAGACAATTACTGTTTATACACAAATTTATTCAAATATGAGGAACTTAGTTTTATAATTAATTTTTTAAAAAGGCAAAAATATAGCCTAGCACAGTGGCTCATGCCTATAATCCTAACATTCTGGAAGGCTGACACAGAAGGGCTGCTTGAGATCAGGAATTTGAGACCAGCCTTAGTTGGCTGTGGTGGCAAACTAGCTCCAGCCCCTCGGGAGGCTGAGGCAGGAGGACTGCCTGAGCCCAAGAGTTTGAAATTATATACAGTGAGCTATGATGATGCTACTGCACTCTAGCTAGGTGACAGAGGAAGACTCTGTCTCAAAAAGGACAAAAAAGGGGGGGGGGGCAAAAATAGCTTTATGTAAAAAAAACAAGGAGATGAGAGAGCAAAGAAATTTTAAAATGCAATCTGGGGATACCAATATCTATTTTTATTGAGTTCCTGAAAAGAAATGTCGAGGTTGTCAAAGAAAACAGTTACAACTCTTCATAGAAGTCTGTGAAACTGTGGGTAATGAGGGCCAACGTCTTCCTCAGGACCTCCCTGTTAATTTGATTAGATCTGCATCATTTCCCTCATTGGTATAATTCTTATATGCCATACAGTGATATATTTGTTTCCCAATACTGTTTCCCACCTGTCAGGACTTCACAGGGAATATCTCTTAGTTATTTATGTTTCTCCAATGCCTAGACAGAAATTAAAAGTGGCTTGGTAAAATTCTGCAAATCAGTAGTAAAGATATGATTAACACTGCAAGTGTTTTAACTCTTTTCAATCTTGCACGTGATTTAGCAAACTAGAAACAGTATTTAATTGTTGATTCTTTACCTGTGTCTTACATCATACATCTCATTCCGAAATTCAGAAACTATTATCTGTGGCCGTGAGGTCCCCGGTAAATAAAATCTTTTCATCAGTGCCTGAAGGACTCTTTCATCAGCATGGTTATGGCAACAATAGGCTTGTAGAAGTCCTTTCAAGCAAGATTCAATAGCCAAAGCAAGCTCAGGGTCCCGAAGATGAATGCAAGCTCCTAAAAGCAAGAGAAAAATGTAGAAGGGCTCATAAGCACTCGTTCACAATAGTAATATAACTATCTGTCTATTTTATTTCATAAATGTCTTTAAAAGTTTTTTTTCACATAAAGTAGCTTAAATAATATTACAGATCTTGTTTTAAGTGAATGGGAAATCTCCATATAACCACTAGATACACTGAAGAGAAAACTCACCAAACCTTGTGAAAAAAATTGCCGCACTCTAATGTAAGCCAGCAGCAGCTTTCCTATATAAGTTTGTATTATTCCAGCCTCTCAATGGTATTTGAAAAATTAAGTCAAACAATTTGTAGATTCCTTTTTTTTTTTTTTTTTTGCAGTTTTTGGCGGGGGCTGGGTTTGAACTTGCCACCTCTGGTATATGGGGCCGGCTACTCCTTTGAGCCATAGGCACTGCCCAGATTTGCAGATTATTATGTCCTGTAAAGCTGGTTAATATTGAAATTGGAGATTTAGAGATGAGGGAAAAAAGCCTCATTCACTGAAACGGATCCTGTTGTAAAGGTTCATAAATCATTTAAATGAAGAGACATCATTGTAACTGTTAAATGTAATACTTTACTAATGAGATATATTTATATTTATAGCATCATTTTCACCTAATGATGTACAGAATTAGAGAGAATTATCAAGGAGAAATTGACTAAGAATAGTTTTTAAAATACCGTAAATATATGGGAATAAATAACCACAGATTTTAAGGCTAGAAGAGAACTTAGAAATCATGTAGTCTGACCTAAATAGAAACTATGAAAGTCATTTTACAAAGGTTAGAAAAATTCCAGTGAGTGTCCTTGATGCTGGATTTACCAGTACTAGATTTTCTGATTAATAAATCATACTTAAGTTAGTTTATTCATTTATTCATTCAGGAGAAAAATAAGAACCAGATTATTCAACCCTATCATTTCTTTTCTCCTTCCTAAGTTCTCTTTCTTTGGCTATTTTATGCTTTAAAAATACAAAATAAAAGCTACAGAATTTAACATGATTTTATTACTTTGTTATTTGAAGTAAAATTACTGTATTTTTAAAAATACGTTATTAGTAAAATTCACATGTAATTATATAGCTCTTTAATAAGGGAATTTTAAAACTAGATTCAAAAAGACCCCTTTCAGAAAATAAACTTATTTGTAATGTTTATTATATCCACAATTAAAACATGGCAAATACCTAAAGGGCCTACAGGTTTGTAGGTAAAACGTCCTTGTCTGTAAGCATCATCTATTGCTTCAAGAAGAGCTGGAACCTGGGGACCAAATCTTTTTAGTTGATCAGTTTTACTGTCTTTCAATTCTTTCAGTCGCCTCTGATTATAGTTCAGTATATGCTTCACATCTAATTCTTCCCTCCTGAAAAACAAAAGTAGATAAACAGGACAGATATGTGACACAGTTATACAGAAATACTTTGCTACTCAGCCTTTGCCTATCATATCAGCACCAATGAATGACCCAGCTACCCTAAAAACTAAAAAAGCAATTCTTTATTTGAACATGGTGTTACCAGAGAAAAACAGTCAAGAAGTCTTCAAAACTCAGCAGGAAAAATTTGACACACAGTGATAAACTAGGAATCCCAGAAATTGTTCAACTCAGTAAGTATCAAAGTTATTAAAAAGTGATTTTAGAAGATGCCTTATTATCTAGAAAAAAACGACTTTTTCTTTCTTTTTGCAAATGAAGAGCAAAACTATGTGATGCTCAAGTGATTGAAAAAAGTCATTCTAAGGTTGCAACTTACTTAATTCTGGCATATTCTTCTTTGTCTTTTTCTATGGCTTGTTGAAACTGTTCAATGTCTTGACTGACTGAAGTTTCTTGATCCTGTAAGGCCTTTATTCTCTCTTTTAACCAAGATATTTTTTTTTGCCTTTCCAACCGCTCAGGTTCCAAAGATTGATCAGTACTAACAGTAAATAATCCAAAGGGAAAAGTGTTAAATAAAAAACCTAACATTTAAAAAAAGCAAGCCAATGTAATAAAATTCTAACAATACAGAAACTATAATGCCCTATTGCACCTAGATTACTTTATCACAAAATGAAGTAATCATGAAAACGGCAAAGTAACTATCTTACCTTTTTTTAAGTTCTTCAATTCTTTTACAAAGCTCCTCATCATCTTTTTTTAATGCCTTATATTCATTTAGAGAACGATTATATAAAACCTAACAAAAAGTTAGACATGCTTTAGTAAAATGAAAAGATAAAGATCCCAGTCAAGTCCATTTCTGCCAAATCTCCAAGTTAGAGGCTGAATATGTGCAGAAATATATTTTTTAAATAAAATACATAAATGGTCATTTGAAGTCGGAAAGCAATACAGATTTCAACCCAGGTACAGAACATTTACTTTTAAAAGAGATCAACAGTCCTTATATTTGCTACACAGCTTTTAACAATCTAGATTAGAAGAGTTCTCTCACCTCAGCTTCATTATAGGCCCTTTTCTTAGCAGTGACCTCTGCTTTCAATGCCATACACTCTGGAGCTCGTGCGTTTGTCTCTTGACTAATCTTTTCTAGTTTATCTTGAATATCCTTGTACCTTTTTTCTGCTTCATTAAGTCTAACCTTTAAGAAAATAACATTATTGAAGTATATTTTTTCTTTGATAAAGAGAGAACAATTAAAAATAATTACACTTAGTTCATATCCTGGAGAATAAAATTAATTTCATTCAAGACACTAAGTAAACAAACATAATCATATAAAATACTAAAATATAATTTAACATTTAGTTATCCAACAAATTTGTTATCCTCTGGGCATACAAAGATATAATAAAGTAATTAAAAGGAGACAGACAAAATTTAGTAGAGAAACAATACGAACTGATGATATAGTTTATATATAACAATGCTTACATAGGGCATACCGATTTATAATTGTGGTAAAACAGAGAAAGAACCAGAGGTCTTCCAGAAAAAGTCGAGAACACCTTCAAAAGACAGTAGCATTTGAACTGAGATGTGAAAGATCAAAGTATATATCAGCTGATAATTTAGATAAGGGTGTTGGACACAGATGGAAGAGCATGTGCAAAGCTATTAACATCTATTTTAGAAACTAAAAATTTTGCTGGGCTTCAGAGGGTAATAATGGGAAATGAGATGAAGGGGTAGAAGGGCCCTACATTCCATAATGAACAGCTTACAACTTAATTCTCTAAACAAAGTGAGAGAAAATATGATCAAAAATCCAAGTTACAGCACTCTGGAAGCACTTGGAAGGCAAAATAGAGGAAAATTAACAGAAAAGACTTCAGTAAACAGTTAATATAATATTACTACATTCTAGCCTGGGTGACAGAGTGAAACTCTATTTCAAAAAAAGAAAAAAAAAAGAGAGAGTTGCTAAACAGGCTTTGGAAAAAGGTTAGGTCTGCTTCACCTGAGTAATAAATTCAAACACAGATACATATATTTGAATATATGTTGATACTGCCACTTTGTGGGTCACAAGTAGTCTATCAGCAATTTCTATGATTCGACGTACCAAAGCTCTTTATTTTAAAAACTGTAATTACCTGCTGTTCATCCATTTTCCTGTCAAGCCTAGCAGCACGGTCTTCTCCAATTGTGATATTATCTCTGATTGCATTCAATTGTTTTTCAATTTCATTGACCTAAAGAAGAAATCATACAGCAAATCACTGATAATATCAACAATATCCAAATATATTCTACATACACAAACATATGTGAACAAGTAAGTAAGTGAAAATTACCACTGCCCAAGCCATTTCATGTTTCAAGTACTCTAAATTAGTCTTCATAGTACTTAAACCAGCAATACTTTGAAAACGTTCCTCTTTCTCCAAACACTGGCGCTTTAGTTCAGTAAGTCGCTTTAATAAAAAAAAAAAAAAAAAAAAAGAATTTATTTCTTATTAACATTAAAAAATGACACTTTGCAAATATATTTCTTTTGAAAACAATGCCTAAACAAGTACCACATAAGATTTATTAGGAAATGTTGTTAAATAAAAATATTTCTGGTTCTTTGATATACATTTAATAGGTGCAATAATTTTGTTACTTTCAGCACTATAAAAATGTTGGCCATTTCATCAGATGAAGAAAGCAAAGGAATTAAAAGTTCAAGACTACACAAGTATAGAAAAATCCCCAAACTCGCCCTCTCATTTTCCCTGTTTATTCTGTATCTGATAGACATAACTGATGTGTTTTTCCAAAATATAAGAGGGAATATAAGGATCAGAATGAATGCATTTTCAAAATTCAAACAAGTGACAATTGTTCTTACTTAAGTTCTGTTTTAATAATTAATAAATAAAATAACCAAACAAATATTAAATATCATGACATTAGGACAGCTTCTGAAGTGGCTTTTAAGTTTCATGTCCTATATAGGTAGCTAGCACCCTCTCTATTCATGCTCATCATATTCAAATAGGGTCTTAACACTATAGATCTTACCTTGTTTCCCTATCCAATTCACTTTCCCATGCTCCAGGATTATTTCAACCCAATACTATTCTCCAAACCTCACACACACTGCTACCTATTCCCATTCATTCCCCATCTCCAGCTTCAGAGAATTTAGAAGCTATCAGAAAGAAACTCCCTCCAGCCGCCAACAACCTTATCTATAAATCTAAAGCAGTCATCTCATCCTTCTGCAACATAACAGAGGTGGCCTCACCATATTGAGGTCTAGCCCCTCCCTTACCTTTATCTTGGACCCCACCTTTTTCCTTCTCAAAGGTCTAAATTCACTGATTTCCCAGCCCATATTTTTATCTTTGTTTCCGCTTCACTCTCTTAACTGACTCCTTTCCTTACCACATTCATCTCTACTAGTTTACTTCCCAACTTTCAAACAAAACCACTACTACCCATCCCTTGGCACCCCCTTCTCCTCTAAAACTCCTCTTCCCTTTCTACCCAATTTTCATGAAAATTATGTCTATATTCTCCGTTTCTTCAGTTTTCAATCCCACAAATGTGGCTTCTGTTTTCACCCATCTTGCCACTGTCATCTATGACTTATGTCACTGTATACAGTGAGTCTGTTGATTCTTACAGTGGTTGACCACACAGCACATCTCACAGTCCTGACTTGTTCCTTCCCCATTTCTCTCTTCCCTTGGCTTCTCATGCCCCCTACTAACATTCCTCATGGTTGGGGCCTGTGCTGACTTTTCCTTTTCCCCTCAGCAGTCTAAGTTATTCTTACAGCTTAGATAGATACTAATAAAATATTGATGCCACCTAAATGTTTACAGAGGTCATACTTTATTTCCATATTCCTAATTCGTATTTCCAGCTTCCCACTTGACATTTCCACTTGGATGCTTTATAAGAACCTTAAAATTAATGTGTCCAAATGAAAATTAATGTGTCCAAACGGAATTCATCTTTCTAAAAGAAAGAAAATAGGAAAGAAAAGAAAAAAGAGAAAAAACCTGGCTGCTCTTACCAGGTTTTCTATTTCAACAAACTTACTGTGCTACTGAGGTAATTAATCTGGAGGTCACTGGGTCACCCTTGCTGCCTCTGCCTTAACTTTATCCCTCCATATCCCCTACAATATCTTTCTAGATCATTTCAAAATTCTTCTCTCCTCTACTACTGCCAATACACTACCTTACACCATCACCATCTCCCTGAACAGTACTGACCTCTCTACATCTATTCTTCCCTTATAGCAGTTCATTGTCTTCTATAGCAGAACAAGAATAATCTATTGAATATACATAATTAATCAAATCATCCACTTTCATGTCTTCTACTGCCCTTAAAGTTTACAAGGCCCTCCATAATCTGGCCTCTCATCCCTCACTCTTGCATTCAAATTCACTTTAGCCAATGTAGAATTCTTCCAGTTTATTTTTTAAAGGCACCACGTGCTTTACTGCCCTGAGACTTGAACCATGCTATTTCTTAGAACACTTTTCCTTACTCCCACCATCCTTTGCCTGTATTATTCATCATTTGGTTCTTACCTTTGACAGCATTTCCTTAGTAACTTCCCCTGTCATTACCTACCCTGCCCCTCACTACCAATACCCTAGGGAGTACTTTTGCACAAACCAAGTGCTCACTATACTCAAATTCTTTACCGTCTATGTTTGCTGCTACATGGTTAAGTCCATAACCCTATGAATCCTGATATTTATTTGTAGTTTCTAACCTTCATAAAACTATTTCTTAAAGATTTAACTATTCAAACTCAAAGTTTATTTTGAGACTACAGGGCATTTAATCAATTAGGAAAATAGTTTTTATGAAGTGCATATAACATATCTAGAACTTTGCTGCACAATATAGGGAAGTGCTTCTTAAACTTCGTTACCAAAACATCTTTAATTGTTGAGGACAAAGTATATCATGGAGAAAGTCTGTGTTTAATCCCAAGAGGTCAGAAGCAAACAAATTTCATCAAACTCCCAATTTATTATTTTAAAATAATAAATATAACGTAAAGGATGTAGGGCTTATTTGAATATGCAAATATTTCCTTTCACAAGGAAACAGTAACAGTGATACTCTAAGAAAGTGTGCTATATTAATTCTGTGGTTTATAGTAGCTCCTTGCACACCATCATGTAATCCATGCTTAAAAGGATGATATGGGGAATAAAAATATACTCTGCCTCCATTTTTAAGTTTTCACTAAATGAGCCACACAATTATAGACCTAACTTAAAATAAGCATTCCTCAAAAACCTGAAGTAAAAAGGTCAGTATAACATCTAATGAATTTTATGTCAATCATTAGCACAATTCTATCTCATAAGGATAAGCTAAAAAAAAAAGGATAAGCTAAAAAGTTGATGAGAACTCAAATGGCTGCATAAAACTAACAAAAGAATCAGATCTAGAATCATGTAAAAATTGATGGGGCTTAATGTACTGGATAAACAGCTATAATGTAAGCCTTATGACTTTGAAGTCATTGATTATCAGATAAAAGTTTAGATCATCAGAAATATAAAGAAGAAAGTAAAAGAACAAAATATACCAGATGTAGAAACAAATTTAAATAAGTCATGGTTGGTGTGAGTGATTTAAAATTCAAGCAAATTTGCACAGCTGCCAAGCTAGTAATATGATGTGACAGCTGCTACCAAGCTATCAGTTGCTTAAGGAATGTTAATATTTCACCAGTGTAATGAAAGAGTCATCTCTATAATTTATAATTACCACTGTAATTATAAATGCACACTATCTTTAATATCAGTGTGAGTCTTATTCTTATTATCCCAACATAAGAAACGTTACAGTTTTTAAACCACTTAGTGAGAATTAGTGATACCTTATTATAGAACCAATTAGCCACATATTAAGGGATAAACATGTAGATGCTGCCCCATCTTCTAGCTTATTTTCTACTAGAGAAAGTGAGACATGTTCATATCCATTATTACAAAACAAAAGATAAAGGCTAGTAAGTATTCAAATATAAAAAACATACTTCATGTACGTCATGGAATGCTATAGAAATATTTTTATCTATATAGAGAAAGATACGTAATTTCACAACACCATTTACCTTGAGTACTACTACAGGAGTTTGGCTGATCTCAAAAAGATTTATAACAAGTGTTTACAAACCTCTTCTCCTTGATTTATCTGCTCCTTTGTTCTTTCTTTTGTTTCCATAATGTATGAATAATCTTCCTTCATTTGTTCAAGTTGGGTTGCTTTCATGAAGAACTAAAACAAGGAGAAAAACACAATAAGGAGTTGTAAACTTCCAAGCAACTGGGGGGAAAAAAAAGAAAAATTTGATCTCTAAAAACTTTGAGACCAATTATGTACAACGAAATTAAAAACATAAGTATACGTAAACACAAAACAATACATTTCTGACTCAAATTTACTGAACTGCTAGGCTTACATCTATGTGTTCATTTGTGAAAGCTCTTAAAACTCCATGAAAGAAAATACCATTTTGAAAGCTCATTTTCACTAATTCTTCCATTCTTTAAGCAAAGATGGCTAAAAACATTTCGGCTTTGATCTTGGTGCGTCTGAAATTTTTAAAATAGGAATTACCAAAAGGTTATACAGAAAGTTCAGGAGCAAATATTTTGTTAGCTTTTAAAATTTTAAATAGTTTAATGGTTACGAGTTGTTAGGCATGTATAGCCAATTATTACCTTGTATTTCCTTTAAGATTCAAAATTAAAAGCCAAAAAGTCCAAACAGATTTACCAAGAAAACTATACTCCCATCTCACTTAACAATTTCCTAATCTAATCCTATGCTGTTACTTTACAATGGTGGTTTTAAAAAATAAAACAAAACAAAACTCAGTCTCTGTCCTGTGAGCATGAAATCTATCTAAATCCATTCCTTTGGGGTAGATTTATACTTAATTTGGGGCCCCTTACTTTGTATTTGTCTCCCTCATTTTTAGACTGTAGGAATTGTTTGCTCATCTCTTGTGTTAAAACAGAAACTGGATTATCCACCTGAAATAAAGAAAAAATATTTTGCATTATTTCATTTTCATGTTTAAAGATAAGTAAAACGGAAATGTACATTACAAGCTGCCATCAAGAAGGCTAAGCACTAGCCAAAGTTCATAGAATTTGGGTAAAATTCAAAGAAAAAAACATTAGAAATTTTTAATGCAGGAAAAATGCTTTAGAATTTCATTATGCCAAAATAAATACTTTCACCAAAATTCAATATTCCGCACTTACATGAAGGCATAAGTACAAGAGCCCTGTGAAGAAGTATTTTTATTGGAAAGCTTTTCACTTCCTCCGCCTGTTTTCTGGATTATCACTCTTAGGCTATTGGCTAATCATGGGCCAAAAGAACAGGAACAGTCCTAGCATGGAAATCAGCTACCCTGGGTTCTTATCTGGGCTTCATCCCCAACCTCCCACATAGCCTTGAGCAAGTCAGTTACATATAATAGTTTTTCCAAATAAATACAAAAAGTCCCACTCAGTTATTTCTAAACAGAAATATGATTAACAAGTACTGCTCATTTTTCTTATAGAAGCTCCTCAGATTTCCCATGTATCTTTTATTCCTTCATGAGGATATTATAAAACAAATGGAAATAATGAAGTCACATCTATCTTTTGGAGGCAGAATCATTTTTTAAATTCATTTTTGCATTTTGGCTGGGGACCAGGCTTGAACCTGTCACCCCCCATATATGGGGCCGGTGTCCTACTCCTTGAGCCACAGGCCCCACCCAGTAGAATCATTTTAAACAAGCCATTGCCTAAACGAAACCACCTTTGCTAACAAGACTATCAAAGTACACTTGGAAAAGCGTAAAAAAGAAAATAACAACCTGTTTCAAAAGATTCAAGGTCATTATTTGCTTATACTTTTGGTACTAATAACAAATCTTATTCATAGGTTATAGATAAATGAAAAAAGCTTTAAACACTTCATTTTTACCGTTTAAAAAACTGATTTTTCCAGACGATTATGGGGATATGAATATTTTGTTTACATGAATTGCTTTGTAGAGTTTGAGTCAAAGTTACAAATGTGCCCATCACCTGGATTATACAATTTTACCATCTATAAAAAAATCTTAATGGGAAATATTTCTTATTATCTACATAGACCAGACTCCAATTATCACATATTCTTTACAATGTCTCCCTTCATCTTAATTTCACACTGTGTCTGACATGTTACAAGGCCTACTGTGGTAACTTTAACGACAAATGCCTTACTACCAACTTTGGATTGAAAGCTTCACCAAAGTTTGTATCTTTTCTCTCATACCCTTTTTGACTGTTTCTGACATGGAGTTCCTAGTCCCAATATTACTCTTAGAAAAATTAAGCACAAACATGTAAACTTCAGAAAAAGAATAAGAAAGGGAGGCATGGGAGACAAACATAAAGAGGTTCTTAAAGATGTTAAATATTCTCCTCCTCCTTGGTTATTCCAGACCAGCACTGTCCAACAGAAATACAATTCAAGTCATACACATGATTATCAATTTTCCGTTAGCCACGTTAAAAACATAAAGATTAACAGGTCAAATTCATGTTAATATATTTTAACATGTTAACATTCATGTTCATTAACATGAACATTCATGTTAATTCATTTTCCTAGATATTATCACTTTAACATATGAAAGTCATAATATGAAAAGCAACATGAAAAACCAACTTATTCATTTTTATTCAGTCTTCCAAATCTGCTATGTATTTTCAATTTGAACTACCCACATTTCAAGCACTCAATATCTACCTGTAGTTACTGGTTACTGGACAGCAGAGCTCTAGTTCTTAAAAAGGAGTTATGATAATCAAATATTTCAAGACAGAATAAATATGTTTTGCATTCCCAAGAAAGTGGGAGCTTAGAGAAATAGGCTTTATTCAACTTTCGACATGATGAAAACTTTCTAATAAATACAGCTAACCACTGTAGGGAATAAGAAGCTTGAGGCAGGGATGATTTCCCCACAACTATCCTTTCAAACACCTGCTGTGCTGCAGGAACAGAGTAGAGAGTCTACACAGGTCAAGTACAAAGGTTGGTAACTACAGTGAATGCCCTTCAATATTCTCCCAACACCTATGATTCCATCAATTCTAGCTTTTGGCTTTCCTGATTCTAACAAATTATCTAGAATTCAGCATTTTTCCCTGAAATTTATTTGGTGTATATGCTTTTCTCCATATTTAAAAAATCATTTTTCCTATACTTGTGCTATCTGGCATGCAAGTCCACCTGCCACATGTAACTTTTTCTACCTAAGTAAAATTAAATGTAATTAAAAATTCAGTTTCTCCATCCTATGTTTCAAGTGGTCAACAGCCACATGTGACTAGCAATTACCCCCCTGGACAGCACAGATACAGGACATTTCTACCATCATAGAAAGACATTCTAGGTAGCTATATTCTAGATCAAAGTGGGAAAGAGACTCAGACTCCTAATTGTTCTCTTTTTGGTAACTAGGATTACGGTTCTATTTCTGGAACAAGGCATGGCACAGTGCACAGAGAACTAGAATGAAATATGGAAGTCTGCATCCCAATCCATGCTCTACCAATAACCACACCTAGACAACTTGAAGGATAAATTTAGTTTTTCTGCCTCCTTGTTACTCATCTGCAAAATAAGAGGCCTGATCAGGTGAGCTTTAAAAACAATTCCAGTGTTAATGTTAACAGGACTACACGTGCCCTATTTCCAATTAATTCAGGCAAATCTTAGCAGAAAAGATACAGGAGTAATCAATAACACTAAAACACAAAGAGAGATACTTCATCTTTCTAAAGTAAATTTTCTTTCTTCAAGAATTTAGCAACTAAGCTTGGAGAACAATGGTGCTGTTATGCCTAGGATAAAAGGCAGTAAGGAAATTTTACAGCCTTATTAACATAAATTTTAACACATACCAGTATAGAGATGATCTTGACTGAGCTATCAAATTAAAGGTGTTATATTATGTATTGACAATACATGTTCAATTAGTAAATTTTAGAGAATTTAACTAATAATTATTACACATATTCTTCCTGAGGTCAATTTACTAAATAAAATGAGGCCATTAATTTTTTCTACACCACAGATAAAATCACACCAAATATCAACCAGTTGCGCACATTAATCTGAAACACAAATTTAGCAATTACCTGGATGTTAAAATGATCAAGAATTGCAATCAGTTCTTCTTTCCTAGTAGAAATCACGGTTCCTAGTTATGAGAAACATAAAATGACCAGACTGTTTCTTGAACAATAACACAGAAAAAAAAAATGTACATTTACACATACATAAATTCCTAATTAGGAATAATTTTTTTTTTCTGGTTTTAACTTCAACTATTTGCAGTGGGAAATGCAAACATACAGTTGGGACTGTATAGGGGAAGGAACTGGGCCACAGCTGACACTCTTGGGCCAGGTGGCAAAAGTGGACAAGCACTGGCAATGGCAGTAAGAGGCATGGCTGAAGAAAGCGGGAGAAAGGCCAAGTACTTTGGTACTCTGTCATCTGCTACTAAGTCCAGGGCAAATAGAAATAGGAAGAGACTGAGTAGGAACACAGAACCAGCATCTGTCTTTCTTTACAGCCAAGGAGCCAGCTACCAGATGTGAGCTGGTTCATCTCCCTCCTTAGGCTCTGCCATGAGAGCACTCCTCAGCCAGGTTCTCTGAAATAAACCAAGTCCAGTGGAGCTACCCACCTTACCAAGACAGTCCAAGGCTGGTGGGTAAAAAACCCCTTCTAGCGAAGTTCCAGGCAGGAATTAGGAATAAATATTATTTCATTGCATCATCAAGAAAGGTACCACTGAATAGGTATAAATCTGAATGAACACAGTACATTCAGGTATAAATCTGAATGAACACAGTACACACAGCACGAAGGGGAAGAAAAAGTACCCAGATATATATGAGGCACATCTTGTTCCCATAGCTAAATGCCTCATCTTTCCTTCTTTTTTTTTTTTTTTGAGACAGTCTCATTCTGTCGCCCAAGCTAGAGTACACAGGTGTCATCATAGCTCACTGAACCCTCAAACTCTTAGGCTCAAGCAGTTCTCCTGTCCTGAACAGAATAGCTGGAGCATGCCATGCCACCATGCCTGGTTAATCTTTTCTATTTTTTGTACAGATGGAGCCTAGCTCAGGCTGGTCTTAAATTCCTAGCCTCAAGCAATCATTCCACCTCAGCCTCCCAGCATACTAGGATTACAGGCACGAGGGGCTGTTCCAGGCTCTTCTTTTCAATAATTACTTCCCTCTTTCTTTATGTCATCATTTTCCACCTTTTGCTACACATCTCCTCCCACACCTTATAGAAACTATATGGATTAAAGAAGGTCTGCGGGGCAGAACAAAATGGCATAGGTTGTTTCAAACTGACCCAAATTCTGCTAATCATGGTTTTGCTGCTGGAAGGTCCTGTGCTAAAACAACTACCGTGTTTCCCCGAAAATAAGACCTACTCAAAAAATAAGCCCTAGCAGGATTTCTATGCATTTGTTAAATATAAGCCCTACTCCGATAATAAGACCTAGTAATGGGCGCGGCTATACCATGCATTTCGGTGCAGAGTGGTAAGAAAGACTGGAATCCCTTTTATCTGCCACAGATCCTTTCTCCCAGCTGTTCTCACTTGTGCGGATGCCGTGAGTGGTAACCACAGTCATAGGCATCCTGTTGCACATGTGCTAACAGCTAGGGGAAAGGAGTTCATGCATCACTAGTGCCAGCCAACAAGGCCATCAAGGTAGGCTCCCCCTGTCAGGTTCCAGAAGAAGATGACTTAACTGTATTTGAATAAATGTAGATTGTTGTATTATACTTAATAAAAATAAGACATCCCCTGAAAATAAGCCCTAATGTGTCTTCTTGAGAAAAAATAAATATAAGACAGTGTCTTAGTTTCGGGGAACACGGTATGTATACCATATATTCACGTATCTATACATATACCCGTATATACAACACACTCACGCACACACACATACAATTATAAGAAAAAGAAAGAAGTGCCAAGAGACACTTCTTAAGAGACAAGAAGTGCCTTTTCAATGAGTACTAGCATAGTCACCCCTTTTTGAGTATTTACCAATATTTAAGAAATGAAAAGAAAATCGTAACACACCTGTTGAACTTTTTAGTTTGTAAGATCGACTTCCATCCATGCTGATGTGTTGCTGCACAATTATAGAGTCACCATATACATTTGCTCTATAGGCATCATCTCCTCTGTTCCTTAATGTTATCAAGATATCTGCTGAGCTAAAACAATGAGGTTAAGCTAAGTCACATGAAGGTACGGTGCAATTACCATATCATGTTTTCAGAATTTTCAAGTATTTTCAGAATCATCAAATAATTTTGCTCATTTATTTAATTAGCTTTACATCAGCAGTTGATAGTCTGGCTAGAGTCTACTATAGAATAATGTTAAAAATATCATGCCTGATATAAAATAAAGTTGACAATAAGTAAAGCTTAATAAAAAATAATTGGCTGTTCTACTCTTAATAAAAACTATTAAGTTTTGTTTTTTTCAAGTCACGTAGTTAACTTATATATTTTCCTATAAAAAAGAAGTTATCAACATTGTGCTGCCTGACTACTGTGAATTACATAATAAAGCATCAGGCTGACAGGAGGTCTTTAAAAATGATGAAGTAAGAATCATGGGAAAGTAACAACACCATCTAAGACAATTAGAATTAAGGGAGGCAATTTTAATTTTTTAATTACTTTAATTTCAAATTTAAATTACTTGGCAATAAAAAATAAAGGCTTTTGATTTTCAAGAAATATAAATGAAAGCCTCAAAATGCTTAAAGTTTTATCAGCATTAACTAAGCATAGAATATAAATGTCTTAACACAATAATGAGGAAAATGCTGTGAAGGCTATGTTAACCAGTTTGATGAAAATATTTGTATATAAAATTGTATATAAAACCAGCACATTGTACCCCATGATTGCATTAATTTAATGCAGCTATAATTTAATAAAAAAATCATTTTAAAATATGTAATGCAGTTAAAGACACATATCAAATGCTGAGAGCATAAATCTGCCTAATAACCTCTGCTACGGTTTTTAAAGTTGTAAAGATGTTTCAAACACTTATAGTTATACTTATTTTAAGACAGAGGGAAGACTAGGTGAGGTGGCTAGCACGCTGGGAGGTCAGGCAGAGGATGCCTTAAACTCAGGAATTTGATACCAGCCTGGGCAAAAGGGAGACTCCATCTCCACTAAAATCAGAAAAATTAGCCTGGCATTATGGTGGGCACCTGTAGTCCCAGCTATTTAGGAAGGTGAGGCAGGAGGACAACTTGAGCCCAAGAGTCTGTTGAAACTTGGTAGAAAAATAAAAAAGATGTTGAGGAAGGATATAAATACATATTTATTATTTTATGTGTATATATATAGATATGCAGACAATATTTTCTCTGCTTTTTCTGAACATTACCAAAATCCTAAAGTCATCTGGTTAAAACTGATCTGATAATTACATGAAACTGTCAGCAGAATGAACTTGTTTTTATTTATTTGTAGAAATATTCCCAAACTATTCCCATTTGCAGGAAATGTAGGAAAAAAGACTCCAGATTAATGTCACTATAAACTACTGGCATAATGGTAGACACAATGAAGTGTGTACAGCTCTGGCTCCCCACCTCCCTTCTTTGCAAATACTCAAGCAGAAAGAAAAGGCTTAGCAATCATATCAGTCCCCATCCTGGCTTCCTGGAATTAAGCTACATATAGAAACCTGTACTAACTGAGCAATCAGGTTCTCTTCTTTGAAAGTTCAAACTAAGAACAACTGGTAAAAAATTTTAAGGTTTGTTTACTTAATGTTGTACCAATGTTAACTGCATAGCTTCGGTAAATGCACTTTAGCTATGTAAAATATCTACATTAAGGAAAACTGGGTGAGTAATATACAAGAAACTCTGCCTATCTTTCCAACACTTCTGTAAATTTCAAATTATTTCAAAATAAGAGGTTTATAAAAAAATTCCAGTTAAGACATGGCACGTCAAGCTTGGTGATTCCTTACAGCCACAAAGTTATAAGGCCTCTGGAACTAGAAAAAACAATTTGAGGCATTGTACTCAGATGAGAAAATACAAAGTCTGCAGAGAGAAGGCAGGAGCATAGAACAGGTAAGCTCTTGAACAGTACAACCAATTAAGTTAGGAGGGCTGGGAGGTGGTATAGAGGAAGAAATGCAGAACAGAGTAAAGAGAGACAGACAGAGCCCAGACAGAGCCCAGAGACCAGCAGAACTACAGAGACAGCCAGAGACAGAGGCTGATAAAGCTCCCAGACAGATGATCCTCGGTCCTGCAGGTCTTAGTCTAGTCCCTCGGGGGAACTTCCTCCCTGCAGTTTCCAAGATATACTTCCCTCTATCTTTGTGATATCCTTTTCTAGAACACCTTGAGTGGACTTTTTTTTTTTTAACAAAATTACCTAAATAAAACAGATACGCTCCTGAAAATTTATAATTATAATTTAAATTTATAATTACATTTATAATTATAATTTATAATTAAGTTTTGTTTTTTTTTTCTCAAGACAGAGTCTCACTTTGTCACCCTTGGTAGAGTGCCGTGGCATCACAGCTCACAGCAACCTCAAACTCTTGGGCTTAAGTGATCCTTTTGCCTCAGCCTCCCGAGTAGCTGGGACTACAGGTGCCAGCCACAATGCCTGGCTATTTTTAGAGATGGGGTCTTGCTCTTGCTTAGGCTGGTCTCAAACCTGTGAGGCCAGGCAATCTACCCACCTCGGCCTCCCAGAGCACTAACATTATAGGTGTGAGGCACCGCACATGGCCTTAATTGAAATTTTTAAAAAGCCTCTCAGGTTAATTCTAATAACCAGTCGTGGTTGAGAACCACTAGCTAAAGTACAACTGGGAAAGGAAAGCTAGCCTATAATATGAAGCACACAAATATTTTTTTCATTAATTAGTATGAGTACTTAGTGTTGAATTAAAGTACCTCATGAAAACATTCTAAAAATGACTACATATATTTGCTCTCTGAATCATCAAATACCTCTCTTGAATGGCAAACATCTACTTTATTATCTTTATTCCTAGCTATTCTCTATTATATTAGAGAGCTTTTTTTAGTACAGTGAGAATTTTGGAGTTACTGGTATCCTGCTACTATGTGAATTTAACAAATAATTTTTTTAAAAATCAACATTTATGAAAAAAAGTCTCCTGGACTGCACTAGTTTTGGGGACACTGAATTCAGGTCACGAGCCATAGTGCACAAGGTCTATAATTCACCAGTCCCTTAAGGGGAAAAACAGACTATCAGTGAGAGCTCTTTCAGAACGACAACATAAGCACATGGTGCCACGGTAAGAATGTGGTTCCTTTTTCAACTCTGAAAGAATCTATCTACACAGAGGTAAATGGCAGCAGCATACACCAGTGATTTCCAACCGGTGTGCCATGGCATACCTGTGTGCCATGAGAGAATCTTAGTTGTGCCCCGAAAAATTTTAAACATCTTTAATTAAATTATTTCCAAAAGAAGTTCAAAGCAGGGTTCCCTTCTTTCACTCTTTTTTTTTGATCAACATAATTTAAGCGTGCCTCAGAACTTTAACTATAGGTTCAAGTGTGCCCATGAAATAGAAAAGGTTGACAAACACTGGCATGCACTGATGGGACCAAAAAACAAGTCATAAAAAGATGATTCATCTTCTCCTCTTCTGGGTAGCCAGCTCATCTGCAACAGGTTCTGTATTTTTGACTAAATAAATGAGGAACATGAAACAGGAGTGTGAGTTTTGTCCTTTTATAACCCTGTGACACAGCTGATGTGTCAAAAATAGGACGACTGCAAAAAACCCAAGGCCAGCACACCAGGATTAGTATCAGGAGGCCAACAGCGGGCACAGTGAACTGAACACACCCAGTGAGAACCTACATAGCAAGAGGTCTGAGATCTCGGGTCACCAAGAGAGGTTTTCATGTGAAGAAATACACTGAGATGATTCATTCACACTCCCCAAGTCATTGCAAAGGACCGGTGGATAACCAGAGGGCTAAGCCTAATACAAAGTGTCTCAAGGCACACTTCTCTGGTGCCTCCTAACCATGCTAGGTAAGCATCTCTAAGGAGAGCTGAAACATCCCAAGAAAGCAAGCCCAGAGCCCAGGTGTCCCAAATGGAGACTGGAATGCCTGAGATGAGGAAGAGGAAGGAGAGTCCTTAGCGCTACCTCAAACTTGTGCCAGACTGACAGGCATCCTAAAGTGGGACAGCTGCATAGATTTTAGATATAGGAAAAAGAAAGAATAAAACTAAAAACCTCAATGACCTGTTTCTGCAAAAAAAGTGATGACAGAATCAGAGACTACAAAACAAGGCAAATTTTATAAATACCCAATGTTTTAAACAAAGGAAAGGATGATAAGCAGAATAGTAATAGATCTGGAAAATCTCTGCTTTAAGCTTTTTTTAGAAAACGTTAGTGAAGGGGAGATTCAGCTCAGGTTAGAGTTTTTAAGCTGTTATTAACTCTGTTATAAAACATATTAATGTTCCCTTTTACAGGCAGCCCTGTCCTTAGAAGTCAGTGATATGGGTTCCAAAAAAAAAAGCAGTTTTCAGAGGATAAGCCTCAGAAAGAAGTTTCTACTTCCATTTTAGTACTTCTCAAATGCAAGAAAATCCAAAGTATTTAGCTGATACATAAAACATTTAATGATACATAAATAATAATTTCTTCCTGAAGCTTGTATTTGAAAGATGCATGTATTATCTGGCCAAGGAGACTAAGTGATTAGACAACAAGGAAACACAGTTAATTATGATAAATTGAAATAAGAGTTGAGAACATTATCTTACACGTGGTAAAGTAACTAATTTATTACTTGAGACATAATCTTTGGGGATGGGAAGAAAACCTTCCTGGGCTGGGGACCTAATAAGTGGAGACAGAAACTCTGCAAGAGAATTTTTATCAAATAGTTCTTTTCCAAGGCCACAGAGCATGGGAAATGATTTCAGTGTATCTTTTCTCCTTCTCTTGAGTTAATTTGGAATCTTGGCTTAAAGTTAAGATTCCTAAGGCTCTTGAGCACAACATACGAAGCCTGCAGCCCTGATTCATATTCTATTCCTTTTCTATATTCTAGTAATGAAACAGGGAGAAGTTAAATAGATAAAACATTGAGCAAAAGCAAAGTCTACATTAGAAAAAAGACATCAGTGTTAATAGTGAGAGTTTCAAAAGTTCCGGGCATTGGGTGTATTATAGAATGAGCAGTGGAAGCAGCCCACTGCTGGCAGACGTATGACGAAGTGTGGAACATTCAGTTGTTAGGAAAAACAAAGACCCTTTCAGAGGTACCTGGGGCAGTATGAAAAATAAAAAGCCTAAAAGAGAGAGCTGCTAGTGTACAAAAGGCAATGAGTCCTTGACCATGCAAAGTGGACAATATATAGCTATGTGAAGACAATCTATGACAAAAAGAAATATAAACATAAAACCAAAGAGGGTACTTATATGACTACTCATCAAGGGTTCAGAGGGACCACAAAAACTTGTGATTATGGTCTTCAAAGGGGTACAGAGCCAGAAAGCAGAAGACATTTTGGAATTCTGAAAACAGTAATTTTGTGCAGGGATACCTTGGCTGGTCACTGATCTTGATCACCCCCATCATATCAATATGAGCTTGCTGATGCTGGGTTTGGGTCAAGGGTCAGGAATATGCGATGTTTCTAAATACTCTTCTAAACAGAGTACTCTATTACTGCCATTTCTTCCAGAAAGGTAACAACAGCGTGAGTTTAGATGGCCAGGCACACAGCAGTAAGTTACACAGCTATCTGTTTTGAGAGGACAACAGTCCACAGTGGGCCATGCTGGCAGCAAGCAGCAAAGAAAGGAATGAAAGCATATGCTACTTCTGCTCTGATTTTGAAAGGTACTTCACTTCCAGTCATGTCTCCATGAACTGGGAATCTAAAATAGCTGCTTCTTACTAAAGAAGTGAAAACAGATGGTAGAAAGCAAACACTTACTTCTGTCCATCTTTCACAAAACCTTTTAAAGAAGATCCTCTATTAGTAGTGATTGCTTTGCCACCAAGACCAACTATGAGAGCTGTCAGTACTGCACTCTTCCCACCTAGAGAAACAGATATTGAAGAAATCACATTCATTAAAGGCAGAAAAGGCTCACTCCTATAATTTGATGCAAAAAGTTACTGAATAAAGTGCTACTCTTGTCTTAAAATATTATAATTCAATTAACAGCTTTAAAAAAATGTTGCATGTGTCATGAAATATTTAGTTCCCACTATTAGAAAAGAAAATAGACATTTCAGGAATTAGGTTTTTGCCACTAACAAGGAACCAGAAAAAACTGTTGCATACCTTTCCAACTTGAAACTCTCATTGTATCATCAGGGCCCATCAGTCTAATAAATGAACTTACTACTCTATTTACACATATATACTGATTTTTATTACCTTCTAATCTAATGACAATTCCTATTTACTTTTTCCATAAATTTCCAGATACCAAAAACTATTTTTAATATCCCTCAAAAAAAAGCTCCACATGGATGGGAATGCTGTTTCTTCCATTCAATGCTATATCCCTAATATCAGCACATAATACATACTTGAATACTGGCTGAATAAATGAATTTAAATAGGAAAAAAACCAGCAAAGTCACACACAGATTTTTATACTTTTGAAAAGTATTTCTATTTGAAGAGCTCTTAGAAAAGTATATTTTTTAAAATTCTAACAGTAATAAAATGACAAGCTGAACTTTCAAAATCTCTAACAATTACCCATAATATGGTAACCGTTTTTGAACTCCAAGATAAATCAATCCAATCAACTCTTATTAGCCCATCATCTTCATTATATACTCCAAAGTAACCAAACACACCACTCAATCAACTTGCTGTAGTTCCTGAATGCCTTTAAATTCCTATTCTAACTCCCTTTTCTTCATTACCAAATGCAATGCCTCCACTATCTGCATCATTTTCCATTCTATTACGTTTTATTAATAAATCATTTTTTCAAAAAGTTTTAAACAAGACCTAACTTCAGAACTCCCTAATATTTCTTTGCTTGCTGCTTCTCCTATGTGACCCCTCCAAAGCACTGATCCCTTTGTCCATCCTCTCCTAAAAACTCCTTCTTCTTGACCCAATCAATGATGGAGTAGGAGAAACAGAAAACAAAACCAACTACAGAGCTACACACACCTCACTTCCTAGTCCAGCACTGCCACCAGCTGGTAGACTCTGGCAAGCCTCCTCTCCCTGTGTCCATCTCAGCCCAGCCACCAGCCTCTCATGCTTGGCTGGCCTATCGCAGAGCTACCTAATTGGTCCTGCTGCCTCACATATTTTCCCCCTTTAACCCACTCTCCACAATGTATCTGGTTTCTTTCATTCCCTTACTCAAAAACTAATTGGCTCTCCACTGACTTAAATAAAACTCCAAATTCTTTATCATCTTTATCATGACATAAAAGATCCTTAACAATTTCACCTAAGCATGACTCTCTAGAGTTAGCTTCTGCCCCACCCCACCGTGTACCACACAGTAAACCATCTAAGGTAATTCTCCACGTCCCATACATACCTATTCTCCTCCTTAAACCTTTACTGATGAGCAAGCTTTGCCTGAAACATCTCAGCTTCTTCTTCCCCAGTGAGACCTAAAGAACCTAAAATTTTCATTCAAGTACTGGCACAAATACCAACCACCTCCTCTTTAAAGCTTTCATTAGCCATAACAGTGACAATTAGTTACTTTCTTGCTTGGATTGCCAAGGCACCTCATTTGTGCTCAGTTACAACTTTTAGCCAAGATATACAAGGCTGCCTCAATCAAAATGAGAACTGCCTGTCTACCCTTATATATTATGAATTCCAAGGTGAATGGATTAAAAACATAAACAGGGAATTTTATCCTTACCACTTAAATAATAAACCTAGAGTTAATACAGCATTTTCTTTAAGTGTACACTGTAAGCAAATACTGAAAATATTAATAATCAGAAGTCATAAATGTATAAATCAAATACAAAGACTAGTAGTCACTTACATCTAAAAAGTAATGTATTCTAATCTCAAAGGTCTGTTTGAAGTCAAATGAGAGTAAAAGGACTTACTTCCATTGTTGCCAACAACGAAGTTGACATTAGAACCAAATTTAAAGGGTCCAAGCATCGAATGACACATGAAGTTTTTTAGCTGAATACTCTCTATTATTCCAACTTCTGCTGCAGTCTATTAATAAAAAACAGTGGAAGAAAACAGTCAATATAATTCACTCATTATACTCATCCAAGCATGTTGGCAGGAGAAAGACTAGCAGTTATTACCAATGAAAAAGGGTATGGAAAGTGAATAATGGTAACATCAAAACACAAACTTTCTCTGAATCTAGCACATCCCCCAGACTCTTCAAAGAAGCTAATAAACGTATCACAAGGTTTCTTAATATTTACAACATTGGCATTTAGGGTGTGATAATTTTTCTTGGTAGGGGATCTGTTCAGTGCATTGTAGAATGTTTAGCAACATCCCCAGACACTCTCCACTAGATGCTAGTACAAGTACACATTTGACCCACTTGTGACAACCAAAAACGATCCGGACATTGCTGAACATCCCCAGGGCATACAAGCAGAATCTCCCTGGATGAGAACAGCTATCCCAACTGTTATAGCAGAACTTTCTATAAAATATAGAACTATATTTGGCACAGCCCTGAAAGACGACTATCCAACCATGGTTTGAACACTAATTCACTATGTGACATTCACTATCTCCAGTGAAAGAGCAGAACACACATCCCAAAAGGTAAAGCTGCTCTTTTTGTGACTTTCTGCATCTGTCATTTAACTATGATAGCTGTGTGACTTTTGGTAATGTATAAAAGATATATAGTTTCCAAATATGTAAGACAGAAACAGTAATTTCTATGCTGTAAGTATATGACCTCATTACATTAGAGATGGCTTATAAATGGTTCACCTGCATGTTGTAGTTATCTAAACACCAGAATGAATCGGCTTATTTTCTCAGAATAAATTTCATTTTTTGAAGACCACTTTTCATCTCTCTAGCTATTTGCATGGTTTCTTTTAAAATTCCCCAGCTCTCCTCTTCTGGACTACACCTTATTAAAATGCAGAAAATATTTACCTCCTTATATGAGGAGTTCTGGAAATCACGGTTGAAGAATTTTTAAATACATTTTCATTTTGAGACAACTACACATTCACACGCAGTTGTTAAGAAACACCTTGTATATATGTACTATATGAACAAGAGTAACAATAGTATAAAATCACAACTAAGGCTGGGTGCAGTGGCTCAAGCCTGTAATCCTAGCAATCTGGGAGGCCAAGGTAGGTGTACTGTTTGATCTCAGGAGTTTGAGATCAGCCTGACCAAAAGCAAGATCCCATCTCTAAAATAACCAGGCGTTGTGACAGGCACCTATAGTTCCAGCTACGTAGGAGGCTGAGGCAAGAGGATGGCTTAAGCCCAAGAGTTTGATGTTGCTGTGAGATATGACACCATAGCAATCTACCCAGAAGAACAAAGTAAGACACTGTCTCAAAAAAAATAAGTTCACAACTAAGATACAATGTTGATTACTATATAGGTCTTGAAATTGGGAAGACTGATTCTTCCCACTTCTCTCTTTTTCAAAATGGTTTTAGCTATTCCAGTTCTTTTGCCTTTTCCAACAAAATTTATAATAAATTTGTCTGTATCATAGAAAAATCTTAATGGATTTTGATAGAATTGTCATTGGGGGAGAATCAACATCACTTCTGTGTTCAGTGCTCTAATCCACAAATAAGTATGCCTCTCCATTTATTTAGGTCTTCTTTGATTCCTTTTTACGAATTACTAGGGATGGGTTTTTCTTTTTCTTTTTTTTTTTTAATTGTGGAGGATTCACTGAGGGTACAGAGAACTAGGTTACACTGACTGCATTCATTAGGTAAAGTCCCTCTTATAGTTGTGTCCCACCTCCAAGAGGTGTTTCATGTATCATGTACCCCCCACTTCCTTCCCTCTCTCTGCTCCTCCATTCCTCTACCTCCCACCATGTATTAGGTCATCAACTGTCCTCCTATCAGAATTGAGTACATTAGATTCTTGCTTCTCTATTCTTGTGACGTTCTACTAAGACGAATGTGTTTCAACTCCATCCAGGTTAATACAAAAGATGTAAAGTCTCATCTTTTTTAGTGGCTGAATAGTATTCTATGGTATAAATACACCACAGCTTGTTAAACCATTCCTGGATTAGTGGGCATTTAGGTTGTTTCCACAGTTTGGCAATTGTAAACTGAGCTGTGATAAACAGTCTAGTGGAAATGTCCTTATGATGAAATGATGTTTTTTTCCTTTTGCATAGATACCCAGTAATGGGACTGCAGAATCAAATAGGAAATCTATTCTTTTGAGTTCTTTGAGGATTCTCCGTATTTCCTTCCAAAAAGGTTGTACTAGTTTGCAGACCAACCAGCACTGTAAAAGTGCTCCCTTCTCTCCATATCCATGCCAGCATTGGCAGCTATGAGATTTTGTGATGTGGGCCATTCTCACTGGGGTTAGGTGATATTGTGGAATGGTTTTAATTTATATTTCTCTGATAATTAGACAATGAGCATTTTTTCATATATTTGTTAGCCATTCTTCTTTAGGAAAGGTTCTATTCATCTCTCTTGCCCATTGATATAAGAGATTATTGGCTTTAATGTTAATTTGAGTTCTCTGTAAATCCTAGTTATCAAGCTTTTATCCAATTCATAATATGCATATATCTTTTTCCATTCTGATGGTTGTCTCTTTCCTTTGGTTGTTGTCTCCTCAGCTGTAGAGAAGCTATTCAGTATAATTAAGTCCCATTTGTTTATTTTTGTTGTTGTTGCTATCACTACAGAAGTCTTCTTCATAAAGTCTTTGCCCAGGCCAATAACTTCAAGTGTTTTCCCACACTTTCTTTGAGGATTTTTATTCTTTCATGCCTTTGATTTAGATCTTTTATCCATCTTGAATTGATTTTAGTGATTAGAGAAAGGTGTGGGTCCAGTGTCAGGCTTTTACATGTGGATATCCAGTTCTCCCAGCATCATTTATTGAGGAGAGATTTTTCCCTCTCTCAAGTGTATGTTCTTGTTTGGTTTATCAAAGATGGCTGTGAGATATTAGTTTCAACTCCTAGTTTTCTATTCAGTTCCAAATGTCTGTTTCTATTTCTGTGCCAATACCATACTCTTTTGATTACTATGGCCTTGTAGTACATCCTAAAGTCTGGTAGGCTCATGCCTGGTTTGTTTTTATTACTAAGAATTGCCTTGGCTATATGGGGTATTTTCTGGTGCCATACAAAACAAAAAATTATTTTTTCCTAATCTAGAAAGTATGATCTTGGTATTGTAATGGGGATTGCATTGAATCTGTAGATTGCTTTGGGAAGTGTAGACATTTTAACAATATTGATTCTTCCCAGCCACGAGCATGGTGTGTTCTTCCATTTGTTAATATCTTCTGCAATTTCTTTTCTTAGGGTTTTGTAGTTTTCTTTATAGAGGTCCTTTACCTCTGTTATTATTAGGTATTTCATTTTCTTTGAAGCTACTGTGAAGGGAATTGTATCCTTGATTAGCTTCTCATCTTGGTTGTTACTGGCATATATAGAGGCTTCTAATTTGTGGACATTGATTTTATGTCCTGAGACATTACTGTATTTTTTGATCACTTCCAGGAGTCTTGGGGTGGAGTCTTTGGGGTTAACTAAGTGTAAGATCATATCATCAGCAAAAAAGGAGAGTTTGACTTCCTTTGCACCCATTTGGATGCTCTTTATTTCCTTCTCTTGCCTGACTGTATTAGCTAGAACTTCCAGCATTATGTTAAATAGTAGTGGTGATAGAGGACAGCCTTGTCTGGTTCCAGTTCTAAATAGAAAAACATTCAGTTTTACTCCATTCACTGTATTAGCTGTGGGTTTGTTGTAGATAGCCTTGATCAGTTTAAGAAATGTGCCCCCTATGCCTATTTTCTTCAGAGTTCTAATTAGAAAAGGATACTGAATTTTAATGAATGCTTTTTCCACATCTATTGAGAAGATCACATGGTCTTTGTTTTTGCTTCTGTTGATATGGTGAATTACCTTTATGGACTTGGGTATGTTAAACCAGCCAAGCATCCCTAGGATGAAAGCTACTTGATTGTGATGGATGATTATTTCAATATGTAGCTATAATCTATTGCCTAGGATTTTATTGAGAATTTTTGCACTATATTAATTAGTGAACTTGGTCTGAAATTCTCCTTTTCAGTTGGGTCTTTTCTTGGTTTTTGATATCATGGTGATGTTTGCTTCATAGAGTGTACTGCTTTATAGAGGAAGATCCCTTTCTTCTCAATTTTTTTGCAATATGGGTATAAACTCTTCTTTGAAGGTTTGATAGAGAAGGAAATAAAGGGCATCCAAATGGGTGCAAACCCTTCTTTGAGTTTGGCTGCTTGTACGACTTTTTCCTTCATCTTGACTTTGGACATGTTCATTACAATGTGTCTTGGAGAGGCTCTGTTTGAGTTGAGGTGATACAGGGTTCAATATCCCTCTGAAAGGAGTGTGTCAGGGTCTTTAGGAAAACTTGGGAAGTTTTCCCTTATCATGGTCTCCATTCCTTTGGGACAATCTTCTTCCACTTCAGGAATCTTAAGCATTTGCATATTTGAATGCTTCATGGAGTCTCGTAGTTCTCTAAGCACCTGTTCTTTCTCTTTCTTCTTTTCTGCCTCTTTAACTACCAGGGTTAACTTGAAAACTTTAACCTCTAGCTCTGAGGTTCTTTATTCTCCATGATCTAACCTATTTTTGATACTTTCTACTGCATCTTTACATTCCCTGATTGTGTCTTTCATTTCCTTAAGCTCCGCCATATCCTTTCTATTTTCTATATATCTCTTGCCCAACTTTTGGTTCTGTCTTTACATTTTCCCGTCCATTCCTTTTATTGTCGTTATCAATCATATTTTAAATTCCCTTTCTGTCCAGTCCATTAATTCTTTATAGGTGGAGTCTTCTGCAGTAGCTGCCTCATGGTCCCTTGTGGGAGCTATTCTGTTTTGGTTTTTCATGTTGCCTGAACTTTTCTGTTAGTTCCTCCTCATGTGTTTTCTTCCTGTTCACCTTCTTGTTCTCCTTTTTACTTCTCACTGCTTCTTTTGTTTAAAACAGAAGTCCTTGATCTTGATGACAATATGCTGCAATGTGTCGCCGGGACCCTGGTGGTGCTATGGTTTTTTTAGGAGACAGAGAGCAGTGTCAGCAACCTTTATGGTCCTTATTCCAAACTCAGCAATCAGACCCTGCAGAGTTAGGATCACAAGAATCCTTGAGGGGCAGGTCTCATAGTGCCCCGAGTCCAGTTCCCGTTGGGTGTGGGAGTCCCTCAGCTGTCCTAAGACTGGAGTTCTGATCCTGGCAGGTGGAATTAAGACTGCCATACCTTAGGCTCCTGCTAAGACCTTCTTACAACCTTCCCACAACGGCAGCCCACTGGCCGTGGAGACCTCAGTATGGCTGCTTTGTCAGCCACCAAACCTATGGCATGTCCACTCTAACCAGCATTCAAATCTGGTTGCTGTATGCTGCTCGAGTCCACCCATTCTTCCAAGCTTTCCACTCAATGCGCAGCTTCCCTCAACAACTAAAAACTCCAGAAAGGCTTCCTCTATCCTGGACCTATGTGGGCAGCTGTCCGATCCCAGCTGGTCATAATCAGATTTCCACCACTCTAGATCATATGCTGTATCCAGCTCACCACCTCCTCACTGTACAACCTGAGGTATGACTTTGGGTAAGATCCTCTTGCCAGATGTGGCTGGGTTCTCTCTTTTTCCCCAGTCATTCTAGGAGAGCTCAGCTGAGCAATCCTTCTGGTCCGGAATCTTGCTCTGCCCCCTTACTAGGGGTCTTTCAACTTCATTCATCTTTGCAAAGACCCAATACTTTGTTTCATCATTTTCTCTATTCTAATATTATCCTAAGCTCCAAAATTAGTCAGAATAGGTAATTAATTTTACCTCAACTTTTAAAAAACCACATTGTTTTTTTCTAAATTTTAAATTATCACAGAATGTGTCATATAAACCAGACATGAGAAACATGTCAATCAAAAAGTATTATTTTGTAATTCTGCACTCACCAAAGTAGAGGTACCATTAGTGAAAGCAACTGCACATTCATCGTCATCACCATCTTTATCAAAATCCTCCAATTCTTCTTGTCTTGGTCTTTTGGCATTTTCAGGAGAGAAGAAATTCTCTTCTTTTCTTTTGGCCATCAGGTCTGAACAAATATTTATAGTTAACAATGATATAAATCAAGCATAGCATCTATAGTGTTATTATTTACATTAAGCTTAACAAAATTAATCACACACAGTTTATTAAATTTTAAGTACTATGTCTTTCCAGTTTCACCCTAAAAAATACAGTAAATTAGTCTTCTATACAGCAAAAAGGAAGAAGACCATAAGTCAAAGAATGCTAGAAAAGTCAAGGAAACACATTTTCCCCTAAAGCCTCTAAAAGGAACATAGCTCTACTAACACCTATATTTTGCCCAGTGAAACCTGTGTCAGACTTTTAATCTACTGAAGCATAAGATAACAAATGTGTGTTGGTTTAAAAAAAAATCATCTGCACAGTCAACGGTAGTGGACTTTTACTTCAGAGTAAAACTGGCCAAGAATATAAAAATATGAAGCTACCTAAATGTTTTGATTCCTAAACTCACAAAATGTAAAAGATATCATTTGTGAAACTATACACTCTACTTTCCTATATCTACTAATAGTGACAGCACAGTACCTCCTAAATCTATTCTAGAGCAATCATCTAATTTTTTTAAGTTATAAAGTAACCAGATAAAACTTTTAACTTTTAAATTATTTTACCAAAGCAGCATATTTTGAAGCAGTATCTCCTTGCACCAGCAGTTTCCTTTACCTATTCTCTTAAAAATTAGTCCATGTTGACTGCCTATTTTTTGCCATTATACCATAAATTTAAACCTAAAAAATTAACATATTTAAAATTACACAAAATTTTGATAAACAAATGTATACTAACTAAACCTCCAAAGTTGATGACCTGTGACTGAAACTAAATTTTATGACTACTTTGATTGCTGCTTTCATTTTTTTCCTTAGAATACACGTTAAGACTTAAAATGATTAGTACCCAATACCTGTTTGCTGAATAAATGGAGAGAAATATCTCTGACATACATAAGTTCTAGGTTTTTAGGTCCCTCAAATAATAGACCACAGCAACCCTGTCTGTACTACGTACCTGACTCCTTTCTGCTCCACAGTAACGGTAGATTGAGTAAGAGTTCCTCTCAAGAATTTGGACTCAAATACTGTAGTCAGTCCTCATTACCAGACATTGTAGCTTTAGCTCAGGATGTCCACACAGGCCAATAAATCTAGTCTTAAGTACTTGTGTATGCATTTTGGGAGTAGGGATGCTAGAGTGGTTATTACAGAAAGAACATGACGTTGATGTGCAAAAACAGAACAGGGACTTTGGAGAAGGAACGAAAGAAAAAGGAAAGCGAAGAAGACAAAGACATTTGCAAATAGTGTTCAATTTTTTAATCTACTCTAATTTCTTGGAAATATCAAATATCTATACATATTTTGGGGAATTATGTCAAATTTTGGTATTATGACAATGTGTATATGGTTCATTAAATGAACTAAATAGTTTGCACATATTTTAGTATTCTAAAATTGCTTCAAAAGTAAGAATAATCCTCAAACTTATTAGATAGTGGAGACTACTTTAACGTTAATTTTGTAAAATCATTTCAATTTCTTTCTTATATATTGGTTGTTTATAGGTTCATATCTTCCTGAATCAAATATGTAATTTTATTTCCTCAAACACTGATAACTTTTAAAACCATGAATTTACGATAAAAAATTATCTTATATTTTGTAAAATCCTCATTTGCAGTCATGCTTCCATACAAATTCCATTTACGTTTGAGAGCTATTTTAAACATTTTAAACAAATTAGTTCTTTGCTTTATCAAATCTAGTTTTTCTTTCATATGACTGTTTTTAATAAGTGGGTCATGATGAAAGTTTTCAGATACACAAAAATGAAGACTCATGAAATCCACACAGACAGAAACAAATGAACCCCACCCAGCAACACCAATAAGTCAAGCAAATTGAAACTTGCACAGGTGAATCAGAAAAACACTCTTGACTTTGTTTCTTTCAAGAGAAATAATGAACCATAACACAGACTGCTCAAAACTTTCTCAGTAACCCATGTATTTATTTACATGATTTTGCACAAGTAAGTCTAACGGGTATGCTATGGGGTAAACGTAAATCTCTAATTCCTTCTCCCAAAACACAAGTTAAAAAAGAAATGAGAGACTTTCGCTTCCAAGAACACGCTATGAATGTACTTTTTCCTATTTTTTCTAAGTCAAACAAAAAATCTTAGGCATTATATATAAAAACATAAGATTCTGAAAGGTGAAAAGAAGGTAGACCCAAGAACAATACAGTAGTTAAAGTTCCATGAGTTCTCCTTTTGTCTCAAATATCCCAGACTTTGTAGGAGTCAACAAGTGTGTGTGTGGGAGGGTGCAGAGGAACCAAGGAAAGTTAGTTCTCTCTAGCCAAAGGATAGGGACAAGGGCAACCTAAGACAGAAAGTTTGGGACAATAACTGCTCTACTTCACTCCAACGATCCTAAAAAAACTGTATCTTCTCCCCCAGTCTCGCCCTGCCACCAAAAGAAAGTGATTAAACTGGATTTCCACCCTAGAGTGAGGTAATAAATAATATAGCATCTCACTCACTGGTGTTGGGTCAGAGAAGGCTAACTAGGCCATAATGCTGTCAATGAAGACCACCTATGGAATCTAGACCTCTACCCATAGGAGGCAGTAATATAAATATAGTGCTACTTACACCCTCTTCTCCTTGCCTGGCATAAAAGGAAACCTAGTAGAAAGGCAGGATGTTTCCCATTGTCTAGACAATCACTCTTACTACAGTGCCACTGGAGACCATGTGGCTAAGGAAACAGCTCTGACTCTAGATTCTAGATTCTAGATTGCAGATCTGTGTCTCTGCTTTCATAATCCAATATGTAAGAGGAGAGCCCTCAAAGGTTATGATCTAAAACAGTACTAAGGACTTCAAAGAGTTCTTGCTTATCCCTATAAATATTAGAAATCTTAGAAATTAAAACTGAGAAACTTTTAAAACAAAGAACACACAAATACACATTCCATCAGTGAGAGTAATGACACCTCGCAAATCAAGTAACCTCTGGAAAATGCCACTGTATGCTCCTAAGAGGGTGAGTGCAAAAAAGGCAAATAACATCTTACAATTATAATTATTATAAAAACAATTCTGGCCTTGTAGATACCTTGCAAGAATCTCATGGATTTCTGGCCAACTTTGCAAACTGCTGCTACAGAGATATTATCCACATGATACTGTACCATAAATTACAAGGCATAACCAGCAAGAAATAAAGTTAGAGCAGTAGGGGAAAAACCAACCCCAGAAGACCTTATAGAGTCCTCATATTCAAAGTATGATCTAGGGTCCACCAAACAGCATCTCTATCTCCTTGGAACTTACTAGATATTCAGAACTTCAGGCCCCACCCTAGGCCATATGAATCAGAACCTTTAACAAGACTATAGGTGATTCACAAGCACATTAAAGTTTGAGAAGAACTGCTGTAAACCACAGAAAATAACTGGGACTTTTTATACCATCCTGAAAGCAATAAAAAGCCTATTACGAGAAATCAAATACCATGTAAAAGTTATGTTAATTAATATCCAAAGAACATTTCACCTAAACAAAACACCACTACAGTCACAACTACATAATATTTGGTTATCATTTTTAGAAATAAATGCTTCTTTTGATCTCTTATAGAAATCAAAGCTTCAAAATTAAACATTTTTTCAAAATATTTAGTAGCAAGAATCAACACGTATTAGCTTCGGCTTGGTGCCAATTTAAAATTCCTAAGATATTACCAGGCCATTATTCTTCCATCAACACTTTCTTTTTACCACTCATCCTCTATTCCCTTCTCAACTACTGAGAAGTAATTTATTAATTATACAAGAGTACAGAGAAAGCACTATTTTTTGGTTCTCCCAACATTAAATGTTCTTTTAGACACTGCTTTTATTAATGCTTAATATATAATCTTGCCGTTAGCAGGCACTCAGACATCAGCTGACTGTTATGTACAAGGGAAAATGTGATGTGCTTCCCACAATGAATGTGAGATTCTATACTACACAGAAGACAGTACACTGGAACGCTACATGATGACAATGTTTTTCATTTGCCGAGCATGATGTGAGATTTGCAGTTTGCTATTAGGTTGCCAAGGTAACTTGCATCTAACAGATGCTGAAGGAGCCTACCTTTTAAAATAAGAATCAATTTTTAATTTAATGACAGATTTTCAAAAACAGATATATATGTCCAGAGAGTTAAACACAAATTAAAATAGCAAAATTGTTTACAATAGACTAATGAGACCCATTTACAGATTCAATAGGAGACCTATTTACAAAAGAAAAAAAAATGCTCCTCTGGGAGTTTCAGTATATCCATAAAGCTCTTCATGGTTTTAATATCTGCTTATTTAGTTATTTATAATTTAAAAAATCCGAATTAAAAAACATAACATTTCTCCCTTACAGGAAAACAATGAATATCATCAATAAAATGATAAATTCAAGAAGAAAAATCAATAACCATGAGTTTATTACAACACGTAAATGAATAGGAAATGAGACCAAATCCCTTTTAACAGAATTCTAAATTTTAAAAATTAGCTAATAATTCATACTTTCCATTAACATCAAAGGAACTTAGAGTAGTAACAAACAAAATAGAATTATGAATAGAAAACAGTGCTTTTGTTTTTTAAAAATGGCAAATTACTGTTATTTCTGGATCTGCCCTGGCCTGGGTGTACCTCCTCCCCAATTCCTCTCTTCCCACCACAATAGACATTTATTCTAAATTAAACTCTCATTTTTAACGTACTGAATTAGTACACTGCTTTAAATATATCATGAAGTCTTGAGATTCACTAGATAAGAAATATATATATTTATATAAAAAAATTCATAGGTTCACTCATCAAAAATTTCAGGATTTGCAGAACATGGTACTTCAGTTAACAAAACTTGAACACTTTGTGTTTTGAAAACATTTCTGTGGCCTCAACGTAGAGGACAGATGAAACAATAAGAAAAGCAGCAGAAGAGTTTCTAAATGATGAGGGGCTAAACAAAAGCAGTGTTAATATGAGAGATGAAAGGAAGACATGACCTCAACAGATTTAAAAGACTAGGTTAAAGGCTTGGAGCCCATGGCTCAGTGGTTAGAGCAGATGCCACATGCTCTGGGGCTCGTGGGTTCAGACCCAGCCCTGCTAAACAATAACAACAACAAAAATAGCCAGGTGTTGTGGGGGCTGCCTGTAGTCCTAGCTACTTGGGAGACTGAGGCAAAAGAATTGCTTAAGCCCAAGAGATTAAGGTTGCTGTGAGGTGTGATGCCACAGTACTCTATTGAAGGGGTCATAGTGAGACTCTGCCTCCAAAAAAAAAGACTGGGTAAGATGAGTACGCTGAATTAACATTTATCGAATATCTATGTACTTAACTTTAGAGGTGAACACTATTTCCTTTGATCCTCAATTCTTATGAGATAAATATTTCTTATGTAAAAGGGGAAACTGAGGCTCACGTGAATAACGTGACCTTATGTAGCTATGACTTTGCTGAAACTTATAAAGGCTTACATAGCTATAAATTAGCAAAGCCAAGATCCAAGATCAGGTTTGTCAAAACCCAAAGTCAAGGCTCAGTGCCTGTAGCTTAAGCCACCAGAGTGCCAGCCATATACACCTGAACTGGCGGGTTTGAATCCAGCACAGGCCCACCAAACAACAATGACAACTACAACCAAAAAATAGCCAGGCGTTGTGGCGAGTGCCTGTAGTCCCAACTACTTGGGAGGCTGAGGAAAGAGCATTGCTTAAGACCAAGAGTTATAGGTTAAAACCAAGCTAGAGGTTGCTGTGAGCTATGATGCCACAGCACTCTCCCCAGGGCAACAGCTTGAAACTCTGTCTCAGAAAAAAAACAAAAAAAAAAAGCTAAAGTCAAACCTCTTTAATGTCCAAGTTCCTACTGGTATAAACAACTTAGTTTAATTGACAGTTTAATTATTCATAGGTTGTGATACTGGCTATTAATCCATTCTTCATTCTCTGATTATCCTCCATTAAAACTGACAAAAATATTTTATAATCACATGCCCCTCTAAGACAACCAATAAGGTCAATCAGAACTTTGAGCTTGCTTTTTAAAATTTCAATTTGTGTTTCATCTTCACACTTAATGAAATGGCCAAATGCCATCATAAGCAGACAGAACAGGTTTAGTGAGGAGGAAGGAAGTTTATTTTGTTTGAAAACAGAATCTGATATATTCCTAAAATACTGAGATAGAAAGGCCAGTAAGCAGTAAAGTAGGGGAGGATTTGCCAGCAGAACTAAGAAAACCAAATTTGGTAATCAAGGAAAGCATGCTAAGTGAGAAAAAATGTAACTTATTTAACTAGTGAAGCAAAAATGCTAACATTGATATAAGTGACTACCGGTGACCTTCCGTCAGTTGGACAAGTTTGTGTTCAATTATGAAAAATATAATGCATATTCACATGGTAAAATTTTGAGCCTTATTAATTCTGAAAGTAAGCCAAGTACATTTTTGATTAATTTTCCTAAATGTAGTCTAAAATTGTGATTTAGGCAGGTTTTATCTAAAATTCTACAGACTAGGCACTCAGCAAAATAAACCTTTAGGAAATAAGATTTACGATTCACTATAACAACTTTGACACGCCATTTGACAGGTTCAATACTTAATGTTTTAGACTAATTGTGGATAGATACAGGTTATCTAAAGTTCTTTTCCCATCTGCCTCCACATATTTAAAAATCCTGTTAGATACAGTCATACCTCAGTATCCATGAGAGATTGGTGATTTGATACACCACCTCCCTCCCAGATACCCAAATCCACAGATGCTCAAGTCCCTTAGATAAAATGGCATAGTATCTCCATATAACCTATACTTTTTTTTAATGTAAAGTTTTTTGTTTGTTTGTTTGTTTTGAGACAGAGTCTCACTATGTCGCCCACAGTAGAGTATCGTGGCATCACAGCTCACAGCAACCTGAAACTCTTGGGCTTAAGCGATTCTTTAGCCTCAGCCTCCCAAATAGCTGGGACTACAGGCGCCCAGCTATTGTTTTGTTGTAGTTGTCATTGTTGTTTAGCTGGCCTGGGCTGGGTTGGAACCAGTGAGCCTAGGTGCATGTGGCCAGCACAGTAACCACTGTGCCACAGGCGCTCAGCCTAACCTATACTTTTAAGTCATTTCTAGAATACCTGTAATACCTAATAAAGGCAAATGCTGTGTAAACAGTAGTTATATTGTTTTGGGAATGACACCCCCCCCCAAAAAAATCCATGCATGTTCAGTACAGATGCAACCACCCATATTTTTTTTCCCTCTAGCATATTTTTGATCACTTGGTTAAGCAACATACTAGTGCTCTCCAAACATTTTGTACTTGCACCCATTAAAGAAGTATTGAATACACATTCCAATATAAAACTATTATTGTGGATATGTCACACACTAATATAAATTACATGATGTAAATCTAAGTGGAATTTCTATTAACATGCTCCCTCCACATCTGCATACCCATGGATCTAACTGCAAGCCACTGCAAATGCTACTGTAAATTTTAAGACTACACAAGGGAATTTGTAAAAGTCCAAAGTAGCTTGTCTTTAACAGTGGCTGTCTAGTCTGTTCACGAAACACGCAGAGAGAAAAAAGAGCTCACCTAACTTATGTCTTCAGGTTTAAACATCAAATAGTTGCTCTTCTAAGAAGTATCACAGTATTATCTCAAGTCCTATTGGTTCTACAATCCTTTCTCTACCCTGGAGTCTTGTTTTCCGTCCCTAAATTAGGGAAAAGAAATGCCATCAAAAAACCTTCAAACATCACGATTTAATTTTTCTAGATAACACAGTTTGGGTTTTCATGAAACTGGGATTAACGACAAATCCAATTTGATATTTGCATACACCCTTTAGACACACATAAGTTGTTGCCCTTGAGGTTATCAGCACGCACGTGACAAGACCCACTTCCTGACCCCAACTTCACCCCAGACCCCAACCCTCAAGCTCTTGACCAAAACCCCGGGGCCATCTGAGGACGAAGGGGCCCCGCGCCTACAGCCAAGTTTCCCGCGGCTGAGAAGACCTGAGCCGTAGGCGAAGAGCGCGCGAAGATCCCTCCAGACGCCGAGACCACTCGAGAGACCAGTGCCTCCCGTCCGGGGCCGCCGGGGCAACCCTGGACACCGCCGCAGCTCCGAAGACCCGGCCGCTCCCAGGTGGGCTGGGGGTCACCAGCCGAGAGGGCGCGGGCGGGGATGAACCCCGGGGCTAAAGAAAGCGACAGCGCGCGCCTTCACCCTACCGCCAACAAGTCGAAATCTCCCAAAGGAACCCGATCGGCGGGCCTGTCGTGCGACCGAAGCTACGGCCAACCTGGGGGCGTCTCGGCCTGGGCTCTGCGCCGTTAGCCCGCAGGGAATCGCCCGCCAGCCAAAGAAAGCAGGAGTCCGGCCGCCCGGGCGCCCGCCGCGGGACGGTCCGCGCCTGCGCCCCGCCCTCCCTCCCCCCGGGACTCCGCCCGCGCCTGCGCAGTTCGGGGAGTTCGCGCCACTGGCATCCAGGAGAAGGGGCCGGAAGTGCCCCTGAACCCGAGCGGGTAGATACGCGGTCTGTGGGCTGTCAGACGTGAGGGAGGAGGGTGATTTGCCTAAGTGAAAGGGAAGATAACAGAGCGCCCCAGCAACAGGTCCACGCATGCGTCCACCGGGCCGGCTGGAAGCCGGGAACGGAAAGTCGCGAGCGCTGCTCGGGCGGGAGAACCCGGACAGTCACTTCCCGGAAGGGGCGGGCCGCACTGGCGAGGGCGCCGAATTCGAATCCTTTCAAGTAGCTTCCCGGCCGGGCCGTTTTGCCCCTGACGCTAATCTTCCTTTGGAAAGGAAAGAGGACTTTTTCCTTTTCAGAAAACACAGAAACTTGGAGGCAGCAGTAGTTAGGATTCAGGCCAAAGTGGTAAATGACGAAGGGTCTTCTTCCAAAACCAAGGAGGAAGGGTTGTCCGGGTAAGTCCCACGGGGACGGTGAAGAGGTGGCACCGCTGGGGTCCTTCTACTAGTTCTTTTGACACTCTGAGTTAGGAGCGACCTTTGTGTTCGTCGCCCCTCCAAAAACGGCGGCTCCCTTTGAAAAAAGTAGAAGTTCGAATCGAGCCTCCGGGCGACGATCTGGCCCTCGCTCCCGGAGCCTGGCCTCTCGCACCAGCCCTGCGGGCTGCCTCCACCGGGAAAGAATGCCTGGTCCTCCAGCCGCTGTGCGCTGGTCCTTGGCGGCTGGGCCCAATTGTCCTTTTCCCGGCACACGGTGGAGCTAACTCCCACGCCTCGTTAAGGACATTCCGAGTGATCCCTCCCTCCGGCAAACTTGGTGTTCTCTTTAACGTGTTATCATTGTATTTTAGTACTGAATGTACTATGATCATAAAAAAATACTGTATTGGAAATAGTTCAGTTGTAATAGTGAATAAGACTTTGTAGTTAATTAATTTACAGTCTTACTTTCCCGTGCGCTAGCCAAGCTCCTAAATGAATACCAGAACTAATGAAGTTTAACTTGAAGTTATTAACTTTCAGAGCCCTTCCTAACCAAGCACTAATTTGCCCCTTCAGTCTTTTCTCGACCGTTAGCAGTAATGTGCTCATGTTGCCGAGTAACTTGTTTTCCATACTTCAGAATCTTCTGGATGAGGAAAAAATGGCATTTACTACCACCTCCACCCCAAATAAATTGATGTTTAACCTCTGGCCCCTAGCAATGGAAATCCTTCCATCAGAGTCACCTTTTATTTCTAATAGTAACCAATTATATATATATACACACACACACACATACACACACACAGTAAAATCTCCATAGTTGACCATTTCCCTGCACTGCCCACCTCCTTAAGTTGACCTAATTTTCATAGATGTAAATGCACCACATGTAGTACAATTCGGTAGGCCCAGTTCCTTATGTTGACCACCTCTCTATATTGACCAGTCTCTTATGTCTTTTGGGTGGTCAACTTCCATAGTTTCTACTGTATAATCTTCCTATTGTGGTCCTTGTTGGTAACCAATAGGAAACGCAGTTGGGAAGTCTCTACTTAGATGTCACTTCCTTCAGGAAGCCTTCCTTGAGGCCCAAGATGAGGTAGGGCACCTCTTTTTAATAAAATTCTATCTTGTTCTTCTTACCTCAGGCCTTGTACACAGAACACTGTTGTAATGCTCTTTTAATTTGCAGTCTTGACTTACCCTACACTAAGGTTCTTTAATGCAGAGCTTGATCTTTCATTATAGAGCTCCAGCACCTAGAAACATTCTGGGTAAATAGCAGGCATTTGATAAGTTTTTAAAGATAACAAGTAAGTTAAGCTTGGGTTATATTATGCCTGAAAGTTTAGGATAAATTCATATGAAAATAAAGCTGAAAAAATAATTTTAAAGTATTAATTGGTGAAATTATGAGTTAAATCCCATACAGTACAATCTTTCACTTAAAGTTTACACCATTTTTCAAATTATTGTATGAAATTTGCTCATCTTAATGAGAATTAGAAAATTTAAGTATTTCCTGCTTTATTGTCAGATTTTCTTTTCTAATGTTTTTGCCTAAAGTTAAAATAAATGGAAATCTGTTGCTTTAATAAAATGTGTGTTTTTATAGTAAATCAAATCACTGACCTCTTTTTATGTTCTTTAAATTTGATTCATTAGTGGAATTAACAAGGTTCTGTATTTTTCTCACCTCATTCAGTTTTATAATTAACCAATAAAAGCTTATTAGCTTTTAAGGAAGTTTTAGAAAGCATAAATTGATTTATGGGCACCATATGGTTACATCAAAGGATTTGTTTTAACTTGAAGTAGATTTTTAACCCCTTTCTTGAAGCTAAAAATTTATGTTCTTCCTACGAAGCAATAATTTCTAAAATGGTGGGGGGTTTTTTATTCCATACTACCAAAATTGGTCATTAGATTGAAGAGATATTAGAATCTTGAAATTCATCTGGTTTATTTTAATACCTCCCATTTTGTAGAAAGGTTAAATGTCTCCCCAGGTCGTACAGCTCATCAGGAGTGTACCCAAAACCAAAATCCTAGACTTTCTATTGCAAGTCCAGTGCTTTTTTCACTAAATTAAATAAATTAAAGCCACTAATAAGATATAAAGTTGTTTGCTATGTGTTCTTTGTTGACTGATGTAAGTAAGCTAAATAAATTGAAGCCATTAATAGGTTATAAAGTTATTTGCTATGTGTTCTGACTTTTTTGATTCACATTAAGAATTCTGTGTCACAAATAATTCTTAGGAATTTCGGAGATGTTAGGAGACTTTTTACATTTAATATATATTTTTTGTATTAGGGATAGACAGGGAACAGGGTGAGAGAAGGAAAATTAGAAACAACAATAACAAAAAGAGAGAACCAACAGATGGTTCCTGACAGAGCGGAAACTGCTTAACCCAAGATGCTTCAGCTAAAAGAACTCCTTTTAGACAATAGGACCCCGGAGATGGTTGCATGTTATACCATAAGAGCTAGGTGTCAAACCACAAGAGCACTGTGTTTTATGATGACAATATAGTCCCTCTGACAGTTTTGACATGACCAGATCGACATGAATAAAATTACTACGTTGCAAAAATTTTGAGTAGGGACTCACCAAATCTCACACCACAAATTTCACCCTATTGACAAAATTATATATAGTTTTTAGTGGACTTGATAATGCATAGTGTTGTAAATTTTAATGCTGAACTGTTTTCAAGCAACTTCATCAGGTTGATTATTACCTCATACAAGAACCATCTGTTCTCTCTTTTGAGTGCAGTCTCCTAATATCTCTAAAACTGTTGCATTCTGTCCTTTGTTGGTATTTTATGTGCTTTTACAGTCTTAACCATTGCTACTTAATATCACTTTGGAGGAAAGCTGATGCAAAGACAATATAGCAAAAAATAGATAATGGAAATAGAAATTTTGAACTAGCTGCATTTTTTTTTTTTTTTTGAGACAGAGTCTCATGTTGTCACCCTTGGTAGAGTGCCATGCTGTCATAGCTTATAGCAAACTCATGCCTCAGTCTCCCAAGTAGCTGGGACTATAGGCACCCATCACATCACCCAGCTACTTTTTAAAGGCAGGGGTCTCACACTGGCTCAGGCTGTTCTCGAATTCTGAACTCAAGAAATCCACCCGCCTTGGCCTCCCAGAGAGCTAACAGACATAAGGCACCGAGCCCAGCCTGGATTAACTGCATTCTTAAAGTATGGTAACTCTTTTTAATAAAATATACATTTCACCTAAGTTTCCTTTTTCAGAACTATTGAAGTATCCTTTTAATGTTCTGCCTTTATGAGTATTCTTCAGAACGAACATGTATTTTTAACTTTAAACAACTTAGGTTGTGGCTTTATCAAAGATAATGCTTAAATAGTATTTTAAAGGAACATATTACATTTGGAACACATACAATTTTATATTAACATTTGCATTTTCTAAGTGTTTATAAGATAGTCACCATAAATAGAGAAAAGATAGGTCACCTGCATGGAACTTCACTATTAACAGAAAGATGATGATTTTAACATGGCTTAAGCTTTTTAAAAAGATCACTCTGCCTGGCGTAGGGAGAATGATTATGTGGGAGTTGGAGATGATAAGTGGAAGCAAAGAGGCCAGTTATATACAGGGCATGCTCGGGAGTATCATTAGAAATAGGGATCTAGGATGTATTTTGGAGATAAAGGACTAGCTGATCAACTTGATATTCTGGAGCAAAGAGAATAATCCAGAATGACTGAAGGGTTCTGGTCTAAGCAGCTGGGTATTTGGGAAAGTCTAGGGGTGGAATAGTTTTGAGGCGAGGTGATGAATCAAGAATTAGATGCATCCATGTGAAGATAAAAGGCAAACATTCTAGTCAGGAGCTCAGGGAAGATGTCAGGTAATGTGGGGTAAATAATATTGGAGGAGGACAGGAGAATACCTACCCCTAACCCCTTAAACACTGTCGCCTGGTATGGTGTTAGTCCATTAATTTTTAGTAAAAAGTAGTGAAGGCATTATAGAGTCTTGGAGTAATTCAGGAAGGTCTATATGAAATTTATTAATGGGAAGTTACTGAAGGACAAAAATAATTCAGTGAAGCATGGCATGAAGATAAGATAGCTGCCATTAAAATTTCCTCTTGATTCCTATCACTTAGAGTGAAGAGTAAGCATATTCCACGATAGCAGGTCTTTTGTGCTTATTAAAGAAACATGGCATGGCATTACTGCTTTAGAGGTGTGTGCTTAGAGATCAAAAGAAAGACTAACCTTTTTCAAATCCATTGCAGCAGATAGATGGTGACTTTAGGTTATCAAAGTAGATTAAAAGGCTTTGAGATAGATTTAGGAATATGGTAACCAGAAGGACTGGCAATAAAAGACATTTTTCTAGAAAATGTCACATAACTAAGGGAAAGTGGAGAGGAGAATACTTTAGCACAGAATGAAATTCCCATTTTACTTTCTTGGAACCAACAGATAATTCTGTTGCAAACAGTTTCTTTTTTTTCTTGCCTATGTTATTTATACCAGTTGTCTTTAGCCATTATTATAGCTCTGTAGTCTTTAGTTATATTTTTAAAATGTAGCCAAAATAGATGTCCTAGGTAGACCTAGGTTGATGTCCCAAGTAGACATGGTTCAACTACCATTGCTAGTTATTTTATAACCATGGTTAGTCATTTTTTAAACCTGTTGTTTCTGACAAAAGAAACTAATGTGATAAATGAAGTTTTATATGTAATAATCATGTTATGCAAGGGACACTGCAAAAGTTTTGAGGTACACAAAAATTTAAAAATGTAAAATCATTTCAATTACTGTATTTTCTCAAAATAATCACAACATTCTATGCACTTTTGCATTCTTGTAAACTATTTTGAAAACACTCCACCATTTTTTTCAAGTGCAGTCTGTAAGCTCACTTTTGTAGGAGTAAACAGCTTCAGGGCTGAAGAACCTTCTTCACATGCAATTTTTGACTATAAAAAACAGGAAACAATCACATGGAGCCAGATCAGGACCGTAAGGTGGGTAAGTCATAAGTTTAACCTCTGTGGACTCTAGGAACTAAATGGTAATATTGGCTATGTGGGCGGACACATTGTCATGGTGGAAGATGGTCCCCTGCAGTGCAAAATGGCCACTATTCTTGAGGCTTCCAGAAAACTTCTGGCAGGCATACTGTTGTGTACCACTGAGCAGTAAAGTCCTTTGTTCCCCCAGAGGAACAGTTGTAACATGATTGCTTTTGGAGAAGAAAATTGCCACCATTTTCTTTCTGACACTACAGAGCTGCTTCTCTTTTGATAGTGGATTTTTGTTGATAAATATCCACACTGTTGACTGATGCTTATTCTCTGAATCCGACTTCATCACCAGTCATGATGTCAGAAATGCATCTAGACTTGGCTTCCTGGAATCTGACCAGCATTTCTTCACACCGTTCAACAGGGATGCAGTTTTGCCCATCAAAGTGTGAGGCACTCATGGGGATGAAATTTTCCTGACTCAAAAATAATCATGCAGGATTTTGGACACTGCCGGTGATCCAATCTGTAGGGCTACTTCAGTGCCCTTAAATGTCACTAGATTATTTCTGTGAACCATATTTTCCACCACAGTGGTGTTTTCCTCAGTCACTGGGGTCACCAGATACCCATTCCTCACCTTGTCTTTCAATGATGTTTGGCCTCTTCTAAATTCTCAAAACTGCTGAAAAATTGTCACATGGGAAGGAGTAAGCTTGAAAGCCCACTGCAAATGCTCAAGCCTTTGAGACTCCTTTAACCCACTTATAAAAACATAGAAAATCATCTCAGGAAAATGCTCTCCTCTTAGCTCCATACCTGAGGCCTACAGAGCACTGCCCAGGTGAAACAAATGAAGCCTTCTCATCAACACAGATAAGCTGAGCAAGGTGAAATTTGCACTCACTGGTGAATCAGAAAGGACACCACTGTCAACTGTATTATCTTGGAAGTGAAATGATGGACCATAACATGGTCTGTCTCAAAACTTGTAGTGACCTTTATATTAAAGATATTTGTAGGTTTAGTTTAAAGTCCTCTTTATCTTGCTCAAGGAATCCAATAATACAATCAGTTTGGGACTTTTTTTTACAGGAATGGCTATCCCTAGTGAAAAAGATATTTCATTAGAGTATAGTATGATAACTATTATACTTGAAATATTTTGAGGACTACAGTTTGTAAAATCAAGAATCTACCTCATCTGTATTTCCTAGAAGGATTAGAATTTACATCATAGTCCTATGTAAAATATGTTTATGTGGGCCATCATAAAAAAACATTGTACTCAGTGGCACTTTTTGTTACCATTTAATGTCAAGACCATTTATATGTAGTCAACTTACATAATGAAGCACTGGAGACATGGTAGGAATGACTGAACCTTTGAATTGGAAGGACCAGAGAAAAGATGTACCTTGCCCAAGTTTATACAATCAGTTCTTAAGGACTAGGCAATCTGAAGGAAACTAGCAAATGTGAATCTCTCTTCCCTCAGAAAGTTAAATTGTAGGGAGGTGTTGTGGCAGGTGCCTGTAGTTCCAGCTACTTGGGAGGCTGAGGCAAGAGAATCGCTTAAGCCCAGGAGTTAGAGGTTGCTGCTGTGAGCTGTGTTTGTCAATTTCAGTATCCAGTGTGAGTCACAAAAGGAAAACTATCAACAACAATTTCTCCCTCAGATTTTGTTCCTGAGTTTTGCGTGTTCTGATGATTAACACTTTAAATGTCTTATTTCCCTTCATAATAATGCCTTAGAAAATACATGCACCCCTACGCTTTGTCCAGAATTGATCATAGCTTTCCACATTAACTGAATCTATGACACAATGCTACACTCAACAAGTAGGGCTTTATTATGTGTAATAGATAATATTAGCACTGGGCCACCATAAACTACAGAATGTTTTCTTCCTTGTGGTTTAAATATGTGTATTTTTCTTTGTAAACTAGCATCCGTGAGTGTTTCTGCACTTTATAAAAATGAATGTGTAAAATAATACTTTGGTGCACTGGCCACATTATAAAATTAAGATTGAGAAAAATGACAACAATACTTCCAACATTTATTTTCATTGCACCCATTTCAGAAATTGCAGCAATTTCAGAAAAATGACTTTTAAAATGAACTCCGTTAAAGGTACAATTCAGTACTCTTTATTCATAAGGTGTCTGCATAAAGGTGATAACCTTTTGATTTAATACATTTTTATCTCCTTCTGTTTTTGGAAATTAAAGTCATTCATAAGATAATAATCTGAACTGTGTGTGTATAGTCAAACTGACTCCTCACTGCAAATTCCACACAATATCTTTGTCAAATAATAACAAAAGAAAAGCAGATATAGAAGTTTAATAAGGAAAAGCTGGCCTCCAAAGTATGTTAACAATAGCAGAGTTGAAGCTAAAATCACTTTTAAAATATCATCTACACAGAAAAAAGTTTAACATTAGTTTGTTTTTTTTTTTTGATGGGGGAACTATATATGACTTTAAAGTGTTTTCTTTAAATTTTTATATTTCCTCAGTGAACACATTACCCTGCAATTTAAGAAGCTAATGCTTTTTTTTAAAAAAGATATTCCATGTACCTCTAACTCTCCATTTCCAGTTTCTTGTTTCTTCTCCCCTCACTTTTCTACCAACATTTTTCTTCATTAACCTCCTTAATTTCTTTAGTTTATTTGCCTATTTGCATGTTTCCTTACGTTTGGTTTTTATTTTTCCTGACTATGATGGAGAACTATTCCCATTCTCTTTTAGGTCTGTATCAAAGAGTGAATTCTCAAGTAGACGAAAATGATTTCAAGCTTTGTTGTATTTTCTACCCATCTCTACATTTGTTAGCTGTTGTTATTAGCTAAAACAAAGCAAGTTACTACCATTTTTAATGTTTCTGATCTTCTTAATTCATTTTGAAAAGCTGACCAATGAAAGAAATAAGAATTCTCTGTGAATTTTCATGAACTGGCTCATAATATATTGTTTGAATTCCTGCTCTGAATTCCTGTTTCTTTTAACAGTATTTTATAAAGTTTGTTTCAAATAACAGCAGATAATCACCAGAATGGGAGTGAATGACTTGTGGCAAATTCTGGAACCTGTTAAACAACACATCCATTTACATAATCTTAGTGGGAAAACCATTGCAGTTGATCTGAGTCTCTGGGTATGTGAGGCACAGACAGTTAAAAAAATGATTGGAACCGTCATGAAGCCCCACCTCAGGTAGAGTAAAAGCTATTGCAGCAGAAATGTATTATTGTATATGTGATGTTGCATCTTGGTTTTGTTTCAATTTTTCTTTTTTGTTTGTTCTTTAATATTTTGGAGTTTTCAAATATATATATATAACATGTCAAGATCTGCCATCTTTGTATTGATGCTTTGCAGATTTGTGCCTCTTAACTCTTTGAGTTTCAGAGTCACATAATCTATCTCTGGCTTAACATACCCACTAGGATGTGTCAGTTACTTAAAGCCGGAAACTAGGGACACGCTGTCTATTCGGCCTCTTCCTATCATCCAGTCCACCATTCCGTCTTGCCAGTCGCACTTCCAAAATACACTTTGTGTTCACAGACTTCTCTCAGTGTCCAGAGCCACCACCTCAGTGTGTGCCAGCCTTATCTCCATCTGTACTGCTGGAATGCCACCTTCCCTAGCTTCCCTCCCTCTGCTCTTGGTCTCCTACTCTAAACCATTTTCCACCTAGCAATTAGAATCATCATAAATCTCTCTTGCTTAAAAATATTCAGTGGTTTTCTACTCTCCTTAAAATCTTAACAAATGGTTATTGCATATAACATTTTAGTTACCAATGTTCTTGCCTTTATGTCATATTGCTATTTTGACTTTTGCTATCAGTATACAATGATTAATATATGACTAATCTATATATATTTCAGGAACCTATTTTTTCGTATCTCATATTTAATGCAAATGAATGTAAAATTGGTTTTTGTTATGGAAGGGGAGCCACCAAAGCTGAAAGCAGATGTCATGAAAAAGAGGAATGAGATTCGGTATGGGCCTTCTGGAAAAACATGGTCTCAAAAAACAGGGAGATCACATTTTAAATCACTGTTAAAAGAGGTAAGCATTCAGATTCGATTCAATGATTCTGATTTGAATTAAAGAATACATTTTACTCTAATAAGTTTGTTATTTGTCATCTTTAATACTCTTTAACCTTATTGTGGCTAGATGGCCAATATAGATAAAGAGTTTATAGTTTAGTAAAACTGACCTGAGTTCAAATCCTGACAATATCATTTGAAAACTTTGAGACACGGGACAAGATTTCTAGTCTGTCTCTACCTCTACCCTCTACCGTGTAAAATGGGGCTAGGGGTGTTCTGCAGGGATCTGATAAAAGTAGAGAAAATATAATTTAAAGCAAATAGTACGTAGTAGGTATATAATCTTAATACCTTTTCTAACATCTTTAGTACTTCAAGAATTCCCAGAATAGGGCAGTGCCTGTGGCCCAAAGAAGTAGGACGCTGACCCCATATACTGGAGGTGGTGGGTTCAAGCCCAGCCTTGGCCAAAAACCTGCAAAAAAAAGAATTCCCAGAATACATAAGATCTCATGAATTTATATTCATTCAGAATTCATGATAGTTGATATATAGAATACATATTTGACTTTGCTTGGGGCTTATAATTTTATTTATTTATTTATTTTCCTTTTTTTTTTTTTTTTTTTTTGAGACAGAGTCTTACCATGGCACCCTTGGTAGAGTGCTGTGGCATCACAGTTCACACCAACCTCAAACTCTTTTTGTTAATTATTTTTTAGAGACGGAGTCTCACTTTGTCACCCTCGGTAGAGTGCTGTGGCATCGCACAGCTCACAGCAACCTCCAACTCCTGGGCTTAGGCAATTCTCCTGCCTCAGCCTCCCAAGTAGCTGGGACTACAGGTGCCCGCCACAACACCTAGCTATTTTTTGTTGCAGTTTGGCCAGGGCTGGGTTTGAACCCACCACCCTTGGTATATGGGGCTGGCGCCGTACTCACTAAGCCCCACCCCTGAGGCTCCAACCCAACCTCAAACTCTTAGGCTTAAGTGATTCTCTTGCCTCAGCCTCCCAAGCAGCTGGGACTACAGGCACCCCCCACAATGCCTGGCTATTTTTTGGTTGTAGTTGTCACTGTTGTTTGGCAGCCAGGGGCTGGATTCAAACCGGCCAGTTCTGGTGTATGTGGCTGACACCCTAGCTGCTGAGCTACAGGCACCGAGCCAGGGCTTGTAATTTTAAAAATGAATTGTGCAGCTCTGCACCTGTGGCTCAAGTGGCTAAGGCACCAGCCACATACACCTAAAGTGGTGGGTTCAAATCCAACCCACCACTGCCAAGTAACAATGACAGCTGTAACCAAAAAATAGCCAGGCATTGTGGCGGGTGCCTGTGGTCCTAGCTACTTGGGAGGCTGAGGCAGGAGACTCGCTTGAGCCCAGGAGTTGGAGGTTGCTGTGAGCTGTGATGCCATGGCACTCTACCCAGGGGGACAGCTTGAGGCTCTGTCTCAAAAAAAAAACAAAAATGAATCATGCTACATTACAAAGTATTATTTATACATTACTTATTATATTGGTATGTTTTAGATTTTTATAAAAGTTAAGAAGTGAAATCACCTAATTACATTATACATTATTCTGATGTATAATTAGAATAATAGGAAGCTATTATTTTGTTTGTCTCTTTTCAAATGTATATATATTTAAAGAATTGTACACAGATTTTTTTATCATGGCTTTTCATGTAAAATATCATGCCCATATTCCCTGTTGCCACACTCTAGTTGAAGTCATAACTCATAATGGCTGTTGTGCAACACTTAGGAAGTTGTGAATCATTCTTCCAATTGTATGTATCATTTGCTTTTCTAGATTTTCTCTTTTACACATGAAACTACAATGAAGCTTTTTTGGTGTATATAGCTTTTTCTTGTGCTTTGGGATTTTAGATAATATTACTAAAAGTTGCATTGATAGACCAGTGTTTTGAAATGACTTTATAACTCTTGAGACACCCACAAGAACATTGGGTATTAGGAGATTGATCTTTGTAGTATTCAGTGTGCAGCAACAAAGATATTTCATTTAATATGTATCAGCCTTTTAATGTTGAGGTTAAGCATTTCACCTACTTTTAGTCCTTTAGGTAATGACCATCATGTCCTTTACCTACTTACCTCTAAGGTTTTAATTTTTCTTTTGTGTAAGTTCTTTATATATTAGGGATGTAAACCTTTAATCATATTTGCTTTGAGTTCATTTCCCTGCTTTTCTTTGTAATGTTGGTTAAGAATTACATTTCTTTTAAAAGGCATTGCATAAACTTCATTTTTCTCCTCTTCTGAAATTTTGTCTATTTGCTGTTTGTATGTGATTTTTAAAAACAGATTTTAATTAGTGAATAGTCTACCTTAATGGCTATCAGCAGCTGAAGAAAATATCTGTGCTGGGTTCTAATTATTTCTTGTATAATCAGTTCCTGGTTCTCATACTTCAGCATTAAACAAAAAAAAGATGAAAAACTAAAAACGATATCCATCCTATCTTAAGAAAATTGCTGCTTTCCCATTTCTTTATTGCAGATAGAATTATGTTCTTCGTGATAAAGTTGACCACCCAAGGGACTGTAACAAATTAGTCGACGTAAGATGTCAGCATAGGGAACTAGGCCTCCAGTACCAATAGGTACATGTGGACATATATCTTTTATCAGTTCACTGTTTCCTGTCTATTATTTGTTTTCATATTTATGTACTCTCAGTTATTAGGCCTTACTACCTCCTAAACCACTGCCATCTTTTAGATACAACCATGAAAAGCACAAATTAGTCCTCCAAGAATACCTCCAGGCTCCATCCCAGATGAAGGGGAAGAAAAATTACAACCACCCTCATAGCAAATTCTAAGCTTATTTTTTAGGCAAATAATAATAATTTGTCATTATTCTTTAATAACAGATTGCACAAGAAACTGAAATAACTTTATCATGAAAGTATACTTTTTTATTTAAGGGTAAGGTGGAAGTAACATTTGTAACAAAACTATCTCCCTAAAGTCACCTTGTCAAAGGCCTGAAAAATAATTTCATAGTACTTTGTCTTTTTGAAACTTGTCCACCTTGGGCAACATCTGGCACAGGTCTTTATTATGTAATATAGCACACAATCATTTAGTCAAAGCAAGTGATAATATTTATTCCATCCATTTAAATACTCTTTATTCCCCCTCCATAATCAGTATTCCCAATATTAGGGAATAACAGAATAAACTAGATTGTAAGGCTAAATCACAGGCAGCTCAAATGGCTTAAAATCATAACACAAACAAAATACTTAGCAGCTTATTTGTGCATCAGCAAAATGATATAATCATCCTGCACAGACATTTGGTCTCCTGGAGGATACCAACAATTGCCCCCTATGTGATTTCCTGTAATGCAAGAGTTTCATTGCACAGGGAAGACAAGATGAGAAAAAGAAGAAAACTTTACTCAAGCCAGAACTGTGTGATAGCATCTTTTTGAGAAGCATTCACATTGGGCTGTCATGCGAAAAAAAATTTACAGTTCTCCAAATATAAATCTTAATATGATTAATTATTATTTAAAGATATTTCCAGAATCTAAAGATGATAGCATTGAACAAAACGATGAAAAACAAATTTGAATTAATTTGTAGTTGATTAAAAATACAACTCTTTATTACAGAAAATTTTAAATGAATACAAAAGTAACCTACCATCAATCTTAAATAGTTATCAATTCCTGGTTCATCATGTTTCTTCTACATCCTTACCTACTCCCCTTTTCCCACATTATTTTGAAGTAAATCCCAGCCATAATATTATATCACTCTCAGTATTTCAGTACCGTTCTAAAAGATAACTCTTAAAAAGAAACATAACCGTGTTATAATTTTTATCACACCCAACACTTTAGCAGTCATTCTTTAATGACATCAAGTATTCAGTGTTCAAATTTCTGAATGTCTTGTAAATATAGAGGAGCACCTCCATGGTTGACCACCTCCTTAAGTAAGTTGACCTCATTTTCATAGACCAGAAGTGTACCACAGTACAGCAGGCCTAGTTCCTTCTGGTGACAACCTCTTTTATGTTGACCAGATTGTTACAGACCCTTGACTAGTCAACTACAGAGGGTCCAGTCTAATTTTTAAAACATGTAAATAGCTACTATTAATAAACACTGAAATGAGCAATAAAAACATTGCTTAACTTCTTACATCTACTTGGTGTTTTCAGTGCCTTGAGATGCTAGAATGTTTAGGAATCCCCTGGGTTCAAGCTGCTGGGGAAGCTGAAGCCATGTGTGCTCACCTCAATGCTGGTGGTCACGTAGATGGCTGCCTCACCAACGATGGAGATGCCTTCCTGTACGGAGCCCAGACTGTTTACAAAAATTTCACTATGAATACAAAGGTAATTTTTTTCTTTCTCTCTTTTGCATTTGTTTACAAAATTTGTTTACCTTTTCAAAAAGATTGATTAAATGAAATAGCATATATAAAATGTTTACTGTAATACCTGGCACATAACAATTATGAAATAAAATGTTTACTGTTATTAACAAATCATTGCCACATAGTTCATTCTCTTTGAAATGTAAATTTATCTCCTAAGGACTTAACTTATTTGTCTCACATAACTTAATTATAAATAAGTTTCAATAATATATCACAAAGTTGTATATGAAATGTATTGTTTTTTGACCCAGAATTTCTAGTTTTTAGTACTTCATTCTCAGAAATTCCTACACAGGCTTGGCGCCTGTGGCTCAAGCGGCTAAGGCGCCAGCCACGTACACCTAAGGTGGTGGGTTTGAATCCCCAGCCCAGGCCCGCCAAACAACAATGATGGCTGCAACCAAAAAATGGCCGGG
>NW_003852417.1:9466133-9530040 GCF_000181295.1 Otolemur garnettii
CCAGGGCAACAGCTTGAGGCTCTATCTCAAAAAAAAAAAAAAAAAAGTTAACTTTAGGGAATGATAGTACAGAGAATGTTTACTTTCTATAATATACATTTATAATGTTCAATTTTATAAGAAGGAAATATGCTATTGAAATTTTTAGATACCAAAACAATAAAATGGAAAAAAATTGGTATTTATAATTTATTTTTTAAGCCATTTCTGAAACTATGACTTTATTTCCATATATTGAAGTATCAGATGCTATGACAATTCTGATGATCAGGATAATTTTCCAATTTAAATTTTTATGAATATAATTACAGGTTTTCTTAAGACAGAGTCTTACTCTGTTGCCCTGCGTAGAGTGCTATGGCATCATAGCTCACAGCAACCTCAAATTCTTAGACTCAGCCTCTTGCCTGAGCCTCCTGAGTAGCTGGGACTACAGGCACTGACCAATATACTCAGGCAATCCACCTGCCTCGACCTCCCCGAGTGCTAGGATTACACTTGTGAGTCATCTCACTAGGCCAAAATGTTTCTGAGAGCAAAATTGGCCTAATGGTACCCTGTGAAGGAGCTAGTGGCTCTTCTGCCCCATTGAGGGACACTACCACTGTGCACAACTCCCAGAGTACTGGGATTACTGGCATGAGCCACCTGCCAGGTGAGTAATTAAATATTTAAAGATAACTTTGATAGATTGTGTTTATAATGTTGTTTAATATATAAATATTTACTTTTGGAGATTAAACTAAATCTGTCCTTTCTTTAGGATCCACATGTTGACTGTTATACAATGTCATCTGTCAAGAGTAAACTAGGTTTGGATAGAGATGCTCTGGTTGGACTAGCAATACTTCTTGGCTGTGATTATCTCCCGAAGGCAAGCCAAAATTACCATATTAATTTGTGATTCATAATGTCTTTTTGGTACCATATATGCCACATAAATATGAATATGATATGGTTGTATGATTAAGAATCTAATTCAAAATATAATTTTAGGCATAATAAGTTATTTAGTGACTAAAATAATCAGTATTTCAGATGGCATTGAAAGGCTGACTTGTGGCACTGACTGTTATAAACACAAGTTGAATAGTAAGTAGTACCACAGCTTGAATGCCAGTAAACTGTTACTATAGATTAAGAGATTCACATTCAAGTTCAACTACCCTTTTTTAAAAAATGTAGGAATTATTCTTTTCTTGTATCATGGAAAGTTAATTTCTATCACTATTTTGTCTGTTTTTCAGTTTTCAGTATCAATCATAGCTTTCCAGATGTACACATGCTTAATGTTATTACTGTTGCTATGCAACATGATTATTGGGCTAAGCTGTTCATACTTCCATGAATGGAATCATTGAATTAGGTTTTATTCATGAAAACATTTAATTTATATCTTAGGATGCACAATCTAGTGCTATATAACAAATAGACATCATAGGTGACTGATGAATTAGGAATTCCCATTTTCTCAAATATGATGTTTAAAAATATAAAATGACTGGTATTGAAGGTCTTATTATCTTGTCTCATAATTATATTCCTACTGATTGTCTCTGTGTCCTTGCAAATCCTTCATTTTACCTCTATTTCCAAGAGAAGTATAAAGGAAAATGGCATTAGTTTCTTTTTAACCCAAGCGTAGGAGAAAGAAAAATAAGGCAGGATAGTAAAATCATTTATATCAAAGTGGCCAAAATAGAGAAATAAGTGGTTATTTTGAAACTGATTAAGAAAACAGGAAGAAAGAAACTCTTTAAATACCACAAATCATTATTTATTTCGTTGTAATTCTCCCTCTAAAGTAGAAGATTCCCACTTCCCACATGTAGTTATGTCTTGATTAAAATCTAGCAACAACCCTGTGTTGAATGTAAGAAAAAATTGCTAACTTGAACTCACAGAATCCAGCTTTCACTACATTGGTGTTTATATTGTACATTAGTCTTACTTATTTTGAACTTTTGTATCTTTTGTAACAAAAACTGGTATCTATATATATTGTCCTTACTTAAAAGATTTTTAAGACTACGTACTAACATAATTTTTCTTCATAAAGTTAAAGATGTACCCAAATGCTAACACAGGAAGAATGACATTCAATGTATCTAACAACTTGTATGCCAGAACATGGGCTGCAGATAAGGAATAAATTTCTGGGTTCCCTCTCTTGTGCCATGAACTAGCTTTTTAGTATCCACATCCTGGGTATAGGTGAGTCGTTGGGGCATTCAGGTTAAAATGAAGAAGACCTGAGTCAGGCACTCAGGATGTTTGGGCAGTAGCTATTTACTAACCCATTTGAAAGAATTTTAGCACTAGTGTTTCTATCCTAGTGCATACAGGCCAACTAGCAGCCCTGCTAATGAAAACATATTCATAAACATTTATAGGAGCTGGCAAACTCAAACTAGAAATTAGGACATCTGTGTGTGTTCATGCTCTAATTTTCATGTGTTGGAAATTCAAACTTGTTTTATTTAACTTTTGAACATCAAGGGTTAACTTGGAGCCCTCCTTTGTTTTCTTTTGATGTCTGCAACTTCGACTATTTAATGTTCATATAATTAAGTGAACTTGCTTTCTTCATGATTAACAAATATAACAAAGTTATGTCAAATTAAAATATTAGCAAAATAATTAACATAGTGAAAGGGCTCTAAAATTATGTCCCTGCTTTCCCTAAAATAAACACTGTCAGTGGTTTGGCATACAGCCCTCTGAATACTTTGTTTACATAGACTGATGATGTAATTATCGTTTAATTTACAAATCCAGATCAATGCCATTGTGCAATCTTTGTTTTACACATAGCAATGTATCTTGAGCATCTTATCAATACTTGGAGTTACCTCATTCTTTCTTTCAGCTACACAACTTCCCATTGAATTAATGTATTACATTTTTAACTATTCCTAGTGATTAACATTTGAAATTTTTTTCCCACTTTGTAAAAGGGAGTCCCTGGAGTTGGAAAAGAGCAAGCATTAAAACTTATACAGATTTTGAAAGGGCAGAGTTTACTTCAGAGGTAACTAAAAATTACTTTGCTTATAACATTGGACTTTTATTCTTGTTGAACTTAATAGTGAATATTGCAAAAAAGGATATGTTTCCCAAAAAAGGGCTTTAATATTTTTAAACTGTACTTTCATTTAAAATAATTTATTTTTGTTTATTTTGAAGTTTTCCAAAGAAAGGATTGAACTGTATGTTTTAAGCTATACTACATATATATATTTGAATGTATTACAAGCTTATGAAACACAATTAGTGTGACGTCAGTACATTTATTTATAAACATGGTCATTTTACTTCTGGCTATGTTAGACTGTTTTGCCACCAGGTAAAGATAAACATGACATTGAAATAATTTTGCATTTACTACTTTGATATTATACTTTATTTTCCAAAAAAGAAATGTCTGTGGCATGTCACAAATATTAAATAATAAGCAACATTTGATCAAAATTTAATTTACTCCACTGTCCTTTGTTCTGTAGCAACACATTTAGTAAAATGTTAACTCTCAATCCCTTTAGACCTTATAATTTGAGTATTTAAAACAAGATACAGATCGTATTGACGCTTATAAACCATGTTGTTTACTGTTTTTAAATGTGTGAATGATATTTACTTGATGAAAGCAATGGTTTATGAAAATTAGCATTAATGATGGCAAGATGTAAACTAAAGGAGTAGGAGGGTACTGGAGCATGTAAAACAGTCTTGGCCTCCAAAAGGTTTGAGTTGGCAAGTGCCTGAAAAGAAACATTAAGAGGTAGAAATGAAAAAGAAATGACCCTAAGAAGTATTTTGAATCACAATACTCTTCCCTGTAATGCTTCTCTTTCAGTTGTAAAGCTATTGATAAATCTAAGACTTCAATGAATCCATTATTGACATCAGTGATTACTGTGCCAAAGCAGGAAAGGAAAGGTTTACTTAGGCATGAGTTAAGGAATCATTTGGGAATTGTGAAGAATAGTATATAGTGAAAGAATAAAAGTTGTCTTGGTCCATACATTAAATACACAAACATTAAAGAAAACGGATTAGCAAAAAAAAAGATTTATGCATACTTTAGGTAATATCTGACATCACAGATAAGCAAAAAAAAAAAAAAAGTGCTCACAAAATCAGCCTGGGATCCACAGGGCTGCAGATTGGAGACCCTTGTCTTAACACTTAAAAATAATAAAATAATATGTTTTGTAATTGTCTGTTATTCTAATCTTTATTGATCTATACTGACTTTTTTTCTCCTAGTCACTTTAAATTTTTAAATTTCTATTTATTGTTTATCCAGTAGCAATTAATGCTAGTTTTTAGCAAGCGTATTCCTAGTCTTTGTAGTACATAAGTTAGAAATTCCTAAAGTTCCAGATACTACAACAATAAGCTGAGGAGAGAATTTGGCTTTTTATTAAAACTTTGACCTCTTTAAGTAGAGGAACATAAGTCAGAACGTTTATGTTTTGTGACTAATACCTAGCTGTGCCTTTGGTGCTTTTTACTTTACCTGAAATGTTAGCCAATATGAAATTAAGTTTTACTTAGTAGATATCTTATCAGCAATATACATTTCTCTTAAAATCTTTTATTAAATAGGTAATAGTATTTTCCTATCTGCATAAGAGATTTAAGAAATCATTTCAAATATCCTAGATTTGAAATAACTTTTTTACCTAGAAGATTAATGTTTTATTTAGTTTTATCTTTTATATTGCTCTTCAGCTCTTTACCCCCTTGGGTTTTTTTGCTGTTGTTGTTGTTGTTGTTGTTTTGAGACTGGATAGAGGGTAGAGTGCTGTAGCATCATAGCTGACAGAAACCTTAACTCATGAATTTGAGCAATCCTCTTGCCTCAGCCTTCCAAGTAGCTGGGAATATAGGCACCCACCACAATACTCAACTAATTTTTCCTATTTTTAGTAGAGACAGGGTCTCACTCTTGCTTAGGCTGGTTTTGAACTCCTGAGCTTAAGCAATCTACCTGCCTCAGCATTCCACAGTGCTGGGATTACAGGTATGAGCCACTGCACCGGGCCCACCCTTACTTTTGATACCCAGAAATGTTCATGTTCAAAACTGTTTGTTTTATACTCTGACACAATGACATCAAAAACAGACATTTGAAAATCATTCGACTCACATATTGCTGACTAACAAGATTCTCCTTTTTAAAAAAGCTAAATAAATATACAGAGGGTACCAAAAGAGACAAAATGTATAGACATTTTAAGAAAGAAAAAGCTGTACTAAAATTGAAATACTAAAGTCACATTTGACTTGTGTAATTATTAAGAGGTCAAATATGACTTAAATTCATCTTTTATCAGTATATATTGAGTATTACAATTTTAATACAGGCTTTTCCTTTCTTAAGATTTATATACATTCTTTGGCACCCACTGTATATACATTTATATAGAAATACACATATGTAGATACTCACACTGTTTTCTGTCTTGCAGTTGTGCTGTCGTTGGGGCCACATTTAAACTTGTGACTGAGGGTTTTTCCTAGATTAGGTCAGCAACTTTGTCTAACCAAAGGGGAAATAATTATTCAGATGAAAGGAAAAAGAATAGACTGACATTTGAGATCAGGGCATTTTTGTGACCTTATTTTGTTTTTCTTTTTTAAAAAACCATTTTCTATTAAGGTTTAATCAATGGAAGGAAACATCTTATAACTCTAACCCACAACCACTGGTTGCTAAAAAACCAGCTCATTGCTCCGTATGTTCCCATCCAGGTAAGCAGACACAGGGAGTCATATTTCTAGCATGTCAATGTCTGACACCCATGTTTTTGTTCTAGTTCTCATGGTCTTTTTTCCATATCTACATTAATAGCACCTTGAAAGATTTCACGTAATCTTCGTCACTAGACTGGGAATTGCTTGGAGTCAGGTGTTATGTTATATATGATAAATATAGGTACTCAATAAGTGTTTATTGAATGCAGTAATGTAATGTAATTATCATCTGTTTACTACAGAAATCCAATTTGGAATATGTCAGAGGGTACCAAAAAATGCCTTGTAATACTCTATATATTGATAACCTTTGTTCTCTTATATACTGTATCTTGTATCTCTTGTAATTGCAGAAGTCAAACATGATTTGAGTATTACAATTTTAATACAAGATTTTTTCATTCTTAAAATGTGTATATGTTTTGTTCTAGTTCTCATAGCCCTTTTTCCAAACCTACACTAATAGCACCTTAAGGGTTTCACATTATCTTCCTCACTAGACTGGGAATTGCTTAGAATCAGTATTGTTATATATACATAGAAGGTACTCAATATAGCAGGTATCTGTGTGTGTGTGTTTAATACTCGTAAGTCTTCAGGGAAAATAGAACTGAAACTATTTCTTTTTGTATCAGTGATTTATATTTATATGCTTAAATGATTGATCATTGTCCTGTAATACATTTTTATTGCATGTGAAGATAGTGACTTTATTAAAACTAATTTCCAGTATGTGTTCACTATTATCAACAATAGTTTGGATCTTCTTCATTAGACTTGATAAGAAAAGATATGGCTGAGCATACACTGGATCAGAAAGGCCTTTTATCTCAAGAGATTAGAATATCATGTCAGCTTATCTTTTAAGAGAAATTCTATTTTACTGATTTTTCTTAGTATGTTTTTATTACTACCAAATTATAGATGAAATCATGGAAGAAAATGATTTTATAAATAAGATGTGATTCTGTAGTTTTTTTGGTACCTTAAAATTGACAATTTTAAGTTATACCAAGTGTGAATGCTCTTTCATATTTTCAAAACAGTGTTGAAAATCATCACACTTTCCTTCTAAAGGGAATTAGGTTCCCACACATGCTGCAGTTATAATTTTATGTTCCAAACATAGTTTAAAAATTATTAACTGAGAACTAGACTGGCAGAGGTAATTACTACATTCTTTTAATATATGCTCATTAAAAAAAACATTCTATTAGAATTATTCCATTAAGTGAATAATCTTTCTTGCTAATAATTGCATCCTACTTTTCTTGCATATAGTCTCCACTTAAGCCAGAAAGTTCTATTGTTGATTATTGTAAAAGTATTATTTTGAGTTACAAATTAACACTGTCAGATGGAAGAGTAATTCTTTGTAGAAGTGTCATGTGATAGGAATAACTCCTACTCTATTCTAAGAATTCCTATGGTGTCAGTTACTCTATTCAACCTAAATGTGTTGAAACCCTTCTACATATATCCTAGGTACTGTGCGAGGCAATGTGAATTCTTCAAAATTTGGATACAGGCAAAAAAATGTACATAGAAAGTAGTTCTAAAGAGCAATAAAAATCATACTTTTTTTCTGCCTCCATAAAGGTTCACCTAAGGATCACGAACGTAATGGATGCAGGTTATGTAACAGTGATAGATACTGTGAACCACATGATTATGAATACCGCTGTCCTTGTGAGTGGCACCTTACTGAACATGAAAGGCAACTAAGCGGAGTAGAGAACAATATTAAGAAGTAAGCTTTTTTTAAGGCTCATTTTTTTCTGGCATGACCTGTACACACACCTCTGGTTGAATTAGTTCCACATAATATTTTCCCACATGTCCAGTCACATATTTCACAAAATCCTCTTCTTGATTCTGTTCAAAAACTCAAGTTATCACGGGAGATAGTAATATATAGTTACTATATTACTCAAAAAGATGCTTGATAGTTATATAACGTACTATATACATGGACATTTTTTATTAAAATGGAAGTGGATGATTTCAGAGTCTGTATAAATTACCTGATTATAGTAATAATATGTATATAATTTATTTACAGAAAAGCTTGCAGTTATGAGGGATTCCCATTCCATGAGGTAACAACCAATAATTCCACTATGTATTTATTTTAGAAACTTTCTTACAAGTCCTGAAGTCTCAATTCCTATTTTCTTTTTTTCTTGCTAGGTTATTCAAGAATTTCTTTTAAACAAGGATAAATTAGCGAAGGTAATCAGGTACCAAAGACCTGATTTACTATTGTTTCAGGTATTTGAAAATAAATTCTTGCTTTGTAGTATGATGTTAGATACTAGAAAGGTAGAAAGGGATATTCACTTTGATCAGAGAGGATGTTTAAAAGTCAGAACAGACAACTATTAGTGTATATTTTTCAATATTTATTTCTAATCTTTCTCATTTGCCACACAGTGACCATAATCATATAACATATGACAAACTACACAATTATGCTGTTCTTTAAAAGAAACCTTAATCATCATGTACGGATGTATTATGTTCATAGATGTGTTGGAGGAGGAGGGGCTCATAAGAGAAAGTATCAGAGTCAAGTACACACGTATTACTATAGCAGTGAAATTTCAAGTCAGTGACCTAAATTGATATTTGGACAGTATTTCATGTATTGTGTGACCCTGGATATGTATTGTCCACAAAATAGAAGTACTATTACTTATCTCATGGAAGTCACCATGAAGATTAAATGAAATTATTTATGTTAATCTCAAATACAGTAGCTAGGTGCACAGAGTCGCTCAATAAATTAGAGCTATTTATAACTCATCCCTGCCAACAACCATATTAGTAATGACAGCCAACATTTATTGCACACTTAAAATATACTGTTATATTTAACACTTAATATGTAATCTTACTTAATCTTTATAATCTGTGAGCAGGGTGATATTATTTCTACTTTATAGACGGAAAAACTGAGGCTAAAAGAGGCTAGGTAACTTACCCAACATCTAGGAAATATTGAACGGGCATTCAAACTGAAAACCCTAACATTTAATCATCATGCAGTCTTCCTCCTTAGAGCCTCATTGTTCTTTCTCAGAATATTCTAATTGATACTACTTTAACTAATATTAATTCTAAAGGAAAAAGCAGTATCACCTTACAGTGCTGTTTGTCTCCAAAAGATAACAAAAAGAATATTCTAATTGATACTATTTTAACTAATGTTAATTCTAAAGGAAAAAGTAGTATCACCTAAGAGTGCTATTTGTCTCCAAAAGATAACAAAATCATGTTTTTTCTTCATTATGTATACAGAGATTTACTCTCGAAAAAATGGAGTGGCCCAATCACTATGCATGTGAGAAATTGTTGGTGCTTTTGACCCATTATGACATGACAGAAAGAAAGCTTGGTAGAAGGAGCTCTGATCAACTACAGCCAACTCGGTAACGTAAAGTGTGGCGTGGTGAAGAGTTTGTGTTTCCATTTGACTATCTGAAATGGATCTAAAATATTCTTCACAATAGATTACAAAAAGAAAGAAATTTAAAAAGATATAGCCAGACTTAACAATATAAGTATTTCAATGTACCAGAAAAGGAAGAAAAATGTAAAGAAAGTGTGGGGGGACTGGAAGTGGTTTTGTAGAACCCCAGATCTAGGAGCAGCAGTGTCATCCAGGAGGTGAGTTCCCAGAGGGTAAAAGAAAAATAGGGACCAAAAGTCCACGAGTCAGGCTTATTCCTTAAAGCCCACGAGTCAGGCTTATTCCTTAAAGCCCAGTAGCAAGGGCGGGATTCCTCTGTTCCTATCAGATTAGAGGCTGGAGAAGGTGACAGAAACCAACTAATGCTGCCTGAAGCCCAGAAAGCCTGCTGGTAACTACTCAAAAAGGACTAGAGAGGTGGAAATGAGGGCAGCTAAAATTCAAAAGAAGAGAAAAGCTTAACATATGAAAAAATGTGGTATTTTAAAAATCTACATTTAGATCATAAATTCACTACTGATTAAACTAGTTTTATAAAACAATCTGGAAATGGCTTTTGCTTCTTGCCTTTTAGAATGCTGGAATGCTTAATGAAATGAGTGAGACATATATCCATAAGCAACCGAAGGTGAAATTATAAAACAGAAATGGATAGAAATAATTTTAAATGGATGGATATAAAAAGTGAACTACTTAAAATCTTAAGAAAAATAGTTGTTGGCTGGCCGCAGTAGTACACACCTGATTCCTAGCGCTCTGAGCAGACACAGCAGGAGAATCCCTTGAGCTCAGGACAGCCTAAGAAAGAGCAAAAACTTGTCTCTACTAAAAGTAGAAAAAATGAGCCAGACGTTGCAGCAGGTCTTGTAGTCCCAGATATTTGGGAGGCCAAGGCAGGAGTTTGAAATTGCTGTGTGCTAGGCTGACACCATGGTGCTCTAGCCTGGAGCAGCAGAGTGAGACTCTGTCTCAAAACAAAGAAAGAAAGAAAAATAGTTGTTAAAATAAAAAGCAGTGGACTGTAGGCTGAACTTGGTTAAAGAGAATTAGTGAATTGGAAGACCATACTAATCAAGTCATACAGAAGGTATTATCTCGAAGACCTTTTATTATGTAAAAAAGTATTTTTAACAATATTACATAAAAAAATATTTTAGAGTAGTTTTAATGTGGATAATAATTTGAGTTTCAGATTTCTTTCTAGAAGCCAACAGAGGGGAGGTGAAGTAATTTTTGATGAGATGACTTCTGAGAATCTTCCAAAATTTAAGAAAGGCAGAAGTTATCAGAAAAAAATATATTCCAACTATAAGCCCAGTAAATAAAAATAAGTCCATACCCAGACATATTGTAGACATTAAGGATAAAAGAAAAGTCTTTAAAAGTGCCAAATCAGTTTATGCTAAAATCATTGGGTAAAGATTGCTAGAGAAAAAGAATAGTAGTTTCATGTTATCACTACCAATTAAATACAAAGAAAAAATGATATCTTCAAAAGTAGAGAAATACAGTGGACATCAGCTTAATTAAATGATTAATGACCAATATGCCATAGGCCAATAGACTAATATCACATGCCTCCTAAGATGGTAAACTGAGAAAGACACCACATCATCTATATATTTTTACCAAAAAAGTTTAATGTGAATCCAATCATGAGAAAACAATCTAGTGAATCCAAAATATGGAACATTCTGCAGAAATACCATCCTGGACTTTTCAAAAATATGATTGTCATAAAAAAAGAAAGTTGGCTCAGCATCTATAGCTCAGAGGTTAGGGTGCCAACCACATACACCGGAGCTGGTGAGTTCAAATCCAGCTGGGTCTGCCAAATAACAATGACAACTACCAAAAAAATAGCCAGGCATTTTGGTAGGGGCCTGTAGTCCCAGCTACTTGGGAGGCTGAGGCAAGAAAAATTGCTCAAGCCCCAGAGTTTGAGGTTGCTATGTGCTGTGACACCATGGCACTCTACCCAGGGTGACATAGTGAGACTCTGTCTCAAAAAAGTTAGAAAGTTTTTCTGAATTAAAAGATTAAAGGGGCATGACAATTCAAGCAATACGTCAATATGTTGTGGTCTTATTTGGATTCTGGATTTTTTTCTTTTTTTGCCCTGAAGGATGTTTTTTAAGGACAGTTGGAAAAACTTGAATATGGCCTAGATAGTGTATCAGTGTTAAATTTCTTTCTTTCTTTCTTTTTTTTAGTATAGTGAAAGAAATTTTATTTAGCAAAGAAAAATTTTATGTAAGACAGAAAGCTTAGAGCACTTCTGAGGAGAGTTGGAAATGGGTCCGTCTCACAAGTAAAAAGAGAGAGATGGAGACACAAAGGCAGTGTAAGGTATAAATACCCTCTTTCTCTTCATTTGAAATTGTTTATAACTCTCTCTGTGCCTCCAGTATTAAATTTGAGTGTGACAGTTGTAGTGTGGCTATGTAGGAGAATATTATATAAACTACAAAATGAGGGGATAATATGTCATGAGACATGTTTGTAACTAACTTTCAAATGGAGAAAGTAAATGTGGCAAAATATTAACAACTGGTGAATCTCTATGAAGGTATGTGACTAGTCATGGTACTATTCATGCAGCTTCCTAAAGGTTTGAAATTTTTTTTCAAAATAAAACATTGATAGGGAATGACAGTCTGACAGCACACATCTTTCATAACATCTCATAATGGGAAGGATGATGGAGTAATATTTCAAAGTACTGAGTAAAAATAATTTTCTGTCTTGAAATCATTAAAACATTGTTCACAGGAAGGGCATTTTCAGACATATGAAGACTAAGAGAGTTTACCACTAATACACCCTCATTAAAAGCATTGTTAAACAATACACTTTAGCAAGAAAAAAACCCACTGAGAAGAAGATGTGGATTATAACAATCAGTGGTCAACACAGAAATTGATAAAATATACTTGGCTGATTTAATAACTAACTAGAAAAAATTATGCAATATTTGCAAACCGTTTAATGATTAATACATGATGATGATAAACTAAATCTGGCAAAGTATACATTTAAACATTTAAGAGCACATCTTAAAAATACAACCTAGAAGACCAGGTATGGTAGCTCATGCCTATAATCCTAGCACTCTGGGAGGCCTAGGTGGGAGGATCCCTTGAGCTTAAGATTTGAGACCACCTGAATAAGAGCAAGACCCCCATCTCTACTAAAAATAAAAAAATTTGCTGACTGTTGTGTCAGGGCCTTATAGTCCCAGGTACTCAAGAGGCAGAGGCAGGAGGATTGCTTAATCCCAGGAGTTTGAGGTTGTGTTGGGCTAAGCTGAGGTCATGGCTCTCTTGCCCAGCTGATAGAGCAAAACTGTCTCAAATTTTAAAAAAGGAAAAAAAAAAAAAAAAAAACTATCAAACCAAAAGGATACAGGAAGGAAGACGGGGGAAGTAGCAACCAAAAGACTGGTAACAAAAAACAAAATAGGATGTGTGAATGAGTCCAAGGACATCAGTAATCACAATGAACATAAATGGATTAAACATAGTTATTAAAAGAGATTATATGGCATAAGTAAAATTAAGTAATATTCTGCTTGCAAGATACATGCAGAACAATATGTACAAACTTTGAAAATAAACATTTAAGAAGACTGACTAGGCAAATAGTGTACTTATCAATGTGATATAACAAAGTAGACTTTAAAACAAAAAAATCATTATTATGGAAAAGATGAACACTACATAAGAGGGAAAGGAGCAGTCTAATGAGAAGATCTAATAGTTAAAAACCCTGTGTGGCTAACAGCAAAATTATGTTTTGAATAAAATAGTTAAAGGAATAACAAGGCAGTAATATTTTTACTTAGATAAAATAAATAGAAATTAAATTAAATTATTCAACTTTCTAATTAAAAAAATTTAAATAACTTAAGCAATTATACTTCATTAGATGAATTTGTTTTTCAGAATTGTTAAGACCCGAATCAGAAACGGAGTACATTGCTTTGAAATAGAATGGGAAAAACCTGGTATGTATTTACTTCAAGGAAAATTTTTAATTTAGAACATTTGAAAATATATACACATACATACGTGTACATACACATATATAACACATGTATGAAAAAATAAAAATGAAACCTGAAAAATGAAACCTGTCTCATGCATGATGAATTAATTTTATAGTTTACCTGTGTTATCTTAAGTAGACTTTGACTAATAGCATTATAAATATGATAAACTTTAAGTGATTTTAATATCGTAATTTGACATTTCTTTTGTAATGTCTAAGAAAATAATACCAAAATAGTTTTAATTTATATTTCTCAAGGAAATTCTTTTACAAACGGTCTGGTCATTGGATTTCATTATGTATAGCTGAACTGAAAGAAATTGAGGTTGTTTGAATCACACCTGGGATTAGTCTCTCTTTAGTCTTTATGGAGATTTATAATTGTCAAGTTACTAATCATTGCTACAGAGATACAGTGACCTCCGAATTAGCTTCCAAACGGGAGACAACAGAAGCACAGAACATTTAAAATGGAAAATGACCCCAAGTTGATTTCTGTTTGGCTTTGAAATTACAGATTGTATGACTCTATTTGAATGAGTAAGAGAACAAACAGATTTGTCAATGAAAGTTTAAGCTGTAGGTAATTGTGAAAAATAAAACTACAAAGAAATAAACCATTGTAAACAATAATAGGAAGATAGAAGATTGAAGAATTCTGAAAGTGTTTAAGAACAATTCCACCAACTAGTACATTTTCAGGAAAGAAAATGACGTTAACCCAGATTGATGATGTATCTCTCCTGTCTAGAGGATTAAGTACCCATTTTCACTTACCCTTATGAAAGCTCTCTCTTAAGGAGAAAATGTATGCCAAGCTAGATTAACTAAGAAACACTTTAAGATTACCTGTTCCCTTTCTTTCTGCTTTAAGCTTATTAATTTTTCATTATAATTTGGCTTTTTATATAGTTTTACCCAAATGTAGAATACACACAAAAATCTAGTCTACTTTTTGTATATCATACTGTAAATTTGCATATTAACATTCTCATTTCCATTTATCAGATGCTTGTGAGTCCAGTAAGACTGAGCTCAAGAGACTGATAACCTATGAAACAGCAATTGGAAAAATAGTAATATTTTCGATGACGCTTTTCAATTCTGGTCTTTTCAGAAGCCGTCACTAAAGAAAGCTGAGGTTGTTTTAGAAACTGTCTATTATCCATTGCTAGAATTTTAACACTAGACTAAATTAAAACCAACCAACCTTATCTAAACAAAGTTTTCCATTCTCTAAGCTGCTGTTACTACCTCTGAAGTAAAAAAACTTAAATTTCTAATTTAAAAAGAATCTCCTACCAGTTCTTGCCAGACAAAAGAAAATACATTTTTGTACTAGTAGCAACATGACTAGAACAGAGATCTTATAATGAAAGATTTGCTATGAATTTTCCATTTGTGGATGACCTAGTTTACCTGATAAACTTAGTTACCTGGAAAGACTGAATTTTTTAGATTTGTAAGTAAGGCTGCTTTGCTATATTTTTAATCTTTTAGAACATTATGCTATAGAAGAACCTGGAGAATCAATTCTAACAATTGAAGAAGAATCATTATTTGAAGCAGCCTATCCCGAGATTGTTGCTATTTATCAAAAACAAAAGTTAGAGATTAAAGGGAAGAAACAAAAAAGTAAGTATCGGGTTTGGTATCTGTTTATGCCACACACAAATATAGAAGAGCTATCTGTTCTGTTTGCTTCTATTTTCTCTAAATTTTACTTAAAGTTCTAAAAAATTCAAGAGTTAGAGTTGTGCTCTTGTTTCTTTGTCTTCACATATTTTTTTTAAGTTGAAAAGCCAGGAGTAAACTATCCTCTGTGTCTACTACTTAACCAAGTGTTAGTAGTAATAATGATACTAGCGTTTATTGAACCACTAGCATGCATATCATATTTTGGGTTTTAATTACATTTTGTTTATCTCCCAGAACTCAGTGAGAAAAACAACTCAATTATAACATTGTGTCCAGAGGAAAATATTTTATACTATTTGTAGGAATACACTGAGACAAAAAAACAGGCCAAAAATTCCAGTCATATAGAAGATTTCCAGTCTGAGCTCTTAGTTTTTTAAATCTAAGGTAAAGTGAAGAAAATAGACATGAATTATATATTTTTTTCTTTGTTTGTTTGTTTTCAGGTATGAAAATTATGCCTAAAGAAAACAATTTGCCAGAATCAGATAATGTAATGAGCTTTCAGTCATGCATGACTTTAAAACCCACATGTGAAATCTTTCCTAAACCAAATTCCAAGTTAAATATGGAAATTTCTGCTAATCCTACATTACCACAGGAATGTACGTCTGCCTCATTGAATAGCTTGCTTTTACCTGAAGATTCTCCCTGTGAAGAGCAGTTCATGTCTTCTCCAAGACCTTTGACTACACAGCAAATTACAGCTGTCAATGAGTCTTTAACTTCAGAACATAATCAACCCAGTACCTCATCTCATAATACATCTGTAATTGATGATCTACAGTTGAGTACCATTGACTGGGAGGGTACTTCTTTTAGTAATTCCTCAGCTATTCAAAGGAATACTTTCTCACATGGTTTAAAATCAGAACTTGAATCAGAAAGGTGCACCACAAACATCAATAAAGTCTTAGATTGGGATCGTCATACGATTAGTCCTGAAGAGCATCTACTTCCTGGCATTAGTGATTTATGTCTTCAGGATTTGCCTTTAAAGGAAAGAATATATATAAAATCATTATATCTTCAGGATAATATACAACCAGATGTCAACCTGAGAACAGCCCTACTTAGGGGAAGAGAATCTTGTATTGGTAAGTGTAGTTCTAATTGCCCATCATGTCTTTCAAAGGATCTTCTAGGAATTCATTTGCAAAATGAATCCAGAAACCCTAAAGTTCTAAAAGGAGACCAACTGCTTCAAGGAAACTGTAAAGCCAATACTTCTATGCCTTATTCTTTTAATAATCCAGCAGGGAAGACCTCCCACATTAAAGCTAAGCCACCAAATACTGCTGTAGATCATAGAAGAAAAATCGACATGCATACCACTCAGAAAACTGTGATGAAGAAGAGTGTTTGCCTTGACATACATTCCTCTGATGAAGAAAGTACCCCAGTTTTTGGTAAAGCTAAGCACACAGCTCAAGAAGTGAAGCACAGGTCTCAGAAGCATAATCCAGTCCAAGTCAAAAAAATTGACTATAACAAGTTAAGTAACCCTAAGGTACATGTTGAAAAAACTGAACAGTGTTTTAGGTCTAATAAAATAGATGGAAATGAAGAAAACTGTTCCCAAGATCAAGCAAAAAGTTCTCTGAGTTTTCTACAATGTCATAAGAAAGAAGACAACCCTACTTATATGGATAGTTTTCTTCCTTTAAGCCAGAGATTAAAACTAAGGTTCCAAAGCACTTGAAATGAAATTGAAAATACTTAAGTACTATGTATAACTTGCTGTTCTAGTACTATCAGCATTAGCAGAGGTAGAGAGAAAATGTCTAGTTAATGTTCAATAGAAAAATTTAATGTGGTTCTATATGTCATGAAACATTTTTGCCCATTTAATCAAAATTGTAATTAAAAATGTTACCTAAAAGTTTGTTTTAAAAAGGCAATCCTCTGTGGTAAAAATTTTATATTTCTACATATCATGTATATTTTTATAACACATTTTTATAAATTTTAATATCCTTATTTAGATTGTTTTATGAATGTTAGTACTTGATAGAGTAAATGCTTCATTCATTTGGTAATTTTTACTTTTACTTCCACAACCTTGTAATATTTGTATTCTGGCTTGTTCCCAAGAGGTTAACTCTGTAATTGCCTACATGCTTACAGTGTCTCCCATTAGGCTTTTCCTGAGAATTATATATCCCCTTAATGGACAAATACCATTAGTGTGCTCTTCCACATTTGGTAATCTTATTCTCCTTTGCAAGGGAGAATAATAAACTGGAAAAGGAGAGAGTATGTCAATATATTTAGTAAAAAATATGATTATAATGGCTGAATAAACTCAGCAAAGTAACTCCTTACATATCCTCAAAAGTTTACAGATATATCAAATGGGAAAAGATTTGGAAAGTCAAGTATATAAATAAAAAGAGGGTTAGAAATTTGCTAAGGTTCACGCAGTGATTAACCCTGTGGGAACCAATTTTCTTGCTTTCTAGTTTTTTTGCTTTTTTTTTTTTCTGGTTCTGTAGCACTCCTCCCCTCCCCCATTTTTGTTTTCAAAATGAATCTATGCTTTAATACTTCCAAATATTAAGTCTTGCATTAATTTATGGAAAGGAAAAAGTAAAACTATATATTTGCAGGTTATATGATTTTTATATATCAAAAATGGTAAAGAATCCACTAAAAATTATTAAAACTTATAAATGAGTTCTTCAAGTTTGCAGAATACAAAAGCAGTATACCGAAAATAATTATATTTTTATATATCCAACAGTGAATAATGTCAAATAAAATTAAGAAAACAACTCCACTTACAACAGTATGTAAAAGAATAAAATAAATACTTAATAAATTTAACAAAAGTGGAAAAATTATACTCATAAAACTATAAAACATTGTGGAAAGAAGTTAAAACCAAATAAATGGAAAGATATCCCATGTTCATGGACAGGAAGACATAAGATGGTATTGCTCCCAAATTGATCAGTGCAGTCCCCATCACTTCCACTGGTTTCTTTGCAGAAATTGATAAACTGATTCTAAAATTCTTGTGGAAACTTAAGGAACATAGAATAGCCTAAACAAACTTAAAAAAATTGGATGGTTCACCTTTCCTGATTTTAAACACTACAAAACTACAGTAATCAAGAGTATGTTGTCCTGGTATAAAGATATATGTACATACACACTAGATTATATAACCTTACTAACATATAGCTTAATATAGATCAATGAGATAGAATGGAGAGCCCAAAAATATGACCTCACATGTATGCTCAAATAATTGTCAAGTAGACAATTGATATACCAGCAGTCCTAGATTGGGGGATAGAATTAAAAAAAAATACTAGCAATGATCCCTAATTGTGTTTGAATACAGAGGCTTGGGAAGGTGTTTCCAACAGTTCTGACAAGAGAGGCATAACTTCTGCATAGTGTTGGGGGCAAAGGGCAGGAGCAGGGCCTATGCAGGCTGGCCCCTTAGCCCACAGATGCCAAGACAGTGTCTACTGGCAGGTCCTCTGAACTTGAGCTGTCACTTGCATTGTTACTGTATCCAAAAGCAGCAGCCAGGAACACACCAGGATGTCATGCCCACCCTGAAACATACCAGCTAGGAGCAACATGTGGGTGTTTTTTGTGATCCAGCACACTGACCTCTCACAAGGGTGCATTCCCAAGAACTTCACAATATTGCCCACAGCCTCTTCAAGTGTCTTGATGGTAGACAAGGGAGATGTTTCCTCCTTCTTATACTCATCCCCTACCTCATTCCAGGCCACTTCAGAGTTCAGTTTCATGACCTTTTGGATGTGATTGGCTACAGTAACTTCCATATCTTCCAGCACATACTCGTCTTCATAGCCTTCATCATCAGTCTCCCCCATGGTGATAATTATCAACCAAGACAATTCACTGGGGAAGCAATAGTCAACAGTCTGCTGGAACTATTGGATATCCACATAAACAACATATGACTCCTTTTCACACCATGTAAAAAATGATTTCAAAGTGGATCATACATTTTATCATAAATATAAGAGTTAAAACTAAAGAACTCGGATGAAAACATAGGTGTAAGTCTTTGTGACTTTTAATTAGGTGAAGGTTTCTTAAATATGACACCAAAAACAGGCAACAAAAGCATAAATATGCAGATTGGACTTTATCAAAAGTAAAAACTTCGTTTTCGGAGGACACCATTAAGGAAGTGAAGAGAAACTATGGAGTGGGAGAAATACGTGTAAATCTTGAATGTGATAAGAGACTTGTATCTATTGGAACTTATGTAAAGAACTCTGAGAACTCAATAATAAAAAGAATTTAAAAGTGGGTAAAATATCTGAACTGATACTTTTTAAAAAAAGGTATATCAGTGGCCAATAAGCACATTTTAAAACTGTCAATATCATTAATCATCAGGAGAATGCAAATCAAAACCACAAAATAACACTTCACACCCAATAGAAGTGTTAAAATAAAAAGACAGGTAATAATAGGGGTTTGCTTATCTTGACTTGTTTAGTAGTTTAGGGAAAAAACTAGTCCTGATAATTTCTTATAACAATATCTAGAAGTGTTCTTTTTATTTTGGTTTTTTGAGGCTGTCTCACTTTGTCTGGTACACTGTACACTGAGGTACAGTGTTCCTCAGTAGAGTGCTGATGTGTCATAGCTCACAGCAACCTCAAACTCTTGGTCTCAAGCGATCCTCTTGCCTCAGCCTCCCAAGTAGCTGGAACTACAGGTGCTCACTACAATGCTAGGCTATTTTTACAGATGGAGTCTCATTCTTATTCAGGCTGATCTCAAACTCCTAAGCTCAGGCAATCTATCTGCTTCAGCGTCCCGGATTACTAGGATTACAGATGTGAGCCATCATAGCCAGCCTTCTAGAGGTGTTCTTGAGATTTTATGAGATGAAAATAGCAAAATTAATTGGGTGTGACTGGTCTGGACTCATTTTGATTTATAGCTAATATAGGCATAAATGTCAAATTTTATTTCTTCCTCTTCAAGGATTTCTCTGTTTGTCCAGTTTATGCCAATCCCTTCTAAAGCATTCCACTCTGTGTTCCTTGCTAATCTGGTCATGATATCACATGTACATCAAATTTTATCAAAGTTGCTGCCTACATAATTTGCTCATCCCTTCATTGACTGTCTTTCTGAAGATGCCTTGCTTCTCTTTGAAATACGCTGCCAAAGATTTGCCTCTAGTTATTAGGTTCTTACAATTGGTTTCTTTCTGTCAGCTCCATACTAAGGCCCTACTCTAGGTTTAGTATGAGTAGTCTTAAGACCTCAGGGGTTTTTCTTTCAGATTTCATAGTAAGGAAATGTTGGGCCCAATTTTTCTTTGAGTAGCATGGCTCAAGCCTTCTTGTGAGACATTTTAAATTCTTTTCAGCTAATAGGTATTCTCTGTGACCTTGGAGACATTTTCTAACTTTTCTGAGACTCATTTAAAGATAGGCTATCAGCCATTTGTTAGCAACCCCCTACCTTTTTACCCAGCCTTTCTCTCTATCCAATCTTTCTGAGGCCTTGGGATTCTTTTAACCCTATCTTTTGTCATTTTTGCATTTTGCAGATGCACTTTTGTTTAAAATCAATAAAAGCCTTCTGAAGAAGCCAGAGAATTGCTACATTGTCCCAGTCTGCCACTTGGCATGAGGTAATGGACTCCTTTCTCCAGGCATTCTCAGACTCTATGTCTTAAGCTTGTATAGAGTATCCTGATTTCCCCAGAGTCATTTTCCCTGTCTGCTGTCCACCAGGCTGGGGTCCACATACCATGACCCCAACAAATAGGTATTTCCTGTGACTTCGGAGAGATTTTCTAGCTTTTCTGAGACTCATTTATTGAAATATTTATGTAATATCTATTATGTGACAGGCATTGTGCCCAACCCTAGAGGTACAGTGGTGAGGGGTATCCTAGAAGGTTTTTTAAATAACTATAAAGTGGTCACCACCATTGAGATATTAGAGGCACTCAGTAGATGGTATCATTGGTTACCATCATTTGGAACTTTCAGATCTAGATTCCAGCTGAACATAGCCAATAAAAATGTGGATAACATAACAGTCTAGTAGGGGGCCAATGTGAGAGTAGGAGAGGTGTTTTCAGAAAAAAGAAACTCTAGGTTAGCAAGATCACACAAAAGATCCTAACAGATATGGCATTTAAGCTAAGGTTATATTACAAAAGAATAATGTGTTCAAATATAATTTGGTAACTAATATTCATCCAGTCACCTGAGATTTACTGAGCACCTACTTTGCTCAGTGCTCTTATGGCTTTCATGTATAACAGCCAGCTGGAGACCCAGTGAGTTTTAAATAATTTTTCCAGGTCACACAAGTGGAAAAGGCTACAGCAGGGCCTGGACCTCAGATCTCCTAACTCTCTAGTGAAGGCAGCTCTCTGTATTTATGATTCCACACTGAATTCAGATCTTGACTCAAAGATTCACATCAGAGAGTCTTCCCTAATCTTTTTATCTCCTGACCTTATAAATGTTGGGTCTCTTTGCTTTTTCCGCTGTCAATTTTCCAACCTACAGCACAAGCTTAACGAGGACAAAGATTTAGTCCTTACTGTTCATCACAATTCCAAAATAGTACTTGGCACAGTAACTACTGTATGTATAAATGACCCTCCTTCTCTTCCCCATGGACCCTGTACCAACAGTGGCTGCACTGCCCTTGCAGAATATGGTCTTTGTACTTCAATGCGGCTCACAGAGCTGGGGCAGCCTTTCTCCCTCATATCGGACATCATTTTGAGCGATGGGATCAAATCTTATTCTTGTATCTCCCAGATCCCTGCCTAGAACATGGCATCTTACACCTCTGCTTCACAAACTTATTTACCCATCAAGGCTCAGTGTAAATGTGGTCTTCTCTAAGAAAGGCTTCTATTTCTCCCACGGATGCCCACTAGTCTTTATACACTTCTAAAATAGCACCCATAGTGGTTTTGTGTGGATTTACATTTTTGTCTCCCACACCAGTCTGTGGGCACAAAAACCATGTTGTACTTCTGAATCTGTAGCACCCAGAGGGGCTGACACAGAAAGTGTTCAATGAATGGGTGCTAATTGGTGATGAATTCAGGAACTTAGTTCTTCAATTCTCTATGGAGAAAGACCAAATCCAGTTGGCTGGACTAGCTTGATCACTAGTCACCATTAGCCATTTCAAGCTGCCCTGGTGAGATGCTTGCTTTTTGAAAGTTAAGCAGCTAACTCAGCTGCTGTTCCTATTATGCTGATAGCACTTAGGGTAGAACAGCTTAAATAATATTGCCGAAGGCAGCCTCCTTTCATCTGCAGATTAACGTGGCAACATTTATCACCTTCTTAGCCAGGAAAAGCTTTTATCAGGCTCGGCTAACAGCTTGCATTAGCCTCTTTCAAGGATTTGCCATATTGCCTTTAAAGTGACATGCTGCAGAGTCAGCCCTAGGAATAGTCAAAAACAGTGAGACTTTTTTTATGATTCCCAGAATGAATATTGAGCCCCAGGCCAAGATAAATTCAGTAAGTCGCCTGTTTTGCATTGGAGGAGATCATCATGTAAGTAGACTAACCCTTCTTTGGTCAGAATGACTTTGAATACTTTGCTAATGTTTAGAAGAATTCTTTCTGGAAGGACCTAAGCAGAACTTTGTTAACAGGGGTTGTCTGGCTTCCTCAGCATTATGCTGCCAAGACCCAAGGAGGAAAATGTTGACCTCTCAAATTGGCAAAAACTGCTTGTAGATTCAGAATTCTCTGATCAAAGACCTAATGAAAGGATTTTATAGTATTTACATCATCATAACTGGTGAGGGCTGAAAGGGCTGTTCTCACAAAAGCTTTGTATCTGAAGGTGAGAATGAGTGATTGATGAAACACCCACGTGAAGGTAGACAAGTCCCTCTGCCTTTTTGTTTTCAAGCAAAACTGCTCTGATATAATTATTATTGCAAAAATCATTTACATTTTTGTCAAACTGAAAGAAATGCTACCCCCGTGAATGCCAGTGCCAGAAGGCTTATTATACAGAGTTGTCCAAACACAGACAGCCTCTAGGTCAGCCCTGTGAAGTCCCCACGACTTCACAGCTGGGATAGTTCTATGCGAGGTGTCAAAAGGACCGGGTACAACCAGGTCTACATCCTGTGAAACAGACTAAAGGTCATTTTCTTAAACCTGGGAGGCAGCGGTCTGAGTTATTGTCCTAGTTCTGATAGGGCCTTGCTACATTCTGAAACCTCCCTAGGTATCAGCTTCCTTTTCCTCCCTTACGTGGGAATGACACTTCCTTCCCTCCTCACTCTCAATTACATTTGAGAGACATATATCACTATATAAATTTACTGTCACTGATTTTTATTTGCCAGATCCCTGATGAACCACAAATTATGTCTTTAAAATGTGTCCTATTATAATCTGTATAATTTTTTCAGAAGGTGATTATCTCTAGTTTACTTATGAAGAAAAAAAAGACAAAGTTTATTGGGCACTAAGAAGCACAAGTAGATCCACACAGTTTCAAGAGACTGGGGCAGAACATGAGTGAATCTTGGGAGAAGACAAATGATGTATATTGAGTGTTTGTTTACTAAGTGCCACCCACTACCAATTCTTAGATTCCTCATCTATATGCCCCCCAAACTGAAAGGCACTTTTATCCCCATTTACGTTTGAGGTTAAGAGAAGTTAAGGAACTTATCCAGTGAACAGCAGGACCAGGGTCTGAACCCAGAACTAGTCTATTTCCAAAGCTCACTCTCTCCCCACTCCCCTTCCTGCTCCTTTGACAAGAATGAAGGCTTCTACCATGGACTCCACATCTCTCTAAATCCATGGCGCTTTTCAAGAAACCACTTATCAGAGAGATGCAATGACCTCTACTGATGTAGATTTTAGAGAACTGACCACTAAATAAGTTCAGAGTCCCAGAAAAGCACTCTTGCGAACCCCCCAGAAATTATCCCAGAATTTATTTTAGTTTTTAGAATTAAAAAAAAAATTGTCAACATATGAGGCAAGCGAGTGGTTTTGGTATGAAGGAGGAATGAGATGAGAGGGACAGGTGGGTTTCCAAATCTCCCAGAAACTTTGTCCTCCTCGGAAGGGACAGAGTCCTCAGGAGTATTAAGAGCATCTCCTTCCCCGTATTCATAGTTTGTTTTTTTTTTTTTTTTTTTTTTTGCAGTTTTTGCAGTTTTTGGCCAGGGCTGGGTTTGAACCTACTACCTCTGGTATATGGGGCTGGAACCCTACTCCTTTGAACCACAGGCACCACCCTCCGGTACTCTTTCTTATTTAAATCTCTTTTTCACAATGCCAGCAGTGAGCCTGGCCCTGTGCTAATTGTGTTTACATTTTTACTAATCTCAAAATCAACCCAGGGAAGTAAAGTAGTGTGCCTGAGGTTACACTCTCAGCACACAAATCTCCCAGTTGTACTGCTTCCTCCAAGGGTGACCACCATCATCTCTTGGCAGACCACTGAAACATCCTTCTAATTGATTGCCTTGCTTCAAGGCCCTCATGCCCTTCTGTCCAGCACACATCAACCAGGTAATCTATTGAAAACACAAATCACATTCTAACTTCCCCCTATGCTTCCTGTGGCTCTCCATCACTCTTGGCATAAATCCCAATGTCCTTGATGGTGCCTCCTGGACCCATGTGGCTGCCGCCTCCCTCAGCCCCTGGCTCACCCTGCTCCATCTGCACAGATCACCTTTTATCAACACACCACGCTCATGCCACGTGCTGGCTCCGGCACTTGCTGCTCCCTCTGCCTGATCTCCCACAGGCCTCAGGGTAGTGAGCTCTTTTCTGTCTCACCTTTTCAGCTAGTTCTTTTGTGACCACATTAGCTAAGTAGCAAACTCCCTCTCTGACCACCCCCCCCACACACACACAATTGCCTCTTACCCTGAATTCATAAATTATTAGATTTTTTTTCTATCTCCTAGCACTAGAATAATAGTACAAGAGCATAAACTTGGTCTTGTTCTTTGTTATATCTCCAGAGTTTCAAGCCGTACCTACCATGTATTATAGCATGCATTTAATACATACTGGAATGAATGAATGAATGGAAGGATGGAAGGATGAAGTTAACATTCAAATTCAAATTTTTCTGAAGCCCATGCTTTGACCACCAACATGCTACAATTTTTTATTGAAGTCTTCGGATGGATTCAGTCCTGGGATGAGCATGGCGCAGAGTACTCTTTCCCTTTATAATGTAGTCCTGAGACCAGATTCACTTGTTCTTGAGATAAATACAGTAGGTGCTGGATAATGGGAGTTGTATCAGAGGGCCTCAGAAGGCAGAAGAGAGTGGCTGCTGAGCCCCAGGTGGTCCTAGTGATGAGCAACTCAATAGGAGCCTTGGATGGTGGATGTCTGGTCTTAGGTAAGACTTAGAGTTGATGAGTTTATTCAGGAAACAGTCAAATAAATTAACCAAATTTTAGAGCATTCCAGGCTATAGACGTTTGCTAGCTCTGCTTGTATGAAGAGTTTTATGAGACAACAAAAGAAAAGGAAAGGGAAGAAGTGTGGTTCCTTGTTTCTGACTTGCGGCTGTGTGATTGTGAAGGGGACAAGATGGACCAAGACCTGGAACACAGTGAGTGTCAGACATTTACTGCCCCTCCTGCTCTTGAAGGTCTCTTCTGTGGAGTTTCCCTGGAATTCTGCACTTTCTCCAGAAATAAATGACCAACCGTGGGACTCATAAAAGGAGGCCATCTCTTTGGGACAAGCAGAAGGGCAAAGCTGCTCTACAGCCCACCATAGCCCAGGTTCAGAGCTGCATGGAGCACTGCTGTTGTCGGAGATTATCTAGACCACCCAAGAGTTTTTCAGAGTGTCTCAACTGCCTTGCATGAGGACTGACCCTCTCCTAGCTCCCAAAGAAGTGTAGCACAAGGGGATCCCTGAGAACTAAGTCAGGCTAGTGAAGGAGATTATGCTTGTGGTTAACATCCATCCGTTCATCTTTCCATCCGTCCTTCCGGCAAGCAGGTACTGTATGCCATGAATCATGCAAACTGTAAGGTCTACAGTAAGGGTTAGACAACGTTTCCTTCCTTTGAGGAACTCGTGATCCATTCACGAAGAAAACCATATGCAATTTGTTTTACCCATGTTTCCAGGTCTAGGTTAAAAGGCACATTCATCGCTTACCCAGGCTTCGCCACAAAACCACACCACACCAAACCAAAACATTCCATGAAGGGAATGACTATAATTAACCTTTCTCTCCTCACAAGCCCTTTCTAGAAAGGTGATAATGAAAGATTTGGTCTCAGCTGAGCCACAGACAGGGGATTTGCATTTTAAAGTTTGACAGATATTTATAGGTCTTTTGATCTCTTCTCCTTTCTACTACCCAACCCAGCCTTGCTGTCTCCACCCTCCCAGCCCTTTAGATCTCTACCCATCTTCAGAAAGGATGGCTCCAGGTCCAGAGACTCCAGGAATATGTGCACTGGTATGGCCTATTGCCAAAAAGCTGCTATTTATCCAATTCCAGCTACATATCAAGAAATTTCCTTACTTCCTAACCTCAACACTCACCATGCAAGGTTTATATTATTTACTTCTTTTTTTAAAGTGACAGGGAAACGAGGTTCAAGGAGGTTAAGTATCCTGCCCTAATCAGTAAAACTCAAGTCTGTGTACCTCCAAACCTATGGCCTTTTCATTAAGCCAAGCCAATTCCAGTAGACAATGCTGGTTGTTGTAGGCTACTTAGCTAAGATACTTCTTGGAAAAGGTAATCCTGCATTCCAGTTTTCTTGCTGGTGTTATTCTGGAAATAGCCCAATAAACGTCACAATTTGATTTACTTGAGCACAAACTCGCAGCTGTCTTTTCCTTTGGAGTTCTTGGGCCTGACTTTTCCCTCTCTTTCTACTCATCTTTCACACAGACCTCTGCAGCCCAACAGCTGCACGTCTTAGCTTGGAACCCTCATCGGCAGCCCCCCGGGATCTGTGGAACAGAGTCTCTCTGACCCAAAAAAAGCCACTAGGAAACAAGCTCAGAGTCTTAGACCCTTGTAGTCTTAAAGCTGGAGGGAATCCCAAAAACCATCAAGGAACTGAGGCTCAGGGGCTTACTTGTGCAATGCAACGGGTGTCAAATGTATTAGAATACTGCAGATTCACTATGTTTAAGTAAAATACAAGGGAAATAAGTTACATCGATATGCTAGGGCTTTGTCTTATTAATCTCACTACAACTCAGTGAGGTAATGCAAGACAAAAGTTAATTTTTATTCTTGTATTCCTGATGAGCCCTGGCTCCGAGACATAATTGACTCATGTGAGCAAATCCCACAGTGGGTGGTGGGGTGTGCCAAAGCACATCACCAATCTGCTGGCTGGGGTGACTGGCTGGCCTGTGAAATTTGCTCCTATGCTGAAAAGCAAAGAGCCAATTGAACAAAGGGATGAACTCAATCATTCTGTGGACTTAATGAGACCAACCAAGTATGTAACCTAAATTCTTCCAGCATTCACAACAAGCTGAGTCGTATTTTGACCAAAAGGGCCTTTCCTGAAAAAGAGGGGATATTCTCTGACCCACGTCCTCTTCTAAAGCTTCCTGAGATTCTGGTACAAGTCAGAATATTCAGCAAGTTCCCTTCCTCCTTGGAAAATCCATCCCTCCTCCAATCTGCCACCGAAGAGGGGGCCTTAGAAGTGCTAAATTGGGAGCCATAAGAAAGGTGATGCTGTGCTTGCTTTGGCAGCACATATGCTAAAATTGGAATGATCACAAACAAGATTATTATGACCCCTGCACAAGGATGACACACAAATTTGTGAAGCGTTCCATATTTTTGATGAAATTGTTATAGACCTAAGATGTCAATAAAACTGTCCAATGTTAAAAAATGCCCTGTGATACTACCCATTCTGCAGCTTATGGTTGGTCTGCTAATAACAGTGATAATAAAGATCCCTATGTGGCATCACTTTGCTACCTGGCCAATGGGGATGCTTTTTCTTATTTGGAAGCATTCTTCATTGTCATCAATCCATCCAATAGCTCTTAGTCTTTCCGTAGTCATGAACAACCTTTAAAATCTCATGATATCTACAGATCTCCTTTACTAGTACCATATATGTGGGCATTTTTGTTGTATGCCTCAAGCCCATTCCTGATCTCTCTTACAATAAGGACTCCTGTTCTAGACAGTGAGCTTCCCAAAGAGGGACTTTGTCTAGTCCCCTGTGTGCCCCCAGTATGTCAGACAGTTTCTGATAAATCATAGATACAGTTCTTAGGGAATGTATGTACCTGTTGAATGAATTAACCAATCTGGAAATACCAAGTTTTTGAGAGCAAAGTTGGCCTGATGGTACCCTGTGAAGGAGCTAGCTGCTATTGTGTCCCACAGAGAATAGCATCGAGGTACACTACCACTGTGCACCACTCAATGTAAGGTCTAGGGCTGCACTTAAGGCATAAACGAGAGAAGGTAGGACAGCGAGGCTAACTACCATTGAAAAAGGAGATACCTTGGCATGGGATGTGATGGCATGTACTGGATCAGATGACAGTTAAGTAAACTTGGGATTATAAACCTCCAGACCTATAGCTCTCAATTTTAGCTTTCCTAGAACTCATCTAGAGAGTCTGTTATAAAAAGAAATGGTTGGGCCTCACCCTGATAGATTCTGACTCCAGTGGTCTTTAGACCACACTTAGAGAAACTCTCCTATCAATCAGAGCAAGATGTGGGGGGCTAGAGGAGAAAAGGAGAGACAAAAATAATAGTGATTTTTGGTACCAATCCATTCACCTAACACAGTGAGACTAACAAATGTCTCTCTCCTTTCTCTTCCTCTCTCTTTCATGCTAACTTCTTCCTTTGGATCTACTGTGTTTATAAAGAGCTTTTGAAAGTATAAAGAGCTTTTGGTCACTGTCCAGAGTGATCAACTATTAGCCTGAGGAGATCTTTTTTTTTTTTGGTGGAATTGCAGTCCTAGCACAAGCCTCTTACTGTGAACTCAGGAAGAGCAACTTAACAACTAATTTAAGTGGCAGCTGAGGAAAGTACAAGCCTATAAAGTCATTGTTCTGCTCCGACAGGGGAAATGGACAGACCCACCCCGCAGCCCACAACATGACTTGTTTCTGCTTCTCTCCAAAGGACATACCAGAACAGAAGGTACCACAGAGACCTTGGGTTGTGGATTATAGAAAGCCCACTAAGACTGGCTTCTCAAGGCTCACAGATAACTGTTTTTACCCAGTGTTTCCAAATACTTGCCTGACCTGAGCTCAAGAATTCCAAGCAGGGATGTCTGGGCTCATGCCCATGAATCCTGGCATATGAGATTTGAAGCAGACCCAGAAATCATCAGACTAGGTAATCCTGATGCGCACCGGGATTTAGAAACCTGGGAGGACTCTAGCTGTTCCAGTTTTCCAACTGGCTGAGGTCAAAATCACCCTTCTAGATGTGTATACCTCCGGGCCTTTTCCCTATGATCCTATTCAAGACCCAGTTCTGATGGCATTTTTTCCAGACTGTTTTCCTGGGTCCCCTAATTACGATTTGTGCCTCCCTTCTCTCTCCTTTTACACCACATTTTTCAATGTCTTTATAATACTTTAGAGCATTTCCCCCCCCCCTTCGTAAGACATTTATTCCACCTTCATTGTCCAAGAGAAATACAATACCAGCTACATATATGATCTTTACTTCTCTATTAGCCACATTAAAAAGAATCAAATAAACAGGCTGGGGGCGGTGGCTCACACCTGTAATTCTAGCACTCTGGGGAGGCTGAGGCAGGAAGATTGCTGAGCTCAATAGTTCAAGACTACACTGAGCAAGAACAAGACCCTGTATCTGTTAAAAATAGAAAAACTAGCCAGGCGTCATGGTGAGCACCTTAGTCCCAGCTACTCGGGAAACTGAGGCAAGAGGATCTCTTGAGCCCATGAGTTTGAGGTTGCTATGAGCTAGATGAAGCCATAGCACTCTACCCTGGGCAACAGAGTGAAAACTCTGTCTCAAAAAATTAAATAAGTAAATAAACATATTCATTTATTAATTTTAATAATATATTTAACTCAATATATTTCAAATATAGAAATCATTTTGAGTTATTTACAATTTTTATTCATACCAAGTTTTTGAAATCTGGTATGGATTTCAAAAATCTGGTATGGATTTTCTGGTATGGTATATTTTATATTTGCAGCACCTCTCACCTCTGGCTGGCTGCATTTCAAATGCCCAAGAGTCTAATGTGGACAGTGGATCCCATGTTCAGGAGTACAGTACTGGCTTTGGAGGCCTCTGACCAAGCACAGTCCCCTGGACAGAATAAGTTGGTAGAAAATATCTGTTTGAGCCAAAAATGCTCATTCTTCCCAGACAATATCCTTTGGGGTTTTTTTTTGGGGGGGGGTGGCTATTCTAAAGTACAGTATCTTCAGAGATAGGAGCAGGTAACAGATACATCTGTTTTAAGGAAGCTGGAAGTAATCCAGAGCAGGTTTCATTTGAGAGGAGTCAGGGTGGGATGAAACTGGGTGAACAGACCACTACAGGGAGCAGAAAAAGGCAGTCAAACCAAGAGGCAGGTACCTGCTACCTTCACCGTATCAACACTGTTGACAAAGGCATTGGTGGCTCTGAACTACATGGTCAGCTTCCTTGAGCCTCCTGAAGAATCCTGGCTGCCAGCAAAATTGATTGAGGTGTAATGTGATCACTTCAATATCCAAAAAAATCAGCTGCAGGCAAAAATTAATTTTCAGCAAAGATTTCCTCTGAAAACAGGTTGAGCCAGTTCATACCCTGGCCAGCTTCCTAGGAGAGGTCTTTGGCTTACCTCATAGTTCAACTGTAATTGGTTCAATTAAGAAAGAGGTATCACTTTTGCCAATATAGAATCGCCTCCAAGATAATGCCCACAATATATGATGCCTTAGACAGCTTTCTAGGAATCAGACATCTTCTGAGCAAATGGGACTTTTATCCTTCATTCCCTAGGTCCTCTGAGGCCGAACAATCAATGTACACAGATTCGGGGACTGGAGTTGAGAACTCCTCAAGCTGGTTGCCATCAGCTTTGTAATATTTTTCAGCTAAGAACCTAAGGAGGGCCAGACCTCAGATTGGGTCATATTGTTCCCAGATGTGGACCCAGGATAATGGTGGCAAGAGCTTTGCTGTTGGAGAGGAACATTCTTGTTTTCCAAATACCAGCCCACTATTTTATTTGAGACGTCCATTACATCAATACTATAATTCTTAACTTGCATACTTCTTAAATGGATTTTTGATGGTTTGTGCAAAGCACTGTTACAAATAGTTAAGGCCTTAGGCCACTAGGATGTAAGCTAGAGCAAGTTACTTTACCTTATTAATCCTCAGGTTTCTCAGCTGTGAGACCCAGGTAGCATCAGTTCCCACTTCCTAGTGCTGTGTGTTGAGTAAGCTATGAGATAAAGTACCAATCAAAATTCATGGGAGTGTCCCATAAAAGTTCATAACTACAGGAAAATTATACCTAACATAAAGCAAGATAATTTAAAGCAGAAAAGTTATTTTAAAAGACTAGAGAAAGAAATATTCTCAAGTGAGTGACTGCTAAATACACACCATGAACAGAGTGGGTGATGGGAGCCGAGGATGACTGGCAGGAAGGCTAGCCGCCACCAAGTCCCAAGCTTCTAGTCTAGTTGAGGGGACTGTCCAATGGAGGAAGCCCCTGTGTCAGGCTTTGCAGCCCCAATGATAAACACAATGGGGGCTCCTCCAAGGTTGACTGGAAATCAGAGTAGATCAGAAGACACAGTGGGCTGGGCCCACCAACCCTGGGCAGCAGACCTAGCCCAGCCAAGGCACAGAATGAGCAGGCTGTCTTCCAAGAGAGCAAGAAGGGAAAGTCCAGCTTGGAGGAAAGGCAAAGGTAGAGAAGGAGTGGGAAGATTTAGCGACCAGCGAGATGGGTAACAAGATCAAAAGAGAACACAGGCCAAGGATTCATTGCAGGTACGGTCCCTATGATGTCAGAGATAATGCTAAGACCTCCAAGATGTTGCCATTGTGGGAAAGGGATGGGAGGCTGACAGAGGGAGGGGACTGGAGAAATTTCCTCTGATTCCATGTGTGCTCCTTAGCCCAGGCACTGCTGGGGGGCCCCTGCTCTGCAAAGCGCACTCTACTGCAGTGCCTGCCACAATTTCCATCACAAGTAACTGAAAAGGTGCTGCAGCCCCCAAAGATTCTCCTTTCCTTTCTTAAGAATGCTCTGGAAAAGCTACTTTAAGGCACTTACCTTTTCTGTGCTTCGCTTTCTCACTTGTACTTGCCAAACCTGGTCTCCCTATAGGGGATAATGAGATTATATCTTTAGAACATTTCATTTCGTGCTATGAGACGAGAGAACATCGTGCACACACATAAAGGCCCAGTCATGATCATGGATTCCATTTCCTCTGTTCTGTTTCAATCCATCTCCTGGCAACAGCTGTCCAGCTCCCTAAAGCCAGCAACAGCTGCAGTAATGAGCCTACCCTTTATTTGAGTGTATGGACTGTCATCTTGGCCCCACCGTGCAGCTGTTATCTAAATTTTGCTGTCTTGACCCACTCTAGTGTCTGGACAACAAAGAGAGTTATTCATTAACCCCCTGTGTTTCAGGTTTCTATGTAGGGAAATCCCCTATTCCTCTTCCCAGTGCTACAATCTTTTAATGCTGCCACTGTAGTTTGACCAGAGGCAAGCACAAGATTCCTCTTGGAACTTTGCTTTTCTTAACTCTTAACAACCTCATGAGATGGTTGTGATGCTCCAAAGATTTAATAGATGTGAAAATCTCATGCAAACTATAAGTAAATATTTCTGTATTAGTAATTATTAAGATCTAAATTTAACAAGTTTAAAAAATTACTAAAACCCATAAGACAGTATAGTAACTTCTGAATTGGGACGTGCAGATGAATGGTCACAGGACTGGAGGAGGCAGAGGATGTTTCTAGGGGAGGCAGTTGGCCCTGGCTTAGAAGGACTCAAAGTCTGAGAGGTGGTCAAGAGAGACGGGACAGTCAGGTGAGGGCCACACAGCCCAGGCAAAGGCTAAGAACAGCAAATGTGGCCATAGACAGTATAGACATAGAGGCATTCTGGAGTTGGATAGAAAATGGACCTGGGACCAGGGATACAAAAATTTGAAAGAGTCATGATGGGCCAGACCATGAATGGTCTCTAATGACAGGCAGGAAAATTATCAAGAGAGATTTTAGTACCATAAAAAAAATCAAGTAGTTTTAAAGGTCCGCCTGCTCCCTGTACCTATGATTTTATCTCCATTCAGCAGCTGAGAGGGGCCTGCATGGGGTGTGCTCTTGGTGTCCTGGTACCAGGCTCAGTTGTTCTGGCACCCTGGGAAGTCTTCAGTCTGTCCAAGTCATTAGTTCCCAGCGTCCCTGCTTATTAAAAAAAGTGACTATCAGGCTCCAGCCCAGCCTCACCAAATCAGAATCTCCAGGGGAGAGGCCTGGGAATTCTCTTTTTGAAAATATGCTTCCCTTCTCCCCAGGCGATTCTTGCTATCAGGGAAGTGTGGGAATGGTGTGAGTGTAAATTAGATAATTCTCTGCAGGGGGAGGCTCATCCATGGGCTTTTTACTGCTGACTGGGAATAGGCACTCAATGGCTCAGTAGCTACATTTCTGGGATGGAAAAGACTGGAACCTTTTCTTCATAGAACAACTTTTCCTCTCTTCTACCTTCCCTGTTGCTCTCCCCTGGATTTCTTTCTGATTCTTTCTACTCCATGCAAACGAAATGCAGAACTCCAGCAGGGACTCAGACCCCTTTTGGTATCCTGCCTGCCAATCTCCTATTCCTCTTTGTAGGAATCCTTCCGTATTAATAACCTTCCTTCCTCCTTCTGTTCTCTCCTTCCTTTCCATTTTTCTTTTTTTTATTTTTGAGTTAGTATACTACCCAGATTCTTTGATTCAGCTTGAGTGTACAACAATTCTGTAAAGTCGATGCTGTCCTTATCCCCATATTACAAAAAAGAGAAACTGAGACGCAGACACATGAAGTTACCTCCTTATAATCACATAGTTTGGTAAGTGGAGGTGTCAAGGGTTGAGTCTAAGAGATCTGGCTCCAGAGTCTTTCATTCTTCTAACCATGACACCAGACCATCCCAGGCTGAATGCAGATAAGATTACTGTCAACTGTCGATACTGCCACAAATAGCCACTCTTATCACCCAAGTCTTTTCCATGAGAAAAAAAAATTTAATTTGATCAAAGTATTACTTTTATATATGTTGCTTAAAAACTCTAATACTAGATTATATTTCCTGTATTATTATTCATAAATATTATTCCTTTATTAACTATATAATATTCGATCATATGAAGAGGACATAATTTATGTAACCATTTCTTTATTAGATACTCAGCTTATTTCTAAATTTTTTACTTTGAGAATACTGTAGTAAATATTCCCATTCATCAATATTTGACTGTAACTTGAGTTATATAGAATAAAGTCTTTGCATCAAAGGTACTACTTTTAAATCTAGAATGCATTTTAGAGACTTTAAAATATTTAAAAAATGGAACCAGTTGACTCTCCCACAGGCAACGTGTGGGAAGGATTACTTCCTCACCCTCTTGCCAACTTTGCCAATTTGGGAGGTGAAAAATGGCCTTGCCTTGTTGTTTCCATTTACATGTCTTTGATTACTAGTGAGGTGAACTTTTCTTCTATGTTTATTAGCCACTTGTATTTCTCCTTTTGTGGCCTGTTTATTTATGCCCTTGTTCATTTTCCCAATGGCAAGCTTGTGTTTTTCTTATCTGTATGAGTTCTTCACAGCGATCACCTTTTGATGATCATGCTGGATCATCCCATATCACAATACTGAGAAGTATTTTTCCAAATTTGTTCTTTGCCTTGTGTCTGTTTTTTAGGCATCAGTTAACTTGCAAATATGGAGGTCAGAAATAAAAATGGTTAGAAGCAGAGGCCAAAGTTTGTGAATATAAGCAGGCTCATTATGCAGACATCTTAGTAAAAAACCATTTTTCGTATTCATTTTAATAACGGGAGTTTTGGCATTGTTGAAAAAGAATGAAGACATTAACGGTGCACTTCTCTGCTCTCCAGGCCAGTAAAAAAACGAGGGGGGAGAGTCCTTGGAGAACAACCTCTGTGCAAATTGCTTTTAACTTTTTGACATGGGTATTAAAATGCCACCCCAAATACCAATGGTAATAAAGAATCCAACTTAAAAGGGGGATTAGGTGTAAATGTGACACATGAGATTTTTTTAAAATCTTGCTGGCCAGTTGCTAAAGAACCAGTGGTGAAGCACTCCAGGCTGTGACCCCTCCCCAGTCTGGGGGGAAAAGCTTGGCTTTTGGAGCTAAATGTTGACATTCTGAGATATTTGAAACAAGATGAGCTGCTCATATGCCCTTGCAATAAGAATAACCCAAACATCCTGCCCTGGTGCTCCCAAGAGAGAATTAGCTTCTACTTCCTCTATTGCTCTCTGATCTGCTCTAAGGTTTCCCCACCCCACCCATGGCCTTCCCCTGTCTGCCACCCTCCTGTCTGCCATGTAACTGCCCATTTTGCATGGACATGGTGACTAGGTTTTTTTTTTCCTTTCATTCTTTCAAATACACATATTCATTGATACTTTCTTTTTATTTCAGAATAATATGAGGGTACAAATGATTGGGTTACACCGTTTGCGTGTGTTAGGTATAGTTCAGATTATAGTTGAGCCCCTCACCTGGCAGGTGTGCCGTACACCCTTACTTTGTGCCTATTCCATGAGAGCTTACCAGACTGATATTTTCAAAAGAGAAAGAGGCTTAGGTTCAGGCACCAGAGACCCCACAGGGACCTAGATATCATGAAATGGATTCTTTTTAGAGAATATTTCACTGCTTTGGCTGTGTCTTCATTCATTCAGCAAGGAAAATTCACACAGCCCTTGACTGTGGAGTGAGCTGTTGAGACGTGGATGTGATCTTGAGCTCAGACTGTCGAAGGGCTTGAGGAGAAAGGAAAGCTCCCTAGTATTTGGGAGGAAAGATGCTGTTCTTCCTTATGCCTCCACCAAGTAGCTAGAGAAGGGATGGGGATAAATAACTTCTGGTCAGTGAATCCTCAGGCATGGCTGGAGAAGTCCACTCGAGTTTTCTCTTTCTCTTCTAAAGCGGGTCTGTTGTCACGTCTGACTCTTGGCTGTCCTGTGAAATGAGTCTAATTATTTCATTCCTATTTTTTTCTGTTACTTTGGACTGTGCAAATCATCTTGCCACACAATGCATGATGCTCTACAGTGTATTTTTAGGAGAGTCAAAACCAAAATATTACTCTTTGGCTTTACAATGAGCCATGAAGTCAAATCAGGAGAGCCAACTACTTTTCTTATTTTCTTTGTGTGCGGTGAGCATGGTGGCAGTCACACGAAAGTCCCACTCTGAGGAGCCGCATCCAGCTCCGCTGGAACTCTCGCAAGCCTGATAACACAGCGTTAGGCCAGTGATCCAGGCAGGAGAGCCCCACTTTTCCTTTTTTCTCTTTATTCACTCAGGAGCACAGGAAAATCTCACTTTGCCCTAGGTACTTCTTCTCACACATGTACACATACTCCTGTATTCCCTTTGCACTATAAGATTATCTATTGTTTGTTGACTGTTAGTTTGGTGCCCAGACAATGTGATGGGGTAAGGGTCCAGGTTTCTGAGTCTCAGCTGTTCAAACAAAGGCTCCGTCTTGTGGCTGGCAGGAGGGACAAAGGCTGATCTGACTTGGGGTTCTATGGGGCTATGGCCAGAAAAAGGAACTGTAGAGCATAAGAAGGTCCACAGAGTATGTAGAGCTAAGGGTAGGCAGAACCCCAGAGGCCAGAAATAGCTACTGAAACCAGGGTACATAGTCTCAGGGGGCTGAGTGTCTCAGTGACAAGCAAGGAGGGCAGGAACTGGTGGCATTGCAGTAGCTGGCTCTGGGTGTGTCAACTGCAGAGCTGTTGGGTAAGTCTATGGTGGTTTTTGGGGTTTTTTTTTTTTTTTTTTTTGAGACAGAGTCTGACTTTGTGGCCCTGGGTCCATGGTGTCACAGCTCACAGCAACCTCAAACTCTTTGGCTCAAACAATCCTCTTGCCTCAGCCTCCTGGGTAGCTAGGACTACAGGCACCCACCATAATGCCTGGCTATTTTTTTTTTTTTTGAGACAGAGTCTCACTATGTCACCCTCAGTAGAGTGCTATGGCATCACAGCTCACAGCAACCTCAAACTCTTGGGCTTAAGCAATTCTCTTGTCTTAGCCTCCCAAGTAGCTGGGACTACACGTGCCTGCCACAACACCTGGCTATTTTTTGTTATAGTTGCCATTGTTGTTTGGCAGGTCTGGGCTGGGTTTGAACCCACCAGCCCCAGTGTATGTGGCTAGCGCCCTAGCCACCAGCTACAGGTGCTGAGCTTGGCTTTTTACTTATTTATTTATTTTTAGAGCCAGAGTCTCACTCTTGCTCAGGCTGGTCTCAAACTCCCAGGCTCAAAAAACCCACTCACCTCAGCCTCCCAGAGTGCTAGGATTATAGGCATGAACCACCGCACCCAGCCAAGTCCATAGCTTTGAGTGAAGCGGTGTCCTGTGACTTTGGGAAAGGCCCTTAGCATCTGAGCTTTGCTTCCTCCCTGGTGAGATGATATTGCCTTCCCAACTGGACCGTATTGAGCATTACACGAGAGAAGGCATGCAAGACCCTCATGTTTAGCTCCTTGTGCAGACTAAGTGCTGCAAAGACTCAAAAAATGGGAAATGTTATTACTACACTTATCTACATTAATATATAAAGGTTTTTATTTATAACAGAATAAAAGGTCCTATCTAGACCTTTAGGTCCTACCCTAATTTTCAGTAAAGGGAAAATATGCCTAAATATCACCCTTGCCTGCTGCTTCATAATCATGGTTGTGTGGCCTAAGGCCAGGGAGAGTACCTGAGGCGGCAGAGAGAAGCAGATGCCTCCTGGACAGGAACTGCAAACCCATAGTTGTAAAACAGCAGCAAACCCTATAGCCTACAACAACCCAAACCCTTGCTCACCTGTCTCCTCTTTCCAGGACAGAACATCACTCCTTGGAGTCTGGTGTTCCTGGAGCCAGCCTGCCTGAGTCTAAACTGCTCCTCTTCTGATTTATCTGGTCACTTGGGGCAACTTTTTCAATTTCTCTAAGCTTTTTTTTTTTTCTTTTTCTTTCCTTTCTTTCTTTTTTATTTCCTTTCCTTTTCTTTCCTTTTCTTTTTTTTTTTTTTGAGACAGAGTCTTACTCTGTCTCCTGTGTAGAGTGCCCTGATGTCATAAGTCACAGCAATCTCAAACTCTTGGGCTGAAGTGATCCCCTGTCTCAGCCTCCTGAGTAGCTGGGATTATAGGTACCAGCCACAGTGCCTAGTTTTTCTATTTTTTGTAGAGACGAGGTCTTGGTCTTGATCAGGCTCGTCTCAAACTCCTGAGTTCAAGCAATCCACCTGCTTTGGCCTCCCAAAATGCTGGAATTACAGGGGTGAATCACTGCATCCAGCCTCTGTTTTTTCTTACTTAGAATGAGGACAGAAATAAGATTTTTGTAAGATTTAAATGGAGGAAACCATATAAAGCACGTAGCATTAGAGAAATGTATTATTATCATCATCACTCTGATAACTGTGGGTATAGCCAAGGAAGGGGGTGCCTCTGCAGGCTGTGTAACACAATCACACACAGACACACAGACACCACACACAGAGCATTCTCTTAGGACTATAAGAATTAGACCTGTCCATTATATGGTACAGAAAATAATTATGTGGGCACCTGTTTTGTTCAATCAACCATCTAATTTAGGCACGAGGACAGAAAGTCTGAAATGATTAGATGTTTTTTTTAGCCCCTAATGTGCTCAGTGCACTGGCTATTCTCAGGTCCTATGTGCATGCTGGCTACTTGGTGAAATGGAACCAACCGATCATTTTCCAGTATTCCTCCCTCTCCTCTCCTCCTTTCCCTCTCCCCTCTCCCCATATTCTTAGGCTAAAATTGGGTTATAGCTTTCCTATGAAAGCTATAAATTAGTTTCATAGTAGGGCTAAATACATTGGATACTTTTTCTTCCATTCTTGAGATACTTTGTTAAGAAGAATATTTTCCAGCTCCATCCATGTAAACATGAAGGAGGTAAAGTCTCCATCTTTCTTAATGAATAGTATTCCATGGTGTACATATACCACAATTTATTGATCCATTTGTGGATCGATTGGCTCTTGGGCTTCTTCCATGACCTAGCAATTATGAATTGGGCTGCAATAAACATTCTGATACAAATATCTTTGTTGCAGTGTGATTTTTGGTCTTCTGGATATATACCTAATAGAGGAATTATAGGATCAAATGGCAGATCTATTTTTAGTTCTCTAAGTGTTCTCCAGATGTCTTTCCAAAAGGAACATATTAGTTTGAAATCCCACCAACAGTGTAAAGTGTTCCCTTTTCTCTACAACCACGCCAACATCTGTGATTTGGGGATTTTGTGATATGGGCTAATCTTACTGGTGTTAGATGATATCTCAAAGTCGTTTTGATTTGCATTTCTCTGACGATTAAAGATGATGAGCATTTTGTCATATATCTATAGGCCATGTGCCTGTCTTCTTCGGAGAAGTTTCTCTTCAAGTCCCTTGCCCACCCTGAGGGAGGATCGCTTGTTCTCTTCTCACTAATACATTTGCGTTCTCTGTTATTAAACCTTTGCGTTTTTAAACCTTTGTCAGAGACATAATCAGCAAATATGATGATTAATTTTATGTGCCAATGTGACTGAGCCTTTGAGTGACATTATCAGCTTTCCTGGGTCTGTAGCTTGCAGACAGCAGAGCATGGGACTTCTCAGCCTCTATACCTATATTTATCCTATTGGTTTTGCTTCCTGGATAACCCTGACCAATGCACCACTCAAACACTTTCTCCACCAGCAGCCAGAGCGACCAAAAGCGATTCCAGAGAATCACTGACCAAATCCCACCTCTGCTAAATTCTGTCAGGAGCTCCTGTTCATCTCCAAGAGAAAGTCCAAATGCTTTATTATTGCAGACAAGGCTCTTCTCTTTAGCTTCACCTCCTGAGGCCCAAGGTAGGCAGGGAAAGCTTGGAAGAGGTAAGATTTGAACCAAGTCTTGCATCTTGGAGCTATTCCCAGTGATGACACACCATGTTTGGCAGTTTTTTCTGGGGAGGCAGTGTAGTAGAGTGGAATTTGAAATTATAATTATGAAGTATAATGGGGATTTGGGAATGACAAAGAGTTAGGGTGCATCTTGCTTTTTCCATCCTCTTGCTGTATTTGCTAGGTTTCTTTCTGAACACAAGTTTTCTCACCTTTAGAGTGTGGATTAGAACCTTTACTTTATAGAGTTGCTGTGAAAATTGGTATGAACTAATGAATCTAAAAGAGACAAATTTAATCCTCAGCACATGGCAAGAATTTAATAAAAAGTAACTTTAATTTTAATTAGACTCCAGGATTAGACTGTTTTTCTCTTTGCTGATCAAATTCTTACCTATTGAAGGATTTTCTGGAGCACCATTAGAGTTGAAATTCACTCCAATCTTCCCTCTGCCTAGAGCAAATGGCCCACACAAATTGCTTTATGTACAACAGGTCTGACGATGGTGTTTTTTTCCCATGAGGCAGCCTTTGAAAGAGCATAAACAATCCTCCATGCTGATTTACCAAGTATCATATAGATGACAACATGGCCAGTTGTGAAGTGGATGATTGCCTTGGCGGAAGTATTTATTTTTATTAATCTCGGTAATATCAAAACATATCCCTGTAGCTCTTTACACTTTCAAAAGTCAAATGCCAATTTTTAATTTTTTTATCACATTATAGCAGCACAGTATATAGGAATCTTAATTTTTACATGAGGAAACTGAGGTCTAAAAGTTATATCACCCACTTGATATTCCATAGCAAAGTAGAGTCAGAACTGGCACTAGGATTTGTGTGGCTTGAGGGACAGTTTCAAACTTCCAGGCCAATTTTAAGTTGTCTTTGGCAGTGGTGTACCAAGCATGGGGGTAGTGGTAGGTGTGGTTAGCGCCAATGAGAAGTAATCATATTATCACTGTCATTATTTAGAATTGCCACTATAATGTAATATTGATAATAAAACAAGATCAACTTTTAGCCAGCTTTATCAGTTTTAAAATTATCTATAGACAGTCTATCCCTTTATTGTCTGCATTAGAGACTGGCAGCTCCCTGCACCCACCCTGGGTACTGCTCTGGTTCTAGTAAAAAAGAAAGGATTCTTCTGAAGTGAGGAATTTTGATTTCTAAGCAGAAGTGACTTGAGGCCAAAGGAAAATGGAAATGATGTATTTGTGCCTACTTGTTTTGTGGCTCTACTTCCTCTTGACACAAGGGACCAAGAGCTTCCTGAGCATAAGATTAATAACTACAGCAACATTTATTACCATATTTAAAACTTATAAAGACCTGGTAATAGTGTGTACTCCATGAAGCACTTATTTCAGTATTTCAATTGCACACGTGTCCAAGGTCACAATAATGTAGCAGCAGCAAATGTAAGATCTGACCCAGGTGTAGTCTGGCTCTTACCTCTGTGCTCTTCCACTGCTTCTACCTTCTGTCTGTCAACTAATATTTGAACAGTCACTAAAGTACAACAAATGCTTATATCACAGAGAAGGCACAGTGCAGAAGCCCCACGCCTCCATTTGTGGAGGTTGCACTCTGCACAAAGATGCCTGGCTGGGGAGGCAAGCAGGGCCCCAATAAGCCCAACCTTGGCAGTTTTCTAAGTTGCACAGAGGTGTCGTATGAGCTGGCAGAGGCTTGGAACAACTGGTGGCTACAGGTTCAGGAATCCTCTCAGCCTGTTGCCTTCTGTTTCCCATCTATCATTTGAGCACTATTTGCCAGTATCCTGGATGTGGCTCTGCCTGAAGGAAGGTCCCTGCCCTTAAGTTTAGAGTTTACAATCCCCTTCAGCCAGCGTGAAATACCTGGTTATCCTGGGACATGACTGGCATTCCTTCAGAAGCTCATCATTCTGAAAATCAGGTGCAGACCACCATCTATGTGACAAATCTTGCGTCTTCCTTAATGGGCATAGTCCATAACAAGGAAGGCTTGGGGGTTCGAGAGCTGGGACAGCCTGTTCCTCTATAGCACTCTCTGGAAAATAGGACCGGAAAGTGTTTCAGGGTCTTGTCGGACTATGCCTCAGGGAGGGGGGATTCTTTTCAATCTGTTACAATCGTGGTCACAATAGCCTGTAAATGTTTGTTAAAGGAATGACATTTAAATTAAAATATTTATCCCAATAATTCGGTAATGTGGGAACTACGTAGTCTTTCTGATATTCAGGTTTAGCACTTGATCCACATTAGTTTCAAAGGAAGACAGAGGACAGATCTGGGGATCAGGGACCTTTGACTTCTAGTTCCATCTCTGCCACAGCCTTTGGGTACGACCCGGGGCAAGTCACTGACCATGTCGAGAATGCAGATAAACGTCATGATGCACCCGGTGGACCCCGAGGCCCTTGTGCTGGTGTGGCACATTCACACTGCAGTCATATGTTCCATGGCACTTTGGAGTTGGCAGAGTTCAATGATCTCCTGGTCCATTGTCCTCATTTGACAGGTGCTCTTCATAAAGAAGACAGGGCAGCTGTTATTGTCCCCTCTTAGAAATTAAAATACTAAGGCCCAGAGGGATGAGCCATTTCATTAAAGGGGATACGCTCTGGCTCATCTTCCCCCAACACTGCACTCTCAGCTAACTTCTATTGGCTCCGGTCCAGCCTTGCCCAGCATTCTGCTGCCTTGTTCTCCATGGAGACAGAAAAGCACCAGCCCGTGCGTGCCCTGTAGGCCCTCAAATGCCTATGGCTGTCCTTTACTGTAACATTACTGAGATAGAGCAGACAATGTCTCTTGGAGACGAGCAGGAGAAATGCAAGTCTGGTTCTGCTTTATTTCTTACCAGAGAGAGTGTGTAGAATTTGAGAAGATGAAAACCAGGCAATTTCCTTGTTCTAAGAATAGGTTTTCTTGGGAGCCAGCACTACTGGGAGACGGGGTCAGGTATAGAGGCCTCAGCTCCGTATGTCATTCTGATACCAGTGGGTCAGCCCGCGGGAAGACAGTAACAACAATAATGAGATCTACACTTACTAAGTGTCTACGCTAAGTACAGCGAGGATTCGACCGATACTGTGTCACTTAGGAAATGAAACTTCTAAAAATAGAGACTGAAGAAATTAGCAGTTTTAGAAAGAAGCTGTAGGAAGGGGAGAAATTATGTTGTCTGAGGGCAGAAGTCATGTTTCATAAGGAACTGTGACATTTAGAATGTAAGGACTGAGAGCCTACAAGTGCGCCAGCCACCACGGCCCCCTTGTGTCCAGTGGGAGTCTCCCCTCTTTTGAGTCACATTCAGGTCACCGCATCCAACAAAAAGAGAAAACAGATTTTTAAAAAAAAATTAGATTTGGGGGTCTTATAAGGGATCTCGGCCCTATTACTTCCTACCAGGAAAATTTTTACTGATTCTTTTAACCTCTGACAGCCTCAGTATTTTCATCTGTAAAATGTTACTTTTTAAAATGAAGGTTGGTTATAATATATGAAGTTCCTTGCACAACATTAGCAGATTCTAGACTTCTCAAGAAAAGTTGAAGGAAAAGAGCAGGGAGAGGAAAAAGAAGCATAAATGATTTATTATATTTATTATAATGTATTATTATTCTTTCAGATCTGGCGTAGGGTTCTTGAGTCAATGGCAAAATTAAGAGCATTCTACAAATTACCTGCTTGGGATTTTTCTTCCCTGAACCTTGCTAATTAAAAAACACCAAAAATGTACTAATTAGGCCTCTGACATTACTTTTCAACAATGAGGAAAGGACTCAAAGAACCATGTTAAAGGACATGTTAATATTACCCTAAAATGTAACTCAGCGTGACTCTGATGTTAATACTGATTTGTAGAATTAGTTACATGGAGAATAAATTAGGTTACGGGACAAATGGAGAATCTGAGATCCCTTTTCTAAAATACAGGGTCTTCCTCTCAGAGCATCTAGGAAGTGAAACAAACTAGCACAACTGCCCCACCTAACACATTCAGTGGCATTTGGAGCTGTGGTGGGGAAAACAGGCTCCCTAGTTAATTTCACACTTCCTTTATACATTTCAAAAACAAGGTGTGACTCATTTCAAAAAAACGAGGTACAGCTGGATTTTAAAAAGACCTTCAGAAGGCTAACTGCCAGGTATTTTGCAAACTCCCCAGCTTAAAGGAGTTTTCTGTTTCCTGATATCTGTTTGCTATGAGGAATCCAAATCTGCTCAGTTACAGCAAGGGCTTTGTGTTTCTTGAAGGACATTTCCTGCTCATTAAGGCTGTGGGCTTGCTGGAGTTGCTGGCCTTCATCACTCTTGAGTGTAGGCAGGTTGAGGGTGCGTCTGTACTCTACAAACCCACAGAAGTTTGCTAAAATGGAAAGAAAGAAGGAAACATATCTGTAGCATCCTTGTGTGTGTGATCCTCCCAAAAGCCCCAGGAAATGACAGCTACCATGGTCTGCGTTATATTGGATACATATATTAGAGAACCCAAACTCAGAGGGGTTACCCTGCCCCTAGCACCAAGCTGCTTCTCCATCAATGCACCCCATCTGCTCTGAAATACCTAGCAGACCTTGATGCAAGGCGATGGAGGCCCTCTCAGGTCGCTTGGCTCCTCTGCACCGGCACACCAGCCCCCCAGCCGCCCCCTCCTTCCTGCAGAGGCCCTAGGTTTGTTTTCTTTGGCTCCCTCATTAATGAGTTCCACAGGACAACGCTAAGTCTAGTTATGCAGCCTTAATTGGTTTAGTTACAACAAGATAATTCCTTTTTTCTTCTCTTGGAGGCCTCTCTGTTTAAAGACATTTTAGCTGGAAGATGCTAATTATCAATGAGGAGAAAGTGACACCTGAAGAGTTCATTTTCCATCTTGGTCCTTGGTTTTTCCTTTGAACTCTTTTTACCCAGCCCTCTTCCCACCTCAGCAGTCTCCCCCACCATCATAAAAGACAGCTCTTGCCTGGTCGGGAGGCAGACCTTTTTTCTGACTTGCCAGGGAGTCATTCCCTCCGCAGCTGCCTCCAGGGCATGGACAACCTACGAGAGACCTTCCTGAGCCTTGAGGGTGACTTGGGCTCCTCCGACAGCCCTGGTCTGCTGTCCTCCTGGGACTGGAAAGACAGGGCAGGGCCCTTTGAGCTGAACCAGGCCTCCCCTGCTCAGAGCCTTTCTCCGGCACCATCGCTGGAGTCCTACTCTTCTTCTCCCTGTCCAGCTGTGGCTGGGCTGCCCCCTGAGCATGATGGGGCCAGCAGTAGGGGCAGTGATGACTGTGGCGTCCAAGGGGCTGGTGGCCTGGTAGAGGTGGACTACAACATGTTAGCCTTCCCGCATGCCTACCTACAGGGTGCTGGTGGCCCCAAAGCCCAGAAGGGCACCAAAGTCAGGATGTCTGTCCAGCGGAGGCGGAAGGCCAGCGAGAGGGAGAAGCTCAGGATGAGGACCTTGGCGGACGCCCTGCATACCCTCCGGAATTACCTGCCACCTGTCTACAGCCAGAGAGGCCAGCCGCTCACCAAGATCCAGACACTCAAGTACACCATCAAGTACATCGGGGAACTTACAGACCTCCTCAACCGTGGCAGAGAGCCCAGAGCCCAGAGCGCCTGAGCTCTGCCCTGGGGAATGCGACCAGTCCCAGCCCTCTGGGCAGGAGTAGAAGACCTTTAAAGACCTGGAGTGTGTCATGGGACAACAGTGCAAAATAATTTTCAGAGTAAGCGTCATATTCGTGTAATCTGAAAGGTCCTAAGGGAATTCTCATCTGCTCTGTTGACCCACCAGACAAGCAGCCACTTATCCTTCCAGTTTTTCCACCATCTCTTGGAAGACTCATCTTTTGCAAACAGATTATTTTGCCCCCCTCTGTCTGTCAAAGGTACTTTAAAGGATCAATGATTATAAATGCATTTTTTCAATAACATAAACTAGTTATAATCTCCTGCCATTTTGGTGTTGGAAGCTTTCTTTTGTTACTAACTCAACCTAAAATTTGTACAGGATCCATTGTGACACTTGTATTCTCATTCAGAAAGATCTGTCCCAAGTAAATGGCTTTCGTGCTCTTGTTTCATTTTGTGTGTGAGTGTGTTTGCCTTTGACTGAAATCATGCCTTTATTTTTGCAGGGACCCAAATCACTTTAACATAGAATGAATTTGTGTCATGGTAAATGGAGAGTCAGGCCGAGTTAAGAGAAAGTGAAGACCAGAGCCCCCTGTCTTCTGGAATGGGGAGGAAGGTTGCATGTCACCCTGCCTGTGAGAATGGGAGTGAGGGTAGCGGGAGGAGGAGGGTAGCTCTGGGTCTGAGGCAGGGCTGAAAAGGCAGGAGCTCCCTGTTCCAGGCTGCTGTGAATAGGACCTTCTTTTTTTTTTTGGCCGAGGCTGGGTTTGAACCCACCACCTCTGCCATATAGCATTGACTTCTTCATCCATAGCATCTTCCTTACTGTATACCCCCAACACCTCCTTCACCCCAAATCCCCTCTCATGCACCCATTATTATAAACACACACCCTCTTCCCGCCTTGTCTGCAGGAGGGTGGTGTCTGTCGTATTCTCCTTTGGCTAATTTGAATGGCACAGGACACTGAAAAGAGGGCTTTGAATTAAGGCAGTTCTCAAGAACTTGTAAACTTTTTGAAAGATTAATTTTTATCCCAATTGGCTGTTCACCATTAGTGTTTGCTGAACATGGCTCTTGTCATTTTGTTTCTATTGGTGAGTTTCCTTCTATTTGGTGACATGACACTAATTACAAAAGCAGTAGATATATTAAAAAACTTCATGCATTCCTTTCACTCCTTCAAATTTCACATTTTTCTTTGCTGAAACAAACGTAAGCAAATAAATATAAGCATATATACAATTTTAAGAAGATCTTTAATTCTATGAATTCCTTTTTTTACCAGGCAATGTAGAGTAAAAATTCTTCCAAGATAGCACAAATAAATATGTGATGTGAATACCATTGTTTCCTTGAGTTTATAGATAAGGAAACTGAGGCAAGATTTGCCCAGAGCTATACATGTGAAAAGGATAGTGGAAAGCAGTGATTACAACAAAGCTCCATCGTACTGCAGAATCTTCTTATGAGTTGCCTTTTGAATGATACTGGAGTTGTTTTATGTTTTGTACTATAAAAAACGATGTCATAAATAACACAGATAGCTTTATCTACCGACATTTCCATCCCCAGAAACAGAATTTGTGGATCAGAGTGTGTGCACACTTTAAATCCTAATAAATACTGTTACGTCACTTTTTATAAAAGTTTGTATTTATTTACACTTCTCCTGATATTATGTGACAGAACCAGGGGACTCACATTGTAATCAGATATTATCAATTTTATACATTTTTAGTGGATACAATGGTTCTATCATTATTATGTTAATTTTAATTTTCCTATCTATTATTTGAGAGGGAGTATCTTATTTTATGTGACTATTATTCATTTTGGTTCCTTTTATAAAACTTACCAGTCTATTCTGTGTGTCATTTTTCTAGGGGATTGTTTATCTTGTTAGTGGGGAGAGTTCTTTGTATATTATGTATTTAAAAATTTCCTTTCAACCTATCATTTTGTTATACTTTTTATTGATACATAATATTTGTACATATTTTTAGGGTACATGTGATATTTTGCTACATGCATAGAGTGGATAAAGATGGAGTCGGAATTTAGGGGATCCATCGCTTCAAGAATGCATTATTTCTTGGTGTTGAGAACAATGCCTCTCCTCTCTTCTAGCCACTCTGAAATATACACTACATTGTCGGTAACTGCGGTCCCCTAGTCTGTTTTGGAATGCTAAAACTTAATTCATCGAACTGGATGTTTGAACTCAGCTCTCTTCGCACCCTCACCCCCATTCACTCACCTTTCCCCGCCTCTGGGATCTATCATTCTACTCTCTATCTCCACGAAATCAAAGTTATTAGCTCCCACATATGAGTGAGAACATGTGATATTTGTCTTTCTGTGTCTGGCTTATTTTACTTAACCATAATGACCTCCAGTATATTCTTTTTTTATGACATCTTCTATTGATGACTTTGATTATATTATCTTTTGCTCTTTGAAGGTTTTCATTTTTATATGATCAAATCTGTTTTTATGGCTTATATGATTTTCCCCTTAGCTTAATCTTACCCCTTCCAAGGTTATCTGAATGTTTTCCTAATTTTTCAAAGATATTTTTCTAGTTTTCTTATTTGTATATGGATCTTTAATAGACCAGAAATTTATTTTTTCTGTTACTTAATGAGTATAAGGATTCTAACTTTATTTCTGACTCATGTTTTATATCTGTAGAATTATCTTGTCATCGGGGGTGATGGGTGGTGATGGGACACAGTTGCTAAATGTATGTTTACAAAACCTTTCTCAGATTCTTATATATTTGCTTTGGTTTTAGAGATGAAACTAGAAAACACTGGACAATGTGAAGACTTTATTGTCAAAACTCTACCCTATGCAGGCTTAAGTGTTCATGTGAAAGTGCGTGTGTGTGCACGTAGGTGTGTATTTGTGTGTGCATTCCTGCATGTGTGTGAGTTTAGTGTACTGGAGAAGGAAGAGTGGAGAGGATAATATGGGAGTGGGGAAAACCAGTTGCTCTAGAAACCAACTTTTAGATCAAATGCTATTTTCCTTGCCCTTTAAGAATGTGTGGAACTCGATTGCGCTTGGTTTTGGTTTTTCAAGCTTGAGCATTAAGAATGGTTTATAAATAGCTGGGGTAATTTTGGCTGTCCTGGGACCACATACTGTGAATGAGTTAGAAGGTGCTTGTCTTTCGTTTTAAAGCATGCCTTTAAAGCCACAGACTCACCTATTAGATGGGTGTACTTTCAAGAGGACTAAGGGGCCCACAGCAGGTAGCCATCTGGAAAACCAGGAAAAGGTGACAACTTCCTGAGAGGGGGCCTTTGAGCCCCAGCCTTATCTCACAAACAGCCCTGAGACCTCCCCAGACTGCCAGCCCCAGCCCAGCCCCTCCCAGGACAGGCGGCTGTACGGGAGCATTTGCCTCCTGCAGCACGCAGTCTCCTGCAGAGCTGCCTCCCTTGTAGGGAAGAGGGCTGGAACAAGTCCCTCATTCCTCCAGGGAGGATTTCAAAGCATTTGGCCTGGGCAGAGCTCACAAATAGGAGTAAGTTATTTCTGGTGCTTGGAGAGAGGAAGGGTTGCAGGACTACAATTCACATGTGCCGACTGTGATGTGGGCAGTATTTCCATATTTATTATTTCACGTAATCCTCATAAAAACCCTGGCAGATGGGCAGCATCATTTCATTTTGAAGAAGACAGAACTAAGGTCTAGGACCTAGCAATGCAAAGCCTCATAGTTAGCCAGGGGCACAAGGCTAACTAGTTAGCTAGCCAGCTCAGCTTGACTCCAAGCTCAGGCTCCTTCCCCTGATTCCTGCTGCCTTTGCCAGTTCTCTAAGGACATCACACGCCCTGGGCTTGGCAGTAGGAGAGCAGGCTCACTCCTGGGCTTCGTGACCTTTCCTCTGCTTCCCCACCTCCAGGGCCCTCATCTTTCACCATCTGAGGTTCAGAGGGGAGATTCAACTTGTCCTCTGAAGGGGAGTCTCAGGGAAACTTGCCCTTTCCCCCTAGGTTGGTTCGCTGAAAAGATCAAGTCATAATTATGGTAGATTAATAAGAGAAAGGTTTATTAATACCATGAGTATGGGGGGAACCACAAGAATGATTTCCCAAAGTTTCAGTGATAGTGGCTTTTAAAGATGCCTTTTAGAAGGGAGGAGGGAGAGAAACTGGAAAGTGTCCATGCAGCAAGTGGTTGCTAAGGGTGGATGGGTAGACGGAAGGAAACGGAAACGGATCGATTAGTAAATTAACCTGAGAGACAGGTATCATGCTTCAGATGACCTTAGGGCCAGGGCTATACACATGTGATAAGGAGGCCAGAAACCCGTTTTCTGATTCTAAATCAGGTTACTCAGGTTTTATAGAGGAGAGGCTGGTGCTTTCTAATCAAAAATGGCCTTTTCACTGAAAATATTCTTTATACTAAGGAATTATATTTTGGGGTGAAATTTCCTTAGCTCCTTCTCCTCTAAGTTATTTCCCTTTGAACTTCTGCCTCCAGCCTGAACATTTTCTCAGAAATTCCCTTCACTTCCTTTGTTGGCGCCTGGAGTCCTTCTTAAGCTACAGAGGAAATCTAACTTCTGTTCATTTGTGTTCAGTAAAGTGTTCCACAATTCACACCAGGCTGAGGTTTCTTTGTTCTGCTTGTAGTTTCTGCCCCATTAGCTAATTGGGAGAAAAGCCAGGGAGAGAGGCCAAAGTAGGGGCAGGAGATTTGCTGCAAATTGACAAGGGCACAGAATTACCCTCGCGGTAAATGTTTTTTTTAAAAAACAACAGCAAAAGAAGATGCATATGCAAATGTACTTGTGTTTTTGAGGTCCTGCTCAATGGTTTAGTAAGTAATGTGCCTACATTGAGCCCCCCCCCCAAGTCTTGACCCTGTAGGCTCAGTGCTTCCTGGCTCAACAGGCACCAGAGCCTGGCTTGCTCCTCCCATCCGGCTGGGAAACCCAAAGGAGGCTTCTCTCTTGCCAGTAAAACACTACAGCTGAAATAGCAACCCTCTTAGAGTAGCCCAGAAAGACTTGATCTTAATATTTTGACCTCTTGAATTCTGAGGAAGGATAAAGCAGAAAAGCTTCTGAGAAGGGAGAAAGGATAATTATTTGTTTGTCTCCTGGGTTTGGAAATTGTTGACCTTCCCTTCATTACTTATGACCCCTACTGACTTCCCTTTCTCCTCCTTAAGAGGAGGGAGGGCTTTGTGGTGTGTGGCTGGAGACCTAACTGCTGGGGAGGCTGAGGCAAAAGGATTGAGGTTTCTGTGAGCTATGACACCAGGGCACTCTACCCAGGGCGATAGAGTGAGACTCTGTAATAAATAAATAAATACATAAATAAGGGGAACCAGCAGGGCTGGAATTGGGGAATCTGTGGGAGACAGGTGTGTTTAGAAAGCACTAAACACTGGGTTCTTCCCAGGCCATTACGCAGCAGTGTGGATTGAATATCTGAGGTGTCAAGCTCAGTGCTAAGAGCTTTGTATATGTTTTTTCCTTTAATCTTGACAGTTACCACTGCATGATAGCTATTATTAGTCCATTTTGCAAATAAGGAAACAGGCTAAGAGGCCAAGTAGCCTTGCCTGAGGTCATGGAATTGGTGCAGAGCCAAGGGTTTCACCAAGGTCTGTCTGAGCCATTTATTTTAATTATAATACCATGCCCATGTGCCGGAAGTGTAGCAGTGAGCAAAACACACAGGGAAGTCTCAGCACCTAAGCCTTTTCTCCTAGGCTATGCTCTCACTTGAAGAAACTGCATTTGATGTCTAACCAAATTATTCAGATTTCTATAAATGATGGCAAATTTCAAATTGTGATACTCTAAATACTCTGTTCCCAGGTGCTATGGAGTCTTACTAGTCTTTCCTTCTCGCTAGTTCACTTTCTACACCAGGTATGTCTTTATGTTGTTTGTGTTGTTTAGAGATGACAAGGTATTTGTTCTATTAATACTTAAGCTACTAACTCACTAAATCTGATTGAATGGGTATTGCTATGCCCATTTTATAGATAAGGAAATTAAGATTTAAGATGACCAAATATTGTTAACTATTAATAAATGATAAAACTGGCACCAGAATCCAAGAGTTTAAACTTCTAATCTGGTTCCCAATTCTGCTCTAAATGCTGTCCCCCAGAACATCTTCAAAATGTGCCCCATCATGTATTTCTTCAAGATAGATTTTTCCTTGGGCCTTCCTGAATGTTTGAGTCTAATCAGTATGCACAGGTAAAACAGTCAACATCTTCATGCAGGGTAGGGTTGTGGAAACCTAAACCCTTGAACAGAATTTTCAATAATTCAAGAATTTACATCTCCCAAGAGACCCCATCTTTACTTTTATTGCATGTCTAATTACTTCCTAGCAGAGAAAGCAGAAAAACATTTAAAAATTTAAGTGTCAAGGAAACCAACAAATCTAAAGGCCTGATATTTTTGTGGGCCACTGAGAGTCAGGCAGCGGGCTGAGGACTCAATTGCTGGAACAAAGAATAGAGAAACACAAGGATGGTAGGAGCTGCAAGGCCAGGGAAGGAGGGCAAGGAAGAAGTTGGGAGTTAGATCTCAGCCTTAGCCCAATCAGCAGGTTCAGCCTGTGCGGAGACACGCATTGCCAGCCTAGGGAAGGAGACAGAAAGGTTACAGGAATCAGTGCTCCCTGAAGGACTTCAAGAAGGCTTCACAGAGAAGGAACCTCTTGAAGTTATCTTCTGAGCCCTCAAGGGAGCCCCCTTCTGGTTAAGGATGCCCTGGGAGGTCTGGAAGCCTTGGGGGCCTTGGAGGATCACAGGAGCAGGCTTGACTAAAGCACAGGGTGAATGTGGAGGAGCAGGGTCAGGAGAATGGATGAGCTGCGGGAGCTGCCTCTCAACTGGCAAGAAGCTGCTGTCACTCACTGGCTTACTCAGGTAGTCAGTGATCCGGGTGTAAGAAACAACACGCGTGTCATGAGTGACTGAAGTTTGGGGCCCACATGGCTCAGTTACTAAATATTCCTTTCTTTTTCTTGTTTTACTTCTTAGACAATACTTCTTTCTATGTCCATAAAAGGGAAACCTAGTCTTTAGCAATAGTTCTGAAAATTGTTTTTTTCTCACTTCTGCTTTCTCTGCATCTCACAGCTTTTCTCTCACATCTTTGCTTCCAAACTCTGCTAACAATTCCTTCTGAGTTCCATCCTCAGGACTTTTGTCATTCATCCCTGCCCCTCTCTCTGTTCTGCACCGTACCTAGGGACCAGGCCTTCCTGCTTCTACAACAAAATACCTGAGACTGGGTAGGCAGTATTTATAAATAATAGACATTTCTTATAATTCTGGAAACTGCAAAGCCTGAGATTAAGGCGCAAGCATTTAGTGTCTGGTGAGGGCATTTTTGCTGTGTTTTCACATAACGGGAGGTGGAAGGGCAAAAAGAGGTGAAGCTCTTTTATAAGGCATTAATCTCATTTAGCAGAGCAGAGGCCTTTGACCGTAATCATTTCCTAAAGACCTCACCTCTTAATACTATCACATTGGTGGCTGAGTTTCAACATATGAGTTTGGGGGAATCTCATTTAGACCAAAGCACCAGGCCTAGCAGAGTACTCCCTGAGGGAGAAACTAGGCAGGCAAAGCCAGAATCCTCTTTAGATACCTAGATGCACCACTGACCTGAGTTCATCCTATCACACTCTCTGTGCACAAGCTCTGGGCTGCCTTGTCATGTGTTTAAGGGCCCTTTTGTTCTTTCAATCATTTATCCGCTGCAGATTATCAACCATGTGTGTAGCTGGCTCTGTACCAGGCCTTGGGTGACAAAGGGGCAGAGGGTGACTAAGATGCTGCAATTTATTTTTTAATTATTATTCACCTGGGTTTTATTTTTCTTAATTTCACATTGATATGAGGGTACAAACGTTTAGGTTACATTCTTTTCCTTTCTAAGGTAAAGTTCAAGTTGTAGTCAAGCCCTTCACCCAGGGGACGTGCTGAACACCCTCACATTGTGCACATTTGGTGAGATCTGGCCAGTCGCACTCTCGCCTCCCCTCTCAAGGCTGCAGATTTAAACATAAGTAGCCTCAGGCTCTTTTTTAACCTTTGTGATTTTGTCTGAGCCTTATGATAGCCTTGAGGGCAAAGTGAGTTCTCTGTTCTCAAGAAGTTTAAAATGGAGTTAAGGGAGAAAGGTCTATGCCTGAATGATAATACAGGCCAAAAATTAAAAAAAATTAAAAGGTCACTGAAATACAGTGGTAACAAGGGATGGTGGTACGGTTTGCAAATATGTGTCCCTCCAAAATCCATACGCTGAAACTTAATAATCAAGATAACAGTATTAAAAGGCAGGGCTTTTAGGAGGTGATTATGTCATGAGGGTAGAGCCCTCAGAATAGGATTCTGACTTAGATAAGAGGTGTGAGGGAGCTGTGTGCCTCCTTCTGTCCTCCTACCATGTAAGTATGCCATTCAAGGTGGCATCTTGGAAGCAGACCAGACCTTCACCAGACACCAAAACAGCCAGAATTATGATAGTGGACTTTCCAGCCTCCATAATTGTAAGCAATAAATTTACACTATTTATACATTGTGTAGTGTTGCGTGATCATTTATGTGGTCATGACACTTAAGATGTTTTTTATTGCCCCAGGAATGCACTAAGACAGATGGGGAGAGATGTTCTGTTTGACAGGGCATCTAGCTTCATGAATGAGCTGGTTTTGATCCGAACCTATCACAGATAAGTGAGACCTTGAAAAGGGTAGGGTGCAGTTCATGTGATAGAATAGCAAGAGGAAAGGTGCACAGCCAGGACAGCTGGAGGCATGGTGCAGGAGGGCTAAGGGCTGAGGCATAGAGGCAAAGAGTTTGATTACAGATATAAAGGGCTGGAAAAACAAACTAAGAAATTGAACACAGCAAATATTTTTGTGTTTCATTTTGTGAGACTATGTGAAGATGACAAATTTATTCACTGAAGAAGAATTCAAGAACTGTCATCGTATTTCTCGGCCTGTGCTGGGCTCTTGGGAGGGATTCAGAATCCTTGCCCTCTGGAAGGTTATGCTCTAACGGTGGAGGGATTAGAGTCTATAATCTATTCGAGTGAAGTGTGGCTGAGATGGTGAGTCTGCTAGAAACTTCAGAGGTGGAGGGTCATTCTCTGGGGATTGGAAAGACAGAAGGAGGGGCTTAGGGGTTACAACAGGAGTAAACTGAGAGCGGAGGATGGGAAGGAAGCAGAAGGCAGAGCGTTCCTGGTGGAATTGGAGAGTCAGGTGAATGAGAGGCCAGGAGAAGCCCTGGGAAGGGAAAGGTAGGCCCAGCTTTGAAAGCTCTGGAAACACCAGTGCAAAAGACACCATTTCCAAATTCTGATCAGTCCCTGAGTGACCTCTGCTGGAATGTTCACTCCGGATCCTAACATTTCCAGCAAGGCTGTGAGGTAGATGTAATTGTTTACAGTTCACAGATGAGAAAAGGAGCCTCAGAGACGGTGAGGCCAGTCTCCTGGGCTCTGCCTAGTGCGGGTTGTTGGTTTCAGAGCTTCTCCAACCTCCTCAGTTGCTTTCCTTTATTCAGAGAAAGAGTGTGAGACCACAACGAACGCACCTGTGGATGAGTCCTCAGGAGCTTCTGAGCTTCGGTACTATCTGACAAACACCTGAAGATTATAAATTCCAGCAGTGGGGGACGCAGATTTGTTTCCCCATTTATGTCTAACACATATTTTGATTGATTTTCTCATTGCTGGAAGACCTTTTCAAAGATTCCAGAGGTTTAAATATGGATATAAAAGTAATTTTGTCCAACCTAATAATATACTCCAATTACTTCTCTGGAGTTTCTTGTTTTTGAGTTCGTTTTGGTCAGATGTGTCCCTGTCCACCCCTCCCCACAGCAGGTGAGTAGCAGAGGCCTCCAGAGCTTTAGACCCTGTTAACCGGCTGGAGGTGCCTAAACGTGCCCGGGGGGAAGGCAGGGATGGGGAAAGTCTCTCTTAAATGGCTCCAGTTAAAGGGAGCAAAAGGTGCCAGAGAAACGCTAGAGCCTTGTTCTTGTTGGTTGTGTACCTTGGTTACCAGGAAGGAATAACCGAGTTTCCACCCCTGAGCGCTAGGCTAAGGAATCCAAGGGCCTGGGAGCAATCCAAGGTCTCTGCTCCTGTCTGCGCGGCACGAGTTGTCAAGGGGATACAGGTACCCGAGGCAGATGCTATTTCCCCCACTTTTGGAAGCCCCTGCCCATCCTATGTGAGTGGATAGGCCATTCTTTGGGATGGTGATGATGAGTTTCTCCAGCCACCAGGCCCTCACTGTTCGCTGATTGCGGTGCTCCCTCGCTGGGGCGGCGAGCGGCGGGTGCTGCGGCTGCGGCCGCGCGGGGCTCCCTGGAGGCCGCGGCCGCCCCCTCCAGGATCCTGCACTAACTACAAGCGACCTCGCTTGCTGGGAGGCCCGCGGGGTTGGAAAATTCAAGGAATCCGCTCAGATCGCTGTTCCCAGGTGAGCAGGCAGCGTTCTTCAGATTAGTCCCGGGCTTCGGAAAGGGAAGGGTAGAGCGAATGGGCTTCTGTACAAGATGCTGGAGCATGAGTCTTCGAGTCTGGCCCTTCTGGGCTGTGCTGAGGACGGGAAGGGAAGGTGCCTTCCTCTGAGCCGGGCATTGAACCGATCCAAGTATAAGGAGTGATGGTTCTAATGCAGTGGTCTGAGAAAGTGAGGCAGTGAGAACTCGGGGTGCTTCAGTAAAAAGGGATCAGTTACTTAGCGATGTCTCCAAAATCACATGGTTCATAAACTCCAGGTAAGTGTCCTTATCTACAAAATAGGGGAACAAAGCTTGTTTCACAGTCTGGGTGCGAAGATAAAATGAGACAATGGAATTAAGTCCCTTGCACAGCAACTAATGGAGTCAACGCTATTTCCTCCCCTCAAGTTAAAGAGCTCTGGTAAATCATCTTACGTTTTCCTCAAGAAGTTAGGTCAGTAAACTTACAAGATAATGAATCCACCCCTGGACACATTCTAGACAATGTACACAACGTCAAGGACAAAGGATGATCTTAACCAGAAAGAAGAGAGATTATCTGCAAGAGAATAATAACAGATCTCAACAGTGGCAGAAGCCAGAATACACTGGATAATATTTTCAAAGTCTGACAGAAAATAGTTATGAATCTATTATTTTAAAACCACAAAACTACATTAAAATATTTTAAAAGATTAAACAAAATTTATTTTAAAAGATTTTTTTTATTACTAAATTAATAGTACAATCAACAGACTACTATTAAATCAGAGTCTCACTCTGTCCCCCTGGGTAGAGTGCCATGGTGTCATAGCTCACAGCAACCTCAAACTCTGGGCTCAAGTGATCCTCCTGTTTCAGCCTCCCAAGTTGCTGGGACTACAGGCGCCCACCACAATGCTATGTTTAGAGATGGGTCAGACCTTACTCAGGCTGGTCTCCGATTCCTGAGCTCAGGCAATCCATCCACCTTGGCCTCCCAGAGTGCTATGATTACAGGTGTGAGCCACTGCGCCCAGCCAACATCAGACCACCTTAATAGTCCCTCAGTGAAAGAAATTTCTATAGGGAGGAAAGCGACAGGGAAGAAAAAAGGCGAGAAGTTAAGTGTGAGTACTAAATGTACAAAAATATTTATTAAAATTTCTGAGACAGAACAGGAGATAACACAACACATAATTGATCAAGGGAGGAAGGAGGGGAAGAGAAAACAGAAAAATATAGATAAACAGTACTAAATGAGATAGAAATAATTGCGAGTGCCAATAATCATCACAAATGTAAAGAGACCAACTTCTCTATTTGAAGACGTTTTCAGATTGGATATAAAATAATGAAATTCAGCTATATGCTATTGTAAGATAATTAAAATATGATAAAACCTAAAAGTTAAAAGAAAATAGGTAAGAAACATCAGGGGAAGATGAATCTAGAAAGTGGGTACAGTTTACTTGTATCAGACAAAATGCAAAATAAGCAACTTTATTAGGTATCATGAGAACTATCACAATCATAAAATAATTTATCAGGTAGACATTAATGCTGAATTTTCACGTTTACAATATATCTCAAACTATGAGTCATATGAAGTTGATGATATTTGACTGTTTTTAGCCTATAAAACAGCAGTTTCACAGGGTTTAACCCAAGATCTAAAGTAACATTTGACAGAATTTCAAAGAGAAATTCACAGATGAACCTTTGCAGTGGGACGTTTAATACATCTCTTGATAACTTGATAGCTCAAAAAGACGAAAAGTAAAGCTGCGAGTAATCTGAATGATAATTAACAAGTATGCTTTCTAATTGACATGTCATGAAGCCGTTATCCAGAAATTAGTGAACATACATTTTTGAATATACATGAAACAGCTATGAACACAGATGCCACACTTGGCACTAAGTCAGTCTCAGCAAATTTTGGAGCATCAGTGCATACTGTTCTTTGATCACAGTGCAATAAAGTTAGAAAGAAATAGGAAAAAAATTAAGCAAAAAGAAAACAGCACTGTGAATTTGGAAAATTTAAGACATTTCTAAAGAATTCAGTTTAAGGATGGAAACAAAGTTAAATACTTAATACAGAGCAATGAAGCAAATATATCGACATTTGTAAAATACAGCTACACCACAGAGATTTAAATATATGCCTTAAACATGTCAGAAAAGAAAAATGAAAATTAATGGGCTAAGTATCCAATTTAAATTAGAAAATGATTATCAACTCAGAGAGGAAGGAAATAATGAGAGCAGAAATTAACAAAACAAGAAAGATACAACTCAGTGATTCCAAAAGTTAGTTCTTTGAAAATCTAATGATCAACCTCTAGTCAAACTGATAAAGAAAACGAACAAGGCAAAAGTACACTATGAGGAATAAAAATAGAATATTAAAAGCTAAACTAGTGCTACATAGAAATGTAAGCTAATATATCTGAAAACTTAGAGAAAATGGACAATGTCCAAGGAAAATATCAAAGCCATTCAAGAAGACAATTAAGAACCCAGGTAGCTCTGCAATCATTAAGGAAAGGCATTCAACGTTTATAGAGGGCCAAGTGATTTTATACGCAAGTTATTTCCAACATATAAGGAACAGGTAATTTTAATCTTAAATGTGTTCTTCCAGAGAACTGAAAGATAGGCAACTTTCCATAAGGCTATGATTTATCATTGCCTACCCAGTGTTTTCTTTTTCTGTCTTTTTTTCACTAACAGCAGCTCAGTTTTACTGGCAGTGGCAATTAGCAAAACCTAAATCTCAGTTTCCCTTACAGTGATGAATGGTTATGTGGCTGGTTTCTAGTCAATGTCACAGGAGAAATCTGAGTGGGGCTTTCAAATTCATTTACAATAATAGTGTTAAATTAATACCAAAATGTTATACAGCATAATATATAATTCATATAGCACAAAAGAGAAAGCCATGGAATTAAAAAAATAGAATTTCACTAACAGATGTAAATATTTAAAATAAAATCTAGAACATACTCCCCCAAAGTCTTTCTCAGAGCTCTCTACCTTGGAGGGAAGGAAGAAAGGTTCCCAGACTTCTGGACTAGCAGTAACTATAAAGAGTTCATTTACTCAAGCCAGCCTTGGGTCTCCCAAGTCTCGTCTCTATCAAGCAGGGATAGCAGCACTGATACTGACAGCATCGTACTTACATCAGGAAACACTGTTCAGAGCAGGTGGTAAATTCCAGGTAAGGCTAAATGCTGGCAGAGGTTGATACTCAACATCCATAAAGCAAAGTGAGGAGGCCTACAGAGAACTTAAGATGCAACACTGCTGAGAAAGTCAGAATTAGAGTGCACACTGGACATTCAGAACATTCTGTCCTTCACTAGTGGTCCCGTCTTCGGGACACAATCTTCCTTCTTGCTTTTATCTCCCTGCCTTTGTTTTGCTTCTTTTCTTGCTCTGTCTTCTTTCTGTTCTGAACTTCTCATTTCTTAAAAGCATTATTTCTTTTCAGCTCAGGTCCTTCCTTCCTATTCCTTCTGTCTAGACACAGTCTTTCCCTGGATTGTCACTGGGATGGCTTCAAGGCCATCCTCTGTCTTACATCCACCCCTCCAGATCTACCACAACTAGTTTATCTTATGCTGCTCGTGATGAATAAGCCACCATGTGTCATATAGTCAGTAAACAAGTTCACTACATCATTACTCTGTCCCCAATACTTGGCACATAAATGTGATGATGGTATTTCTATGTGTCAACTTGACTGGGCCATGGTACCCAGATATGTGGTCAAACATTATTCTGGATGTTTCTGTGAGGTATTTTTGAATGAGATTAAATTGATGAACTTTGAATAGATTGCTCTCTATAATATGGGTAGGCCTCATCCAATCAGCTGAAGACCTTAACAAATAAATGACATCTATTCCTCACCTGCCTCTCCCCTCTTTCTGAGCAAGAGGAAATTCTGCCAGCAGATGGCCTTTGCACTTGAACTACAGAATCAACTCTTCTGCCAGCCCACCCTGCAACTTTTGGACTTCCCAGCTTCCAATTGTATGAGACAATTCCTTAAAATAATTCTCTTTCTGGGCAGCACCTTTGGCTCAAAGGAGTAAGGCACTGGCCCCGTATGCCAGAGTTGGTGGGTTCAAACCCAGCCCCGGCCAAAAACTGCAAAAAAAAAAAAATAAAATAAAAATAATAATAATAATTCTTTTTCCATCATCCCTCTCCCCCATATGCATATCCCATTGGTCCTGTTTCTCTGGAAAATTCTGGCTAACACAGATGCTCAGTGATTTGAATGACTGTGGAAGCACCTGCTGCAGTAACACCTTCCCCCTCTCCCCGAGAAGGTGCACAGTATACCTTGATCAAACCTCTATGCCCTAGTCCAGACTCTCCCTTATCCTGGAAGTGCTATATTTTTATTCCCCAACCACTGCAGGAAGTAGCAAATGGCCATAATAATTTGCTACTTTGATCAAAATAGAATTTGAATGTATGTTTATTTCAGTCCTATGTTCTATTTATTATCTAGGTAGCCCACTCCTGCTACCAGAGGCTCGAGGCCAGGACTTAGCTTATTTCCCTCAGTAACTGGCACCAAGTCTTTTGTAGAAGAATACGACAGACTAAGATTATCTCAGTTCCTGGTTTTTAGCAAGATCTGATTTTTTTTTTTTTTTTTTGAGACAGAGTCTCACTTTGTTGTCATGGTATCATAGCTCACAGCAACCTCAAACTCTTCGGCTCAAATGATCCTCTTGCCTCAGCCTCCCAAGTACTTGGGACTACAGGTACCTGCCACAACGCCCAGCTATTTTTACAGACAAAGTCTCTCTCTGGCTTAGGACGGTCTCAAACTCGTGAGCTCAAAAAATCCTCCCACTTCCGCCTTCCAGAGTGCTAGGATTATAGGTGTGAGCCACCACGCCCAGCCTTGAATCATTCTTAATATTTTGATAATGCTGAGTATGTGATTTATTTGGCACTTGAAGGCAAAGGAATCTCACTTAAAGTCTCTTTTCAATTGCCAGAGTTCCAGCATCCCATTTAATGTGTACACATATACATCAGAAGTTATATATCTAGATATAATCAGAAACCATAACTCAAATAAGACTATGGTTTTGGTAAGAAATTGCTCATCTGGTATTGGAAGTGGCCAGGATGACGGGTCTAGAAGAGATCTGTTCTCTTAGGTAGTATAAGCCAGGACTTTTTTCTACAGATAAATAATGGGAGAAACATGTCATCCGAGGAAATTCTTCTTGAACCACCCCGGTTTTGGGTTAAAGTTCTACTGCTTATTTAGCAGGAAAAAAAATCTTACCTTTGTCAGGATTGCTTCAAGTTTATGGACTTTGATTCTGGACTTGCTATTTAAAAAATTTACTAGAAGATCATTTTATGTCCTTCTGTTTAGATCTCCAGATTTTTAGATCCTCTAGAGTCAGATCCATCCTTCAAACTTTTAAACCAAAAGAAGATAGGAAATAGGGATGTCTGATGTCCTTATCTTGAACAATCATTTTATACTTATCATCTATTGTGATCTCTCCGGGAAGAGAAGTAGCTATTACTTTACTTTGTCAGATAGGCCAAATACCTTTTGACTGTGATGCTAAATCAGATGACAGTGAAATACTGAAGTGGCTTGCCCAGTCTCTGCTTATCACTTATCACTGGAATGCACTTGTTTATACATTGCAGTTCTGAGATGGGCTTCTCTGCATCAGGGTGTTACCACACTGCTGTGGAAGTACAGCTGCAGGCATGGAGAGGCATTTGTTGGTGAAGTCACCCAGGGTCAGCAGCCCTTTGCTGGTAGGCCAGCATTTCCAGTAAAATGCATTTGTTCTTACCACATCCAACTAGAGGCTCTCATTTTAACCTGTTCTATAGTGTGGGCTTATTAACTCAGACACCCCTTGCATAATGTTGGCTGGATAGATTAAGGTTAAAAGTCTGAGTGAAATCATAAGCAATTAAAGGATTTATAGGTCTAGTGATTCACAAATTTTTGAAGATGGTCCCAGTTTTATATAAAGGCTACATATTTTGATATGCGAATGCTTGTGGAATATTCCTAAAATACTGGGAATTTAAAGGAAAGACTTGAAATAAGTAGTTAGATAAAATAAAATGGCAGTTTATTGTCTATGTCATCATTGGTAATGATGATGGCTTTTTAGACTAGGCCATTTTTTTTGTTTTGGATTTTATCACATTTTATTTATCCTTTTTAAAAAATTTAAGTTTTTATTAAATCATAACTCTATACATTTATGGGGTACAATGTGATGATTTGATATACAATGTGGAATGCTTAAATCAAACTGATTAACATAACCATCACCTCACTTAACTTATTTTTGTGGTAATTTATAATTCATTCTTAGGTTTTTTGAAATGTACCTTTGCATTGTGTACAAGAGGTGAGATTCCACCAAATGCCCTCCGTTTTCCCTCCACTCACCCTCCCCCTCCCCTCTCTCTCCTCTCCAATTTTTCTTGCTGAACCATATATGTGTTTTAAAGGCCTTTTAATGTTTGCCGCACAAGGTTTGGAAAGTGCTTAGGTGGCTAATACTTCTTATACTCAAGCCTTTTAGGCCAATTTATGTACTTAAAGTATGAGGATGAAAAGGTGGGGGGAAAATAGTAGAGGGAGATCCTCTGAACTCAGTGCTAGAGGGCGTCTGTTAATGTGTGGCTAAGGCTACAGTGCAGTCCAAAGAGCACAACCTTACTATTTACCCTGGCCTGAAGTTCTCTCAAAAATAAGCCTCATTGTCCAGATATTGGGTCATTTGTATGCCATAGGAATAGAATGAGCATTTTTCAAAAGGTCAACTTTATATATTGTTTTTATGCTGAATCAGAAAAATTGCTTATCACAAATATTGATAAAAAAGAAATACTGTTGAAATAGGAAAATGAAAGCCTCTGAGAGAAGTGGGAACAGTTTAATCCCAGATTGCTGACACATTCACTTCTGAGCCTCCTGCCAGCCAAGGCAGGAAAGGAAACGATGTCATGGGATTCACTGTCTGAGGACAAAGGACAGAAGAAAATGTTCCTGGAAGGAAGCATTAGAAATAACTGATCTAATAAATGCCAGGCTATTTTATTCTTCCATCTTCAGAAATAGTTTCCTAGAACATGCAGAGATACGGTTTTACATTGATTCTAAGGACAGACAATATAATTTACTCTCGGAGAATTGCAGCTATTGGTAATGAGTTCAACTGGCCACATTTCTGACTTTGAGGCAAAAAATTTAACATTATTTTTATTAACTTCTTGGGTTGTTGAGATAGCCCACACAGATGCTTTGTGATAAAGCACTTTTCAGGTCTCTCCCTGAATGTCTGTCACCTCCTCAGGGAGTGTACCCATCCCATCTACCACAGGATTCAATCACTGCAACCCTTTAAAAAGCTACACGTCCTTCAGAGTATCATATTATGTCCGTGCTTGCCTTCCCTAAAGGAATACAAGCTCGGCTCGGCGCCTGTGGCTCAAGTGGCTAAGGTGCCAGCCACATACACCTAAGGCGGCTGGTTCGAATCCCCAGCCCGG